>NC_072478.1:60534896-61141324 GCF_027574615.1 Eptesicus fuscus | reverse complement strand
GCCAAAATTATTCTGCTATCATTTGAGCTCAATTCATTTTATTTTAACAAGATGATAATTTTTTCTTATTAAGCTAAACTCAGTTTAAGGCATTTGCACAATACTTAACCAATATATTTCAACAAATAAATCCCTCTTTTAAAAAAGCATAAGAAAACTTTAAGCTCAATTTAATATAGTTAAGCAAGCATTTGGAAATACTAAGGGGGGGAAATAGATGAAAAATTCTGCTGTAGAGTTAGATCTTTTAGCTTTGTGTATTTAAAATCCTCTTTGTTATTTTTAAGCCTCCTTGCACATATTATCACACAATGCAATTCAGTATTTGGAGAAAACTCTATTACTGCAATGCACAGTTTATGGGAAACAATTGAGATGCAAGGGAAAATGTAGCTGACCATAGAAAAAGCATACCCAGGAGACTAAAACAAACTTTTTTATCTACTCAAGGGAAAAATGAGTAATTATTATTTGATATAATTTATAATGCTTTTTGATATTATACAGCCAATAATTGTTACAGAATTAAAAATGTTAAAATTATCAATTTTTTAATATCATTTTTGCTTCCACTTTAGATAATAGATAGCTATCACTACTGATAATAGACACTAAAAATTAATAAAGGAATATTATGAACAACACTATGTCCAAAAATTAGATAACTTAGATTATAAGAACCATTAAGACACAAACTGACGAAAATCACACAAACATAAATAGAAACTGTGAATAGGATTATGTCTTTTTAACTAATTGAATTAATAACTAATAACCTTCAAAAAAAAAAAAAAAGAAAACCTGAAGCTTAGATGGATTTACTGGTGAATTCCATCAACCATTTAAGGAAGAAATAAT
This sequence comes from Eptesicus fuscus, assembly GCF_027574615.1. Lineage (NCBI taxonomy): Eukaryota > Metazoa > Chordata > Mammalia > Chiroptera > Vespertilionidae > Eptesicus > Eptesicus fuscus. The sequence continues at coordinate 61,140,466 of NC_072478.1, read as the reverse complement.
GCTAATTCTTAATGCCCTATTTCAGAAAATAAAAGCAGAGAGAACACTTCCTAACTCATTCTATGAGGTTCAGAATTGTCCTAATACAAAAATCAAAGACATTCTAAGAAAGTAAACTACAGACCAATATCTTTTATGAACATAAATGCAAAATCCTTAACAAAATATTAGCAAATGTAATCTAACAATGTCTAAAAAAGAATTATATATAATTATCAAGTGGGATTTAATTCACATATGCAATCGAGACAGAGACTGAATTTTGTGCACCGGACCTCTATTTTTTTTTCATAAAATACTATATAAGCATCAAAATATCCACAATGGTCATCTCTATAGGTAGTATCACTTCTCATTGAGTTTTATATTTTCCAAACTTCTTAAATGAACAAGGATTCTATTCCAATAAAAATGTATGTCTTTGCATTTTAGGTCATTCTAAAATAATTTTGATTTGCTAAATCTGAGTTTCTCTGCATATCCTCCCAAAAAAAACCCAAAAAACATTGACATTAACAAGAAAAGCACATAAAACTAAACATAACAAATACTTCAGCACATCAGGAAATACAGATCATTACAAACCTCATCTTATGCATAATTAGAGAAATAAACATGATATTCCAGTAGCTGCCTCATACTGGAGCCCTGAATTGAGAGTGCATGTATTCAAGAGACTGCATGCAAAAGAGAAGAGGGGAGCAGAGGGCTCAAAGACATAGACAAAATCATCCCAGGAAGAAAATTTCTTTTTGCTACATGAAAGAAAAACAAAACAAAACAAACAAACAAAAAAAAACACCTGAAAACAAGTCTGAGACCTGACAGATCTTAGCAGCAGGTAAAGGGAAAATACTTGAACACATATAATGACTGAGATGGAAGTCATAAATATCAGTTGCTTCTGGGAGATTAGGAAGTAAAGAGCAATAATGTGTGGACAAGAATTGAATAGAAATAAAGAACAAAGTGGGTATATTAGGAAATCCTGAAGGAACAAAAGCAAACTACAAGGTTGAAAGACCAAATACTTCCCTCAATACCACCAAAGGAAAACGTTATGAGGGAACACTTTGCAAAGCATATGATTGCATATCATTTTGCCATACACCTGCAACCAATACAAAATAATATTGAAAGTAAACTGTAAGAAAGGTCAGTCTTGAACTGATAGTCTTGTAAGATACTTCTAACCCTTAACATTTTGCCCCGAAAACAATTTAAAAAAACTTAAATGGAGCAAATAACTATTAAAAGACAATAGAAATTGAGAACCAATATATTTCACAAGTAAATCCCTCTTTTAAAACAGCAGAAGAAAACTTTAAGCTCAATTTAGTATAGTTAAGCAAGCATTTGGAAATATTAAGGGGGGAACACATAAATAAGAACTTCAAAAATTAAACACATAAATGGACAAAATCTAGGAAGATATGAAATAGTGATTGAATTTAAGATCTACCTTTACTGAGACTGACTTGAGGCTTTTGGAACTGGTAAAAATGTTGCTTAACTTGGCTCATTTATCAATTCAAATGGAGATGGCAGCCAAGAAATCAAGAGAAGACTGAGACTCAGAGGGCAGCAATGAAATAATTAGAAAAGATCAAGAGCAAAGATGTGTTATTAGAGAAAAGACTAAGGTCATCTATGCACTCATGTTCCCAGTTACTATGTACAAATGCAAAAGTTGGACAGCGAGGAAGGTTTATAGGGGGAAAAAAAAGATTCATTTCAATAATGGTGTTGAAGGAGAGTTTTACAGATAGCCTGGGCCGCCAGAAAGTGGGTCTTAGAGCAAATTAAGCCTGAAATGTTGCTAGAGGCAAAAATGTCAAAACTAAAAGTCTCCTACTTCAGGTGTATCATAAGAAGGCTGAGATCTTTGGAAAATACAATAATGCAGGGAAAAATAGAAGGCAGCAGAAAAAAAGATGAAATATGAGACAGATTGATTCTATTAAAGAAGCTGTAGGCACGAGTCTATAGGAGCTGAGCAGGGCTGTTGAGGACAGGATGTTGTGGACAACACTCATTCACAGGGTTGCCAGGAGTCAGAACTGACTCAACAGCACATAACATGACACATTGATCCATGTCTTAAAGTGAGTGATGATGATACTGAAGGGAATTCTAGGGACAAAACAGGCAGGTTTAGAGAGTCTTAGAAATAAAGAGGGTTCATGGGAGAGGAATGCATAGATGGAAGCTTGGAGATGCCAAAATGCTTATCTTACTTATACAGAGGATAGAGAAATGCCACAGGAAGAGGGAGTCCAGGCAGATGGAAACATTTCTGGCCTGAGCAGTTAACACAGCCTTAAACCAAGGACAGAGATATCTCTGGCCTGAGCAGCCAGGAGATCAAAGGCAATTCCAACCAGCAAGATAACAGGAAGAGAAAGAGGGGGACATCACGTGGGCTTTGAGCTTTGAAACTAATTCTATATAGCAGAAAGACTAATGGGGAAAGCAGGGAGGTCCCAAATTAAGGAAAGGGACAAGTTCAGAAAAAGAACTGCAGCATATATAAAACAGAGACAAAGGGATAAGAGACACATTCTTTTTTTTTTTTTTTTAGTTTTCCCATTAGAAAGAGAGGAAGAAGTCTGTACCCCAAACCCCCATTTCAATACCGGGGAATATATTTTCATAAATCCATCATTTTGTACATTTAATTTTTTTATAATTTATGTAAACTATACATATATAAAATTCTAAGAATAAAACTTAAAAGCTAAGTAAATACTCTAAAAAAGCTCACAGTGTTAAGGTAAGTAGATGACAAAAAAAATCATTTGAAATAAATTTTTATATTTAGTTTCTTTAGTATGCCATTCAGCAATGATCAACACTTAGTTGATGAATTCCTAATCAACTTTATAGCGTTCCCGGGATTTCTGAACTCTGAACATAAACCCTGTAGTCAGCACAAGGTTATTATTCAGATTAAGGCACAATGTATGTCCAAAATTGTACATGTTTGTATATGTTGGTGTGCTTGCATATATATGTGTGTGATAACTGTCACTCATTTATTCCACAGGAGACCATAAAATCATTTTACATATGTATCATTAAACCTACTTTTCAAATTTGTTGTCACTGTACCCCAAGTCCCTGTATACCTTTGCTGAAACAGCAACAAATCAATGTTTGAATTTTAATAGTGAAGGGTTTTAATGTGTATGGAAATATAAAAACACTTTAAAAGTATTCAAATAGAATAAAAGTATGGCCCAAATTTCTGTACTGTTTTTACTTTGCTATGCTTGACAATTTTTAATTACTTAGTTTATTTTAAATCTCTGAGCTGTGAAGTGATCATATTGCAAGAGAAGTAGTATTCTTCCTACAATATGGCTGTTATACAAGAAAATCAGCATCAAGTATAAGTTGTGGAAGTCATAATAGCAAAAAAATGTATTTTTAATTAAATACAATATTTTCTGTTGAAAAATAAAATGACATATTTTGATCAAGCCTCGAGGAAAAAGCCAATCCATTTTAACAACTTCAAAACTTTTTTCAATATTCAGTTTATTTTATAAATCATCCTTCAGATTTTATTAAAAACATTTAAACAGAGAAAGAAACCATATGTCCATGTAACTTTGCTTTGCTTAGTTTGTTATTGACATTATTTATCCTTAAAATGCACTAATTCTTTGTTGAAACTATTGAGGAAAGTGTATACTATACTTTATACATACAAAATACAAATTAATTTATTGGGGGATACAATTGTTTTTATCCACTTTGAAATTAAAGGAAGTTTGTAATAGTATGCCTATTATGCCTGCATCTTATTTTTAATATAAAATTTTATATATAAAAATAGTTTTAGATTTAAAGACAAGTTACAAAGTTAGTACCAAGTTCCTATATACCCCACACCCAGCTTTCCTATTAGTAAAATCTTACATTAGTATAGTTTATTTGTCACACTAATGAACCAATATTGATACTTTATTATTTATTAAGTCTATACTTCATATGGATTTCCTTAGGTTTTGGATGATATCCTTTTGTTCCAGGATCTCATCCAAGATAAAACATTATATTTAGTCATCAGGTCTCTGTATACCTTTCTAGACTGAGACTAATATTACTTTTTAGACTTTTAGAAATTCTTGACAGTTTTAAGAATTTCTGATAAAGTATTTTATAGACTGTCCTTCTATTGGGTTTGCCTGATTTTTTTTCCCCTCACAATATTAGACAAGGCTTATGTGTCTGGGGGGAGGAAATCCATAAAGATAAAGTGCCATTCGTATCATACCTTATCAAAGGTACATGCTATCGATATCACTTATCACTGTTGATATTAATCTTCATCATCTAGATGACACAGTGATTATCATATTTCTGCACTGTAAAGTTACTAGTTTTTATTCATTTGCATCCTTTACATTTTGAAGAAAAGTCACTTGTGCAACCCCCACTTAAAGAAGAGTTAGGTCCTACCTCCTTGAGTAGAGAGTATGCATAAATTATATAGAATTCTTCTGCACAGATTTGCCTATCCCACTCCCTTTTATTTATTTATTTAATCATCTGTTTATATCAGTATGAACTCATGGGTATTTATTGTATACCATGAGTTATAACCCAATATGATATTTTTGGCCATTGGGGGCTCCCTAACGTGGCTTCTTAGTCCCTTTAAAATAGCCCCATCATTTTATATTTCCTTACTTCCTGGCACTGTAAAATGTTTCATGTTAATCCTTGATTTTCCATGCCCTGCCCTATAATCAACTATTTCTCCATGGAACTCTTCATTCTTTTTATTGGAGCATGGTATTAAAAATCAAGATCTTTGCACTTGTGTGTTCTTATTTCAATGTTAAAACAATACATTAATCTAGTTAAAAATCCATATCAGAAAATACATATTTCTTTTACATTCACATTCCTCTTTCATGTTCTTAAATGTACTCGTCCTTTCAGATATTTTCTAGACAACTATACATCTATATATCTAATCATTTTCCTATCTATTATTTTATGTAAATGAAAAGATAGCACACTATTGAGACTTGTTTCTTTTCACATCAGTTCATTTAGAAATGGTAATTATATAGATAGCTGTAAAAAGATAGACAATTGTTCAGCTAGACTTTAATTTTTAAATTTTTAAAATGAAATTAAACATAAACCTTTAGTTTGTATTCATCCTATTATTGTATAAACATCACTATAGTAATTACATAATTTCATAAATTACTTAATATAATTTTTAATGTAAAGAGGAAATGTGGATGGCTATGACTTATTTGCATGGACTATGCTTTCTCTTTTTAGAGATTCTACAATTTGGCAGCTCAACAAACATCTAGCTAAACAGAACATACATCTTTTGGATGGTACTTGCAACTGAGTCCTAACAAAGACTTCTCCTTGAACAGGAAACTTCAATTGTTATATGGTTGAATACATGTTTTCTATCCCCCTTGCGAGTCTCCTATAAACATGTAAATTATTATGGGGTGGAATCTCCTTTGTGACATTCTTTCCATGACTTTTTGGCTATGTCCAGCCCCAACTTATCTTTCTATAGGATACTTAGAGCTTCAGAATTATGTGTGCTTTGGTGTTCCCTTTGCCTCTGGGTTTCTCCAATGAGCTCTACTTTATATTAGCACCAAATGGCAGTTAGGGTTCATCTATGTACCCCTTTGCAGAATATTTTGGATCCTAACAGGGACAAATATATATATATATATTATTTGTATGATCTCAAGCAGAAGCCATAATAGTTATAGCAAAAAGCAAAAGTGCAGATAACCCAAGGTTAAGTCAGGAGTGGATTTGGCTGCTTCCACTAAACAAAACATATAAGCTGATAGGCTAATGTGAAGATATAGAACTGATTTTCCTTTTAAGCATAGAGGCAAGAGACAAAAAGAGACAGAGACTAGGGCTGAAACTCAATTTTCCATTCCCTTTCCAAGAGTAGGCAAAATACAATTGTGAGCTTACTATGTACTGAAACTAACAGGTTATAATCATGGTTATCATCATCATCGTCATCATAATCATCATCATCATCATCATTTTAATGGACTATGCTTTCTCTTTTTTAAGATACCCTGTACAATTTAAATATATATTGTACAGATGCAGGTGTGTGAACATGTCCTCTATGACCCTACTGTTCATTTTTAGAATGGTCACACAAATTCAGGGCCAAGAATATCTGTACTCCTTACAGCTACCAAAGGCATAATGAACTAATGACTACAGGAGGAAAAATATTATTCTCTCTTACAAGATTCATGTTGGGTATTATGCATCATTTTCTGCAAGTCATTTCTGTTTGACACTGCAATGTAAACCACCAAAGCTTTAATAAAAACATCACCATTTTTGAACCTATAGAACCTTTTTGTATAGAATACTATGCTGCTTTTACTAGCATTTGGATGTAGCCTCTGACATTGCTAATGCCTTCTTTTCAATACTCATCCAAAGACTAGTAATATGCTTGCTTCAAGAAAAGCATGGGCATTTGTCAGCCTTCCACAGAAATATTTTAATTCTCTTAAAGTATATCATCTTTACAAGTCTTTACACATTATGAACTACTAGTTGCTGTCTAAATATTTAATTACTAGAGGCCCGGTCCATGAAATTTCATGCACTGGAGGGGGGGTCCCCTCAGCCCAGCCTGCCCCCTCTCAGAGTCCAGGAGCTCCCAGGGGTGGGAGGTCACCTGGAAATCCGGGGAAGGCGATGCCCCCATCGTACCTCTGCTGCTGCCACTGCCAGCAGCACAAGCCTTGGCTGGCCCTGGTTACTTGAGCCATCTGAGGCTTGTCTGTGCCTCAGGCTGGCCCTAGGCAGCTGGGGGGCTGAGAGGACTGGGGGACTCCGGAGGCAGGTATGCAGAGTGGCCCTGGTGGAGCTGAGGGGACTGAGTGCTGCCATCTTGTGGCTGTGGGCACTGCCATCTTTGAGGGTGTGGCAGTCAATTTGCATATTCCCTCCTTATTGGCTGTGGGCACCGACATCTTTGTGAGTGTGTGATGGTCAATTAGCATATTCCCTCTTTATTAGATAGGATATTTGTAAAATGTTGATATTGGCCACCTCCACCAGCATTGCATTCCATGCTTTCCAAGTACTGTCTATACAAGAATGAGAGGAGGGGAGAAAAATGGTTGTACAACTTCAATTGTAAAGAAATTGGTTGCTTTGAATGTGATATATGGCACAACTTGTACCTGAAAATTTAAATCTTCCACATCAAGTATCAAAAGCATCTCAGATCGAGTGGGTAGCCCCTGCATATAAAAACCCCTAGGCCTGGCAGGTGTGGCTCAGTTGGTTTAGCATTGTCCCAAGGACCAAGAGGTCCCCGGTTTCTCTCATTAATGTTTCTCTCTCTCCCTCCCTCTCCCTTCCTCTCTCCCTCTTAAAAAAAAAATCAATAAAAACATATATCTTAAAAAAGAAAGTGTCTTACTACCTCCCCAAAAAGATTCTGAAAAAAAAAATTTCCTTTTTTACAATTCTAGAATTTATTTTTCAACCAAGATTTTTAAAACCAGCCTAAATAACACAGCATAATATCATTACTTTACAGAATGCTGTTGGCAGAGTATCAAATACCCTAAGGAAAACATAATGCACATGAGGTGAAAAGCAGGAAGATCACTGCTGGTTTAGTTTCTGCTAGTGGTCTGTTTGCTCTCTCTTTATAGCTCCAGGATGTGTACTTTTAAGAAACTTTATACACTTGGTGTTTTCAGTATCCACTTCTATAAACTCTATTTTTTCTTAGCGCAGTAGACTCATGATCCAGGGCATTATAAAATACGATTGTTAAAATATTGATTTCCCAAATGGGCAAAACAAGTGGCACTATATAAATATTTTATGCTCTCTGTTGTCTTCTATCACTACTTCCTCATTCTTAGCAAACAGCTAAGAGATATAACGTCCCTTCCCCATTTGCCATATTAGCAGAACAAATGGTATACTCCCATAGCACTGCCTAAATTTAAGGATACTAAATTAATGCTATATAAAACATTTTCTTTCTTAGACAGCATAAACCAATTATTAGCTTTGTATAAAAGAGCAATCATAATAATAAAATTGAAATGTTGACTAAATTTCAACTAAAATATGTCTAGTTTTTAAAACAATTTATAGGAGCAAAAAATTGATGTTACCTAAAAGCAGGAACAATTTGTAATGGCTTGTAGAATTTAATTTAAATGTCAAGTCCCAGCTGGGTGGCTCAGTTGTTGGAGCATGGTTCAGTACACCAAAAGATTGCAGGCTAGATCCCCAGTCTGGGCATCTGGGCACCTGCAGGAAGCAACTGATCAATGTTTCTCTCTCACATCAATGTGTCTCTTTCTCTCTCTCTCAAATCAATAAAAACATATCCTTGGGTGATGGTTTTTTTAAAAGTAAACATGCTACGTGTGAATTTAATAAAGTATGGGCCCAGCTGGTGTGGCTCAGTGATTGAGCATCGATCTATGAACCAGGAGGTCACAGGTTCAATTCCTGGTCAGGGCACATGCCAGATTATAGGCTCAAGTCCCTGTTGGGGGGCATGCAGGAAGCAGCTGCTCAATGATTCTCTCTCATCATTGATGTTTCTCTTTTTCCCTCTTCCTCCCTCTCTAAAGTCAATAAAAATATATTTTTAAGAAGAAAATGATTAAAATAAATTAATTAATAAAATAAAACATTGGATGCATTAGAGAACAGAAATTTGACTTTCAATCACCCATGTAATTGAACAGTTCTCAAACATTTTTGGTCTCAGTATACCTTTACATGCAAATCTTACTGAGGACCCACAAAACCTTTATTTATGTGGGTTATAGCTATCATTATTAATTATATTATTATTAAAACTGACCTTTAAAACTTTCATTTATTAAAAATCGTTAAGAATAACAGCAATAAATCTAACTACTATGAATAATTATTATAAACAAAAAAGAAGAGAATTTGTTGCTAGCCCACTTGCCTTATAAGAATTATTAAAGAAAAATAGGCTGAAAGCAAGCGACACCAGGTAATAATTCAAATTCACACAAAAAAGTGTGTTAATAAAGGACATTATGTAGGTAATAATAAAAGACAATAAAATTCCATATTTCTTTTCCTTTTCCCTAACAATTTTATAGTACAATTACATAAAATAATATGTGTATAATTATATTGTGTTATACAAAAGTAAAATGTTTGACAATAATAGCACAAATGAGAAAGGTGGGACCAAAGCTGTGTGGCAGTAAAGTAATGACACCAGATGGTAACTCAAACCCATAGGAGAAATGATGAGAACCAGAGAGGGTAAATGTCAGATTAATATAAATAACTCTATAAATATAAATTTATCTTCCTTTCTTCTCCCAGCTTCTTTAAACAAAATTTTATAAAGTAATAATTATAAAAATGGCTCATAACAGATATAGATGTATACCAATCATAACACACCTAAAGGAGTCAGGGATGGGTCATATAATAGTAAAATTTCTGTATTTAACCCCTTTTAAGTTATTATATATTTGAAATAGAATATGGTAAGATGTTTATCAGCCAGGGCAGTGGTCGGCAAACTCATTAGTCAACAGAGCCAAATATCAAAAGTACAACGATTGAAATTTCTTTTGAGAGCCGAAAACCGACTTCTGCACATGGGTCACGAAGTTTCAATCGCACTGTTGGAAGAGCCACACTCAAGGGGCCAAAGAGCCGCATGTGGCTCGAGAGCCGCGGTTTGCCGACCACTGAGCCAGCGTTCTCCAGAGAAACAGAACAAATAGGATTGTGTAAATACATAGAAATAGATTTTTTTTTTTAAGAAATTGACTTACATAATAATGGAGAATATCAAGTCCAAAATCTTCAGGCTATAGGTGTGATCCATCCTGAGACACAATACCACTACATCTGTGAACCTGGGAAAGATGAGAAACAAGTTATTTGCTCCTAAAATACAATGATAGGCCAGGCATAGGAAAGCAATTATAAACATTTTCATTGAGAAAGGGAGAAAATGGAAGGAAAAAGAGATCACTAGTCCTAAGAAATTTTGAATTCCAGTCTATCAAACTCCATTAGGTTTCAAGTCCTGTAAATAATGCTCTGTGGTTCAAGGCTCTGCCCCTTGGGTTTACGGCTTCTCCCTCTAGGCTGTGGCTCCAAAGTCATCCTTCCTTTTTCTAGACATGTGGCAAGTGTTTTAAGCTGAGTAGTTTTACCAGCCTATTTTTGGCCTATAGAATTTTGAGACTCTGAAAATCTTTTATCTTCTTTTGGTCCATGTCATTCCAAACTAGTATAAAAAAATTTCAGGAACTTTATATGATTCTTCCATGTATGTCACAAAGATTCACTCCTTTGGACGAGAGGCTCCCACACATCTTTCTGGGATAATCTTTTATATGTTCCTGGCTTCTGCTGAGGTCCCTGGGAGGATCCAGGAGTCACATGATTAATCTGAGTGACTGATTTAAGTGTTGAACCCTTCTGAGGAAGGAGCTAAAGGTTGTCCACACCTTTGGCCTTCTCTAGGGAGCACACTTTTCTAATAGTGAATTTCCTAATTTTAGCAATTTTTGTGACCTGGATAGAATGAGAATGTCCTAAGTAATTGAGAATTGGTCTTTTTCTTAATTCTTGCCTTCCTTTATTTCTTCTCACATTCTACTGTAAACAGCAAGAAGAACCCAGAATAAACTTCAAACACTTTGCTTGGAAAACTCCTCAGCTAAATATAGAAGTTTGTTGTTTACAAAATTTGTTCTTCAAATACACAGACCACCAGTTTAGGTTTCCTCCAGTTTCCATTGACATCTACCTTATTTTCACCTAAGCTCTCTCTGGCAGTGCCTTTAAAGTTCATAATTCTACCAACAGTCTGCTCATGATGATATATGTTTTCTCTAACATGGGCTCATATCTTACTATGCCCTTACTAGCAGAGTTAACATTCATATTTTACTAACACTTTGTTCAAGCAATCTAGGCTTATTCTATCATGTTCCTAACTATTCTTCCAGCACCTTCTAGTTCCAAAGTCACTTCGACATGTTTACATCTGTTACAATAGCACCCACGTTCCCAATACCAAAATCTGTTTTAGTTTCCCATTGATGTTGTAACAAATGAGAATAACCTTAGTAGCTTAAACCAATTCAGCTTTATTATCTTCCCTTTCTGTAGGTTAGAAACCTGACATGAACCTTACTAAGGTTAAAGTGTTGTCAGGGCTGTGTTCTTTCTGGATATTCCAATGAAAAATCAGTTTCTTTAAAAAGTTTCTGAAAAGATGTTGAAATTGTTACCTAAGAGATAATATCTAAGATATAACTGGAAATTATATAATATTGTTATTTTCAAAGCCAATTATATTGTTCAATTAGCACATTTCTTGATCCAAGTTTTAAAGACTTTTTGTAAGCAGTTGAGTAAGGTAATCAGTCCATATAAAATTATATTAAACTTTTATATTTTATGTTACCATATACAATATTTATAATATAATATAGTATTATATTTTAAGAATCTATCTTATGTCTGCTTCTTAAAATACTTAGAATACATCTAATTCAATTAAGGTACAAGATTTTAGATAATTACATTGTTTCAGGGAATACTTCAACATAATTATCAAATAAGTCTTGGTGCACATGAGTTTTACATCTTAGTCCATAGCTTTAAAGGGGAAAATGGTTTCTTAATTTATTAACAACTCATGAGCAACACCCTAACCTGGCAGAGCTAGCCTCCAAATCGTAATTCTTCACCAATCTTGATTAAAAGTTAGCTTTATTTGCCCTGGCCAGTGTTTCTCAGTGGTTAGAGGGTTGGTTCACACACTGAAGGATTGTGTGTTCGATTATTGGTCAAGGGCATGTACCTGGGTTGCAGGTTCAGTCCCATGCCCCAGTCTACATGTGTGGGTGGCAACCAATTGATGTCTCTCTCTCCTCTTCCCCCCCTTCCACTCTCTCTAAAATAAAAAGAAATCAATTAAAAGACACACACACACACACACACACACACACACACACACACACATATATATATATATATATATATATATATATATATCTTACCTAATAAAAGAGTAATATGCAAATTGACCCTAACTCCACTACACCCACAAGCCACGCCCACAAGCTAATCAGGAGCAAATATGCAAATAAACCCAACCAAGATGGCTACAGCCACAGGGAGCAGGAGGGAGGCTTGGGTTTCCCTGGTAACAAAAGAAGCCAAGCTTTCCAAGTGCCATTGCAGGCCTAAGCCTCCACTCAAGGCTACAAAGTTTCAATTATAGAAGGTAAACAAATCCAAACAGAAATGGCGGCAGCCACTGAGTTGGAAAGAGTGGGAGGCTTGGGTTTCCCCTGGCAATGGAGGAAGCAAAGATTCTGCAGCCCTGGCTGGCCTAGGCCTCCGCTCCAGGCTACAAAGTTTCAATTATAGAAGAACACAAACTCCAAAAGAAATGGCTGCCGGCCACGGAGTGAGCAGGAGGCTTGGCTCTGCTCCAGGCTACAAAGTTTCAAGTGTAGAAGGTAAATAAATTCCAGATACCAGGGCCTCTGCTTGGGTCATCAGGGGGTGTGGCTGGCCTGCAAACCACCATAGGCCCTTCACCCAGGCCGCCCCACACCCCAAGGGAACCCCCACCCTGATCTGGGATACCCTTCAGGGCAAACCAGCTGGCCCCCACCCATGTACCAGGCCTCTATCCTATCTAATAAAAGAGTAATATGAAGATTGACCATCACTCCAACACACAATATAGCTGCCCCCATGTGGTCAAAGATCCTGCCCCCATGTGGACACAAGATGGCCGGCACAAGATGGCCAGCAGAGGAGGGCAGTTGGGAGGGACCAGGCCAGCAAGGGAGGGCAGTTGGGGACAATCAAGCCTGCAGGGGAGGGCAGTTAGGGGTGACCAGGCCAGCAGAGGAGGGAAGTTGGGGGTGACCGGGCCTGCAGGGAAGGGCAGTTGTGTGGGACCCAGGCCTGCAGGGGAAGGCAGTTAGGGGCAAACACGCTGGCAGGGGAGCAGTTAGGCATCAATCAGGCTGGCAGGGGAGTGGTTAGGGGGTGATCAGGCTGGCCAGCAGAAGCGGTTAGGGGCAATCAGGAAGGCAGGCAGGCAAGCAGTTGGGAGCTAGCAGTCCTGGATTGTGAGAGGGATGTCCGACTGCCCGTTTAGGCCCGATCCCACCAGGATCGGGCCTAAACGGGCAGTCGGACATTCCTAGAGGGGTCCTAGATTGGAGAGGGTGCAGGCTGACCTGAGGGATACCCCTCTACCCCTCCCCCCTGTGCACGAATTTCATGCACCTCTAGTATATATATGATACTAGAAGCCCAGCGTGAGAAATCTCATGGCCCCACCCACCCGCCTGCTGCCCCACCTTGACACCCTAATGTCTCATCCAGAGCTTGAGTGTGCCTGGCCTCGCCCCCGACCCCTCTGGTCTTCTCTGGCCACTTCAAGCCCCACCTTGGTCCCGTGAGTTGCTTCAGGTGCCTCCCCACTTCCACCCTGTCTCTGGGGCAATGCAGTGGCTCCACCCCACCACGCACGCAGCCTCCGGCTGAAAGGTCATTACAGCGTGAGGGCATCACAACCACTAGCATATTAGCTCTTTATTATATAGGATAATATAATGATGACAGGAATTATCCAACAGCTGACAATCCTAATCAATTAGCTTGTTTGGGGATTTTTATCACTATAATGTCAAACATTTTAATTAGCTTAATAAAAATGTTTTGATGTGATTGCTTTAGTAATTATATCTTTTATATAATTGCAGAAGTCCACAGTTATGACAGAAATAATCTTGACTTCAGCTTATTACAGCTCTTACCCTTATCTGTTTGGCGTTTGTTTAAAATTCACATTCAGCACTACTCTTCAATGAAACCAAGAGAAGCAGTTAAGGAACCAAGCTGTAGAGCATGTACATTTTCACTGGGAAAGACTGTGCTGGGAGAGTCTAGGAAGGGGAAAATACCTTTCTAAGGATTAAGGAGACCAATATCAGTGTAGTTTACATAAATTTAAGAAAATATTGAATTCATAGAAAGAATAAAATATATGTGTACATATTTTTAGTAATAGAAGAACATGAAGTCATAAAACACCATTAATATCACTTAGTATAAATTAAATTATCTTAAAAGATCAAATTCATCAAAGGGAAAGAACAAAAGTTTTATTAAAACTAGTTTGGAAAGAAAATAGAAACAAAACCAGTACAAAATTTCATGAGAGCAAGTAAAAGCAACTCTTGGTACGCTTTCAGTGTGTATTACTATTCTTCCTTTCAAAAATTTCCTAAAATGTATATGAAAATGTAAATGACCTAAAGTATCTTAAATAATTTTGAAAAAGAAAAACAAAGTGAGAGGCCCTGCACTACCTGATTTAAAAATTTACTATAAAGCCATAATAATCAATTCAGCATAGTATAGATTCATAAATAGCCAAATATATCAATGAAGTCCAAAAATAATTCATTCATGTATGGTTGATTGTTTTTTTTTAAACTATTATTTAAAATTTTATTTTGCAGTTACAGTTTACATTCATTATTATTTTGAATTAGTTTCAGGTGTACAACATAGTGGTTAGACAATCATATATTTTACACAGTGATCCCCCTGATAATTCAAGTGCACATCTGTCATCATACAGTTATTACAATATGATTAACTACATTCCCTTAGCTGAACTTTATAACCCTGTGACTATTTTGTAACTACCTATTTGTCATGCTTAATCCCTTCTCCTTTTCTCCCCAGTCCCCTAACCCACTGGCAACCATTAGACTATTCTCTGTATCTATGAGTCTGTTTCAATTTTCTCTTTTTATTTATTTTGTTCTTTAGATTCAACATATAAGTGAAATCATATGGTATTTATCTTTCTCTGTCTGACTTATTTCACTTAGCATAATATCCTCTAGATCTATTCATGCTATCACAAATGGCAAGATTTCATTTTTTAAGGCAGAGTAGTATTTCATTGTGGATATGTATCACCACTTTTTTTATGCACTCAACTATTGATGGATATGTGAGATGTTTTTATATCTTGTGTATTGTAAATACCACTGCAATGAACATAGGGGTGCACAAACTCTTTTAAATTAGTGTTTCAGATATATACCCAGAAATGGGATCACTGGATCATAAAGCAGTTCCATTTTTAAATTTTTTAGGAACCTCCACTCTGTTTTCCATAGTAGCTGTACCAATTTGCATTCCTACCAATAGTGCTCAAGGGCATTACCTTGGTTGCAGGCTCCATCACTTGCCCTAGTCTGGGTGCATGCAGGAGACAACCAATTGATGTGTTACTTTCACATCGATGTTTCTCTCTCTCTGTCTCCCTCTCTCTTCCACTCTCTAAAATAAATGAAAAAATATCCTTGAGTGAGGATTAACCAAAAAATATATATATAATCATGATTTAGAAATGTCTGCATTTAGATATGCTGTTACTAGAAACAATATCCTATATAATAAAAGCCTAATATGCTAAGTGTCCAACCATTTATTCGACCATTTGACCAGTCGCTATGAAGTGCACTGACCACCAGGGGGCAGAGGCTCCGACCAGTAGGTTAGCTTGCTCCTGGGGTTCAGCCAATCAGGACTGGGCAAAACAGGCCAGACATGCCCTGGAGCCCTTCCACAGTCCCTCCCTGGCCCTGATCGTGCACCGGTGGGGTCACTCAACCTGGCCTTTGCCCTCTCACAATCCAGAACCCCTTGAGAGATGTCAGAGAGCCAGTTTTGGCCCAATCCCCACAGGCCAGGCCAAGGGAAACTACTGCTGCATGAATCCGTGCACCAGGCCTCTAGTAGTTATATAAAACTAAAGGAAGTGTGAGCAAAAACATCAAAATTAATTTTGTATTATATTAAGTAATTGGCTATACTGTTTTTTTCTGCTTGAGGCTGTCCAGTATCTTTCAAAGGTGATGAAAATTTTAAAATAAAATTTACATGCCAGGTATGTTTCTTTTGCATAAAGTATATTTGGGGCATCTGTGCACCTCACTTTCTCAAGTTACCCAAATTCATGATTAATAGAATAAAAAGGTTGTGATATAGAAAAATATAAAACAGAAATATTAAGAGAAAGATATATATTTCTTGATTAACAATCAGTTAAAAATTCAACTATAAGAGAATGGAATGGAAAGACAACATAAGAACTAGAGAATTATATTTTCCATCTGTCAATATTTTTTTCTAACAGGGAACACTGCAAAGACAAAAATAGGGTGACAATTTTTTAGCAGTTTTCTTAGGAAAAAAAGAGGGTGGTAATCTTTTTTACATAAATAAGTTCTAGTTTCTATATTCTGGACAAATGTTTTGTTTTCCATTATTTTTATGGCACTAAGAGTCAGTTTTGCCCCCCAAAAAAGTAATTGATCCTGTATACTTCAAAACTTGATGGCCAAAGGAGAAACTTGAACAATTATAATTTCAAATATATACATCACTTTTAGCTTAATATGATATAGCATATTGCATTATCTTTTCATATAGACTGAGCCATCTTAGGAAAACCATCCTATTGTCCTTTGTTAATTTAGGTATTCATTTTTTAAAATATTCAATGCCAGGACTGTTCTGGGGATACAGCAAGGATTAAGATGGATTTGATCCTTCCTATTTTCAGTCCAGCAAACAAACAGAAGTAAAGACCTTTGCCAGGAACAACCCTGGGGATATAATCTATTCTGTGCCAAGAATAGTTCTGGGGATACAGCTGTGAGAAAGATAACAGCAGTCCTGTAGTAGAAAGCAAAGACTGTATTCTCAAGTTAGGTTGCCTCTGCAGCAACAAATTTAGAAAGACTGTGTAAATATTTAAAGACATATATGAATAGAAGATGGTCTTATTGAAGAAATGTGCCTTTTAAAAGAAGGTCTTGGGTTGCATTGTCAAAAAAATAAATAAATCACTGTTGGTTTTGAGTGGTCACATGCAATGCTGCTTTAAGACGTCAAATTAACACATTTCTGTAATGGGTTGTGCAAGAAGGCATTCTCCCTACTGCAGGACTGCTCCGACACCTCTAAGATTGGTGTTTGGTGAGCGTCAGAAGATAAAATTATTTCAGTGAACCTTGGTGTTCTCTGGGTGAGCACTGACAGGAGTTTTCCTTTAAAATGGTCTCATGAACAGAGGAAGCATGAAAGATGCCATACGGCCATTACAGCAAAAAGCTACTGTGTAAGTACAGCCAGGTTTTCAATTTGACATCTGTCAGAAATAAGAGTGGGCAATACTGGAATATCTAGTGGAATGATGCAGGTATAGATGGGGTTATGAATAGTTAGTGTGATTTCATTTGTAACCATAGATGGAAGTATTTGCTATCACAATAGAATTTATTTCATAAATATAAGCTTATGTGTGCATATGTCAATATCTTTACAAATATAAGCTTTGTGTACATATATTAATACCTTAATAAATATAAGTCCTTTGTGTACATCTCCTTAATTACATTTCATACCTTCCCTTTTGATTCAACATATATTTCAAACCCACTCAATAAAATGTAATTCTTTACAAAAAGCATATTAGGGAAATAATTGTTGCATAGAGATGAGGTTGGTGTTTAAAATAAGTAATTTGGAATGCAATATGGACAAAATTGAGATTTGATTTAATAAGTAAACTAGCAAATAAATCATTGAGCTTATTCAGGGATAATATTTCAATTGGTGACCTACACCAACACTAAGTTCATATGAACCTAATCATTAAAAGGTCACTTACAGTTGACCAGAATAAGGTTTAACCATCCAAAGCTACCCTTTACATAAAAGTAGTTTTACACTAAAGAGAAGAGATACATTTACAGAGTGAAATAACCATAAAATGAATGAAGGTATTTCAAGGATAATAGATATTTGCAAAGTAGCTCTTTATAAAAATGTTCTATTAGGAATAAGACCAAATGTTTTCTATAGAAAATAATGATGGGGTTTAATATTGGAGGTGTCAGCTATGAAGACCACATGGTTATTGTGAGAAATAACATTTAACCTTTCTCTTGTGGCTGATGGAGGCCAATGCAGTATTTTATTATCAACATTGGCAGGTGATTTATTACCACTGTTTCTACTCCAGTAAAGCCACATTAGGCTGTGCTCGATGCATCATTTGTTATCTTCAGCTCTCCTGCACACTTTCTGCATGCATAATCTCTTTGTTCTAGCAAATTTTAAATACAGAAGAGTAAATATTTAAGTAATTATTCCAGAATCATAAGAAAAGATGGAGGTAAAATCGACTAGCTAAATAGATTATGCCAGACAATGTCTGACGTAATCATACAGTTCTGGCTTCAGGAAGAGCGATGGTTATTCATCTGAAACACCAGCTATGCATAATGGTGCATTAGTGTAGATACAGCAGTGACAGAGAATAAATCACAGTCACACTTTCAGATGGGAATAAAATTTTGTGGAATAAATTCAGGTCAGATAGCTTTCAACAGTTTCTGTTTTCAGAACTTACTACCTAAAAAAATCAGTCAAATTGTCTAGTCTGACTCTTTGACATTAATGTGGAAGGAAATTTAAGAATATCAAAATAGTTTTAGCCTCTAAAATTCTATCCTTTATATATGGGTCCCTGTTGAGTATTAGAATCTTTGGATATATAAATTTTGCTTCAGTAAAATATGGTTAATGATCATCATTCTTAAATCCAGTATATGTGCTTGTTTCCATATGTTTTTTTCTTTTAGCCAGTGATCATAAATATTAACTAACCTTATAAAGTGTTGTTAGAGGAAAATTCCTCAATGTGTAATGTTTTATTCTGTAAGAAGGGCTCTGAATTACCTTAATTCCTAGCCTCTCTCTATGTCTTTTTACTCTGCCCATAGGAGATGGAGTAATTTATATAACTGGTAAATTTGGAATGCTTTGCTAATCTATGTGCTTCTTCATCTTGATAGTAAGCAAATCTACAGAGATAATCCATATTTCAATTTTGAAAAGCAATCTTCCTAAATCTAGGTTTTATCAGTAGTAAAATTGTGCAAAAAACTTTTAAGTCATAGGAAGGTTGGGAGATTTTTCTTAATAATATATGTAAAATGCTAACACATATAAAGTAATCGATAACTCTCTCCATAGTTTATTAAATTCTGTTTGGGGATACTGACCTATAAAAAGAGAGTAGATATGGGGAGATAGAAATAGAATAGGAACTGGGGGGAGAAAAGAAGTACTCTAAGTGCTTAGTATTGAATAAAACATGATAAGAAGCATAAGGTGGTTATATGCATATTCCAAGAGATTGGTTCTTGGATCTGGGTGAACTAGAAAAACTTGCTTAATATATTTTGCCTTAATTTTATACTTGTGTGTGTGTGTGGGGGGGGGGTGCATATGGGTTTGAATGTGAAAGTAAAAAGGAGATGTTGACTAGTGAATAGAACATATGTTTCTAAAATATGGCACCATGGAATAAGTGAGTAAAACACTAGATATACTAAATAAGGCTATTGCTATGGGAGTTACATAACTCTGGGAGTAACTGAAGTGATATATAGCAGAAGACTATAAATTGAAGTATGGCAGATACTTGTTATCCTCATATAAAATTTAAAGTTTATTCAATGCAATACTTAGATAACAATTTTTTTCTACAATGGATAAAAAATATATAATAGGATTGAATTTAAATAAAAGATAAGATTAGTAATACAAAAAGTTCAATTTATTTTAAAGAGCATAACCAATATGGCCTAGTTAAGTATGTCTGCTAAATAGCAAGACTAACTCTGAAGATATCTTCATATTTGGGTAAATTTGCATGACTACATTCAGAGACAGTAGTTGTATCACTCAACTTCTCACTTATAATAATATACATTGGTAATCTTATTTAAATATCTGTGATATAGAAACAAAAACATACATACACATGCATGTATATGTATGATAAATTTGTGAAAAGCAATTGTTCTCAATATGTCTATTCAACATTTGGTAAGAAATGAAAGGATTAATTGCTATAAGTAGGGAAAACTTGGATAGCCTAGTCTTAAAATTAAAATTACTTAAGTGCAGTATATGCAGAAACACAGAAAAATCACACAAAGGCCTAGAGATTCCAGAACTTCAAGAAAGTTTATCAATTGGGAATAGAACATTATTTAATGTTCTCTTAAATAATAGTCATAAAACTCTGAATTTTAGGTAAAGATCTTATTAAAAGAAATGACTTATAAATAAAAACAAAACTGCTAGATATGAATTTATTATTGCTCATAGGTGAGAACAAAACATCTTTTAATAATAACAAGATATTACAAAAAATTAAAAAGCATTTTAAAGTTTCATTAAAACTTCTTTATGCTACCATGTCATTATTAACATAATATTACCCATGTTGATATGGAAAACAACTGGAAAAACTAATGTGGAAAAGTTAGGCATAATCTCTACAATTAATTCAACAAATATAGGGTGTCTCCAAAAATGTATATATACAGTGTGAGTAATTATAAAGGCAGTGTTTATTAAAATACATTTCACTTTCAAATTTGAGCTATCAGCTGTCAAAGTATGTATATATTTTTTGGAACACCTGTATTTTCCCATACATTATCCAGGACATGGATGACAATGCATTTGCTTTACAGATATAGAAAAAATATGACTTCTATTGATATTAGTAGGACCTAAGTATTTCTAATACTGTCTGTTCTTTATTTCAAAAAACATTTATGCATTCAATAAATATACTCTGACAATGTCTAAAAGTGCAAGAAGTTGTGGACACAAAGGATAATTATCCTATATAATAAAAGGGTAATATGCAAATTGATCCTAACAGCAGAACTACCGGGAATGACTGGTCGCTATGACATGCACTGACCACCAGGGGGCAGACATTCAATGCAGGAGCTGCTACTGGTGGTCAGTGCACTTCCACAGGGGGAGCTCTGCTCAGCCACAAGCCAGGCTGACAGCTTCTAGCACAGTGGTGGTGGCGGGAGCCTAAGCCTCAGTTGGACATCCCCCAAGGGCTCCTGGGCAGCCAGAGGGATGTCTGACTGCCAGCTTAGGCCTGATCCCCCTGGGAGTGGGCCTAAGCTGGCAGGTAGACATCCCCTGAGGGCTTCCAGACTGCGAGAGGGTGCAGGCCTGGCTGAGTGACCCCCCTGCCCAGTGCACGAATTTTCATGCACCAGGCTTCTAGTGTTATGGTAAAAAAAAAAGAAAGAAAGAAAGAAATGATGAGATGCTAAAATGAATAAAGCATAAGTCTTTATCATAAATACATAGAATAATGACCCTGTCCAGAGTGTTTGTAAAAAACTACAAAGTACATTATGGTAGTTTATCTTTAAAGTGAAATCTAAAAACTAGTTAATTATTATTTTGGGAATCCCCTTATAAGATTTACAGGAGAACAATTTTAATTATTTACTCTCATGCCATTACATTATTTGATGACACATTATCATCAAACTAGTGGCCCAGTGCATGGATTTGTGCACATTGAAAGGAAATCGGGAGCCCTCGCCCGCATGCCCGTGGAGTTTCCACATCCCCGTGAGCCACCGGGAAGTCACATGAGGGGTCTGTCCTCCTCCACGCAGCTTCCTGAAAAGATATTTCCAAATGTCCCTTTTGGGGCTAGGGTTGCGCCTTGCTGGCTGAGAGGTTCCCATGGACACCTTGGGCCATACTGGATGCTTTCCATCACTTGGAGCTGGATAAGAGACACTCTGAGATGAACAATACAAACTTGGGGATCTCAGAGGGCTGGGGTGCTCTCTCGCCCATGCCCCCACCCTTCAGATCCATCTCTCTGACTTTTGCCCTGATTGTTGGTCACCACCTTGTGGCCATTTTTTACATTGCTGCCTTCCTCTGTAGATTTGGGGCAATAGGTAAGGGATGAGATTTGATTTTGATGCCTGAGGCAGAGTTCCAGGAGCCTGGTGATATCAGTCTCATCCCGGTTACTCCAAATGTGATTCATCCGTTCCCTGGAAATTGTACCTGTAGGCTTACAGGGTATGTGCCTGGTGGCAAGTTCTGGCTGAGTTGTGGGCATCCTTGGGGCTGGGTACCAGCACTGCGGGGGGGGGGGGAGGAGGGGGTACATCTGCAGGTGCTGCCATCCATGGGCCTGCCTGCCTGCAGGAGCCAGCTGGGATCTGCAGGGAACTTGGAAGCCTGGATGCTGGCCAGGCCCAGGAAGGGTGCAATGGACTCTGCCACAGACACACGTGGGAGACCTGCTCCTTGGATTGGGATTTTTTCACTTTTGCTGGGACTCTCTCTGGAGGTGGGGACTAGTCCACCTTGGAAGTGGCAGCTAGGGGTGGTAGAAAGGAATGAGGGAGAGGCCGATTGCAGTCCCAGGTAAGGCGTATTCTTAGTATTTTAGTTCCACATTTGAAGGAATAAGGCAATAGCTAAGGGGTGGAACACAGCCCTGACGCCCGAGGGGGAGTTCCAGGGAGGCGGCATCAGTATCAAGGTTGTTCTGGTCACGTGCAAATGTTCCACGCTGCATATGTTTGCAGTAGATTGTACCTGCAGGGTATAGGGGTGATTTTTCCACGCATCTCCCGGCCCAAGTGTGGGGCTTCTTGAACTGAACAGGTCAGGCCAGCACCTGCCGGTGCCCCTCCACCCACTGGAGCCAACCAGCATTCTTCAGGGATCCAGGAGCAGATATTCTGTACCAGGATGCCGATCTTTCCTGGAAATGGGGCCAGGGCTGGGGCCGGGGCCAGGTGGTAGGTGGAAGTTGCAAAGGGCTCGCCTACAGACATGTGTGGGTGTTGGTCATTGGAATGGATTTCACCAGCACTTGCTCTCGAAATGGGGGCCAGCCCAGGCAGTATGTGCGTGAAGTGCCTCTGTGGGTTTTTCCCAAGCCTACATCAAGGAGATCTAGAGGGCAATAGGTAAGGGGTGTGGTACAGTCACAGGGTCCAAAGGGAGAGTTCCAGGGACCAATAGCGGCTGAACTATGGTCATTATGGCTACACCCCCACCACCCAGGCATGGAACTGTAGTCTGTTTGCTGGAGATTGCGCCTGTCGGAGGCAGGAGAGGCTCGCATGTTGTAGCTGTGCTCGCCAGCTGTGAGCTTGGCTTCTGGCTGAGTGGTACTCCTGCTGTGGGAGCGCATTGACCACCAGGGGACAGCTCCTGCGTTGAGCATCTTCCCCCTGGTGGTCAGTGCACGTTATAGCGACTGGTTGTTTTGGTCGTTCTGCCCTAACGGTTGCTAGGCTTTTATATATATACTAGTGGCCTGGTGCATGAAATTTGTGCATGGGGGGGGGGGTGTTCCTCAGCCCGGCCTGCATCCTCTCCAATCTGGGACCCCTCGAAGGATGTCCTACTGCTGGTTTACAGGGATCAGGCCTAAACTGGCAGTCAGACATCCCTCTCGCAATCTGGGACTGCTGGCTCCTAACCGCTCACCTGTCTGCCTGCCTACCTGATTGCCCCTAACCACTCTGCCTGTTAGCCTGCTCGCCCCCAAATGCCCCCCCCGCCAGCCTGATCACTCCCAACTGCCCCCCATGCCAGTGTGCTCACCCCCAACTGCCCCCCGCCCCCTGCTGGCCTGCTCATCCTCACCTTCCCTCCCCACTGGCCTGCTCGCCCCAACTGCCCCCCTGCTGGCCTGTTCACTCCAAACTGCGCCCCCCTCCCCCCGCTGTCCTGATCACCTCCAACTGACCCCCACTGACAGCCTGCTCACCCCCAACTGGCCCCCCTTCTGGTCTGCTTACCCCCAGCAGCCCCACCCCCATCAGCCTGATCACCCACAACTGCCATCCCATCCTGGCCTGATCACCCACAACTGCCCTCCCCTCTTGGCCTCTAAACACCTCTACCTTGGCCCCGCCACCATGGCTTTGTCCAGAAGAATGTCCAGAAGGTCTCCTGGAAGGTCTCCCAGTCTAATTACCATATTACCCTTTTATTAGTATAGATAGAGGCCTGATGCATGGGTGGGGGCCAGCTGGTTGCCCCTGAAGAGTGTCCTGGGTCAGGGTGGAGGTCCCACTGGGGTGCCCGGCCAGCCTGGGTGAGGGGATGAGGGCTGTTTTCAGGCTGGTCACACCCCTTTCAGGGTCGGGGGTTCCTGCTGGGTCCCTGGCCAGCCTGGATGAGGGGCTGATGGCTGTTTGCAGGCTGGCCATGGCCCCCAGAGACCCAAGCTCTTAGCCCCTCCTTTTTTTTTTCAGTGCCTCCTTGAGCAGAGGCCAGGGCCGGCTAGAAGCAGGTATCTGGGATTTGTTTATCTTCTATAATTGAAACTTTGTAGCCTTGAGCGGAGGCCAGGGCCGGCCAGGGTGGGCGGGATCCTTGGCTTCCTCCGTCGCTAGGGCAACCCAAGCTTCCTGCTTGCTCCAGCTCTGTGGCCAGCTCCGTGGCTTCTGCCATCTTGGTTGGGTTAATTTGCATACTTGCTCTGATTGGCTGGTGGGCGTAGCAGAGGTACAATCAATTTGCAAGTTTCTCTTTTATTAGATAGGACTAGAGGCCTGGTGGACAAAATTCATGCACAGGGGGGGGGTGTCCCTCAGCCCAGCCTGTGCCCTCTCCAAGCTGGGATCCCTCTCACAATCTGGGACTGCTGGCTCCTAACCATTTGCCTGCCTGCCTGCCTGATCGCCCCCAACTGCTTCTGCCTGCCAGCCTGATGACCCCCTAACTGTTCCCCTGCCGGTCCGATCACCCCCAACTGCCCTCCCCTGCCAGCTTGATAGCCCCTAACTGCCCTTCCCTGCCAGCCAGGTAACCCTCAACTCCCCTCCCCTGCTGGCCCGATGTCCCCCAACTACCCTCCCTTGCCCGCCCGGTCACCCCCAACTGCCCTCCCCTGCAGGCCTGATGGCCTCCAACTGTCCTCCCAGGCAGGCCCAGTTGCCCCCAACTGCCCTTCCCTGCCAGCTCAGTCACCCCCACTGCCCTCCCCTGCCAGCCAGGTCACCCCCAACTCTCCTCCCCTGCCAGCCTGATCACCCCCAACTGCCCTCCCCTGCAGACCTGTTCACCCTCAACTGCCCTCCCCTGCCAACCTGATCGCCCACAACTGCCCTCCCTGGCCAGCCATCTTGTGGTGGCCATCTTGTGGGCCATCTTGTGATGATGTGGGGGCAGCCATCTTGTGATGATGTGAGGGTGTCGCCCGAGGGTGTGAGGGCCACCTAGGCTTTTATTAGTATAGTTAGACTAGAGGCCTGGTGCATGAAAATCATGCACTGGGGCAGCAGGACCCCTCAGCCTGGCCTGCACCCTCTCGCAATCTGGGACTGCTGGTTCCTAACTGGTCACCTGCTTGCCTGCCTCATCACCCCTAACCAATCGCCTGCCTGCCTGATCACCCCTAACTGCTCACCTATCTACCTGATTGCCCCTAATCACTCTGCCTGCCTGCCTGATTGCCCCTAACTGCTCACCTGCCTGCCTGATTGCCCCTAATCACTCGCCTGCCTGCCTGATCACCCCTGACTGCCTCTGCCTCAGCCCCACTGCCTCAGCTTCGTCCGGGCAGTTGTTTGGCTGTCTGGTCTAATTAGCATATTACACTTTTATTATTATAGTAGGCACTGTTGTTTCAGCAGAAATCATCCATCATTGTCACACCTAGCTCTGATCAATATATTTATTCTTTATTGCTTAGTTGTTAATTCACGTTATTTCCTAATTTTCCCTTAGTAATCATTTAAACCTCTGGTCAAAACCTAGAGGGATAATTAAATTTTAAGCTATTTGCACAGAAACCATAATTTAGAAGAAGTGAGTTGCAGCAGCAATTCTTGCCTCTAGAGACTAAGCTCTGAAATGACCCCATATGCCATCAGACGAATCACATAAAGATATGAGCTCAAAATAAGTTGCTCTTAACCTTGAATGTGTGAACAATTTTGCATATCCATAATTGTCAATATGGCATCCTTCAGGATACACTGGTTTTGTTGGGCAGAGAGCCAATCAGCCTTATGCTCAGTTATATGGGAGCCAGCTGGACTTCTGACAGGTGCATTGTGGTGGTTAACTGCCCTCATCTACACTCTTTAACTCTCCAGTGACTTTGTTGTTCACAGATGCTTCCCAGGGGAACAGGTCAGGACAACAGTGAGTAAAGCATAACATGTGCACCTTTTAGTGATGAAGGCATCATTAGGGCCCAAAGATAATATTCTAAAAAAGAAAAATTTGAAAAAACAGTATGGTAGTTCTGCAAGCCTCTTGTAGATGTTCAGTGTACAAGAAGGCCATTCCCTGATTATCCATTTAAGTAAATGTATCTAGGAGTTAACCTAAAATTCTACTCGAGGACCTTAGAAAATAGCACTGTTAAAGATTTCATGCTGGATCATGCATGTAGGATGTATGCATTCCAAAGATTTCATGCATGTAGGATGTATGCATTCCAAAAAGTTTCCTTAAATTTGTAGACCTGTGAAAGCAAGTAAACTGGATTGCATAATAAGGGGCAATAAATGCTTATCACAGAGCATTTACTAGAAGAAAGATGCTGAAAAGATTACATAAGTTCCTTTCAAAAGTAACTACCATTGCCAAAAATCCTACCTATTGAACCTCTAATGACACAGCCTTATTTAATTTGTTTCAGGAAAAATGGTCTAGTATATTTTGTCCAATCAGAGGATTCATTTTCATCTCCAGATACCCTGGAAATAGTGCAGGGGAAGGAACACACACATATATATTGCTGGTAGAAATACACAGGTGAACATATATAAGAAGAAATTTGGTAATATCTAGATAACATGCCTATTGATTTGTCCTTTTACAAAGCAATCTCTCCTTTAGGAATCTTTTACCAAGATATCCTAGAAAAACTGAAATGGCATATATGAAAGTTTATTCATTGTTGTTCTTTTGGTCAAAACAAAAAACTGGAAATAAACGAAGTATCCATCTTTAGGGGACTGACTGAATACATTATGGTATATCCATAAAATGAAATACTATCAATCTCTAAAAAGAATGAAAATATATTTATACATGAAAATATATTTATACATAATATAGATTCATCTCTAAAATATTTTTAAATGAAAAACTATAATTCTTATATTTTATATGATATTTTATAGTTTATAAAGATAAATTTTTGATACACATGTAAATTCAGTAGATTTGGAAAATAGGCCATTAAGTAAACATATTTTATCACATTAATTTTTAATACTTTTTTTAAAGAGCAATTTTAGGTTCACACCAAAATTGAAAATACAGAGATTTCTCATGTACCATCTTCTCCAAGACATGTCCAGCCTCCTCCATTATCCACATCCTCCACCTCAATGGTACATTTGTACCATTTGTATCAATGGCACACAGTTGATGAACCTACATTGACACTAACAGTCGCCCAAAGTCCATCATTTACATTGCAGTTCACTCTTGGTAGTGTACATTGTATGGGTTTGGACAAGGGTATAATAACATGTATCCACCATTATGGGATCATACAGAGTAGTGTTACTGCCCTGATTTGTACTTATTTTTAATTAATTTTCTTAGTTTCTTCTCATGCTCTTGATGTAGAACCCAGGGGCTTTCTCTGGCAAAAATAAACCATTGCAATAGAGTCTCCTATGATTTCCCCACTGCTGTACTTCTGAGATTTTACACAGTACAGTTGCTTAAACATAATTGATACCGTAATAAGTACATGCTTAATATAACAAAGAAAAAGTATTTAATTGATTCCCTTTTTATGACTGAAAGTAAATGTAGCTACTACACCAAAGGTGAAAAGAAGGCGTCAAATCTAATCCCAGGTATAAGAACAAGAAGCAACTAATGCAGCCTAAAAAAAAAAAATACTGGCAGAAACATTAAAAACTTGTTTATCTTAGAGTAATCATTCTGGGTTGCTTAAGTATCTTTTTTTAAAACATATTTTTATTGATTTCAGAGAGAAAGGGAGAGGGAGAGAGAGATGGAAAGATCCAATGATGAAAGAGAATCATTAATCGACTGTCTCCTGAAGGCCCCACACTTTTGATCTGGCCCACAACCCAGGCATGTGCCCTGCTTGGAATTGAACCGTGACCTCCTGGCTCATAGAATGACATTCAACCACTGAGCCACACTCGCCAGGCTGCAGTATCATTTTAACTGTAAAATAATTCTTTAACATATTAAATCAGAGTTCTGAGGGAAAGAGAGGGGGGGAAATCTTACATGTGACAGCTGCTCAACATTTGCAGATATCAATTGTATTTGTCCCTTGGGATTTTATAAGCCAAACATTCGAAATTTCCTCAAGAGGAATTTAGGGAGAAAATGGAATCTTATTGTGAAGCTTTCTAGTACTATAAAATAATTCTAATCACAAATGGCTTCAGCCAAGTAGTGGCTTTAACTGGACTTATTAGCAAACATAATTTGTCTCGAAACTTCTACATTATGTACTAAAATTACATAATTTTAAAATTACATATCCTACACATAATTAGCATTAGATTCTCTCTTTTTGCTTACTAAAGTGACAGGTTGTTCTTGTTTACGGACATGATTAATATCTTTCCATTATTCAGCCAGTCATTATCTTCTTGCTTAATCAATCATGCATTCTAGCACAATGAGCATGGGCCATATGACAATAAAGCAAACTTTTAGAAACTGAGTGTTTTTCATGTAAATAATTACATTTGTATAGAGAGGAGGAGGGGAAGGATGTTTGGTGATTTTTTTTATTTGATTAAAATCGTTTTGTTATTTCAATCTCCATTACTGAAATATATGAGTACCTTTTTCCTGCTTAACAAATATAATAATTTTATTTTTGTAAATAAATTCTTTTTTCACACAATCATAATTCTAATTTAATTTATATAAGATATTAATTATGAATAAATTTGGAACTGGTGCAATCCTAGTTTTAGAAAACAATGGAAAATATTTTTCTTTAGGAGAATTAATTTATATCTTTAAAATACAATGCTGGGTGGGTGGCTCAGTGGCTCACTTTGTTGGAGTGTCATCTCGGTGCACCAGGGGATTGTGGGTTTGATTCTAGTCAGGGTACATACCTGATCTCTCTCTCTCTTTCTCTCTATAAAAATCTATAAACATCATGTCCTTGGGTAAGGATTAAAGAAAAAAGTGGTAAAAAACCTACAATGTTTAATTTGGGTTCACATTAACTGGAATTTTAGCTGAAATTTCCTTAAACTTTGCTCTTCTATTACCTTTAAATAGCAGTATTTTTGTGCCCTGAGATATCATATCTATTAGGGAAAAAAAGAAACTAAAACTAAGTATATCTTTTATTAACTTTTCTTTTGCAGTATGAATCACATGTAGACATAGTCACACAAGAAGATACAGTGCAAAAGATGTGACTATGAATAATAAGCATCTCCCTGTGACATAAATTAGCATTAAGTTCAATTTCTAAAATTGTAATATCTAGAGCATATAGCACCGTCACTTACAGTTTCACGTGTTGAGGCACGGCACATTTCCAACCTTTATGTTGTAAAGACTGAATCTGTTTCTATATTTAGATTCACAGCTGTTTGGTTTTTTCACAGATGCTTCCACTTCCAAGATGAGCTTTTAAGAACAGATGAACATGTCAAAATTTCTGTATTTTATAGAGAAATATATATATATATATATATATATATATATATATATATATATATATATATATATTTAAAATGATTACTTGTGTTAGGACCAACATGTATTGAGCTCTTTGCACTAGGATTGAAAAGTCATAAGGATATAAATAAGCACATTTCACAGGAAATCATTTCAGAAATGAGAGAACCTTAGGTCTGCAAATCAATGTTGGTCCTTCTCTTTAAAAAACTAAATACTCAGATTATATCTATCAACAAAAGAAGAATTACTCAATTTCCCCTGATGCTAATCTGTTCCTTTAAAAAAAAAATCTTTATTGTTGAAAGTATTTCATGTGTCCCCTTTTTGTTTCTAATTTATACAAATTAGAAAGATAAAAGCAGTTCTGTAAGTTAGACTTATTTCCAGTATGCAGTGAAGCTAATTGGAAAAAACCTTACTCAAAATTCTGATAGAGATTTTGAGCAATCATTTTTTGTGATATAGTCATGTGTTTTTTTTTTTGTTTTTTTTTTGTTTGTTTGTTTTTTTTTAATATATTTTATTGATTTTTTACAGAGAGGAAGAGAGAGGGATAGAGAGTTAGAAACATCGATGAGAGAAACATCGATCAGCTGCCTCTTGCACACCCCCTACCGGGGATGTGCCCGCAACCAAGGTACATGCCCTTGACCGGAATCGAACCCAGGACCCTTGAGTCCGCAGGCCGATGCTCTATCCACTGAGCCAAACCGGTTTCGGATATAGTCATGTTTTTATTCAGAGAAATAAATCCATGTTCACTTTACCTTAAAAATGTTTATCTCTGAAATGTAAAATAATCACTGAAGAATGTGATAGAATTACTGTTCCTTACTATTTTTTCCCCTCCTATTTGGTTCTCCATACTCTTTGCCACTTGCCTTTACTTATTTCTGTGGTAGGCAGTTAGACATAAGCAGAGCGAGGACATGGGCCAGGTGCGGAAGGTCACCAGGATGGAAAGCCCTAGATACCTAGCAAAGGACAATTGTAGGGTGGGACCTTGCCCCCAGGGTGACCTTTCCTCCCCCAGAATACTAATTGTCATGCAGTTTGGACATCCTGACCTTTCCTCTCTAGAGATAACATGTAGGCCTCAGTTGTATTTCAGCTCCAAGCCCAGATAAACGGCCCCCTCTTTGACCTCAGGACCAGCTGTATTGAATAATGACCCCTGCTCTTGTGCCAACCAATCAATCAATGGAGATCTAGATCCTGAAAGGTCACACCTTGAGAACTGCTGGATATTCTATTGAGATCTTCCCCTGGGATCTCCCCTAAGATCTCGACCCTTAAAACCCTTATGACAGCAGACCCAGCTGCTCTCTCTCCCAGGAGCACACCAGAGCTTGAGCTTTCCCTCTTCTCACTCTCCTGTCCCCCAATGCATTACCATTACTTTCCTCACTCCCAAGCTTCAGGGGCCCTTCCTTTACCTCTATAATGTGTTTCCTATGCCCATTTCTTCTATAAATTACTTCTTCCACCTCTGTGATTTTATAAATAAACTAGAGGACCAGTGCACGAAATTCATGCACTTGGGGGTTTCCCTCAGCCTGGCCAGCACCCTCCAGCAGTCCGGGAGCCCTCAGGAGATGTCCAACTGATGGCTTAGGCCTGCTCCCCACAGGGAGCAAGCCTAAGCTGGCAGTCAAACATCATTAGCGCTGCCCTGGAGGCGGGAGAGGCTCCTGCCACCACCACTGCACTCGCCAGCAGTGAGCCTGGCTCAGGGCTTCTGGCTGAGCGGCACTCCTGCATTGAGTGCAACCTGGTGGTCAGTGCACGTCATAGCGACCAGTCATTCCGCCGTTGGGTCAATTTACATATTAGCCTTTTATTATGTAGGATGTTCTCTTATAGTTGAGTCTTGGCTCTGAATTATTTCCTAGCCAGAACTCAAGTCCTGAGGTTGCTGAACCCAGGTTTGGTCTGACCCCACCACCTACAACACTTCCTTTTTATTTTGTCCAGAGTGATGTCCATCTATTTATCAATATATCCAACTATCTAGAGAGACTGACTGACTTTAAACTGATTGTTCAAATGTTTTTGGCAAAAATTAGACTAATTCTAGAAGTAAAAATAGAAAATTGTTTAAATATATCTATAATTATTAATTTAAAACATAATAAAATTACTTTCTCCAGAATTTCATTTTTCAGAATTTATCATCAATTTTTATTATTCTCATATGTTTGAAATATATATACTAAGAAAATTGAGTCTGAAATGAAAGTAGAGAAATCTAATCATTGCCCTAGATTGTTGACTTCTACTTACTAGCTTAAAAACTAAGATAAAATGCCTTGCTGGGGTGGTTCAGTGGTTGAGCATCAGCCCATGAACCAAGAAGTCACGAGTTCAATTCCCAGTCAAGGCTTGATTCCAAGTGGGGGTGTGCAGGAGGCATCATCTCTCTGTCCCTTTCCCTTCCTCTCTTTTAAAAATCAATGAAAACACATTTTTAAAAAAATTTTTAAATGAAAAATATTGGATAAAGTAACTCAATTCACATATATATGTTTTTCAATATTTATGTAGAATTAAAATAAATCATTTGCTCTAACTGAAATAAGGTTAAAGTTACTTTATGGTTTTTCTAGTTTATATGCTAATATTATTTTCCCTTTGACCAATACTCCAAACACATTTATATTGTAGTCTAAGCTCATGCCTGTTATTCAAATAAATCTTTTGAATAAATAAGTAAATATGTAAACAAATGAATTAAATGTTTTTAAAATAATATATAAATAAAAAATCATGGACTATAGTAAATTAATATGAATATGCCTGTTGAAGCACTGAAATATATTAAAACAACTCAATAATGGCTAAGGTCATTATATTTTAATCATTGCACTATAAAAATGTCTAGCCTAAAACAAAGTATAATACATTTTTAAAATTTATATTGTTTCCATATGAAAAATAATCAGAAACAGAATATGTTCTTTTAGAGAGGATAGTCTTTAACATTTATTGACAGAATAAATTGTATTACTCTCATTCCAAAATGTAACTTCTCTAATCAATTTACTATTTTTGCTTCTGTGAAGCATTTAAATAATTAGAATACACACATTCTTTCTCAGACTAGTTGTCTGCTGAGTCTAATAAAATCTGATAATTACATACTTCTTTGGCACCTCAAAATTTATCCTTTTGAATGTTTTGGCATCTGTGCTATCCTTTGGTCTATTGATAGCTAAATATAGAAACAAAATGCTTTTTAAAAGAAATAATTCCAAGGTGACTAATAGGAGTGGTTTTAGTCCCAAAGAGTACATTTAGTGTTTCTATCTTCTTTAAGGTACCCTGACCACAAATACATGCAAAATATGCACTGGTGAGGTTTCCACTTTCTTATCATTTTACACAATATTAATGGGCTGCTGTATTCATAGGATGGACTCCCTTGATTATTGGCTTAAGCAGCCTCTTGGAAGTAAATTATCATATATCTAAGGTTTCTGTCAAGCCTTAGTTCTTTGAAATAAATATGTTTATTACTTAAACATAGTGCATTAAAGAATATAGATTTGGTAGTACACTGATTCACAGAATGCTTGAGTATTGTGAGGTGTGCCAACTTAAACAAGATGACTGAGTCTACACATTCCATCTTGGAAGCACTAATAGGCCTTTGGTGTTTGACTTCTAGCATCCAAGTGGGCATGCTAGAGGTCAAACACCAGAAGTTACTCTCATTTCCTTCATTTAAGTGGAATAGTAGGACATATACAGAGTA
Organism: Eptesicus fuscus; assembly: GCF_027574615.1. Classification (NCBI taxonomy): domain Eukaryota; kingdom Metazoa; phylum Chordata; class Mammalia; order Chiroptera; family Vespertilionidae; genus Eptesicus; species Eptesicus fuscus. The sequence goes on along the minus strand of NC_072478.1, from coordinate 61,107,009 downwards.
GGGGGAAAAAGTAGGTTTACAGTTGTGAGTATGTGAAACACAGAGTTTATTCTTGTATTATTGTTGATTAATTGTTGTATTATTTTTCAAATGAACAACTGAAAACCCACTTTTGCCCCACCCTGTATATAATTTCTGGTTTATTTCATGCAACATATTTTTGTAAGATGCACCCATATTGTTGCAACTGTCTAATGTTCATTGTCTTTGTTTCATAAAATTCATTTATGACTATTCTACATTTTATTTATCTACTATATTATACTAGAGACCCGGTGCATGATTTGTGCACCGTTGGGGTCCATTTGGCCTGGTCTGCAGGGATCGGGCTGAAACCGGCAGTATGACATCCCCTGAGGAGTCCCGGAGTGCAGAGAGGGCACTCTGCAAAGTTGCTGCATTGAGCATCTGCCCCCTGGTGGTCATTGTGTGTCATAGTTACCAGCCATTTGGCCGGTCGGCTGGTTGGCCGGTTGCTTAGGCTTTTATATATATAGATTATAGACATCTGGATACTCTAGACATATGGATATTCTAAATTACATGTAGGTATCTGGAGCTATTATAAATGGTACTACTATAAAATTTGAGTACCTGTATTTTGGTAAAGATATAAAAAAATTTTGTTGATTTTATACCTAAGGTAATAAAAAGGGTTATAGACTTTACATTCTGCTAGTTTGAACGATTTGTCGTACCAGTTTACATTTCCTCCAGTGATGCATGAGATTTCCAGTTGCTCTAGATCTTCACCAACACTGTCACCACTTGTAAAAGCTATAGAAAAGTGGGTGATGTCATAAGGTAGAATTTTGATTGTGTCAAGGAGTTGATGGAAATGCTCAAAGAAATAATCTATATATATAAAAGCCAAGCGACCAGAATGACGGACGACTGGAACAACGGGTTGCTATGATGCACATTGCAGTGGCCAGCTGGCCTGATCAGGGCCCAGATCAGCCCCCACAACCTCCTGCAGCCCCTCTTCCCAGAAGACCCCGCCTCCAATCACCCCCCACCCCCAATCGGGGGCAGGGCCGGCAGGCCAACTACCCACGGCCCATCTCCCTGGCTGGCCTGGCCCCTGATCACCCCCGATCGGGGCAGGCCAGCCAGACCCCACCCATGCACGAATTCATGCACCGGGCCTCTAGTTATGGATATAATAGTCTGCTTGTTAAAAATGGTCAGGTCAGGATAACACAGTGAAAAGATTTGGGTAGTGAACTGGACTAAAGAAGAAGAAACCATAGAGCATTTGGGGAATAAAGTTGGTGTAGGAGGTGTCTTTGCACTTTACACTGAGTGATAACATGGAATTAAGGCTTCATGGGTTAGTTGCAATAGTCCCTTTGAGACGTATCACTACTAGGGCTAGAATCATAAGACTTATCTCACTTCACATGATTTATATAATCTCTAGGTGTTTGTCAAGTAGGATAATATTTGTAATAATAATGCTTACTTTCTATATATACAGGAAGAAATGAAAACACTTCAACTATAACATCAGAAAGACCATAATGTAAGTGTTAAATAGAATGCTAACATTCTCTATTGCCAATCCTAATTTTCTCCCTGGTTGTCTGCTGTATTCTTTGGAGATTTGGAAAGTAACAAAAATAGTGAGACTATTCTACTTTACTTACTCTTAGCAGTATGTTAAGACCTTGGTGCCTGATGGCATCATATGAACATACTGATAAGTAACCTACAGAGTAAGTAAGCTTTTAGCAACATTCTCTATAACTCCATTTAAATGTTAGGCTTCTATATGGTCTGTGTTTACTATTATAATACTAGTTGTCTTCTGAATAAAAACGTGTTAGTGATTGCTAAAACACATAAACATGTTTACCTTTTTATCTCAGGACTAGAGGCCCAGTGCACAAAATTTGTGCACGGAGGGGGGTTGTCCCTCAGCCCAGCCTGTACCCTCTCCAATCTGGGACCCCTTGAAGGATGTCCAACTGCCCGTTTAGGCCCTATCCCGGTGGGCAGTCGGATCCCTAAACGGGCAGTCAGACATCCCTCTCACAATCCAGGACTGCTGGCTCCCAACTGCTTGCCTGCCTGCCTTCCTGATTGCCCCTAACCGCTTCTGCCTGCCAGCCTGATCACCCCCTAACCACTCTGCTGCCAGCCTGTTTGCCCCCAACTTCCCTCCTCTGCCGGCCTGGTTACCCCTAACTGCCCTCTCCTACAGGGTTGATCACCTCCAATTGCCCTCCCTTGCAGGCCTGGTCCTTCTCAACTGCCCTCCCTTGCAGGCCGGGTGCCTCCCAACTGCCCTCTCCTGCTGGCCATCTTGTGGTGGCCATCTTGTGTCCACATGGGGGCAGGATCTTTGACCACATGGGGGCAGCTATATTGTGTTTTGCAGTGATGATCAATCTGGATAGTACTCTTTTATTAGATAGGATAGAGGCCTGGTACAGGGGTGGGGGCCAGCTGGTTTGCCCTGAAGGGTGTCCTGGATCAGGTGGGGGTTCCTTGAGGTGTGGGGCGGCGTGAGCGAGGGGCCTGTGGTGGTTTGCAGGCAGGCCACGCCCCCTGGCAACGCAAGCGGAGGCCCTGGTATCTGGAATTTATTTTCCTTCTACAATTGAAACTTTGTAGCCTGGAGCAGAGCCAAGCCTTGGGCTCCCTCCGAGGCCTGCAGCCATTTGTGTTGGGGTTATAATTGAAACTTTGTTGCCTTAAGCAGGTGGGCCCGGCCAGGGTGTGCAGAAAGCTTCGCTTCCCCTGTTGCCAGCGGCAACCCTGGCCTGCTCTCTCAAGCTCCATTCTGCCGCAATTTGTTTGAATTTGTTTACCTTCTATAATTGAAACTTTGTAGCTTGAGTGGAGGCTTAGGCCTGCAACGGCTGGCAGAAAGCTTGGCTTCCTATGTTACCTAGGAAACCTTGCTCTCTGTGGCTGTAGCCATCTTGGTTTGGGTTAATTTGCATACTCGCTCTGATTTGATGGTGGGTGTGGCTTGTGGGCGTGGCTTGTGGGTGTGTCAGAGGTATGGTCAATTTGCATATTTGTCTGTTATTAGATAGGATGACCCCTTTTGGCAGCATAAAAGAAAGACAGTAAGAGAGAGAGAGGGAGAAGGAGAGGGAGAGGGAGAGAGAGAGAGAGAGAAAAAGAGAGAGAGAGAGAGAGAGGGAGAGGAAGAAAGAAGGAGGGAGAGAGAGAGGAAGGAAGGGAGGAAGGGAGAAAGGGAGGGAGAAAGGAAAGAAAGGGTGAGTAAAGGAGGGAGAGGGAAAAGAAGGAAGAAGTACATTTATAAAAGAGAACAGAGATTTTGCTAAGCAATGATAGCTGTACAGGTCAACAACCAGGCTGGTGATCAAATAATATTTAGATTGGCATTCACAGTAGTTTCTAGTGGGTTTCCCTACTTCTAGGGAGAACATTAGTGGGGAATTCAGAGTTCCTGGAAACAAAAGAAGAGTTAGCTGTTTTGCTAATCTGTACCAAGCCAATAGAGTGTCAGGTGCAAGAACATTAATGTTCCTCATTCAAATTATTTCCTACTATACCATTCGTAGAAATCTCTAAGGAATTCTTTTTTCATGAACTTGGAGAATGTAAGGATGAGAATATTATTTGCTCCATGCCCCTTCTCTTATTTAAATAAAGACTTTTTTTTTATTATATAAAGCCCAAGATGATTTATTTTGAGAAGGCATGTCTTCCTTAAAACATTATTTAAAAGAATTTTCCAACTTTATCAAAGCCATTTACTTATGTAGGAATTCAACAAAAGAGTCTAAGTGTGGTTTTTAAATGAAGATACATGATGATTAAAAAAAAAAGTGTCATCACACAGAAGTAAGTGCAGGCAAGAAAGCTAAATTTATGATACTGAAACCCAAGAAGATAAATTGTCATGGTAATTTTCCATTATGCTTAGAGGAATAAACTGCAGCACACCAGTTACTGAGTAGTTTTGTTTAGCATTGAAAAATCACATCCTTTCACATTAGTTATATTACTTTCATTCTGACTTGTATTTGTCTCAAATTGTCTCTTGAATACTAAAATTGCAATAAATTCTGCGATCATAATACAAATTTCATATTAGGTGAAATTCATCATTGTAGCTGTGCCTCTTCCCATATTTGCCCCTCTTTTCACTAAGAGAAAACTAAATGCTCTGATTTCAGAAAGTTTGTGACTTTGTCTTCCCACTTCATATGCTCAACTTATTTCTCATTTAAATTCTTTCCTATCCTACCATTCAGAAAATTAAATACAGTAACGCTCCCTGCTTTTGGTTCCTTGACTACTTTCAGTCTTCCACTAAACACGCCAAGGTTGTTTTGCACTTGGATCATCTCCCATCATACCATTAAGAAAATCTAATCTCCCTACTTTTAGTTATTTTGAAAGAATTGCTAATTTGTAAACTCTAATATTTTGCTGTAGCTCAGAACACTAACAGCTCTCTGTTTGAAGATTTACCTCCATCACTTATTCCCCTGTTGTCCTATCTCTAATCTCATTTTCCTTAGTGACATTCATTCCTCTCATTCTATAAAAAGGTCTCCATTATGTCTCCTTAAAATTGTTTCTTTAATATTCTTGTCTCTCTAATTACTGATATATTCATTTTCTTCTGTTGGTACATAGTGGGCTACCATTTATAAGTTGAGCAGATTTTGGCTAAGTTACTTCCTGGAATGTACTCTCAGGCCAACAATCATTGTAAAGTTTTTAAGACTAATAAATGATATCCTATCTTTAATTTATTTAAGTCATCTGTACCTACATTTGTCATAGATTTTAGAAGAAATACCAATAGTGCATGAAGTACAGAGGTTTATTGCCTGTAGTAAATAGGCGGTCTCCAAAATGGATTTTCCCAATCAGTATAGACTTATTTGGCATATTCATCCTTCAAGAACCCTCTGAGCCACACCAGCCAGGACAAGGGGGTCTCATAAAAAGATTTAGGTTCAGAAGTTTAATTTGATTAGGAAATATAATTTATCAGATTTAGGGATCAATCTGAGAATGGCTGTATGATATATTGTTTAAAGCACAGATTCTAGGCCAAGCTGCTTGGGTTGAATCTTGGTTCTCAACCTTCTAGCCATGAGACCTTAAACAAGTTACTTAATCTCTCTGTTCCTCAATCTTCTACTCTGTAAGATAAGAATATTAATAGAAATGTTGTAGGATTACATGGGATAAATACAGATGAAGTACAAAGAACAGTGCCTTATCATTACAAATGCTTTATAAGTATTAATTACCAGAGGCCCACTGCACGAAATTCGTGCAGGGGGTGGGGGGGAGGAGGTCCCTCAGCCAGGCCTGCACCCTCTCGCAATCCTGGGCCCTCAGGGGATGTCCAACTGCCGGTTTAGGCCTGATCTCACAGGAATCCCTACAGGACCGGGCCTAAACCGGCAGTCGGATATCCCTCTTGCAATTTGGAACCACTGGCCCATAACCACTCTGCCTGCCTGCCTGATTTCTCCTAACTGCCTCTGCCTCAGCCCCCGCCACCACAGCTTTGTTCGGAAGGACATCCTGAATGATGTCTGGAAGGTCATTCGGCTGACGGCCTAATTAGCATATTACGCTTTTATTACTATAGATTATTTAATTAACATTAACTATTAAGATTTTAAGCCAAAAAAACCAATAAGACAGTGACATATGTCAGTTTGATATAATCCTGCACACTGATGTAATCCTTTGATGACTGATACCAAAACTAGAAATAACTAGAAAAGCAATTTGAACCAATCATCATTCACTGTCAGTCAATATAAAGAATGGCTGAACTGAAATTCAGGAGATGGTGAAAGAATTTCTTTTAGAGGAATAGAAAATTATCACATACAGTAAGTAGATTGAATGATTCATATTATTTGTAATAGAATGGGAGACTTCTTTTCAGATGCTGTATGAAAGAACCAGTTCCATTTCAGACCAGTGCTCCCATCAACTCATTGCCCAATATAGTGCAGCCAGTTATATTCCCTTGAGAAAGTAGACATTAAAACCAAAGTTCACTTCCACTTCTGTACTGGCAGCAAAACCAGCCTCAAGAAAATGCACCGACATTTTGTGGACAACTGAGTCAGCAAAAATTGTAAGACACAGTGAGGAACTAAGCAAACTAGATTCATGTTTCTTGTGTGATCCCAGAGAACGGTGAGTTTGAGAATGAATTAATGTCTATGTAAGATGATATCTAAAGGCCTAATGCCACTAATATGAGAAATATCCACAAAATATTAGATATTTGACTTTTTTTTCCTACATTAACCGTAAGCCATGTGACTTACTACATTTGAGAAGGGAAGGCAATTGCAAACAGTGAGAAAGAATTAGAACAAATTATCAACTAGTTCCCAATAGACAGAAAAAGTAGATAAGTCTTTTGATTCTTGAAGGAAGGTAGAAAAAGGAGAGAAGAGAGGAAAGAGAAAGAGAATAAACAATAAACATTTTTTGTTGTTGCTGCTGAAAAGGTTGAATGAAAAGAAGATGAGTATTCAGTGAAGAAGAGCTCCTATAAGATGTCCTCCTGAAAATTCCTTTAGTTCAATTTTTTATATTTTAGTTTTATGCAATTTGATAGTTTCTTTGAGCCTTGTGGTATGAGAGTTATATAGTATCCATACAGTTACTTCTATTAGTTATTGCCAAATTGCTCCCCAAAGTGGCTGTAACAATTTACACTTCCACCAGCAGCAAAATATGGGATTCCTATATTTCTTTACATCCTTACCAACAGTATTTTAAATTGTCTAGTTTAGGACATCAGATGTATTTAATTGAAGTAACAATTTTACATTTCCATAATTTCTGAAGAAGTTGAAATTTCTTTCATATATTTACCCAGCCCCTTCACCCAAGAAACTGAATTTATATATTTGCCACTTTTATAATTCAACACTTTTGCATCTTACTTTTTACTTATAGGAGGGTATTTTGTAGTCTGTAACAAATTATCTGCCCATTATATGCATTTAAAAATATTTTTCAGCCTAAAACTTGGCTTCTACTTTTTCTAATGGTATCTTTTCAGGCAAAGAAATAAATTTTAATATAATCAACTTATCACATATTTTTCTATTACCTGTTTTCAGATATTTTAAAAAATACTCTACCAGTCATGAAGATAATTTTATCTTATATTAAAATTTTGAAACGTTCTTTTCTTTTTTAAAAAAAAATATTTTATTGATTTTTTACAGAGAGGAAGAGAGAGGGATAGAGAGTTAGAAACATCGATGAGAGAGAAACATCAATCAGCTGCCTCTTGCACACCCCCTACTGGGGATGTGCCCCGCAACCAAGGTACATGCCCTTGACCAGAATCGAACCTGGGACCCTTGAGTCCGCAGGCCGACGCTCTATCCACTGAATCAAACCGGTTTCGGCTTGAAACGTTCTTACATAGAAATATTTAATATCCAGGAATATTGTATGTGATGTGAAGCAAAATATTTATTCTTTAAATAAAAAAAAAAACAATTTTAGCATCAGTGGTTAACTTGTTCTTCTTTCTCCGTTGATCTGTAATTCCACATGTGTCAGGCATAAAATGTTCAAAGGTACATGGGTCCATAACTAAGGTCTTTCTTCTGGGCCATTGATTATTTGTCTTCACCACAGAAACTCCCAGTGTCTCAATTACCATTGCTTATGTCTTAGCTTGTATCACTGCATTGACTCCCTCCTTGTTCTTTCTTCCAATTATCATGTCTGCCATTAAAATGTATAATTCATATACATTTTCAAATCATATTGTCATGTTCCACAAGCAAAAATAAGAGATTTTAATTAGCCTCACAATGAATTTATTTATTAACTTGGAAAGAATTGACATCTTTCTGATAATAATGTTTATGTGCACGAACATAGTATATATCTATTTAGTTGTTTATATCATCTTTATGCAATTAATCAAGTTTAATTTTTTTTTCCTATGAAGGAATGGACATCTCTTGTCAAATGCACTCTATGTATATCATACTGTAACATTCATCCTTTTAAAATCATATTATCTTACTCTTTTTATCCAGTGATTAGAGATGTAATTAATTAAAATATTATTTTGTTGTCAAGAAACCTACTTAAAATCACATCTAATCTCTTAATTTGTTAGTATACAGGGATGGGCAAAGTAGATTAAGAGTTGTAGGGAAATAATACAAAAATTAATAAATTATAATACAAGAATAAACTCTGTGTTTTGTGTATTCACAACTGTAAACTTACTTTTGCCCCACCCTGTATTATCATTGTTCCTTCTCTCTAGTCCCTGCAATATTTCTTATCTTTGTCTCATTGAATTAGATATAGCCTGGACATAATGTTCAATGTAAGTGATTAGAAAAAAACATTTGTTCTCATTCTTTACTTTTAAATATGCTTCTAACAGTTCACCGTTACATACTATGTTGTTTTTCATTAGCTTTAGGAAGTGTCCTGCTATCCTTAGTTTGCTATACATTTTTAAGATAAATGGATATTGATTTTCAGTAAGTTTTTTCCACAACTATGTACCTATGTATGTTTATCTCTCCTTTGATTTTAAATAAGAAAAATTATATAAATAGATTATCTAATAAGTCTAATCTATCCTTGCATTAATGGAATGGATCCATTTAGTCAAAATATGTATACTATTTTTAATATATCACTGGGTTTATTTTGTTAATATTTGTAGGATGTTTACCTTGTTCATATTGTCATTGACCCTAAGATGACTATCTCAGATTTCTGGTAAAAAAAAAAGTGGAAAAACAAAGAAAAATTATGGAACATGTATATAATATTTTCAAGATGTTTTACATTGATCTCACTTAAACTTTATAGTAGCTCTCTAAAGTAAGTAGTTTTTTATTGCTCACTTATCAGCTAAGTGGCTGAAGTTTAAGGAGGTAGAATAACTTTCTCAAGGACTAAAGTTGTTTGGTGGCAGAGGCAGCATTCTGAAAAACTCACTTACATTATGCTAGAATCTTTATTTGCTTTAAGCCCTAATCAAAGGGTAGATTATCCAAAAGGCCTTCAGAGACTCCTAAACATTTTTAAAATCCTTTACCTGTCTTCCCTACTCTCTCTACCCTTGGTATTCTGAACTTGATGTCTTTGGGAATTTCTTATTTCTTCATTTTACTTTGTCTATAATATAATGAAATGAACACTTCTTATGATTTTGACTTGATTTTAAGTTCTAGAAGGTCTGTATTGTTCCTTATCTGTTCTTTAAACTGTATGCAGTACCTTGCATATTGCTTTGTAAATATATAATTATCACCACACAAACATTTTCGTAATGAATTGAATTGTTCCTCCTTGGAGCCAGAGTTTATATTTTGGAGAAATTTTTGGTTTTCCTTGTACTATGTAAGAAAAAAAATTCCCTTGAGTAGTGAAGGAGAAAATTAGTTTAGAAAAGAAACAAAATAATTAACATAGGATATAAAACAAGCAATAAAGATAGTCAAAATAAAACAAACACAATAAAATTAAAATTGCATTATCAGTCATAAGAATATAAAATGGTGAGCTAAATTTGCAATTTATTAAATTGTATATAATCAAAATTCTAAAAATGATATCTTACAGGATATTTCTGCAGGCTCTATTGGGTAAAGTTACCAGAAAACTGAGGTAATTCAAGATCCCAAGATAAAAGAATGAGTAAACCGAAGAGAAAATGCAGTACTTTATCAGCCTAGGGAAATGGCTACAAAGGCTCCAGTGGAAAGAGACAAAGGAAATAGAGATAGGAGCACCAAGATCTTTCATTTCTGTTGACTAGTTCTATTTTGTTACATGAAAAATATATTTTCATTCCTGTTTCTCTGCAAACAACTGCAACTTTAAAATCACAGTTTAAGAAATAAAATATCTCCCCTTATCTAACAGTCTTCTTACATTGTCTTACAATTGTGATATTAATAAAACAAGAAAGACTATGTGATTATAATTCAGATTGTATTTATTATCCTCTTATATGAAGATAAACATACATTCAGAGCATACATTTGAAGGACAATTGGATCACAATGTCCACATGTCAGTCATCTCATTTATCTACCTTAAAGATACATTCACATAATTAATCAATTATTTAATAGTATTTTATTTGTATATACATTTTTCCCATTGGAAGAAATTATATATATATATATATATATATATAATTTATATATATATATATATATATATATATATAAATATATATACCCTATCTAAGAAAAGAGTAATATGTAAATTAACCATCACTCCATGACAAAAGTGGCGGCGCCCATAGCAGACGCTGGCAGCATCAGCCCGGCAACGAGAATCCAGCATCTGCTCCTTGGCCGTGGAGGGAGGGGAGGGGCCTCTGGCCAGAGGACTGGGAGAGGGATGCTGAGCTCACATCGCCAGCGACGTCCATGCTACGGCTGTGCGGAGGGAGGGAAGGGGCCTGTGGGGAAGGGAGCCTAGCGTCCGCGCCAAGGCCGGCCATGCAGAGGGAAGGGAGGAACCAGAAAAATGGATCTTTCCAGTTCCTTATGCTGATGGAGCCCTATGGGTGCCGGGGTCCTCCACCTGCAGCCCCCAGTCGCAGCCCAGCAGCCGCAGCCGCAGACTGGAAGCCCCCTGCCCGCAGTCCAGACGTGACCAGCGTGGTGCTGAGGCAGGGGGGTTGTCCAGTGGACAAGCTACAGACTGCAAATCACTGCCGCCGAGGCCGCCCTCCCCACACACTCGCAAGTAGTATGGCCAAGGGGGCGACTCCTGAGGCGCGGCTCCCATGGCAGCTGATGCTCACCATGCCAGGTGAGGAAGCTGGACCTGAAAGCCCAAGCCCAGAGTACCTGAGCTGCAGGGCGTCATGGGCCAGGGCCCTGAGGAGGCCCCCAGGACAAGCATCTTCCCAGAGGCTGTGCAGAAGTAGGGGAGGAACCTCTGGCTAGAGGTTGGGGTGAGGGATGCTGATGTCTTTGCAGGCCAGGCTGAGGGACACCCACCCCCTCCGCACACCCGTGCATGAATTTCGTGCACCGGGCCTCTAGTGTGTGTGTGTGTGTGTGTGTGTGTGTGTGTGTGTGTGTTTGTGTGTATTTGACCCTCAAACAATGCAAACCCCTCTCAGTGAAAATCCATTTAAAACTTTGCCTCCCACAAAGCTTAAATTGTCCCTTGGTGTCCATGGGGGATGTATCTAAAAAGTTCCCATGGATACCAAGATCCACCAATGCTCAAGTCCCCTACGTACAATGGCATAGGTCAATGCACATAATCAACCTTCCACATCTGTGGACTCCCAAGTATGAATACTTTTTTAATTAACAATAAAATCATATTTCAGCTGTCAAAAGTATATATTTTTGTTATAATTACAATTTTTAGGACTAGCTCCTTAAGTAGTTTCCAGGAAAAAATATTCTAAATATAGTTTTGGTTAATATATAAACAAATTTTAAAATTTCATTACTTGGAAATTAAACTGAAATATGCTTTTCAAAAAGAAATATAGCTAATGTGGAATAGTCCGGCTTAAATAAATCTCTATCAGAAATCATTAAATCTAAATTAACACGGCCTAAAACTTGAATTGCACTTACCTGAACCATTTCTTCTAATAAAATTTTTAAAACGATAATTATAAAGAATAACTTACTCTTGTCTGTTCATTTTTTACTTCCCATGCCAAATATGAAACCTTCTGATCTTCAATTATATGTGTTAACAATATTCTCACAAAATCTAATGCTGATGTGTAAACATGAGTGAGACAATATTTGTAAAACTTGATATAATGTTAATTTACAATTTTCTGCTCTACAAATGTTTGCATAAATAATGGATTGAGGTGTTGCTATTCCCATGATCTTTGTCTAATTAGGCACTCTTGGCAATTTAACACAATTGTAGGGGGAAAATGACAGATAATTTCTTCTTTGCATTCAATATAGTTATGTGAGCTGTTTGAAAAATACATTTAAAAAAATCTTCTTCATGCCACTATAGATTTACTATACCATCTAATGAAAAACCACTATTTAATTTTATTATATAACATTCACAATTCATTTTAATAGTTCCAGAAAAAAAAAAGGCTAATGGTATTGTTGAATGGAGACATTAATAATACACAGATATCACCTTCCCCTTCTCTACAGATTTTACACACACACACACACACACACACACATACACACACACACACACATACACAATCTCTTTCTTCTAGAGAGGTATAGACAAGGAGGTGAGAACACAGATCTCCAATATAAGATAATCATTATGAACTATAAAGGAAGGCAGCAGTAAATAAGGTTCTAAAATTTAAGATTCTTTTAGTTCTCTCACAAACTCTTCTGTATATACCCATACACACACACACAAGCACAAGGTACCACTGGGAGAATGGAAATAAGTCTTCCTTTCTAACACAAAATATTCATTTGAAAAGTAATTACATCCTCAGCATACAAATAGAGCAGTTTATGTGTGTAGAATCACCTCCTATTAGAGCCCTCTTTATTATAACATCATAAAATCTGACACTAAAGAAAAAGTTAGCAGTTGCTAAGTTCTGCCTATTAACATATAGCTTCCAGCCAAACTTTTTATTCCTCCATACTTAAAAGTTAGGTTTTAAAAAGTGTGCAATTTCAGAATGAAAGACCAGAATAAACAAAGAAAAAAAAACCTATCTTCAAAGGCAAACAATGTTATCATAAGGAGATATGAGTGTGTGTGTTTAAGTATCTTCAGAGAATTTCAAGATGTTGAAGAAATTCAAGAAGTTCTAACTACTTAACACAAGGACAGAGGATTAGAAAAGAGGAAGAGAGTATAAAAAAAGTGCTTTGAAACTGAAATACCAATGTTGACACACAAAAAATGTCTGCCCAAAGGGAATAAGTCTATAAGAAGACAAGAGACTTACTAAGCATTGAGTTACAAGCAATGTCATTTTTTTAAAATTTACACTTAGACAAATTACTGTAGAATGTTACACATTAAAGAAAAAAATATAGAATGTTCTAAACCCTTTCATAGAGAATACACTGAAACAACAGCAGGTAAATAGATTTCCAAGAAACAAACATCATAATAGCATCATACTTTTCAGCAGTGAGAAGAGATGTTAAGAAACATTGGAGCAAGGTCTCAAAGCAAGAGAAGGAAAATTGGATCAAATTTAGAATTCTATATCCCCACCAAATTATTTGATTTTCAGTTGATAAGAAATGTTCATTAATACAAAATCAGTGAACATTTACTTGAATGGAAATTCCCTCCTCAATGTAATTACGTGCAGATTGACTCCTAAAAATAAAGATAAAATCCAAAAATTATGAATATTATGAATTTTTTTTTTTAGGTTCTTTACTCTCTTTACTCTTGGTACCTTAGTCTCCTGAAGCAAAATACTGCTTTGGGGACAATCCTGTCAATTAAAACTATATGGTAAGTTGACTTTTAGGAAACGACTCCTCTGACAGAGAGTTGTATCAGCAAGCAAAAACAAATTCAACCAGAAAATGTAGGTTGTTGATTATAATATTGCAAAACGACAGTTATAATAAAAAAAGATATAAACACAAAGTCAGCATGAGTTTAAGAGTTAGACGAATGTAAAAAGTAAACACTGGTAGTAGGAATACTCAGTTTTGAATGATACTGATGCTGTGACATTATAATCCTGACGAGGAAATGCAACTACTAGTATGTACACCACTAGCATTTGAAAAAATTCAACACCCACTCATGATAAAAGAAAAAACCTTCAAGAAACTAGGGAAGGAAGAAAATTACCTCAACATAATAAAGGGCAAATATAAAGACCCCCACAGTGAACATGATACTCAATGCTAAAAGACTGGGAACTTTCCTTCTAAGATCAGGAAGAAGAAAAGGATGCTAGTCCACCCCTTCAATTCAACATAGTCCTGAGTTTCTAGCCAGTGCAATTAGTCTAAACTAAGAAAGAAAATTATACAAATTAGAAAGTAGTAAAATGATCTCTGTGCACAGATGATATCTCACATGTATAAAATTCTAAAGATTACATGTACACACATGTAATTTAGAACTAATAAATTCAATACAGTAGAATAATTCAAGTCAAAACACAAAAATCAGTTGAATTGCCATTCACTAAAAATGAACAATATAAAAATTAAAAATTAATTTAAAAAATTAATTTACATACTATCAGAAAGAATAAAATAATTAGGAATTAACCAAGGAGATGAAAAATGTACAACTAAAACTATAATGCATTACTGAAAGAAATTAAAGACATAATAAATGGGAAGTTAGCCATGTTCATGCATTGTAATATTTAATATTAAGATATCGCCCTAGCCGGTCTGGCTCGGTGGATAGAGCATAGGCCTGCGGACCGGAGGATCCGGGTTCTATTCTGGTCAAGGGCACGTTCGTCTGTTGCAAGCTCCTCCGTGGCCTGGGCCCTGGTCAGGGCTTGTGCAGGAGGAAACCAATTGATGTGTCTCACATAGATATTTCTCTTTGTCTTTCCCTCTCTCTTCCACTCTCTAAAAATCAATGGAAAAATATCCTCAGGTGAGGATTAAAATTAAAAAAAAGAGAGAGATTAACTAGAATTATGAAATAGGTAAACAAAGGTTGTTTGCTGATAATGTCAGAAATGCATTTTATACTCTGGAGTGTTCCTGAAAACTTCAAATATTTTAATACAACAATGAGTTGGATACAGACAAAGCAAATACTCAAGTGCTCCCCATGTCCAGTTCTTTTATGCCATGGCTGAAAAATGTGGCAGTTCATTTTATTCTTTGTAGATTCCCCTTGGATTTGGAGGCAGAGATAATTTTCCATCTCTGTAGTTAAATTATAAACTTCCTTTGCCACTTCTTCCCAAATTGCACTATTCTGTCTGTCAAAAATAGCTGAGCTGAGTAAGAAAATAATACTGGTCGATTAAGAAAATGCAATCTAGAAATGTGAACTATTTGATTACACTAAAATAGAAAGTTTAAACTAATCATTTGCTAATCTTCTTACATCTTCTTTGAAACAGCTTTTGATGAAAAGGTTAGCAGAAACATCAAATTTGTGGGTTCTGAATGGTTTGTTTGCTGGGAAAACATACACAGTATTTTCTAAACGTGCTGTTAAGTAAACTATGGTTGATTTCAGTAAAATTATTTTGGTTTCAAGAAGGATTCTTCATACGAACTGAGCTAAATCCTTTCAACATCAAACTACATTTGAGTTAATTTAGTGTTAGTGATTTTTAAAATGTAAACAAAAAAATTCTAAAATGACTAAATTTGGATTAAAAAATGTAGAATATTCTTGTGTATCTAAATTGCTCATTGCCTTATGCTCCTAAGAAAGAACTGTTGAAAAACTCATATCCTTTAATGAGTTTCTTAGGATCAAGTGTAAATTAAAATACACCAGAGACATGCTGCTTATGCTCTTTTGATTTTGAAGTTATTTGCTTCACATACTGTCTGCCAGGCTTTGAAAAGCAGAAGTCCCTATTTTAAACTTGATGTTAATCAGTGCCAAAAATAATAGTGACATATGCCTCTCAAATCATTGCAGAATATGAATCAAAACTAAACGTACACCACATAGAAAGAGGGAGGGGAAAAAAGAATAAATAAGGGAAACATAAGGACAAAGACAAAAATGCCAAGCACAAAATTTATAGCTGTAAACATGAAGGATTTCAGTTACTCTATTAAAAGAGCAGTGTTATATGAGTGAGGGGGGTGTGGGGGGCAAGGGGGCAATAAGTACACATATGTAATACCTTAATCAATAAATAAAAAAATAAAAAATAAATAAAAGATGTTAAATTACATTTTTAAGGGGTCCAGGCTGACTAGAAAATACACATCTAAAAGAATGGAGAGCCCTGGCCGGGTTGCTCAACTGGTTGGAGCGTCCTACAGGGCACCCGAAGGTCGTGGCTTGATTCCCAGTCAGGTCATATACCTAGGTTTTGAGCATGTACAGGAGGCAACCGATTGATGTATTTCTCTCACATTGATGTTTTGATGTCTCTCTCTCTTTTCTCTCATATCTTTCTCTGTCTCTTCTTTCTCTTTTATCTCTCTCTTTCTCTCTCCCTCGTTCCTCTCTAAAATCAATTTTAAAAGATGTACAGTATACTTAAAAATAAACAGGCATAAGCAAAAATAAAGCAAAGTTAGCAAAATTAACCTCATGAAAGTATAATTTAAGATAAAATCACCATCGATGATTTTATGATGGTTATTTAATAATAATAAAATTTACAGTACCTAATAAGTGCATGCCGTTCATAAAATTGCTCAGGCCCAATCATGTACCTTCAAAATATATGAAGCAAAAATGTGGGTCAAATATCAAGATTTGTTGCAGGTTCTATTCAACGAGAAGATTCTGAAAGAATTTAGTGTTCAGGATATTTATAAAGAAAAGCCCTTGGAGGAAGTGAGAAGAAGCAGGAGAGAACAGACAAGTCAAATTAGATTCAGGCTTGATGCCTGACAACTTCAGTCAATACCATGGGCGTCTGTGGAGCTGAAATGGCATCTCAGAGCTGTTCATGTTGAACTACACTGTATACTCCCACCTTGACCAGCCATTGGATATGAGCCACCATCTAGATCATGACTTTGGGCAGAGTGGCTCTCTACAACTGAGGGAATTCCTGAAAGTGTAGCCTGAGCATCAGGGAGCAACGAACTCTAACTGTAAGATACTTAATTTCTCACTTCATGGTGAGAAATGTTTTACTGTGATTAGAATGTATACTGTAAATATACAGAAACATCCCTAATCACTGTATAACTATATGTGTCTGTGTGTATGTTATTGTTCATGTTTTGATAGCTTTGGTTTGCATTGGTTTACTTAGAGTAGTCAAACTGAATAAAGTCATAGAATTACTCAGTGTGATGGTCAATTTAGTGGGTGAATGTGGCAAGGTCATAACACCTAGTTTTTTTGATAAAATACCAGTCTAGATGGTGCTGTAAAGATATTTTTTAGTTGCAACTAATCATTGTACTTTGAGTTAAGAAAATTACATTTCATAATGTGGGTGAGCCTCATGTATTTAGTTGAAAGCCTTAAGAGGAAAAAATGCAGGTTCCCTAAAGAAAATGAATTCTGCCTCCAGAGTGTTTTTGAACTAGAGATTACATTATCAGCTCTTCCCTGGGACTTCAGTCTGTTAGCCTGCCCTGCAGATTTTAGATGCGCCAACCCCCAAAATTGCATGAGCCAATCCTTTAAAATAAATGTCTCTCTCTCACACACAAATATGTATGTTTCTCTGTGTGTGTATATGTATGTGATAATAATTATGTACATATAATATATACATTTTTGTTTATTACTCTGTTATAAAAACACATTTCCTATTGGTTCTGTTTTTTTTTGTTTTTTTTTTTTGGGGGGGCCCTAATACAACAATGACTACTACAGTCTGAGAGAGAGAGATAGGTAGATAGAAAGAGAGAAAGAGGGGGAGAGAGAGAGAGAGAGAAAGAGAAAGAAATGGAGCAGCTATACTTGTTTAATTATTTATTGTTAGCAGGAAATATTCAACATTCATAATTAAGAGAACAGAGGAAAAATAGCTAATGTGAGGACATAAGTGATTGTAAATATGTTTAAAATATTGTAAACTGGCATTTTCATTCTAATAAATTATTATAGGACTAGTAATGGGCATTTAAAGAAGTTTTCCAGCCATAGTTCAAGCTATCAAAAGGAGTCCCATATATCAGAAAAGAAAAATAAATGTGGAAAACATCAGCTTCCTCCCAAAACAAATAAAAGGTACGAAAGATAGAATATCCTTATATCATGGCAGCAGGTAAATGTTTACTATATTTTTTCTAAAAATAAATTTTCTGCACACATTGATAATTTATTTTTTGGTAAGAACATCTGTTTAATCATTGTTTTTTCAGTAGAGCAAATGTAAAACATATTTTACCTTAATTAACTGATTAAGGGGAAAATAGCCAAAAGCATAAGGCTTTTGAGAACACTAATTTTAACTGCATCACTAGGAATAGAACAGTACCTTGTTCTCTTTATAGCTGCGTTATAGCTCCCGAATCATTCAATTACAGTACAGCATTGAACCGCATCTGCAGAGCATTACATGTAGTTAAGCAGTGCAGTCTCTAGAGGTCTCTGCACATCACTTTTTTCACTCACTGCCATCCCTGGAAAAAAAATCCTCCTAAAAGGAGCACTTCAGCCATGTGTAGACAGAGCTGCTGCTCTCCAACAAAGAAAAATTCTTCACTCAGGTGTCTTGCCTCATCCTCATATCTTATATCATGAAATGAATTACAAAAATGTAAGAGGAGCCAAAAATATTCAAGAAGAAGAATTGTTTTTTGTCTGATCATTTTTTTGCATCTATGCAAGGGAGATCTTTCTTTCCTGTAATTCATTCTGTCAGTGTCCGTAGTCTGAAATCATTTAAGCTGCAGTAAATATTTCCAAAAGTACACATAGTATTTGATGATTCCTTTTAATGTTAGATATAATATACAGGCCAAATTCAATCCCACAAATGATATGGTTTCATTCTATTGAGTGCTTTTGGATGACAGACAAATGCTATGGTTCTACATAAAATGCCCAGAATGCAACATGCAAGTTCTAACACTTAAAGATGACCAGGTCTTTCATCAATATTCACATAACTTACTAAAATAAAATCGGCATACTGTTAGACTATGAGACTTGAGTGTAAATAAACATTTGCAACTATAGCTCAAATCCTGAGGACAGAAAATAGAGACTGGCATTCCTGACCTGAGTTTCCCTTTGCTCAGTCTTTTTATCATATATCAAGATGGATTCCTGTCCTCCCTGGGAACCTGGTTGATGGGGAAGATTGCAGCACTTTGTGTGACTTGAAAGCAGAGCCTATCACTTAGGCATGAAGCCAGCAGGAAGCAAGCAGCACATTTTGATGTGGTAATAAACAGAACCTCAGTCCATAGAAGAACTAGCAGGGCTGGGGCAAAGGACTATCTTATGGGAAATGCTATTCAGGATCTTTACTATAGAGTTCTTTTCTATGTTTTGATCATACTCAATATTTATGACCAAATGTTCCTTTGCTTATAAGAGTTAAAGTTTAGTATGTTCCAGACACTACAAACAGAACATATATTAACTCATTTGATCCATTATATAAGTATTATTATTAAAATTTCCATTTCCAAGGCAAGGAAACTGAGGTAGGAAAGACTAAGAAACGTTCTTAAGGCTGTGTAAGAAAATGATGTAGCTGGAATTCAAACCACACAGGCTGTCTTCAGAATCTGGACTCAACCTTTACAAAGTACAATTTCTCAAGTAGATATACCCTACTGAAGATTGCAAGAAGGAAGAGGTGGAATTGACCAGCTGTATCATCTACAGGAAGCATCTTTCCAAGCTTATGTAACCAGAGTAAAACAAACAAACAAAAAACACATAAGAAACTTTCTACATTTCTAGTATCGCTATATTAAGTAAATAATTATTAAGTAAATAATGGCTATATTATATTTAACTATTAAATATAAACTTTTCTCTCCTTGGAGATAAATATGAAAGTAGTATTACTTTACTTCTTACATCATTTACTTTTTAGTCCAGAACACATGACACTGAAATTCACATAACATATTTTTTATCCAATGGAATGGCTAAGTTAAATAATTAAATTATGTAATTTTGTCATGTAGATATTCTCAAAGAGATATATGCATTGAGCTTTCAAAGTTATAACACGTTTATCTCATTTCCTTTCCTTCTATGGAAGATAAGAGATTTACAGAGAGAGAGAGAGAGAGAGATTTTGTGTTAGAGCAAGGCAGAGAGAAGCAACTATATTTGTTCACTTGACCAATTTTTTGGTTGTAGGAAATATTCAGCATTCATAATTTAGGGTAAAGAGCAAAAAAAAAAAACACCAGTTAAAATGAGGGCAAAACTGATAATATTTGTAAACTGTGGTACATCAGTGTTTTATGGGAGTTAAAAGTAAGAGCATGCGTTTAGCCAAAATTTATATAAAAAATGTATACTCTGCTTTCTGTGAGACCTTTGGCAACTTCCCTACGTAGCCTGAATCCTAGTCCTCTCATCTACCAAATGGGGAAAATAATAATACCTACTTGATTAGATTGTGAGGATGAAATAAAAAAAATCTTAGCTGAATGGCAGACAATAAATGCTAATTTTAATAATATCAGCTTTGTTGGTGATGGTGGTATCTTATATCTACTATTTATAATTAAGCTTGGCATGTGGAACATGAACGATTGACATAGTCTCACGTTTCTATTCCTAGTGTTCTTACTGATTCTCAGTAGAAGACTTTACATCTTTTCTTAATGAAAAAAGTTTGAGATCTCAAACAAGGACCTCACACTCTAAGAATGTCCACAGTGTCCACTGCCTTGGATCCTCATTTCCCCCCACATTCTTCTGTGAATTATATGAACTTGAACACATCCTTTTTGCTGATGATTACTAAACTTCCAATTAATTCCAATGCCTCTGACACACCAAAAACTTAAAAGACAAACATGAAGAAAACTGTTATATATAAATCATTTCAATTAGTAATATGCTATTATTCCAGGCTTCAAACCCAAAAACACCTCAAAAATGATTTGACTGGTAACTCCCCTGAGTTTCTTCATCCACGTCATCATAAAATTGTGTTATTTTTAACCGAAATATCTTCTTTTCTGTCCTCATTTTCTTCATACTAGCGAAAACTGTGCACATGCATTTCATTAGTCCCTCACATGTACCAATTAAAACAATGCTTTTATTAGTAGAATTATTAAGTAAAAAACTGATGCTTAGCCAATTATCTATTTCTGGGTTTTTCTGGGTATTGGCAGCTATAAAGAAAATGCAATGCAAAAATTTAGTCTGTGGCTTCAAGGAGTTTAAAATCTAGGTGTAGAGAAAAAGCAAAACAAAGCAAGAAAGCAAACAAAAAAAACAGCAATCTATAAATAAACTAAAATTAATGCCGGATGTTGGGCGACATTTAATGCCAGTGGGTCTTGATCTCGCATCTTGAAGGGTTCTGGAACCTGGAGAAGGCTATGCGTAGATTAAATAAGCATCCAGAGATGAAAGATAATTTTGAAAGGCATTGGGGGTCAGAGGAGCTTTAGCTAAAGGAGCTAAGTTCTCCTTGTCTCAGGACCCCTTGCTTTTTATTAACACAATTTGTCCTAAGGCAAGGTGGAGATATACACTTCAAAGGCCAGGGTTTCCAGGCAGAAGTATAGTCAGATTTGGGGAATAGCCTTAAGGCTGTTCAGGTGTTTGGCCAACAGGAGGCAATAACATGTAGATTAAGATGCCCTGAGCTGTCTGGCAGCAAACAATCATCCTATTCAGGTTTGGGGGAAATGCCTTTAGCCATTCCAACAGGCGATAACATACGTGACTCAGCCCTTGTTGAGTCCCCAAGTTCCATCAACCTTTTGATGAAACTCTTGCAATTATGACATGCTGGAATTTGCTTCCAGCATAAAATTTGTAAATAAATAAATAAATAAACTAAGATAGAAAAATCTTCAACATAATTACCAAGTGGAAGCTGACTCTAATTAAATATTAAGCAATTAGCAAAAGTTTTTATTTAAAGCTTGAAATACAGATGGAATTTGGATAATTTTAACTGAAGATCAAAGACTTTCCTGGAAAAGAATACACTATGAATTAGGATATGATAGGAAAAAGTGGGTCTGAATGCTGTTTAGCTTTGGAAATGCATCTTTACCATTCTATTTTTGAGCAGGTTTGAAAGCTGAGGAACTTCTGGGTAATTTTTAAATAAGGTCTCATGGATCTGTTTTGGTATTCTCACATGAACCTGAAATGAGAAAATGAAAGCTCTCACTAATACTTGTAAAATTCCACCATGCATTAAAAAATGCCAATGATGACTACAGTCCCTAAAAGTATATTTGGGGATAGTCTTTTCAGCAACTTAAAAATCACAAAGAGAAAAGTACAATCTGCTTAGTGTCTAAAACTTGCTGCAGAGTTTATCATAACATGAATGTGGCCACCATATTTGTATATTTATAAAATATGAAGACATTGAGATAGATTTCACCTGATATCCTCATACATTTTCTTGAACATATGCTAACATTTTAAAGGAACAAAATTACATGAAGAGGTAGAAGGTCATCTTCATTAATCTTATGTGCAGAAACAAACCCCACCTCTGTCATTCCTGTGGAGTCAGGATGTGAGAGACTGTTCAACATCCTGTTCTATTCTGATACTTGTCTATTATCTGATACCAGAGGGAAGATGAAATACCTTTGGCCTAATTTAAATAAAATATACTTAACAAGCTCCACAAATAGTTTCAAAATAGAGAACTCTAAATAATCTTTTGTATTTTACCACCATCATATGATATGATATTTAAATAGGTGGGAATCAATCATTAGTAGGATCTCAAATTTCTGAAATATTAATGCTTATTTGTTAGACTTTGTTTTTGTTCTTGTTCCTCCATCCTTTGAAATCTAATTTTTAAATAACCCACTTAGACATCTCTACTATTAATATTTCTCCCAGACAATATGATTTTCTGTGCAGGCAAATTGGATTTCCAATGATATTATTAATCTTCCTACAATTTCCCAGTCTTCAGGCTCTCATTTCTTTCTTTAATTTATAAACACTTGTATTTTTCTGTGTCCTTGACATACTAAAACAGGTAGATTTCCATTATAAATCATGAGCATTACTAAGGAAATGCAAGTGGCAGCTAGCTATAACCTTGCAATCTTTATATTTACACACCCACAAAAAAATCTAAACATAATTTCTTAAGTTTACTACAGAAAAAAATAGGGTTTGAAAGGACTATCTATAATCCCCCCCCCCCACCACACACACACATCACCCATACACTTGCACAAATTATCCTGGTTGAAATTTCCCATTTGTTTTCAATCTTCTAATGAAACAGAACAGTAGTGAGATGGGGAGGGTAAAGGGTTAGCAGATAGATATATGATGATAGATAGATAGATGATAGATAGATAGATAGATAGATAGATAGATAGATAGATGATAGATAGATATTTAGATAGCTAGATAAAATAAAAATGAATTACTTTTACTATTAACTTACTTATTTTGCATGCATTCACCCAATTTTCTTCTATGTGTGAGATGACAGACATTTTTCAAAAATAGTTCTCACTTTATTTCCAACTGTGGCATTTATGGATAATGATGTTAGAACACAACACATACCAATGGTTCATAGATTTTTATAAGTACCTGTCCCTCAACTGTCCCTATAAATCAGAGAAATAAAGCAAATAATGCACAGGCATTTTGCATTTTTGAGAGTTTTAAGTAATTTTTAGAAACCTTAGTAATTAAGTTTATTAATTTGTAAGAAATAGATTTAGCCATTTAAAGATATCAAATTGTTTCATTATAACCAAATTTATGGTATTTTTTAGCATGTGGAACTTTTATATAAAATTATAAAAGGTGGAACTTTTACATCAAATCAACTGATGCTAAAACAATCGGTATTTTAATAAAAAACACTTGCTTTTAAAACTTCTCAGTAATTGCTTTCTCTTTCACCTTAATAATTCCAGGTCCAAAAGTACAGCATTTTCTGAATCCCAAATTCATCTTCCTTTAGGGAAGTATTAAGTCACAGTTAATCCCCACTCTACACTTTGTTCTATTAATAAAAAGAACACACACAATCTATCTTTACTTTGGTTTGGCAAAATATAATGAATTAAAAGAGAGTGTATGTTTGCAAAGGCCGTGGCTGCAAGGAATGGCTATTATAAATTAACTTTATTTACATACCCTGGTTATCAGTGACACCATCATACAATTATTCCGAATGAAGGGATTAGGATTCATGAAAATTCTTTGGAATAAATGACCCACCCTCAAGCCAGCCTAACAGGTAGCATTATGTTGCTGGATCACCACAGACTGATGTGTGGTCCAGACTGCAGGTTCAGGTTCCTAGGGAATTAGTCAGGCTAAACTGCTAGTTATCTAGAAGACTGTGCCAGTCATAGTGATAGTCACTAGCCACATGGAGCACTATCAGTGTGGCAAGTCCAAATTGGAATATGCTGTAAGTGTAAAATAGCAGAGTTGGAAGACAGTACCTCACAACAATAAATGTAAAATATATTATTAATAAATTTTACATTGATTAAAGGTGGAAATGATCTATCAGATTCAGTAGAACAATTTAAATTAAATTCATCTATTTCTTTTTACTTTTTTAATTTGGGGTGCTAGAAAATATTAAATAACAGATATGGCTTATTTTGGGGCTGGCATTATATTTCCATTGGACAGTGCTGGACTAGACCATATGCCCTTGGATTAGAGAGGCCATTCCCATCTTGTCTTAAATGATATCCTTAGTGCCTAATGTGAATGATCAAAAATGTGTTCAATGCTTTATTAGTAAGTGGCAAATGGAGTCTTATAATCAGGGTACCCTGTTCCCTGAACATTGCTGGAGACACCCTAAAAAACTTGGCTTTCCTATTCCTCTATATCCCAAAGTGACCATTAACCTTCTCTGTCATTTTAGTATGGTCAGGTTTTGATTCATACATCACTATTTTCCACAGTCAGATATCCTAATACATAAATACTACCTTCCTTTAAGCTCTAGTTCTTTGAATGGCTTAAAGTCTTCTTAATCTCCTTAATTGCATTTTCTTACAGTGACATGCTGGATAGTCTCTTGTCAACAAAGCATCATCCTTAGACTCTTCAAAGGCAAAGGAACTACATTTCCCAGAATCTCCTTCTCTATGTAGTTCCAGGTTCTAATCTGTCAGTGAGACACTTGCTCAAAATGTTCCAGGCAGGACAGGCTTAGACCATGGTTTTCCCAAGTCAGTTACAGAAAGATGCATGGACAGATGGAGGTGCAAAGCTGCTTCTAGGTAAATCTTTCTTTAAGAAAAAAAGAAATAAAACTATGAATGTAAAAATTGCTAGGGCCACTTCAAGTCTTAGGAAGAAACTATGCAAGAGAGCAATCCTCAAATTCCAACTTCATTAGCTTCACTGTGAACCCACCCCTAACCAGCCACATCAGTCAGTTTACCTGACATTTATTTTTAATTGACTTTATTTTTTAATAAAAGTTAACTCTTCCCAGATTTCCATTACATAGGCAATAGTAATAGGTTGAGTAGGTAAGCATTTACCATGTATAGGAACACACACACTTTTCCTATACTGATAAAATCAAAGCAGATAAAAAAATTCTGCCATGAAATCCCATCACTTTATATATCCATCTGCCAGACATGGTGTCCACACAATTCTGATCACCCGCCTGTGATATGCTTTTACTAGTAATACTTTCCTCTTCTCTAGATTTCCTACTACCTTGCCTACTTAAGAACATTGCTCTGGGATTCAGGTTTCTTTGTTTCACCTGTCTCTTAGTAATTTCCATGAATATTCAATCATGTCATTATTTATCATCTAGATTAAGAATCAAAAATCTCTTGAGCTCACTTTCTCCTGCTATAAAGCATCACTTATACTCATTGTCTCTGACTTGTTGTCCTTCCATTTCCTTTTGTGACCTTTCCAATAGCTTCAATCAGCTGTACTTCCACCAAAATTATTCTGTGTGTGTGTGTGTGTGTATGTGTGTGTGTGTATGTGTCTTTTATAAGTCAAAACTATCAATAGTGCTAATTCTAATAGTCTATTTTCTGTCACCAGCCTACTTGATGTGTAAACATTATTTCACCCTGTAGATTACTCCACCCTTCTTTAAAAATTTCCTTGTCTTAATGAATATGTGTCCCTTCTCCTCATGGATTAATAATTGATGGGCATAATTTTGTTTTCCAAATATCCTTTGTATTGTCACAATATAATGCTGGAAAACTGCCAGGACTATCAGATCAACTGCCAGAATTCCAGAGTTTAGAAGATAGAATCTCTTTCTCCCCTTACTCATTAATCAACCTTGTCTTGATAAATGACTAGCACTAAAAACAATTAGTGCTGCCATTAGAGAAAGGCCATAGCACTGATATGTTAATAAAGGCCAGAATCACTGACAGATACAACCATCCTCAAGTCCTGTTAAGACTGTGTTTATTCTGAATGCTTATTCTTACCAACAGAATAGAGTGCACGTGTACAAGTAATGAGACACATTCAGTCAAACTGAGATGCACAGTATGAACAATTCTTTAGTTGGAAAGAAAAGCCACTTGAAAATATTTTTTACTGTGTAAATTATTTGAGGTTTGAGATTTGCAGGACAATAATGGTATAATTTACTCATAAGTATGGCTAATAAAAGAAGGATTAAGAAACACAAATGGCAAGGTGAGCTTAGCAGATCTCCATATAAATTAACTGATTCATGGGTAGAATTTTAGAAGAAAACAGGGCATAATTATTTCTGATTCACTAACCCCATGTTGCCCTTTGAAGGTTGTGATAAGAGGTGCTTGCCCTATGCAACCATATATTAATAGAGATGTAAGAAAAACTCTAATTTCCATAAGGATGGAAGGATTCTGATGTTACAAAATCAAAATAAAACTTGGTTTATAATGAAATAATTAGAATATTATGCACCTAATTCTTAATTAACTTTAATGGAACTTTTATAATAAGACATATTTTGCATGATTTAAAAAATCTGAAAGTATAACTGTATAATAATTTTATAAAACCCTATAATTTTAATAATGGAAAGAACAGGGCAATGGCAAATATTCTATTTTGTTCTCATTCTGAGCATACTCCTTCAAGTAGATACATGTTTTAGTCTTCAATAAATAAATACATAAAGCAGAAATAAATGTTCTCATCTTACTAAGATAGCAGACACTTTTCCCACCCATTTTCTTTTTCTCATTTTCCCTTCGTCTTTTTCAATACTTTAATTATTTGTATGATTAACATATAATTTTTTAGATACTTTCAAGTATAGAACAAATAATATCAGAAATAAGCAAAGGAATAGCTATCGCTCCCCAGTGTTTGCTGGCATAAAAATATAATAATGTATACTTTTTCAGTCTATTTTGTGACTTATTTTCCTTGAAATAAATTGTTTTATTTGAGAAAACATCTGGTGTTAAACTTTTTCTGGGAGAAAAATAAAGGTCAGTAAAACCCTATTATTTTTTAAAAGCCAAGATTCAAATGAAAGTGAAAGTAAGCTATAATAGAATGCTTGTTTCAGGCATCCAATCTAATTATTTGTTTAGTATGGATATAAATTTGGATACTCTACATTATATATTTACAAAGGCATTGTCCATAAGGCTACTCATGAACTCAGAGTTTCAGGAGAGTTGTACTTTTTAGGTTTGGCCTAGTCATAAATAGTGTTCGCTAAGCAAGTCAAGAGCAATAGTCTATTACATGAAAAAAAAAAGTATCAAATTGCTTAGAGAAATAATAATCACAAGGTAAGGGAATATATGTTAGGGTTTTTTTTCAGTGTTCTAAATTTATAAAGCTAAAGACATACATTTGCATTAATATAGAATATTGAACAATAGTGGAGATCTAAAACCATGGGTAAGTGCCCTAGCTGGTTTGGCTTAGTGGATAGAGAAAATGCCTGTGGATGAAGGGTCCTGGGTTTGATTCTGGTCAAGGGCATGTACCTTGGTTGCAGCCTCCTCCAGGGCCTGGGCCCTGGTCAGGTTCATGCAGGAGGCAACCAATCGATGTGTTGCTCTCACATTGATATTTCTCTTTGTCTTTCCCTCTCTCTTCCACTCTCTCTAAAAATCAATGGAGAAATATCCTCGGGTGAGGATTTAAAAAGTAATAATAAATAAAAAATAAATAAATAAAACCATTGGTAAGATATTTCTGAACACTCAGACCATTTGTCTGAACTGGAAATTTAATTGAATGAGAATCACCAAGTGATATGCATCCAAAGTTTTATGATTTTTATTAAAACTAACCAGCAAACAAATTATTGAGTACCTATTATATGAAAAGTCTGTATTAGTCAGTGACTTAGAATCAATTTATGCCCTTGATGGCTTATCTCCTAATGATCAGACCGGTAGATAGTCATTAAATTCAGATTGAAAAAGAGCTTCAAGGGAATAACAAACAGGTGATTATACAAGGATAAGGGAGAAATCCATTTTAACTGGGATGGTAGGAAGGTTTTATATGGAATCACAGCCAATCCAGGTTCCAGGTTTCAGAAAAAGAGTGAAAGATCTTGCCTACCAACCATGTTAGGATGGTTGGTCTTTCTTCTGTGCATACTAAGAAGAGACAACAAAGATTTATTTGGGTTTGTGATACAAAAGCTTATCTTCTTCAAATATGTGAATATAGAGGCAGTGTGGAATATGATGTACAAATACAAAGTAAAAAGTAGTGAATTGAGGAGATGATGAGGATCAAAACTGAAGTGATTGCCATTAGGTATGGAAAGGAAGAAAAGAATTAGAGTTCCCAATGAGTCTAGTTTTGGTCTTTTACTCTTACCCTTCTTTAGGGCAGTTGGGGGCAAGATCAGGTTGGCAGGGGAGGGCAGTTGGGGGTGAGATCAGGTCGGTAGGGAAGGGCAGTTGGGGGTGACTGGGCCAGCAACTTGATTATTGAACAAGTACTACTGATATCCTTTCTGACATGAATGGTGATGACTTTCAAAATGACAGATCTATTCCAAACTGCACCTTTCAATTCCAGACCCAACTAACCATTAGGTAGCTGTATTTAAAATTCCAATAGGCAAAAGAACACTCCCTATGTCCAAAATTAAATAATCATACTTTTCACCAAATCTACTCCTCTATTACCTGCATTTCTATTCTCCAAACAAAAAAACAAAATTCACTAGTTTGTACTTAACCAATCCGAAACCTAAATATCATAAATGACTGCATCATACTCACATCTTTAAAAATGGTCAAGATAAAAATAGCCATAAATTAGTTAAAGAAAGATCATTAGTATTGATATCAGGGAAGACTATTGGATAATTCATAGAGAGAAAAAATAAATTAAGAATCATCTCCAAGTAAGGTACTTAACCAAATATAAACAAGAATAAAAACCATAATTTTTTGTAACTCCTCAAAATAATCTAATTCAAAATATTTTATATCTTTTGTTTTATAAATTAAGCTTTACTGAGAAATATGCTGCTAGAAGACCCATCCATTAGCAGACACTAAAGCAACTTTAATTAAAAAGACATAAAAGTTGATAAAAGATGAAAGTTAAGAATCACAGAAAACAATTTATTAGAATAATAAATGTGAAGAAAATAACAAATTTAAAAAAACAATGCCTCATTTGCTGTATAGATTACCTACTACTTTTGATTCTTGTTTTAGAAACATAACATTATTAATTTGATGTATAAAATATCCTAAATAATTATTATCTGGAACATGGTTTTCATTTGGGAATGCCTGCTACGTAAACCTGCATAAAGAAAATAATTCTTGTTCCCTAATCTCTGCCCATATTCAAGGTAAACCCTGAAAATTAAAATATAGTGGGAAAAAAAGTCTTTGTTATTATGATCTGTAAACAAACAAAAAATTTTAAAAATGAATAATATACCAGTGCTTTCTATTATTATCAAGCAATACTCAGTTTTAAATGAGCTTTTACTAGTATATGTGGTGAAAATGGATCTAATTTCTATCATAACTTTTATAGATAATACATTCTAAACACATATCAGAGACAACTATGAGAAAGCTGCACAAAAAATTTTTCAGTATTAAAAATAATGTATTTATTTCATTCTAAGACTCACATTTCAGCATTTCTGAAATCAGTATATTTCTTGAATTGATTTTTTGCTTTCAATTCACCACCGTGCATTGTTTATGAGAAACTTTTTCAATGATGGTGCATTTTACAATTCATGGTATTTTAAAACCTAGAAAATACAATGTTATAAATTCCTTAAATGAATCTTGTTAATTAAACAACACACTCTTCAAATATTCCTATTATTTTATACCTGTACTTTATTATCTTCTTTTATAATAGAATACCAACTAGCTTAAGAACAATGAGCACAATAAATCTTCAGATCCATTGCCTAAAGCATAATATTTCTCACTTTGCCTGAAAGGAATTAAGTTTATGAGATGTAAGCTTCTTATCACTTTCCCATTTTCTACTCATTTTGTAAGTAATAACATGAATGCAATAAAATATTCAAATAATTGCACAAATACTGCTCTACAAAGATAGCTAGCAGGCATCAGTACCATTTGATGATTCAAAATGATCATTCATCAGCTAGAATACCAGTATAACAGCCAAAATTTGGTATAAAAGCATAGATTAACAGTGTTAATGTATAATCTATGAAAGTGTTGACTTTATAAAATTTAACATTTTGAAATGAATGTCAATGCATAAGATTTTATTCCAATTCAACTTTTAGTCCATTGGTTAAAGATTTTACAGTCAAATTGTAAATGTATATTTTAAAAGTGGAAAGTTTCTGACATATTGATTGGAATATTTGTTATCCAACAAACTCCTTTTTCAAGAGCCATGTGCCAATGTACTACTGTTTTTTGATATGAATGGAACTCTTTCACTTGAGATTATTAGAGATAAGCATACCTAGAAAATATTTTATAAATGGTACAGCACAGAGACCATGTGGCAGCTACCATGCATGCCAGCTGAGTAATAGCCATGATAACAGATGAGAAATTCATATCTGCCTCATTATTTATTTTGAAACTAATGCCATTAACAGCATATGCCATAGACTGATGTTTAGGTTGTGAGGGTAGAGCCTTCATGAATAGGATTAATGCCTTTATGGAATTAGGTCCAATGAGGTTAGATCCCTTTTATAGGATCCCAGAGCCTTCATGAATAGGATTAATGCCTTTATGGAATTAGGTCCAATGAGGTTAGATCCCTTTTATAGGATCCCAGAGAGCTCCCTTGGCCCTACACCCATGTGAGGACACAGCAAAAAATGGCACTCTCTGAGACTAGAAGCAGGCCCTCACCCAACGCAGAAACTGCCAGTGCCTTGATCTACTTTCCAGCATCCAGAACTGCAAGAAATAAATTTCTGTTGCTTATAAGCCCCTAGTCTGTGGTTGTTTTAGTTACAGTAGCACAAATGGACAAAGACAGCATATATATTTATGCTTTGTATCCTTCAGAAATTAGTTCACTGTTACTGTGTGGGCCAGTAGATAACACTTTTCTAGTTGCATAATGAATTTAAATATAGTTTCATATGATCTATAGTAATAAAAGCCTAGGTGGCCCTCACGCCCTTGCACGACGCCCTCACTTCATCACAAGACAGCTGCTCCCATGTTGTCACAAGATGGCTGCCACAAGATGGCCACCCCACATTGTCACAAGATGGCCACCCCATGTCATCACAAGATGGCCACCACAAGATGGCCGGCAGCGGAGGGCAGTTGTGGGTGACCAGGCCTGCAGGGGAGGGCAGTTGGGGGAGAGATCAGGTCGGCAGGGGAGGGCAATTGGGGGTGACTGGGCCAGCAGGGGAAGGCAGTTGGGGGCAACCAGACCAGCAGGGGAGGGCAGTTGGGGGCGATCTGGCTGGCAGGGGAGGGCAGTTGGGTCAAGATCAGGCCGGCATGGGAGGGCAGTTTGGGGCGACCAGGCCGGCAGGGGAGGGCAGTTTGGGGCGATCAGGCTGGCAGGGGAGGGCTATTGGGGGTGATCAGGCCGGCAGGGGAGGGCAGTTGGGGGCGATTGGGCTGGCAGGCAGAAGCGGTTAGGGGCAATCAGGCAGGCAGGCAGGCGAGTGGTTAGGAGCCAGCAGTCCCAGATTGTGAGAAGGATGTCTGACTACCGGTTTAGGACATCCTCCGAGGGGTCCCAGATTGGAGAGGGTGCAGACTGGGCTGAGGGACACTCCTCCAGTGCACAAATTTTGTGCATCGGGCCTCTAGTAGCTATATAAGAAAAGATATGGTAAAATTATGTGACTTGGCTAATATCACAATTATCCAAAACCAAAGCTGAAGTAAAAACTAAATTTATTGACTTCAGGCCCAGTGTTCTTTCCACCTTTCTAGAAAAGTAGTAGTTTAGTAGCAGTTTTGTTTAAGTGATGCACACTTTAGGTTTCTGTTATAGGTGAAGACCCATATTCTTGCTATAGTGTGCTAATTTCAAGAACATGGAGAGTGCAATGGTTAATTGATCAGGCTCCAAAGTTAGACTGCCTGGGTTTCAATTCCTCTCAGTGCCACTTACTGTCTAGTATGTGATGTAGTATGTGACCTTCATAATTATGAAAGCCTCAGTTTTCTCATCTGCAAAATGGGAGCAGTCAACTCCACCTCATAGGGTTATTAAAAACTAGATAATGAAAGTCAGTTAATGAAATGTCTCTCACTTAGGAAATTGCTAGCAATTATGGATTATTATCTTTAAGAAGAGTACATGGACACTGAAATATAGGATCTGGATTTGCGAAATTTGTAATCAGAAAACTGTATTGAAATCTTTGTCTTGCCATTTTTTAGCAATATAAACTTGAGAAGTTATTTTACTTCTGAATGTAAATTTTATTTTCTTTAGAACAGTCAAAACCATGTCTGTTCTGCTACTACACAGGATTTTTTTGTGAGATAATGATTGTAACAGCATATGTAAATGATAAATCTCTAAAATATATAAAATAAAAAATAAAAAGTTAGAATCTTGGAGATCCCTTATAGTGATATAGAACTGTTAAGGTACATAAAATAATAACATGGGTAAATTATAAGAACTAACAAATTTTCTGAGAATGCATTGTAAAATCTCTACCCTGCTTACCTAACTAAATATCAATATTTTCCATTAACCCTTATACCAAGAGGAAGAAGTTAAGAAATAAAATTACAATAAAACAAAATATGCACAGACATTTTAGGCACAAAACAAGAACAATCTTAAAAATAAACAAAACACAATTTTATTTTTGTGTCCCTATCGCCTTCAGTCCAACTCCTTAAAATTTATTTAGTGTGGATAATATTGTCCTGCCTTTGGATGAAAATTCATATACTATCACTTTTCCTTTATTCTGGGTAATAACTGGTCCTATGATAACTTACATTTCATACATTTTCAATTAAAATGGGAACTGACAGATAAAAATTAAAAACTCAGAACTTAGAGATAAATCTTTCTCCCCTAGCTTGTACCTAATTCAAGCTAGTTCTGTCTAGAAAAGGAAGATAGTCATTCTTTCCACCCTCTTCTTTTTCACTCTTCCCTCAGTTGTTTTTAGTTATTATTTTGCTGTATCTCAACTCCAAGTCAGAAAAAGGAGGAGGTATGATACAATTAGGCAGATTCATGCTTAGTTGAGTAGATTGGCCATCTCTATGCCTGGCAGATGGTTAAGGCTAGTTTTCTCCTGAGTGGTATCTGCTGAGCACCTCTCTCCCAGACTATCTTGACCAGGAAGGATGCACACCTATCTTGAAGGGTCACTTACAACTTCTTTAGTTCCTGGGTGTCAAGCAATTTAGATCCAGGCACTTTCAACCAACCCTCTTGGGCTCTAGGAAATACACTGAGTGGCAAGATTATTATGATCTCTGAACGCATAATAATCTGGCCACTCAGTGTGTGTGTGTGTGTGCATGAATTCGTGCATGGGTGGGGTCCGGCAAGCCTGGCCAGGGGGAGGGGACATGGGCAGTTGGCCAGCCTGCCTGCTGGTCGAACTCCTGGTTGAGGGGACAATTTGCATATTAGCCTTTTATTATATAGGATATACACTGAGTGGCCAGATTATTATGTGTTCAGAGATCATAATAACCTGGCCACTCAGTGTAGAAGCCAAGACAACCCCTCATCTCTCACCAGCTCATTCACATCTGGTCCATGCAAAACACTCACCTGCCCCTCACCCTAGCAAGCAGATAGAGTAGACCTCTCAGGATGCACTGGCTCTGCCACCAAAGCCAGGCCTATCAATTTCCCAGCTCAGGTCAATGTCAGGTCCACAGTCTGCTTCAGCCTTCTTATTTTTGTGAGGCAGAAGTTTTTCATTTCAACCAATTGCAGCAAGTAGGTTAATGTTTTCAAAGTAGTTCCACTGGCAAGCTCCTTGTTAGGCTGAGGTGAGAAGATAGCATCATCCCCACGACCCTGAGACTCAGAGCACGGCAATCCCTTCCTACAAAGAAATCTCTTCCCTAATTCAAGTATTACTCTCTCATATCTTTGAGCTGGCTACAGGTTCTTAAACCATTTTTCTTTAAACCTACATAAGAATGTTTGCTTTATGTTAAGTGTTGCTATCTGCTATTGTACTATAGACCTTGAAACAACAAAGAATTGATTTAATATCCCATTACTTGTGGATAATCCTGGGGTTTGCAGGTCTCCCAAGAAAAGCATGGTTTGGTAGCACAGTGAATCTAGTAAAAGAAAAAAGTTAACCACAAAAACAAATTTTCTTTTAGATGAGGTAGATCAAGCATGTCAAACTTGCAATGCACAAGGAATATTTTTGCGGCCCAGCCAATATAACAGTATGTCAGAAACGTTTTAATAAAAATTTTATAAATTAATTTTTACAATATCTTGTTATATATAATTATTAATAACAAAGTACAATGTTCACTAATGACTATTTACTATAATCATGTTGCATTCATTTCCCTTACGTGCCTTATGCACAGGCACACCATTTCTCTCTACTAATATTAGCAGCGAATATTTTAGCAGCCTATTGCCACGTCATTAGTCTTGGACTGACTTGTTTGGTGTGCGCAACAGGAAATATTTCTCTTCTGACGAACAAGAAAAATAGGTTTATTTGTGTTACGCTTATTAATTCGTGCAGTTATTCAGTGTCTGATAAGTTAATGCTCAAGAAAAAATATTAATTTTTATAAAATGTTCTATTATTTTATGTTAATCATTACTCATTTATTTCAGCCCTTTGTATTCAGCATGTCTCTATCGAATTAAACCTACATTTCTATGAAAATTGAAGCTTTTGTTTTTTTGCAGCTCACATAAACTTAAACCTTGTTTGTTCAGCCTGTGTTAGCCTTTGAGTTTGACATGCTTGAGGTAGATAGTTCAAATGGTATAAAGTACAGTAGATATTTGCTGAACAGATGGAAAATAATATAGTATGAATTTTATTTAACTTTATAAGTTAAGTCTTGCTGGCAAAAGTCAGCCTTTGATTATCAACTGAAAGCTTATCTTTCCTTTCCAATCCTGGAAAACAGGAATTGGTACCTTCTTTCTTGGTGTTACCAAGAAGAACATTTCATAATACTGCAATGAGGTATTATGATTTTAGGAAGATCTTATTGTCAGATTTGTCTTGAGGCTCTAATTCTGTTATTTTACTTTTTATCAGATGTTTTACAAAATAATATGTACAGGGCAGTCTTAGGCAAATAATAAACAACAAGAGAATAACTATGCCCAGGAACAATCAGTGCTTGGTGAAAGTGTGTGGAAATGGAAGTAAACATCTCAAAATGTCTATCTTTTTACATGCATAAAAATGGGATTTGTGAAAGGGAGTGATGAATATGTGGACACAGAAAAGGTTTGATTAATCATGATCTAGTCCCCATTTTTAAATATAAAGCACCAGAGCATTGAAAAAATACCCCCCTCAACCTGGCCAGCATGGCTAGGTGGTTGAGGTTCAACCTATGAACCAGGAGGTCATGGTTGAATTCTCGTCAGGGCACATGCCCAGGTTGTGGGCTCAATCCCTGGTGTGAGGCTTGCAGGAGGCAGCTGGTCAATGAATCTCATCATTGATGTTTCTATCTCTCTCTCTTTCTCTCCCTTCCTCTCTGAAATCAATAAAAATATGTTTTCTAAAAAAGAAAAAATACTTTCTCCTATGTCAAATCACAGGATAGGGTTTGGCAGTAGGGGTTTTCTTGAAAACAATGGATGCCTAACTCTGAAATTCAATGCTTCTCCAAGATTGAGAAATTACAGTAATTACAGTAATTGTGAGGTCTCTAGGATAAGTTCAAGATCTTTTTCTAACACATCTGCTCATTTACTTTATAATGACAAGTCTCCACATCCTCATCTGTAAAAAAAAAATATTGTATTATAGAAATTATAGAGTGGAGAACAAGACTAGGAGTATGGGATTTTCCATTTGATCATGATTGCTTTAAGAACCTAGGGTAATAATGTGTGATAGGAAAGTTTTACAAGAAGCTAGGTTTCATCACAATCCTTTCTACAAATAGTTACAAACCCCAGAGACCAGAAATCTCTCAAATGAGCTCAGTGAACACTGAAAACTACTGGGCTGCTCCTATGTCTACAAATATGGTACATCTATATTGCTGCCAATCACTCTGCAGTCTCCTTGAACAGAAGTCAGCACACACTGAAAGTGGAATGCACTTTTAATTTTGTAGATTGGCCAGAGATTTCTTAAAGAGTATCTCAACTCTTTCTTCTGAGGCTAGACTTTATGTCTTAAGTGTCACACCAGCCCCCCGCCCTTCACTTTTTTAAACTATTTAATCCAAAAGTCATTTCTATATCAGATGGGAGATGGCAAATAAAAAGCTCAGGACTGAATATAAGGGATCAGTCTTGCAATGGGAACAACTCCTAGAATCTCTCTTTTCTTAATACGATCTCACACTTCCATTACAATTACATTTGGACTTTGAATTAATCAATATAGAAGCAATTAAGAGCAGACTTCATAAAATGATGGACTTCAACTATCTTTCAGTTTGGCCTTTTATTGGTGCTGGCAAAACATCAATGAGCAAATACAGTAAAAGTGAGAGAATGAAATGAAAAAGCCCAGCAGAAACAAGAAAGAGCAAACATGAGTTTGAATTTCTTGTTTGTTTGTCCTTTTGTATGTTCTTGTTTCTGAAATAAAAAACATTTTAACTGTTTCTCAGTAAGAAACAAAGTAAAGGCAGAGAGAAATATCCATTCAACCAACACAAAGAAGGCTAAAATAATAATTAAGATGAAATCATGCAGGACAAGGCAATAGAAGATGGAATAAACCAGGCCAAAACATGTAACTAGAGAGTAATATTAATCTTTTCTAAGAAAACAAAGTAGACAGAAGCACTACATTATGTAGTTGGCTATCTGAATCAGTCTTAGCCCTTTGATAAAAGAATGTCATTTAACC
This sequence comes from Eptesicus fuscus, assembly GCF_027574615.1. NCBI lineage: Eukaryota > Metazoa > Chordata > Mammalia > Chiroptera > Vespertilionidae > Eptesicus > Eptesicus fuscus. Next base: position 61,069,805 of record NC_072478.1, on the reverse strand, counting down.
GAAGTGTTATTCATAGTTCTGTTCAAGGAATTCTTTCCCTTTCACAACAATTTGGATTAAAGCAAGCAAACAAAAATCATGATATAGAAACTCCTAAGAATCTGTAGAGAGTTTCCATCATCCAGGACATAGATTCATTTGACTGGCTAACATATGTAGCTCAGCCATACCAACACATGTCCTCAATCACAATTTAAACTCTTTCTTTGCTGTAAAATATTTCTACTGAATTTTTATTGTTCTTGCAGGGGTGAAATAGCAAACAGCTGTGAAAAAATAATTGCATTCTTTTCAGAGTTTCAGACTTACTCTTGGCTTTGATCTTAAATGATCAAACCCTCGAAGAGGACATGTGCAAATATTTTAGACCTAATATATAATACCCAGTTTCTTTTTAAGAGAAAAGAAAAAGCTAATGGATAACATTCTATATAATTATTTTATAGTTTTAAAAATTAATGAAATAGCCAAGCAAGTCTTGTTGAGAAACTATTGTTACAAGGCAAGGTTCATTTTGATGATTAAATGTTGTAAATATTTTAGATCTGGTTTCTGTTCCCAGAAGATGAGATTATGTCTCTTCTACACCATTTGATTTATTTATTCATATTACCTTGGTTCTTTCAAGATTAAGGTAAAAGAGGTCAAGTTACTCTGGCTAATACAGGTAATGAAATATTCCAAGTATTCACTGTCAAATGAGAAAAAGAAAGGAAAAATGTCTCAGTAGGCATCATGAAGAATTCAAACATCTTTCAGAGTACAAGAGTAACTTTGCTCTTACTGTGACACAGCACATGCATTTTGGTTGTTTTCTCCCTGTCCACTTCCTACTAAAGGTTATAGCTATACACTGAGTGGCCAGATTATTATGATCTCTGAACGCATAATAATCTGGCCACTCAGTGTATGTATATTAGAGGCCTGGTGCATGAATTCGTGCATGGGTGGGGTCCGGCCAGCCTGGCCAGGGGGAGGGGACATGAGCAGTTGGCCGGCCTGCCTGCTGGTTGAACTCCTGGTCGAGGGGACAATTTGCATATTAGCCTTTTATTATATAGGATATACACGGAGTGGCCAGATTATTATGTGTTCAGAGATCATAATAATCTGGCCACTCAGTGTATACTCTAAACAGAAAACTCTGCCATGAGCTCTGATTGTGTCTCCTAGTCATTTTCCACTTTAAGGCATAATCTGTTGGACATTATCTAAGAACTTGCAGCTAGCTAATCCTCTATAATAAAGAGGTAATATGCAAATTGACCCTCACACCCTCACATCACAAGATGGCTGCCCCACGTCGTCATAAGATGACTGCCACAAAATGGCCACCCCCACGTCATCACAATATGGCCGCCCCTACATTATCACAAGATGGCCAGCAGCGGAGGACAGTTGGGGGCGACCAGACCTGCAGGGGAGGACAGTTGGGGGGACCAGGCCTGCAGGGAAGGACAGTTGGGGATGACCAGGCCTGCAGGGGAGGGCAGTTAGGGGCGATCGGGCTGGCAGGGGATCAGTTAGTTGTCAATCATGCCGACAGGGGAGCAGTTAGGTGTCAATCAGGCTGGCAGGGGAGCGGTTAGGGGGCTATCAGGCGGCAGGCAGTGTGGTTAGAGGTAATCAGGCAGCCAGGCAGGCAAGTAGTTAGGAGCCAGCAGTTCCAGATTGTGAAAGGGATGTCCGACTGCCAGTTTAGGCCTGATCCCGCAGGGTGGCCATCTTGTGGTGGCCATCTTGTGACAACGTGGGGGCGGCTATCTTTCTGAGAGGCTTTAAAACAGGTAGTCGGACATCCCCCCAGGGGTCCCAGATTGGAAAGGGTGCAGGCTGGGCTGAGGGGCACCCCTCCAGTGCACAAATGTCATGCACCTGGTCTTTAGTTTATAAATAATTGCCTTTGGTTTATGTCCTGATTTTTCTCTCTGATAATCTATAAATCTGTGGTGTGGCATTCATGTACTTAAAAGCATATATATAGGACATTGTCCAAAGACAATTTGTTGTCACATGTTTAATACCTAAATTGTGGATGGTCTTATGCTACTATATTCTATATTCAAGTGGCTTCTATGGCTGACAAGTAGGTCACAGATGAAGAAACTGTGGAAGATGAATAGGAAAACATGGGTTGAAGTGAGGTATTGATGAACTTGCATTCCACATTAAAGGACTTTTAATTTTTTTCTTTATGGAAATGGGGGATTTTCATGGTTTAAAAGAGAGGTTCCAAATTATTAAAAATATGGTTTGGCTGCACTTTAATAACCATCTTACTCAGACCTAACATTTGATCTTATTAATTGCTACTCTCCTTACTGCCCTCTCCACACATAGAGGATCAATCCTACATCTGAGCTCTTGTTCTAGCTATTGGCCTTGTCTGAAATTTGTACCTCATTCTTCTCTTCCAATCCAAGTCTTGTATTTATTTTCAAATTCAACTCAATGTATACCTTAAATGTCATGCTCTTAGCTTCCTTCATTTTCTTTGTTTCCCCAACATATGTGGTTTTTTTTAAGTAATTAATGAATATAAAGGTGAGAACAGTGTAATACTTGTGCCTCACAACACTGGATGTTTTCTATAATTATACACAATGTACTTGTTAGTTTGTTTAATTTCATATGTATCTGAAAGAACTAGACCTAATAAAAATCTTTGGTGGAATAACCATAGCATGTTTTCTTTCCTTTTTCTTGGGGGTGGGGAGTTGCTTTTTTTTTTTTTCCAATAAAAGAATCTCTACTAATTCTGTTGAAAAATATCAGTTTGAGGAGCCATTATGTAAGACTTGTTTACCCTCTATATAAATTCATACATCAAGAAAAATCTTTTTTTAGAGACTATATTCTAATTTTTGAGTTTTATATGTCTTCTCAGGCTCCTCACTAAATAGATTATAAACTGTCAAGGATATGCATTAATTTTACTTTTTCAATATTTCTGTAACCCCTATTGAGAGTTAAATATATCTTAATTTGTCTTAATTTACTCTCCTTCATTTGACTTTTTTAAATGAATAAATATCTCCCTCTCTTCATGTGATACACACCAAGTCTTTTGAGGCATATTGTCTTCAAATATTTTTCTTTAAATAATATTTTATTGATTTTAGAGAGAGAGGAAGATAGAGATAAAAGCATCGCTGAGAAACATAAACATAGGCTGCCTCTTGCATGCCCTCTGCTTGGGATTAAGCCAGAACTGCACGCATGTGCCCTGACTGGGAATCAAAACTGTGATCTCTTGGTGCATGGGTCAATGCTCAACCACTGAGCAACATCGGCCTGGAAGATGCCTTTACTTGAGTTTATCCATCAGGAATTCTAACTAAAAAACAGTATCCTGAGTCCTAATATGTGGGATACATAAAGTGACTTCCTTCCAGAAAGTACAGTATGGAAAGGGGGGAATATAGTAACCTTACAGTAGAGAATCCTGACAAATACTACCTCAGGCAGATGTTCAAAGTCAATATCAACAGTTGTAAATCATGTTGATAATATGTGCCCTTGACATGGGCTCATGATCTTTGTGGACTTCCTTCCAGTAACCTATAATCCAGCTTTTTCATGAGAAAGCCAGCAGACAAATCCCAACAGTGAAGCACCCTATAAAATAGTTAACCAGTATTCTTTAAAACTGTCAAGGACATTAAAAAACAAGGAATGTCTGAGAAACTGCTGCTTCAAGAAGAGCCTGAGAACACAAGACAACTAAATGTCTTGTGGGAACTTGGATGGGATCCAGGGATGGAAAAAGGATGTTAGGTTAAAAATCAAGGAAATCTGAGTAAAGAATGGACTTCAATTAATAATACTGTCTTAATACTGGTTCATTAATTTAAACAATGAACCATGTTCACTCATGTAAGATGTTAATAATAGGGAAACGAGGTGTAGAGTATATGAGAACTCTCTGTATTATCTTCTCAATTTTTCTGTAAATCTAAAACTGTCCTGAAAAATAAAGTATATTAATAAAATACATCAGAATATGAAAAAAAAAGTCACAGACTGGGACAAGATATTTACAATGCACATAAGTAACAATGAACTAGTATTCTAAGTGTTAAAAAGAGAGGGAAAGGAGTAGAATCCAAGATTTGTAAAAAAAAATAAAATAGAATTACCTCCTCTGGTGACTACAGAAGGTGAAGGACAAACATATTTCAGATGATTGCAGGTTTTCTAATCTGGGAATCTTGGACCATCAGGGTGGGCCAATTTTTAAGAAAGATCCTTGCCTGAATTTGGTAAAAAAGATAACAAAACAAAACCCCCCAAAAAAGAAAAATTCAAATGTTCCAATTCCATGAATAAGAGGAAATCTGCAGGAGACATAAACCCATCTGTAGCTTAAAAGGTGAATTTCAGCATTTGGGACATGTAGTTACTAGACACAGAAACAGAAATGGTGGTAAAAATAGATGACAGCTTCAATTCCCTCTCATTTTATTGCCACTCTTTTATTTTTCAGGGGATACCTTGGCTTAGGAGTCACCATGACACTGCCTTTGCCTGCTCTTCCTACAGGTTATTTGCTGCTTCTTTCAGGACAGCTTCAAAATGAGAAAACTTCAAGCAATGGCTTCCTTGAGAACTGGCTTCTCAGGGTTTGCTGACAAGTATGTAATCATCTATGCTTAGCCACGCTGGGAAAGAAAGGCACTGAGTATCCTAAAATGCTCCTTCCTACATGGATTAAAACGGGGAAGAACCTGGTGTTTTTTTGACTCCAACTTTTGGGTGAGCAGCTATTAAAATAAGATGGGGGGGGGCAATGGGGGGATAAGGACACATATGTAATACCTTAATCAATAAAGAAATTTAAAAAAAAGAAGTGAACTACTGAGAGTTCTGGAATGTGTTGAAAGGCCCCCTTTCAATCGAGAAGCAAACCACATGTCTACTCTGAAAACCACATGTCTACGCCTCATATACATTTTCACCTACAGAACATCCTTGGAGACCTTACTCACTGCCCATTGTGCTAAAGTCAGAGGCTATTGTGACTGACATATGGAAATGTCTGCTGACCTTATTTCTGCAAGGTATTAAATAACCATATCTAACTGTGTCATCTTGTCATATTTGGGGTCTCGGGTTTGCTCAGCATCTTATGAAGCCAGCAATAAGCAAAACCATCCCAAATGGAACCAAAGCAGAAGAACTAATCATTGAGAACTATATGCCTTCTTTTGGTGTGATTTTAATGCCTACCAACTATGTGAAATCAGATTTATTTCAAGAAATAATATTGATGTGGATTGCTTTGTGATTTGCAGTTTTCAAATTTGGATGGAAAACATGGTGGTACTTACATACCCAAAGAGGTACAATTTAGCCTTTCATATTCAGTATTATAAATTAACTTTTAAAATATTATTCATGACCCCAATACCTTTTTTAAAATGACTTTTTCAGTTATTGCACAAAAATCAAAGGTCATTTCAGTAATAGTTTTTAAATGGGAGAATGAAGGAGCTAAACTAAAAGGAGGTCAATTAGCCAAAACCAGTTTGGCTCAGTGGCTGGAGCGTCGGCCTGCGGACTCAAGGGTCCTGGGTTCGATTCCGGTCAAGGGCATGTACCTTGGTTGCGGGCACATCCCCAGTGGTGGGTGTGCAGGAGGCAGCTGATCAATGTTTCTCTCTCATCGATGTTTCTGGCTCTCTATCCCTCTCTCTTCCTCTCTGTAAAAAAAAAAAAAAAATCAATAAATTTAAAAAATAAATAAATAAAAGGAGGCCAATTGTTGTAATAAGACAGGCAATTAAAGGAATAGGAGCACCAATGTATATCAACTAGATTGTTTGATACAATTTTAGATCATAAGTATTAATAATTAGAAATTTTCATTTCAGTATCATATTTTATTTAAGTGCAAAGACAATAAATACCATTGAAGTTTGACTATGAATATACTCATAGGACTTGTTACTACCAATGTCTTACAGAAAAAACAAAAAAAAATATTTCTAATATATAAGAGGTTAAGTATTTTTCAAATTGTCTTAGCCTTTTTGAGGACATTCTTCTTGAGTGTCTTTTTCCATCAATCACTGCCAAAGTGACACCCTCTCTGTCTCTACTGTACCTACATTAGTTTGCAGCATTGAGGTCATGACAGCCCCTGCAATCAGGAGGCTGGAGCAGCAGTGACACCAATACAATTTTTCCTTCCATATATTTGCATTATTAAAAAAAAACAAAAAACAAACAAAAAAACAGCCCAGGGTTAAAAGGTGGCCATATAGCCTCTGAAGATCTCAGGGTTAACAGCAGAGTGCAGTGGCATGTCTTCTATTAACTGTGCTATATAAGCATAAATACACAGGGGTGTTGATGTCAACAGGGCTAAAGAGAGCCAGATTTTGAAAGGTTGTAGCATTGTCAAGTAAGCTAAGAACTGAGAAGTCTAACATAAAAAGTTAAAGGTATAGTCTATTTTGCTGTCCTATCACCAAAAGAAGCCACTACTTTGCAGTTATATAGGCCATTCTATGAGGTTTCATCACCATCATTAAGCAACACTATTAGACCTCTGTGACTTGACTCCACCACCCTTACTGAACTTCTACTACAGAATACTTTTAAAACATTTTCACTCTCTTCATTTTGCCTCTCTGTTGAAGGTTTTAGGAGGATGTATTACGCCAACATAAGTATTAATAGGTGATTCTAAATTAGAATACCATATACACAGCAAATTATTCTCTACACTGAACACTTAAAAATGAGAAACAGGCCACTTTATTTTTGGTGTTATATTATAAAATTCTACAGAACTTAGAAATTTGTCCACGCAGGTTATTGTATAACATAGAACGATTAATCCAGTTTTATTTCATTTATAAGATTCAGCATAATGTATCAATTTTCTGTAGTGCTAAAATGTGACATCATTGCAACTGAGTTGCCCCAAGTTTAGAATTAAAAATATTAAAAGTAATGGAGGTAACTTAACTAGACTGATGGTTAGCTATGCTTATTCTTAAAGCCAGTTAAAGTTCTTTCCTATGAGAAAGTTTGATGTTCAAATTATCTCTGAAATGATTACTTATTTAATCACTAAAGAAGGTTTGAAGAAGAACATTTCACTTTAAATTTCATAGTCCTATATACAGTAGAGTTCTAAATAGAAACACCTCAGCATTGACAATCAGAACTCCAATTAAAAAGTATAGATTAAACCAGCTTTATTTCTAAATCCTCCACTCTTATCAATGTGTTTCTGCAACAAAATTCATCCATCTCAATGTCATGTAAGGCTATGTTTTAAGGCACAAAAATGATTGTTGAAAATTTTTATTTTTATGACATAATATTAAAATTTCAGGAGATTGAAAAACTTTTGGACATTTCTTTTATATATATATCCTATCTAAGAAAAGAGTAATATGCAAATTGACCACACCTCTGCTACACCCACAAGCCATGCCAATCAGGAGCGAGTATGCAAATTAACCCAACCAAGATGGCTGCAGCCACAGAGTGAGCAGGAGGCTTGGGTTTCCCCAGAAATGGAGGAAGCCAAGCTTTCCACCTGTTCTGGCCAGCCCTGGACTCCACTCAAGGCTACAAAGTTTCAATTATAGAAGATAAATAAATCCCAACAAAAATGGCTGTGGCCACGGAGTTAACAGGAGGCTTGGCTCTGCTCAAGGCTACAAAGTTTCAATTATAGAAGATAAATAGATACCAGGGCCTCCCCTTGGGTCGCCAGGGTCATGGCTGGCCTGCAAATCACCACAGGCCCCTCATCCACGCTGCCCCACACCCCAAGGGAACCGCCACCCTGATCCGGGACACCCTTCAGGGCAAAGCAGCTGGCCCCCACCCATGCACCAGGCCTCTATCCTATCTAATAAAAGAGTAATATGCAGATTGACCATCACTCCAACACACAAGATGGCTGCCCTCATGTGGACACAAGATGGCTGCCACAAGATGGCCAGCAGGGGAGGGCAGTTGGGAGGGACCAGGCCTGCAAAGGAGGGCAGTTTTGGGTGATCAGGCCAGCAGGGGAGAGCAGTTAGAGGTGACCAGGCTGGCAGAGGAGGGATGTTGGGGGTGACCGGGTCTGCCGGGAAGGGCAGTTGCGGGGGGACCCAGGCCTGAAAGGGAGAGCAGTTAGGGGGGACCAGGCCTTGCAGGGGAGGGCAGTTAGGGATGACCAGGCCTGTAGGGGAGGGCAGTTATGGGCAAACAGGCTGGCAGGAGAGCAGCTAGGCATCAATCAGGCTGGCAGGGGAGTGGTTAGGGGTTGATCAGGCTGGCAGGCAGAAGCGGTTAGGGGCAATCAGGAAGGCAGGCAGGTGAGCAGTTGGAAGCCAGCAGTCCTGGATTGTGAGAGGGATGTCCGACTGCCCGTTTAGGCCCAAATCTACTGGGATTTGGCCTAAATGGATAGTCGGACATCCCTTGAGGGGTCCCAGATTGGAGAGGGTACAGGCTGGGATGAAGGACACACCTTGATTTCAGAGAGGAAGGGAGAGGGAGAGATAAAAACATCAATGATGAGAGAGAATCTTTGATCAGCTGCCTCCTGCATGTCCCACATTGGGTATTGAGCCCTCAACCCAGGCATGTGCCCTAAACAGGAATCAAACAGTGACCTCCTGATTTAGGTCAATGCTCAACCACTGAGCTAAGCCAGCTGGGCACTTTTGGACATTTCTTAAAACTTAACATTGCTTTCTTTTCTGAAATCTGACATGAGGAATGTATATATATTCAAATTCTCTGGCTTTCTACTCTAAAAGGTATTGTTATTAGCTTTAAAAGTCAAAATTAACAAGAAAGGAAAAAAGAAAAAATCCCATATGTTAAGTAGCACTTGTATATTTTCAATATTGCCTTAAAAATTGCCATATACATTCAACAGACAATGCAGCTTGTTTAAATACAACATATATTATGAACCACTTAAATTATAACTACATATGCATAATTTTAAATTTGATTATCATAAGTATATACTGAATTTAGTAAAACCTTTTTTCATTTTAGGCAGAAGAAACTTGAAATTGAGAATGGCAAAATAATACATCTAAATTCCAAAGTTTGAGTATTACTTCTTCCTTTTAATATGAGAGAATAAAGAAAGGGCAAGGGAAGGTAAGTGACTTCCACTCAAGGTCATGCATGTTATGGAACTAAAATTAGAAGTCTTCCTTCTACCATACCAGTCTGCTTCAAAAATATAAGAGCACAGATCTTTTACTTATTGAAAGCCAATTCTGAGTCAAACAATCTCTGGGATTCTTGCATTATCATAACCATAAAACTCTGCAACCTAAGTGCCCTTTGCCCTGTACTGTATTTTGTCTCATTTTGTTGTTTTCAAAGATGTGCAATGATATCTAGAGAAGTTAAATAACTTTACCTAAGGACCAACAGCCAAAATTTCAGATTTTGATTCAATCTCTATTCTAGATGCTTCAAACTCACTTGATGTCTGGCTCAGCAAGTAGTGGCAACATCATTTATCCAGCACTCATTGTTGACTAGACATTAGGAATATGCCCAATATATCCTGTAACAAAACCTTAAAATTTTAGTTTCATGAATCATACATTGATGATCCATCCCTATTGTTGATTCTATCTACAGGAGCCCAGATAGAAGTGGATTGAGAAATTTCTTTATAACCCTGATAATTTTTCAGAGCAAATGAGTCAACTTGATATTTTGTTTTGGTCTCCCAGTCCATAAAATAAACTGGTCTGTATTTTTTAATTTATAACTATTATTTTTCATCAATAACTATACCCTTGGGTAGATACCATGTTTTTCTCTATGTTAAAAAATTATATTTATAACATATCTCAATCATTGTGAATCTATAAACAAAACAAATATGAATAAAAATAAACAATAGTAAAACCTAGTATGCAGTTTCTTCAATGTATCATAGAATTGATGCTTAATCATCCTCACTACCCTGTATAGGTGCAATATCTGTGCAAGGAGAACAGAGATTCATAACAATGATCCAAGTCACTACAGAGCCCCTAAGTAAGGTTTACTCACCCCAAGTATAATCACATTCATTAGTATTTTCCCATTGTGGGGACTTGTATGCTGATTTTTTTGAAATCATATTCTATACATTGTTTTGGAGGCAAACTTGGTTTGCTTTTCAAGACCTCAATGCCCCCCAGGACTCCTTGATCCCTAGTATCCCTGTTCCCATTTTAAGCCTATAGTTTTTACTCTGTTGTAAGATTCCTGTAGTCTCACCATGCAAATATACATTATAGCCCTCATCCAATTTCTTATGGGAAACCACACACAAAATTTGGGTCTCCTATGTGCTCAACAACCTTTATGTATCTGCTGACTTGAACTCTATTGTCTGCTTCCTCAGCTCAGTAAAACCATTATGCCCTTCTTGGTTCCTAATTTACTACTCTGTGGTTGGGAAATTGTCTTTATTCATAGAACTAGAGATATCATGGGGCTCACTGCATGAGTTTAGATTTTCTCAGGAATAACAGTCATATACTCCCTACAGTCCAATTTCTGAAAACAGCCGCTTTGTGTTTTCTGTCCAGTTTAAGGTTATATATGGGGGAAGAGAGCATCTGGCATCCATTACTAGGTCATGATCATATGTGAAATTGTCCAAACAGCTCATTATTATCACTAATTTTATTTATGCATCCAATTTTGTAGTCCATAATAATCTGCCAGTCAATATTTGCTAAAAAGAAGTGTGTATGGGAGACGTCTGAAGGAAATTTAATAGTAGCATTGCAAAATCCTCTAAGATACCACTTAAAATTTTTAAGTTATGCACATAAACTCTTTAGTATCTCAATGAATTTCCTTTGTTGCAATCATAAAATCCCATTGTTAGCCAATTAATTTTTCATATAGATCAATGATTGAGGTACAAAATTTGCTGATGGAGCAGAATAAATCATTATAACAACTATTTTTAAAATAAAATCATCCAAAACTATCTATTGATGATCCAATACTACAGTTTAATAAGCAAGGTTCCTTGCTCTTCTTTGCATATTTTGCTGTTTCAGTAAATCATTTAATTACAATGTTTGCCAACTTTTACTGAGTAAGCTATATACTTTAGCTCTTGATTTTACATATTTTATTGCTCACATAACATATTTCACAGATTTATCTCATGCATATTCTAAATTGTTCACAATCTTATACACATTAGCCATTATGAGGGTCAAGTTATCTATTGGACTTGCTCATTTGCATAATTAGCTAAGTGAATGATACATTTAATCAAAGTATGACATTTGCAAAATAATGACACACACATTTTATTCATAAAGTTTATTGACTTATAGTATAGTAATCTTCTTTTCATACCTTTTATTTTATATTTGTACTTTTATGTTATTTTGCTTGAAATCATTTTGAAGATAACTTCTTTAAGTATTTAACTATAATAGAGGAGCTACTGTTCCAGAAATAAGCTAAAACACAACATTCTAACAACTGTATAAAGCATCTCAAATTATTTTTAATTATTTAGTGAAAAAACTATCCATTTTGTAGGAAACATGTTTTTAGTTCATGTTATTTATAGACAAAATGCTTTTATAAACAGTATTAGTTTTTTTGGCTAACCCAACAAACAAAGTACCACAGACAAGATAGCTTAAACAACAAAAATGTCCTCATAGTTCTGGAGGCTAGTGATCTAAGATCAAGGTTTCACTACTCTGGTCTCTCACATCCTGGCTTTCAGATGGCCACATTTTCTCTGTGTCCTCACCTGGTCTTTTCCCAATGCACACATACTCCTGTTGTCTCTCTGTATCCCGATGTCCTGTCCTTATAAAGATACCAGTAAGATTGGGTCCACTTGAATGTCCTAATTGTAACTTAATTACTGCTTTAAAGATCCTTTCTCCAAATACAGTCACATTCTGCATTCTGATGCATGGGAGGGAGGTCAGAGCTTAAACATTTAGAGGGACACATTTCAGCCTGTGACACTAAATGCTTAGTTAAATGATTTCTTATTTTAATATTTATTTATACATCAGGAGAACAATAGAAAATTATGAAAAATACTTGGCATTAATTATAGAGCAACAGATCTTCTTGTAACTATTGTTATATGGACTTGATTATACTACAACTAATCTCATTTTAAAAAATATATTTTATTGATTTTTTACAGAGAGGAAGGAGAAGGATAGAGAGTTAGAAACATCGATGAGAAACATCGATCAGCTGCCTCCTGCACATCCCCTACTGTGGATGTGCCCGCAACCAAGGTACATGCCCTTGACTGCAATCGAACCGGGGACCCTTCAGTCTGCAGACTGACTCTCTATCCACTGAGCCAAACCAGTTAGGGCTAATCTCATTTTATAATGTGCTAGTTGAGCTTATGTCTAAAGAAAAATTTAGTGGTGTTTCAGAAGTGTTTTACATGTTTGCTATATCTTTCACATCATTGTAAATACACTGAACAATATAGAAAAGCTTCAGTCCAGGTAGATAACAATTTGAAAATAATTATTTAAAAGTTCAGTAAGAAATAGCATATTAAAAAAGCATTTAGGTTTCTGCCCCCAAAATACTTACTGAGTACCAGGAAAGGAGATTAACTTTATATTGGACAAAACTTACTGATACCACTGTGATTAGATTTTCAACATTAACATCACTACCATGGTACAAATTAATATCAAATACCACCTAACAAGATGTAGTAAGTAGTATAAGGGCATCACTTCTGCAATATTCCTGGGATATTGAATCAAGAACAAAAAATTAGAAAAACCCAAATCAATGGATATTTTACAAGATTACAAGCTTATAATTCTCAAAAGTGTCAAGGTCATGACAGTCAAGGAAAGACTGAGGAACTGGTTCAAATTCAAGGAGACTGAAGTACAGAAACTAAACTCAACAAGTGATTTTAAACGGACTCATTTTTCTATAAAGGACACTATTGGGGCAATTGGTGGAAGTTGAAAAGAGTTTGAGAATAAAAGGATAGTAAAATATCAATGATAACTTCCTGATTTTGACAGTTATAATGTAGTTTTACACAAGAATGTTGTTTGTAGAAGATTAGATCGGCAACTTACTCTCAAATGGCAGAGGGAAAAATCCTTTGTGTTGGGCTTAAAAATTTCCTGCAAGTTTGAAATTATTTGAAATAACTTTAAAATAGTATATGTATTGCAAATGAAGAATAATTCCTAGATCTAAAGAACATTAATTTATGTTTGTAGAAGGACATCATTTCTCTATAATTGAAACAAAATCACTTGCTGATTTCACACTAGCAAACACAAATGCATGCCCATTGACTTTGTTCTTTCCCTTTCCACTTTAGTATATATGCATATGAGAGATATTCAGTGCAGAGATAAAAAAATAATTACTATACTTATTTCAAAACTGTTTTATTGTCTTATATTGCACATGTGATTTGATATTTCAGAACTTAAGGTAAGGTATTTCCCAGCAGAAGTTTATTCAGAAAACCAAGGTTTTGAAAATGATCAGCTGCTTTGCCTTTTGCTTTTCAAAGCTGGCAGGGTAAGCTGTGATATCAGGGAGTAACATAATACCTTGCAATTACAGAGAGCAAAAAGAATCTTGTTGTTAAATCAAAGACATTTATACATGTAAATGGCAAAGGGCAAAGGATGATGCAAGGAAGAGTCATGAACTTTGCAGTTTGACATATATGATTTTTACTGACCATTCTCCATCATATTTATCTATGAAATCATGAGCAAATTGGCGAGCCATTCTGAGTCTTGAGTTTTTGTTTGGCAGAATAGAAATATAATATGCTACAGAGCTGTTTTAAGATTAAGTGACATAATAAACGTAAAGCTGCTGGCACAGCAGCTTTGGACTGTTTGATTTGTTGCTTTTCTTTTTAAATGGATATGAATTATTGATTAGCTTTCATTTAAATAATCTATTTGACAAATAGACTATACTTCCTTATGAAATACTTGGCTCTGGATCAGTGGAAAGATAAAATTAAGGATTATGAAGAGTATGTCAGATAAATTACATACAGATTCTTTCTTTGTACTGGAAATCCCAAAACATGACTTCAATGTCTCCTGCAAACTCTACTGTAAGATAACATGTGAAACAAAACAAAGCTAAATGTGCTATACGTGTATCATAAACATAATTACATTCCTTCTCTTAGCATGTAGACTAGTCTCAAGGAATATACAGTTGCTCCTTATTATTCATAAATTCTGTATCTGCAAAATCACCTATTCAATAACATTTATTGGTAACCCAAAAATGAATGCTTATGGCATTTTGGGGTCATTTGTGGCCATACAAAGCACAGCATAAACTTTGACTCTCTTGACATGTATGTTCCCAGCTGATGGCAAATAAGACAAAGCTTCACCCTCTTGGTTGAACTCTCATACTGTAAATGAGTGTCTTTCTCACTGTAGCTTTTGTGCCACTTTTCCCCCCTCCCATCTTTTTGTGTTTTCTTGATAAGATCTCCCAAGCATAGTAAAATAGCCTTCAGTCTCACTCTTACATATATGCATGTCATTGGATTTATGACCCACTTCAATAATCCAAGGTGATGTCATCTCAATATCCCTAATAAACTTTAAAAGTTTATTTTTAAAAAATGTAAAATTCGCAGGTTCCAGGAATTAAGGCATATCTTTTGAAGAACCACCATTCAATTCATTATAATCTTACCTGTGGCCCCAAAATTTGCATTCATTTCATGTGTAAAGTATATTCATCCCATAAATCCCAAAGATCTCAATAGAAATTATAGATATTATATATATTATATCATATATTAAAATTAAGCATGCATATTATGACATAGATCAACCACATAAAAATAAACCTTTATAAAGAGTTGTATACAAAAGCATTGTGTATATATTAAAATTCAATACTAAAAGACATGTTACCTTTAAAGGTAATACAGGGGAAAGAGATGATCAAATTATGGGAGAAATAAATATAAAAAAATATAAATATAAAAAAGATGTAAAATTCAATATCAATAAATGTATTGAATGAAATGACCTTAATAAATCAACTTAAAATCAAGATTGTCAAATTGGATCAAGAGTTATAATTCAATTACATGCTTCTATAAAAACTCACTTCAAATATAACAACATAAATACATTAAAATTAAAGTATAAAACTATATACCATGCAACCACTAATTAGAACAAAAACTGTAATGGCTATATTGAAATCAGGCAAAGTAGACTTAAAAGCAAAACTATACAAGACAAGGGACTAAAAAGGAAATTTCCTAATTATAAATTAATCTCTTAAACAAGGTAACATGACAATCTGAAACATGAATGCACCTAAAAACCTTCAAAATACATGAAGCACTAAACTGAGAAAACTAGAAGGAAAAATAGATATTCAGAATCATAGTTGGGGAGTTAACACTGTTCTCAGGACTGTAGGACCACTAGACAGAACATCAGTGAGTGTTATTATACAAAAATGAGGTAGGAAAAGTTCCAGTTTATCAACCTGATGAATATACATGTATATGTGTATATGTCTTTATTCAGTTATATAATAAGGGAGGCAAGGAGAAAGGAAAAAGAAAAATAATAAAAGAAATATTTCTGAAAACAGCCACCAAATTATTAAAATTAAGTATGTCTAGAAACAGTGATATAACATTTATTTCAATCTTTATAAATCTTTGTATTAGTTGAACACTTTGTAGTAATAGAACATTTATAAAAATTCAGAATGAAAAGTAATGCTGTCTCTTTTGAAAAGTATGACTGCTGAACTTTCTAATAATATTATTTAATCTGATAATACCTTTCAAGCATAAAAAAATGGTCTTTTTCTCATGTTAAATTTCAAACAACAATGTTTTTATAAAGAAAACACAAAATTATACTAAATGGATCTTAAGAACAAAAAGAGGCACATATCGAGGAAACCAAGATGGCGGCATAAGGTATACACCTGTATATGCTGCCTCTCACAACCACACCAAAACTACAACTAAAAGACAAAACGTCTATCACCCAGAACCATAGGAAAGCTGGATGAGTAGAAGTTCTACAACTAGAAGGAAAGAGAAAAGAGCATTGAGACGTGCACAAGCGCTGAAAAGCTGAGGTACAGAGGCACGCGAATCGGGCTGGCGGCTGGCGACTGGGTGTGCTGTTATTTTCAACCCGAAGGGAGACACAAGCTCCCGATTACTCTGAACTCCAGTTTTCGGCGAGACTCTGGGGACCCAGACCCCTACGGGGAGAAGCTGGACTGTCTGCCATCGGGTCGGAAAGTGAGGGTGGCTTTCTTGCAGAGGTGCACACAGGAATCATCGTTTACTCAGCTGGGGTGTGGGATGTGGGGATGCAGAAACTCGGAGATGCAGAGATGGCTGACTAGCAGCCATTGTTGTTTGCCACGCCCTAGCCTAGTGATTCCCTGAGACCCCACCCCGCACAATTTACAAACCCACCCAAGCTCTGTGCGGCAGCTTTTGCATATAAATGGCCTGCCCTATTGCAACTTAACCTAACAAACTGCAGCTCTGGTCAGACAGTTCCAAAACCTCCAAACCCCAAGCAAAGAGGAAAAATCTACAGATCTCGCTGTAGCTCCTGCTGGGTGGCCTCAGACAGTAGCTGACCTGCACCCCATTGGAGATCCAGAAGCCAGTGTACCTAGTGGTCAGTGTGAGACTACACCAGATTTCAACTCCTCACATCCATAAGTGACACATTCAAGAGGCAGACTCAATAAGCACCAAAGCCCCACTGAAACAAGTCCTGCTCCATAAGGATGTCTCCAGCACAGCAGTTCTTCCATTATAGACACAGCGGGTCCTCACAACCATTGGCCTTGAGGTCAATTCCTCCCAGTGTATCAACAGCAATAAAGGCTTAACTACAACAAGACTTTGCATTCAGCCCACAAGGGGGTGCACCAAGAGTCTCCATCTCAGGTGATAGGGGAGGCTGAACCACTGGGCCCTATAGGTTACCTACCACAGAAAACCACCCCATTAACACAGGGAATCAGCCAAAATGCGGAGACAAAGAAACATGTCACGAATGAAATAAATGGAGGAAAGCAAACTACTGGACATAGAGTTCAAAACCACATTTATAAGGTTACTCAAGAATCTTCTAAAAACCTCTGAGGAACTTAGTGAGACCTTTAAGGGTCTTAATAAGAATGCCAAAAAAAAAATGGAAAAGGACCAGTCAGAAATTAAGCATACACTGTCTGAAATAAAGAATATACAGAAATTCAACAGTAGACCAAAGGACCCCAAGAATCAAACCAAAGATTTGAAATATGAGGAAACAAAAACACCCAACCAGAAAAACAAAAAGAAAAAAGAATCCAAAATACGAAGATAGTGTAAGGATCCTCTGGGACAACTTTAAGCATACCAACATCCAAATTATTGGGGTGTCAGAAGTAGAGAGAGAGCAAAATGTTGAAAACCTATTAGAAGAAATAATGACAGAAAACTTTCCCTACCTGGTGAAAGAAATAGACTTACAAGCCCAGGAAGTGCAGAGAACCCCAAACAAGAGGAATCCAAAGAGGACCACACCAAGACACATCATAATTAAAATGTCAAGGGCAAAAGACAAAGAGAGAATCTTGAAAGCAGCAAGAGAAAAACAGTTAGTTGCCTACAAGGGAGTACCCATACTACTGTCAGCTCATTTCTCAACAGAAACTATGCAGGCCAGAAGGGGGTGGCAAGAAATATTCAAAGTGATGAACAGCAAGGACCTACAACCAAGATTACTCTATCCAGCAAAGCTATCATTTAGAATTGAAGGTCAGATAAAGAGCTTCACAGACAAGAAAAAGCTAAAGGAGTTCATCACCACCAAACCAGGATTATATGAAATGCTGAAGGGTATTCTTGAAGAAGAAGAAGAAGAAGAAGAAGAAGAAGAAGAAGAAGAAGGAGGAGGAGGAGGAGGAGGAGGAGGAGGAGGAGGAGGAGGAGGAGGAGGAGGAGGAGGAGAAGAAGAAGAAGAAGAAGAAGAAGAAGAAGAAGAAGAAGAAGAAGAAGAAGAAGAAGAAGAAGAAGGTAAAGATAAAAATTATGAACAACAAAATGACAACAAATACATGCCTATCAACAAGTAAATCTAAAAATCAAGTGAATAAAAATTCTGACGAACAGAATAAACTGATGAGTATAATAGAATCAGGGGCATAAAAAGGGAGTGGACTGATAATTCTCGGGGGTAAGGGGGTGTGAGGGGTATGGGAAGAGACTGGACAAAAATCTTACACTTACGGATGAAGACAGTGGCGGGGGATAAGGGCATGGGGTGGGGTGGGGAATCAGGTGGAGGGGAGCTATGGGGGAAAAAAAGAGGAACATCTGTAATCATCTGAACAATAAGGATTTATTTTTTTAAAAAAGGGGGCACATATCACTCATGTATTGTTTAATGCTCCTTCCATGGAAATGCATTTATTGAAAAGACATTTACCATATAAATTAAGTATACTTATCTACCATTTCTCTGTGAAAAAATGTCACAAGTATGGAACATAATAATCCTTAAGTATAACATGGTTATTTTAAGTACCATGTATTTTTCCCTTTTTCCTCCTTTTATAAATTTCTACAGAAACAATTTTTTTACATGAAAATCAAGTCATTCTGTTTCTAAAAATTTTTTAAATATTGTTCAATCCATGCTCATTGGACTAGAATGAATAATTGATTATCTATGAAGATAATGTTTAGTTAAATAATTAAAAGATATTAATCATGTCTTGTAAATAAGGATGGCTATTCACACAAGGGAAAAATAGAAAGTATAGTACTAACTACATATAGGCTGTTTATGTTGTTTTAAAGAATAATTTAAAAAATGTAAGGTACAATTTTGCTAATAAGTCTAGTTAAGACCACTGCATGGCTAAGGCCACTTTTTTTTGCTAAAATTAGTACTTTTATTTTACTTGAAGTTTTTATAATATTTTCTTCTGACTTAAAAGAAAGTCAATCTTGACTGCATGACTCATGCAACCACTACCAAAATCAATATATAGAACTGTTCCACCATCCTAAAGATTCCTTATGTTACCATTTATAGCCACACAAAACCTCCCCCTTACTAACACATGGCAACCACTAAAATCTCAAAACCAGTAGACTCCAATAAGTTATGTATACATAATTAAATATTTAGAACAAATATTTAGATAGTAAGTGATACACTCACAACACTATAGATAAACCAAAAATAGAATTCTAAAAAATGCTTAAGTAACCCACACTAAAGCAGGAGAAATAAATATGACTGACTCAGAACACTTGTTGGTATGTGTGTGTTAGACCCTATTACAGACATCAAACATATTCTCTATTTCTCATAATACAAAGTAAGTATTGGATACAATTACTGTTAGATTGAACAATAAAAAAATAAAAGCAAAATAAAAAACACTTAAACCTCTCTCTCTCTCTCTCTCTCTCTCTCTCTCTCTCTCTATATATATATATATATATATATACAGTTAAGTTGCTTATATAGTATTAGATAAAAATAATGCCTACATTTCCCCCACACACACAAAAAAAAAAGCAGAAAAAGATTTGTTTTTATTTTTCTGCGCTGTTTGGACTAAATATTACATTAATTTATGAATTTATTATAAATAGATAATAAAACCATGCATCAATCACCTATTATATTCCAGATATTACATTATAGGTGATATAAATATATGAAAGAAATAGAGGATTATTCAAAGATTACTTCCAAAGAGGAAAAAAATGTGAAATATATATAATATTCTCAGATTTCAAAGATATAAATCATTATAAGTTCTATTTGGTTTATAAAGAAAATAGCATAAGTAAAGAAAGTGTACAATTAATCTGTGATTTCAGGAAGAGTTAATCTTAGGAAAAAATCACTAAGTAAATAAGGGTAATTTTTTTATCATCTTTTCTAATTTTTCCTAATTGAATACACTTCTCCCTTTCTACTAACCCACCTGGATTCCTCAGAATTATATCGTGTTGTCCAAGGAAATTACTGGGAGCTGTGTTAGCTGTGTTCCCTACAGGGAACCATTGTTAACTTTCTTTACTTCCACCAAAACATGACCATTTCTATTGTTAGAAAAAAATGAAGCCACATACATAAAATAAATAAGTACATAAATAAGCTATCTTAACCTAAAGTCACCAGAAGTTATGTATATGGTACTAGGGAAGATAATTTTGTCCAAGAAAGGTAGATGATAAGGAAATTGACTTTATTGAGCATGTATGTTTCAAGGTACATATTATTACTTTTAAACAGATTCTCTCAGTTTTGTGTAAATGTTATTGTCACCAAATAACAAATGAGTAAATTGAATATTAAAAATTTGTGCAACATAATTAACAGAGCTAACAAGTTGTATGACAGTTATTCAAAAGATTTTAAACTTTTATTTCTATCCCATCATGCTATCAATCAGCCCTTACAAAACCATATTATATGGGCAGTTTAATACAGAGCATTAGAGGTCCAGTAAACTAGTAAACTTTAATACAATAAACTAGAGGCCCGATCCATGAAATCTGTGCAAGGGGCTTGGCCCCTGCTGCCGTGGTGGCGTCTCTGCCCCAGCCCCCACTGCAGCGGCTTTGTCCGGAAGGTCATCCGGAAGGACGTCTGGTCTAATTAGCATATTACACTTTTATTATTATAGATAACTGAAGATCATATTATGTACCTATACCCTCTCTAAGCCAGTAGATAAAACAAAAATTTACATAAGAAATTCACATAAGCAAAAAAGCAGAACATTATATTAGTTTTCTGTTAATATTTTCCAAATTAACAAACATTTCATCACAACACAACACACATTTACTTCCCAGTTTTATAGAAGTCCAGTGTACTGGCTGGTTTCTCTGCTCATGTCTCACAAGGCCAAAATCATGCTCCTCTCTGCTGGCCTGAGGGGGGATCTGTTTCCAGGCTCATTCTACCTGTTGGCAGAATTGCACCATGCAGCTGAGGCCCGGTTTCTTTGCTGGCTGTCTCCTGAGCCTTAGCTCCCAGAGGCCTCTTTCTAGGTACTTATATGTGTCCCCTGCATCTCAGAACCAGCAACAGCAGGTGGAATACGTCTCTCGCTCCTCTCTCTACTATGGTGGTCTCTCTCTCTCTCTAACTTCAGCAAGGAAAGGTACTTCACTTTTAAAGGATCCTGTGATTAGATTGGGCCCACCAGATAACCAACATAATCAATCATCTCATTCACATCTGCAAAATCCCTTTACCATGTATTCCTTATTAACAAGGTCCAGAGGTTAGGGTATGGATATATTTGGGGGAGGGGTATTACTCAGTCTAACACAAATAATTTCATTGAATCTAAAAACCTTAAAATGGGAACAGTGAGGTTTATTCACACTGAAAAAGTATCACCAGAATGACTTCTATTCTCTCTCTGTAATAGAATAGCGTATCATGGTAGTATTCTTGTATCTTTGGAGAATTCTTTTAAAAATAGTTGTCATGATTACAACCTGTACTCATTTGAGTGAATTAAAATAGTTTGGCATCTGCTAAAAATATTCAAAATAGACAACTATATATAATTGCAATGAACTCTTTTACTTGTTAATTTAAAGATTTAATATTTAATAATAAATATATCAGTAGCTATTTTTTCTTTCCAAGTATATTTTAGTACCCAATTTTCTACATAGCCATTTAAAAGGAAAATATTTGATTAGCACTGTATTATGATTTCTTTAAATGCAAATTTAAGCCTAATTTCCATTTAGTCTGAATGAGAAATGCACATGTCATGAAAGTTACTCATCTTCATTCTATAAATAAAAGGCAATAATACAACTATAATAAAATAAATGCCAGAAGAGGTTGATTTCAGAAATAGTAAATTAATAATTGACCTTTTTCTACATTTGCCATACTATTTATCATTTCAGCAGTTAGCTATCTTTCTGACAAGTGAATTTCTTAAAAATGTGTATGACATTTAACTAGATAGAGTTCCTTGTCATTGAATAATTTAATATCATTTCTTAATGCTTCAATTTAAATGGCTGATCTAATTTTTATTTGCAGTATGCAATTTAAATGACTCATATTATATTGGTTAATGTCTAAATACGTTAAACATTTAGATGAATGTGCTTTTCACTTGTCAACATAATCAAATAGGGCATATGGGATTGAGATTAAACAGTTGATTACATCAATGATAGAATACATTTACTTTATCCTCTCCTTTCCATCTTGCTTATTCACATCTCCTCTAAATCTTCCAGAGCCTACTTTGCATCTCTGTATCTACAATAACTTCATGAAATCATCAGTTGAGCTGCTTGGATTGATATCCCCTTTTTCTTCTTTGCTTTATTGTAAGTTTCAGGGTTTATATTTACCTTCTCCTTTAACCTCCTACATTCAAACTACATCTCCTTTCCTAGATTGCACTTTATAAAAGCTATAGGTAACACCTCATTGTCATTTTGATTTGCATCTCTCGGATGATCACTGACTTTGGGCACTTTTTCATATGCCTTTTAGCCTTCTGTATGTCCATTTTGGAGAAGTGTCTGTAAGAATGGCTATCATCAATAAACGACAAGTATTGGTGAGGATGTGGAGAAAAGGGAACTCTCATGCACTGCTGGTAGGAATGCAAATGGTGAGTTCTTTCTATTTACACCTGCATAGTATTCCATTGTAGACAGGTGCAGTCTCTGTGGAAAACAATTTAGAGTTTCCTCAAAAAACTAAAAATGGAACTGCCATTTGACCCAGTGATCCCACTTCTAGGAATATATCCCAAGAATTCAGAAACACCCATCAGAAAGAATATATGCAACACTATGTTCATAGAAGCACAATTTACCATAGCTAAGATTTGGAAACAGCCTAACTGTCCATCAGCAGACGAGAGGATTAAAAAACTATGGTACATCTATACAGTAGGATACTATGCAGGTGTAAAAAAAGAAAGAACTCACAATTTCCAAAAAGCATGGATGGACCTAGAGAGCATTATGCTAAGTGAAATAAGCCAGTCAGAGAAAGTAAGTATCACATGATCTTATTCATATGTGAAATTTAATGACCAATATAAACTGAACAAATATAGACCCAGAAACATAGAAACATCGAACAGACTGTCAAACCTCAGAGGAAGGAAGGGGAGGATGGACGAGGGAAAGAGACCAACCAATTAACTCATATGTGTATATGCATAACTCAAGGACACAGACAATAGGTGGTGAAAACTTGGGGGGGTGGCGAGAGGGAGAGAGCAATGGGGGGGAAAAGGACATATGTAATACTTTCAACAATATTTAATAATAATAATAATAATAATAATAATACTGTATTATATATTTGAAAGCTGCTAAGAGAGTAGTTCTTGAAAGTTCTCATCAGAAAAATTCTGAAACTATGTATGGGGATGGATGTTAACTAGATTCATTGTGATGATCATGTTGAACACCTAAAAATATTTAAAGTTGTATGTAAATTATACAGAAATAAAAATAAAGACATTTAACTAAAGGAATAAAAATAATGAAATTTAAATAGGAGGTGTTTGTAAATTTGTACTATTTTACCTCTTAAATGTCATTTTATGAATTGGATTTTCCTAATGCAAAAGATAAAGCAGTCTCATAAAATAAAACAAGATCAAGCAATAATATGTCCCCTGAGCATCATAGATCTTTATCAGGTATTTATAACATATTCATTGTATGAGTGAAACTACCTATATCGGTTTTAAAATGGCATTCCATATTAGAAAACACTTGCTTGGGGGAAAGTTGTTCATTGTTTCCAGGGATGATATTCAGCCACTATTCACAAATGCAGGCATTTATCCTAGGTACACAAGTGCTCTACCTGTTGTTATTTTGAATATCACCCAGGTCCTTTCCAACTACAATAGAACCAACCTGTTACCAATGATGCTATAGTATGGTTACTACTCATGATTTCATTTTTAACACATTCCTATTCTAGAGAAATGTAAACTCTGGAGTCCCCAAATGTACAGAACACTTGCAAAGGCAAGGCTTTCGTGAGCCCCTTTCTATATTTACATGGGCTAGTTTCAGTCTTCGTCCAGGATTTCACCCCAGTATTTACTCCATAAATACCAATGATCCAGTGGCTGACACTCAGTCCAGCAACACAAACAAAATGGCCTTTTGGATAATAGCAAAAATAACCGCCAGTGAAATTATACGCCTTTGTTCTTGATATCAGAAAGTAGTTAAAGAAACATTTACATAGATTTTGGCTGTCCTGTTCTCATTCCTGGCAAGAGTGCCATACTCTCTATTGCTCCATTGGGTACAGTCTTAAATGACATCTTGATTGATGTGAACTCATGATATGTTCCACATTGATTAAATTTGTCAACATTCCCTGGGCCTTGCCCAGGTCCCTTCAGGAATGTCATAGGTACAGGGAGATCAATGGCCCCTCTCAGGAGCCCAGGCCATGAGTCCATGACTTGCTGCACAGACAGAAAGGAGAAAGGTCACATCTTTCCTTTTGATGTGGACTTGACCTGCTATGCCCTGGTTCTACAGTGGACAGGGCATTTGCTGAGGAGCAAGCCAGCAACATCAATACGAGCAGCAGTCACTGGGTTCAGAATCATGCCATAGACCTTGCCCCAGATCCCACTCAGACCTATACTACTCTCGAGTTATTTTTTGCATCATGAAAATACCATGATAGGAAAATGGTAAAGGCCCTTTTAAAAATCAACTAGCTATATATACTCTTAAACGAGTTTAATAGATAACAGACAATTTAATGTGACACATTTCTGCTGTCTTTAAACATCTCAACATTAAGGAAACAACATTAAGGAGGAAAAACACAAAACAAAGAAAAATTACCCTAAAAAATTTCCCAAAGACAACTAGCAAGTGCAACTATAAGTTGTTCATATTTTTTATTCAGAGGCATGAACCAAAAGGAAGCCTCCAAAAATTGAGGGATTTACTAACATTTTCATAAAATGTATTTCAAAACCAGGCGAACCTTTAAAAGTGGTTCTCTACTCCATCTGAAATGCAAGGTAATGCATCAGGATTCTACCATGTTGGTTACATTTTAATTTTTCCTTCTTTTATCTCAATAATGTATAGAGGAGAAAAAAAAAAACACTGAAGACTATTCACATAAAAATAGTTCAGAGAGTATTTGTAGATTTATATTATCTTTTCATAGACCTTTAGGGTGAAAAATAAAACAATCACAATTATTTTAATTGAATGATGAAAAGGTGAGACAAAGGGTGAAACTTCAATATTCTTATCTCATTTCTACCCATATACATATGCTATTTTGTTTACCTTCAGTATGAGTTAAATAACAATACAGACTTCTGAAGTTCTGTGAAGAATAATTAAGAGAAAAGACTCCCTGAAGATTAACAATGTGACTTAGGTTCCTAGCTAAAATTACATACACACTGCATAGAAGGCATGCATATAAATCTATCATCCGTATTTTATACTGGACAACACAGCCATCTGGGTGGGTGAGGGAGATTTATTGCTCAAGTGCTGTTGTTGTATGTAGTTTGCTCTGTGTTTTTCACATCTCAGTAGTTTTGTTTGGAAAGTTGTTTTAACCATCATTTCTCATCCATTATCATTAACAAATTTCTAAGCTATGACCTAAGTCATCTGCATTAGCCATTTATTACATCAATAGAGGCCCGGTCCATGAAATTTGTGCATGGAGGGGGGTGTCCCTCAGCCCAGCCTCCACCCTCTCCAATCTGGGACCCTCAGGGGATGTGGGACCCCTACATGGGCAGTGGGACATCCCTCTCACAATCTAGGACTGCTGGCTCCCAACTGCTCACCTGCCTTCCTTCCTGATTGCCCCTAACCACTTTTGCCTGCCAGCCTGATCACCCCCTAACCACTCCCCTGTCAGCCTGATTGATGCCTAACTGCTCCCCTGCCAGCCTGTTTGCCCCCAACTTCCCTCCTCTGCCGACCTGGTCACCTCTAACTGCCCTCCCCTGCAGGCTTGATTGCCCCCAACTGCCCTCCCTTACAGGCCTGGTCCCTCCCAAATGCCCTCCCTGCTGGCCATCTTGTGGTGGCCATCTTGTGTCCACATGGGGGCAGGATCTTTGACCACATGGGGGCAGCTATCTTGATCTTGTGTGTTGGAGTGATGGTCAATTTGCATATTACTCTTTTATTAGATAGATAGAGGCCTGGTGCATGGGTGGGGGCCAGCTGGTTTGCCCTGAAGGGTGTCCCGGATCAGGGTGGGGGTTCCCTTGGGGTGTGGGGTGGCCTGGGCGAGGGGCCTGCAGTGGTTTGCAGGCTGGCCATGCCCCCCGGCGACCCAAGCAGAGGCCCTGGTATCTGGGATTTATTTACCTTCTACAATTGAAACTTTGTAGCCTGGAGCAAAGCCAAGCCTTCTGCTTGATCCGTGGTTGCAGCCATTTCTGTTTGGATTTCTTTATCTTCTATAATTGAAACTTTGTAGCCTTAAGCGGAGGCCTAGGCTGGCCAGGGAAGGTTGAAAGCTTGGCTTCCTCGGTTGCCAGGGGCAACCTTAGCCTGCTCTCTCCAGGTCCCTGGCTGCCGCCATATTTCTTGGGGTTTATCTTCTATAATTGAAACTTTGTATTCTTGAGTGGAGGCCTGGGCCCACCAGGGTATGTGGAAAGCTTGGCTTCCTCTATTGCTGGGGAAACCCAAGCCTCCCTCCTGCTCTCTGTGGCGGCAGCCATCTTGGTTGGGGTTACTTTGCATACTCACACTGATTGGCTGGTGGGCGTGGCTGGTGGGCATGGCTTGTGGGTGTAGCAGAGTGATGGTTAATTTGCATATTACTCTTTTATTAGGTAGGTTTGGCTCAAAATTGGGACAATTACTTTTTATTCATTTTGAAATCTATCATAATAACAAGTTATTCAATGGCTTTAAGCCTTACTTATATATTTTTTATATATTATATATATTATATATATTATATATATATTTCATATATTGTCTTACTTATATATTTTTTTTCAAAATCTGTCCACTTTACCTGTTTACCTATTATTATTCTTTTTTTTTAAATATGTTTTATTGATTTTTTTACAGAGAGGAAGAGAGAGTGATAGAGAGTTAGAAACATCGATGAGAGAGAAACATCGATCAGCTGCCTCCTGCACACCCCCTACTGGGATGTGCCCGCAACCAAGGTACATACCCTTGACCGGAATCACACCTGGGACCCTTGAGTCCACAGGCCAATGCTCTATCTACTGAGCCAAACCGGTTTTGGCATGTTTACCTATTATTATTCTTAATGTTTTCCTGGTTTCAGAATTAATAGATAAGTTTATGAAAATGACACATTTAATGAATATTCTTGATGAAATGAAAGTTTACCTTGACTTAATATTTCACTTTCTACAAATGGTTCAATAACAATGTTAAAAAGAACCCAGGTAATATGTTTACACTGTATGTATTTACCTAATATTCCAAAGATTATATAAATCCAGAAAAAATGCAAGTATTTAATGTGTAACTTTTACTCATTGATTCCATTAATTGCATCACTAGTAACAGAACTAAATGCTAAAAATTACTGATTTAAAGTAAATCTAGGAACTGGTCTGTGGTAGGCAAAAATGAGTGCTAATTCTATTGAAAAATAAATATATTAGGAATTTTCTCTGGTTAATAAGCACACTATTTTTTTTTTTTTGGACTTTTTACAATTTTTACTAGATGCTCAAATGTCTCTGCTAATAACCACAGGAAAAAGATACTGAAATAACTTTAAAAGAGTTTGAAGATTTTTAGAAACTTGTATTAAAACATAAAACCATTTTTACAGTGACAAATGAATGTATCTACAGACACCAAATCTTATAATCTTGTATCTCATTATTTGTTTCTGTGATGACTAGACAGATACAAACTCCTAACTCTCTCCTCCAATCATGAAGAGATCGTCTGAGTCTTGTAAGAAAAATAATAGAGCCTATGTCTTGGGAAAGAGATTATGATGCATGATTTGAGAAGAAAAGATAAATTATATGGAAGTCTTTGAGATCTGAATTGTGGTTGCGTAAATTGGAAGAAATCACTTTATATGTCACAGAGGACTGACTCAACCAGAATTCAATAATTTATTGTGTTTCTCTATCTCAGATAGGCCTAGACTTTGTGGAACAAAGATGAAAACAAAATAATTCCCAATTTTAAGGAATTTATGATCTGATAATTCATGTACCCAGATCTCACAACAGAATAGCTCAATATAATAAGAAATACACAAATAGAGAACTACACATTAAAGTATGGTTTCATTTTTCTGTTGATGTGGAGGTAATCAGGGAAAACTTTAGATAAACTGCAAATGACCTTGAAAGGTGAATTAAATTTTGGCAGAGAAAAGACATTCCAGGTAGAGGAATCAGCATGATCATTAACAAAAGATACTGTCTACAAAGAAACTTAGTTACATGTGTCCTACTATAGCAGCAACCTGAATAATAAATGTGGATATATTTCTGAAAAAAATATGCATTTTTATCTTATTTTCTGAGTTAAATAAAAGATTTAAAAGTTACAAAAGGCCTACTGGGAAATGTAAGTCTCCATCATAATCCAAAGTCAGAGAACAAAGTCACAAGGTTCTTATATAGCTGTTCACATATATTCTGTGTACACACAGCATATATGTTGTTAATTTCTGTTTTAACACTTACCCAAATAGTAGCATAAGACATATTATCCTCCTATGTGATTTTAAACATAATAGCTCTCTGGTATTGTTCCTTATGAGTTACATTCTTTTAAAAATATATATATATATTTATTGATTTCAGAGAGGAAGGGAGAGGGAGAGAGTGATAGAAACATCAATGATGAGAGAGAAATCATTGATTGGCTGCCTCCTGCACGCCCCACACTGGGGAATGGAGCCTACAACCTGAGCATGTGCCCTGACAGGGAATAGAACTGTGACTTCCTCATTCATAGGTCGATGCTCAACCACTGAGCCATACCAGCCAGGCTGATTTACATTCTTCTTAAATCTATGTAAAATGGAATTTGAGTTAGCTAGTTTCAGCAAAGTAGTAAGAGTTACCGTGTGATCCCAAGGATCTTAGAGCAAATTTTTGACCAGAAAGTAGAGGCATTTCCTGTAGACTACTGTAAGTAATGGTTGTGAAAGAGGCAAAATGAGACAAATGCTCAAAGAGCTCTTTTACACAATAGCAAATAATAATGGAACTAAATCAGCTTTCGTGGTAGAAAGGCTTATATTTAATTCCACATTCCAACATTTAAGTCTGCAACATGGAGGTGAATTACTTTGCTGGAGCTTCAGTTATCACATCTGGACAATGGAGAGTCACAACACATTCACTGGATCTTTGTAATGTTTAAATGAATATTTGTTTAGTTCCTGGCCCATACTATGCATTTGAGGGTTGTTTTTTTTTTTAATAATTATTTGCTAATTGTCCATCATTTTGAAAAAAAAAGGCCTATGTCATTAATGTCTCTTTAACTATATGTATTATACCTGTGTTTAGCTTTTATAATTGTTTTACATATTCAATTTTTTATTTAATATTTTGAGTTTTATAAAGTAGGATACGGTGATTAATGGTACAGTTAGGGTAATGGAATCTAGGGAAACAAGCAAACTTGAACATATTAGTGGCTTCACACAATATTTTATTTTTCATTTATGAAATGGCCCAATGCAGCCCAATGTTCCAGGCTTTTGCCCACATAGTGACTCAGAGACTCAAGTCCCTAACATCTTCTGACGCCTCAGTCCTCTAGGGCTCAGAGTCCTTTGCTTCTGGACAGTGGAGAAACTCCATCTATTCCTTAGAAAGAGACTCATTATTTCTGTTCACATTGCACATGTGCATGTGAAAAGCCAGTGGGTTTCAGTGACAAATCTGCAACCTGGAAGGGACCTTATTTTTTTGGTCAATACCCTGCTACTTTAGTCACATTAACACAATAGTGTCATTCACAAATTAGGCAACTGAAGACTCAAAAATTATTGGTTCAACAAAGATATTTATCATTTTCCTATGGTGTTTCCTTCATCTAGTGCCATTTAGTAATACAATGGGTAGAATTTCATTAAACAGTGAACTGTGAGAAAGGAGGAAATGTTAGACTACATGCTTGGCAAATCATAATAATATTGGTCACTATATTTACATTTAATTATATGATATAGTTTCATTTTTTCCTTTTAAAATAATTACTTAATATTAAATAATTATCATAAAATATAACATTGTTAAGAAGATCTATGATTTTGGTGCTGAGTCTTCCTTTATGAATTTAGCCTCTTGGCTACATACATCATAATAATGAAAAAGCAGTATTCTGCTTTATCTTGCCTGCAGAATAAACAGTAGGAAAATGGGAACTGCCTGTGCTGCATGAACCACAGTGTGACTGTGCAGAATGCATTCTAAATAGAGGCTGCTAAAAATTTTCAAAGCTGTATTTGCAAAACTGATTCCAAAGTTCCCCATTAATCAGCATAAATACTTTTCTAAGTATACATTTGAAGGTCTTTGCATCTACACTCAATTGAGGCATCAGAAAAATTATGCTCAATGCATATAAAATATTGCTAAGTAATTCAAAGAAAACACTATAAAGTTATTTAAAGAGGACACTATGGTATAGAAAAAAACCTCTTACACAGATGTGTCAATTCTTGGTATCACATCACTATATCTATTGGGCTCCTTAACAAGAAGATGAAATTGTTTTTCAACTCTTCATTGAATAAATGAAGAAAAAATATTGTATTATATAAACAGACATAATTCTTTATCTAACCACCAAATGAACACCTACTATGTGTCAGGCACTGTTCTGAACGCTAGAGAATCATCAGGGAACAGAATACGTAAGTACCCCTCTTATCCATTTTTCCTTTATTTTATATACCTGGAACACTTTCTTTAAGCAACAAACTAAAAAAATACTACAGGGATATATTTTTGAGGATTAAGTGTGCTTGGGTTGCCTACTTTGAACTTTCACTAGGTGTGAAGTAAAAATACAGATGGGCAGCATTAATTAGAACAGCCAGCAATTCCAGTAGAGGGATCCCACTAAATGGGGAGCGGCGACCCTGCCATACCGAGGCAGCGCCAGTAGAGGGAGACGAAGAAGGTTTGTGAGACAGGCTCTCCGAAAACAGCCTTAAACATACTGTGCTTCCAAGAACGACGAAGACTTTGAGAAATACTTATTGTGGACTTTCAAAAGACCATAGCATCATAAGTTTTTTGGTTATGAGAATTTATTTACCAGTTGTCAAACCTATAATTTGAAAATTATTTTTCTTTGAAGAAATTACCTTCTGAGATATTGTGGATAGCATATTTAGAAGGTAATGAAGTTGGTGTCAGGTTTCTGGTTGGAGAATTTAATCAAGTAACCTTGGTTTTTTTGAGTCATGAGTTACACATATTTTGGTCATAATTCACAATTACTAGGCAACATAAAAGTAAATAATCCAAAAGCACTTTGGGGAGGATGAGTCAGTTTTTAAAGTTAGTAACATAAAGGCTCAACATATTTTTAGCCATTGGAAGACTGGTTGATTGAAAGATATAATTCCTACAAAATTCATGGTAAATATAAGAAATATTCTAACTATGTCTTGGCTTATACTTTATATATATTTGAAAAATCTTTGAGTCAAAAGTTCATAAATATTTTTCATTCTGATGGTATTATTTGTTCATTCTATTTCATTGCTCACTGGTAAATTGTAAGTTTATGTGCCTCTGTTGATAATAAACACAGTAATGTTTAATTATAAAATATTATATATTGAAAGCATCCATTTTCTTGAGTTTATTTTTAAAAAGGACTTTACAGATTACATTGTTTTTATTTTCCCATGTCACATCAACATTCTGCATCCTTTGAAAAAGGGGAATGTTATCATAATATTAATATCTGAAGAGATATAGTCCACAGTTTGTGTCCTTTGTCATTAAAGTGTAGTCCACAAATTAATAGCATCCCATCACCTTGGGGCATATTAAAATCAGAATCTGCACTGGAACAAGATCTCCAGGTAATTGTATGACATTAAAACTTGAGAAGTCCTTTCTGGTTGGGCTTTGCAATAACCTTCTTTCTGCTTCCTCTTTGCTAATAGGACCCATATTTTGTGCACATTCCCGGTGGTCATGTTAATCATGATCCCTTCCCAGCCTTGGGGGACTAAGGTTGATTAGACTAAGCCAAGCATGATCATTTAATTTCCCTTCCCTCTGCCTAAGTGCAGGCATGTGATATAACCCTAAACAAAGTGCTATAGGAAACACTGGGGGGTCTACAGAAAAAAATATCACATTATTCTCAAAAAAGCACACAAACAAGAACAGGGGTCCTCTTCTGCTTTGAATATGTTCTTTCTGCAAGCAATGCCTGCAACGGCCACAGCATTCTTGGGACTGTGAAGGTAAGGGAATAATACAAGGCTGAGCTAGTCTTTAAATTGGGGAGTCCTTTTATCCCGCCAAGAACACTTCTGCTGCTGCCATGCTTATTAATGAGATAATGAATCCTTTCTTGTTCACCCACTTTCAGTGCCTCTATTACTAATCCAGACAAGTATATGAACTCAGAATAATCATTGGGAAATAGCTACACTAACTACATTCTTTTTCTTTACATCTCCACCTTCTAAATCCACAGATGGGATATATTTTGTGAATTTGTGATGGCGAATTGTAGATAAATGATGAGATATTCCCCAAGGAATGACAGCCTCTAAATCAGAAGACACACTTGCTGAATTATGATTTAAACAGGAATTCAATTTAAATTTTCCTATGTGGATTATCCTGCTATTTAAAGATTAAAATGATTGGTTTTCTATATTCTTGTCTATCAATTTGTGAAAAAGAGCAAAACAGCTCAAATATGGACCATGTTAATTTTAATTAAATTTTCTTTCAGTGTTTAGTGAATTCCCTAAATAATAATTTAATTATTGCCACATTTAACTTCTTATAAAAATCATTCTGGGAAATCTCAATTTAAGAGCAAAGCTAGGGCTTACCTTCTACTTTTACTATACACAGCCAAATAGGGTTTTTCATTATATATATTCTCATCAGATGTATGTTCATTAGATATGTAGACTATCAATTCTGCTGGATGGTATTGGTATCATACATTGTACAAGATCTTTAGGATACAGATGTTGTTTAGGAAAACTTTGTACATTTTTAGCACATCAGGCCATTGCATTTTTACTTAGTATTTTATTATACATCTTATTTCTTTGGTTATAATAATTACTATTTATAAATATGAGAGATGTTTTTTTCCCCAAAATTTGCCATAGGATTATTTCTGGTTCCAAATGCTATTTCCAAACATTGCCACTCCCCTTCAAGAGATGTAGTTTATTTCTACTTCCCTTGGACCTGGGTGGGCTTGTGACTGCTCCATCCAATTGACAATGAAGGAAGTGATGCTCTGTGACTTCTGAGGCCAGGTCAGTAGGAGGACGTGGCCTCTGCTTCGTCCTCTCTCTTTCTTGGTGTGCTCTACCAGGAACTCAGCCACTTACTATAAGAAAACCCAGGATATGTGGAGAGATCACAGGTGGTCTTGGACAACAGCCAGCATCAACTTCCAGATAAGTGAGTGGGTGAACCTTCAGCTGATTCCACTCCTCAGCTCAGCCTCAGACATTTTGGTGTCCAATCCCTGAGTGTGCCCTGACTGAATTCCTGACCCACAGAATCTGTGCACACACTACATGGATGTTTTATGCTGTTGAATTTAGAAATCTTCTAAATCAATTAGATGATCTCATTCAAATCTTAAAAAGAAATTTCACTCAATGCGTATGTTAGTCTAAGACTTTGCTAATAGTGATTCATCAGTTAGTCCATAGAGAGAAGCTGGACTTGATGTCAAATAAAATCAGATCTGAATTCTGATTCTGTGCGTCTTGTGAAATCACTTCAACTTTCTGAGCTACAGTTTCCTTACCTTAAAGAAAGAGATAGTTCTATTTCAGAGTTGTGATGAGGTTATGATTAAATAGAAACCTATAACCTAGTGTCTAGCACATCATGTAATAGATAATATATACTATATTTGTCATTATAATGTAGATTTCGCATGACTAGGAACTTTATACAAATAATAGTAATTATGAGCATTTACTTGAGTGCTTACTATGTGCCAGGTACTTGATCTGTGTTGTCTCTTTTACTCTTATAGAGTAAATCTAAATTTATAGTAACACAAGAGAGTAATACTAAATAAAAAAACTAATATAATTTCAATGTGATACAACTAGTAGCTGTCTAGTAGGCATGTATTGCATAATCTATAAACATTTGGGTTGAAAATGTGTAACTATATGCAAAAAATAAATTGGTTGAGTTTTAGTGTGCTACATATATTAATACGGGCTCTGTTGTTAATGACACAAATCTTACACTAATGAGGCATTATTCCTTGATTCCACATTTGGAAACATAGGCTGAGAAAACTAATCCTATAAGCACATGCATTCTTGCAAACATGTAACCATCTGGAGTACCGTTAGCAGCAGAAGCCAATATTAGTGCTGTTATTTTCATTACAAGTCTTTCAGTAAAACCCTCTCTAGACAAGCAGGGAGCTAAGGAAAGAAATTAGTAGCCATTCAAGGACATGGCTCAAAGACAATTCTATTCTATTAGTGTATGTGTAGTTTTTCTTAAAGCTGTGATAAATTTCCCCAAAACATGGTTTTCCAACACCAATATCTATTCAGAGCCTAAAATGGAGGAAAAAAACCTCCGTGGTTCATTTAAACAGCCTTCTTAATGTCAGAGAATCTTTAGCTGAAGAAAGGTATTGCCTTTATTGCTAGCTTATGTTGAATGAATAATTCAGAACGAAAGCAGTTGCAGCATAATGATAAAATTACATAAATCAAAGGGTAGCTGCTCAAGCCAAATATCTGCAGGGGGAAAAAAATCACACTTCCTACTCTTCTGTTTACTCAGATAGTTATTTTGTTTGTGCAGATGTTCCAAAAAGTATCATTACACGTGTTTCTTTGCGATATTTACAACCTACTCAAAAGGCTTTCTCTAAGAAATTTTACTTCTCTATGCAACGCATCCTTTAGTCTCATTTGCTTCTTGTTGAAGCAGTATCTATACATTAATGACAGGCAAAATTCAAGGTAAATGATCATCTGAAACCAGAGTACAGGGTAGGAAGAAGGGAAGGAGTTAATTATCAGATGCCTGTTTTGTGCTAGATGGCAGGTGGTTTACTATTTTTTTTTTCTCACAGCAGCTTTCTGAGTTATAATAATTATTCTGATTTTCTGGATAAAGGTAGCTTAGTTGAATTTTTAATTGTCCAAGGCCACACAAAATGGTAGACTCCCATTTGAATAGTCTGACTCAACCCTCCTGCTCTTTCCAATATTTAAGAAAATAATCTAAACATTTTAAGTTATTATAGCACAAGTAGCTTTAAGTCAAAATATGTTTTAAAAAACAGAAATTACAGTTTTCAAGCCCAGAGTTTATAAGTAGGATAACCAGTACTTAGATGATTTAAGTCAAGTGTATTTGAAAACTTTTGACTTTTTTGGGGTGCCTTTCAACAATGTGATTTTTCTCCCTTGTTAAGGCAGAGTCACATTTTAATACATGGATTTCTGGACTAACTTACAAAAGAAATCTTAGCCTGAAGCTCACTGCTTAGAAATGAGCCTCTTCTCTGATTAGATTCACCACATGTCAAATCGACTTAAGAATAAAAACTCCTATCTGTACAATTGTCTGAATAGCTTATTGATTCAGATTTTTTAAAATAGTGAGTTCAG
Source organism: Eptesicus fuscus (assembly GCF_027574615.1). Lineage (NCBI taxonomy): Eukaryota > Metazoa > Chordata > Mammalia > Chiroptera > Vespertilionidae > Eptesicus > Eptesicus fuscus. Next base: position 61,033,878 of record NC_072478.1, on the reverse strand, counting down.
CAAAATCAGAAGGCAACAAAACCAATCATTTCGGCTCAAATGGTTCATTCCCTAGCTGCATCCAGTCACAAACAGAAGAGAGGGCTATCTCCATCCACATAAGGCTGCACACTGTCAGTCGCTGTGTGCATTACCTATTTCCTTCCTGAGGAAGAAATCAATGCTGCCACATTTTGCTCAGCATTGACTGAAATATTCATAGAAATTTATTTCAGAGGAGGGAAATTTTGATGCATGAATTTTTATATTCTAATTGCCTATATATAAGTTGTCACAGTGTTTCTGTAAAGAATAGTCCTTAGTAAGAGAAATATTATTTTAGTCACTATTGCTTTTTAAAATACATCAAATTCTATGCTGTGTGTTGTTGTTTTTTTCATGATTCTATATCAAGGCAAATAACTACATGAAATTATTGAAGCTTTCAGGCAAAAGAGGGTAATAGAGTTCACCAGGCCAATGTCCACATGGGTGCACTAAACAAAGAATTATCTTTGAAATCATACATATTAGATATTATTCAACTTCTGTATGGGTGCTCGTGGTAAGAAGATATGCTTCTACCTAAAATGTAAACAGAGCCTTTGACTGACTTTTGACATCTTTAATTTCTTTTCCTCATACCTCAAATCTTTAGACCTATATTTGCCATTAAAAAGTTCTTTATCTTCATTTCCATGCCAAAATACACTTGATATGCTATAAATTAAAAATAAGAGCACTTATTGAGGTTGGAAAATTACCATTCTTTGGCCTAGCAAACAAAATATTGACATATGTTATTTTTATTGTTCTAATAGAGAGATTATCATTATTTTATGTAGGCAACCATAATATCGTAGAGGTTCATTATTTAACTAATTAGATATCTGAGTGTCATTTAACATATGATTCACTGTAGCAAAACTAGAACTAGACAAAAATCATAATTAATGTATCTTCAAAAAATGTCAACCAATTATTACCCAGCCAGCTAATATTTAGCAGAAGATGGAAATTATTTTCTGGTACTTCGTATACATTTTTTCAAACCTCTGCTTTTAAAAATTGGTGTACTAATCAATAATAAATTGATATTTATTGATAAGATGTATTTATGAATAATAGCCTATTAGTCTTATTTTACATTTTTTAAATTAAGGTTAGTTATCCCTTTAATTGAACTATATTTCATAACACATAAGCTGTATTTACATCTGATACATCAAAAAAAATTAAGGAGCCATTTTATAACTTGTTATTTTATATAGACTTGTCTTTTGGAAATTCATAGAAAATGAAGATTTGATGCTCTACATTTGAGATGCAGTTGCTATGACAACCAAGAGGCACAATACTGCATACCACTATTCAAAATGTATTTGAATATCAGAAAGAATCTGCTACATTATGTATTATTATTTTTCTGGATTTAAAATAACAATAATCTAGTCACTTATTTTTTGTATTTAAATAGTACATGAGTTATAATTTTAGCACAGGAAGTAGGAAAAATATACAGATATGTAACATGTGAGTCATTGTAAATTTATGATTTGCATAAATATGCAGAGTGAAAGATTTTTCTTTGTATAAAATAAAAATATAAATATAATATCAGTGATTTAAATGGCTTCATGATGTTCACCCTGATGTACATTTCTTTTTAATACACATGTCTAAAAGCTTAACCGCTCCTCAAATCTTTATGGTAACACTTCCAGCTATGCTTTGCTCTCTCCACTGGAGCATCCTCATAAGCACATCATTTCCAAACCGAACATATTAGGTTTCCCTAAACCTGGCTCCTTGCATATTGCCTAAATTTTGCTACCAGTAGTAACATTGTTTTCCAATCATCCCAGTTCAAACACCAGAGTCATGTTAACTTTTTCTTCTCCTTGTCACCATTATTTTGTATGTAGGGAACCATAATAGTAGAGGTTCATTATTTAACTAAATTAGATATCTGAGTGTCATTTAACATATGATTTAACTGTAGCAAAACTAGAATTAGACAAAATAATAATTACTGTATCTTCAAAAAACATCAACCAATTATTACCCAGCTAGCTAGAAACATCAATGATGAGAGAGAATAATTGATTGGCTGTCTCCTGCACACACCCCACCGGGGGGACCAAGCCCGCAACCCAGGCATGTGCCCTTGTCCAGAATCGAACCCAAGACCCTTCAGTCCACAGACAGATGCTCTATTCACTGAGCCAAACCAGGTAGTGCCTTGTCACTATTATTTAATTTAGGACAATCCTATTGAGTCTACTCAGAAAACAATAATCCTTTAATTTAAATATTGGTTCAATATTTTTTACTTAGAAGAAAAATGAATTTCCTATTAATAAAAGGTTACCTATTTTTATGTTAAATATATACATATACATATACATATACATATACATATACATATACATATACATATACATATACATATATATATTCCCTAAAGTAAGATCTACTGTAGTTACATGGGGATGGGGAGATGGAGGAGAGAATAAGGTTAGAAGGGCAGATGATAGCAAGGCTGAACTAGCATCCATATTATACTGCTTGGTTTTATTCTATAGTTATGAATAAACCAAGGTAAGTTTTTAGGAAAGAAATTACTTTTAAAAATCTGCAGAATATATTTCTTGTAGAAATATGGAGAATGACTTAAAGGGAGAGATTAGTGGTAAAAAAAAAAAACAGATAGAAATTACCTAATATGGTTCAGAAAATACACAATAAGGATATGAAATAGGGAATAAGAAATACCAATGTCATTTCTACATATTAAAAGATAATATTCTTTTCAACAGAGGATACTGGCTAAGACTCAAAATTTGATATGCACTCTTTTGGACAAAGGAAACAGCCATTGTCCTGCACTATCAATAAAATGTAAATTCTTTAGAATGTAATAGGCAGTTTGACTTAGCAATGTTACTTCTTAGTATATTGCATTGATTCTAAGATGCACATTTGTTGCTATTTTTTATTGATTCTAAGACATCTTAACATCTTTGAAATCAAGGAGTATTTTATAATTGATGGTGCATATTATTTATATGGTGGTGCTTTTCTCTTCATGGTACCAAAATGAATGCCATAGCTTACAGTCAACAGTAAAGATTGGTGAAATATGTTATTTATCTTATAGATATATTTATCTAGGAATACACACTCAAATACAAGTATTACCACTGTTTGCAATACCAAAATGTTGAAAACTATAAAATTCTAAAAATAAATTGTGATATACATGCACAATGGAGTACTTTGCAGTCTTTAAAAAGAGTAAGGCAGAACTATATATCATTATGGAATTGTTTTACATTATAACGTGAAAAAACATATTAAAAATGTTATGATCGCTTCTGGAAGGGGAAAGATTAGGTGATAAGAATGAGAAAAAATACTGATTTTCCATTGTATAACATTTCATAAAAATTGATTTTTCCAACTGCAAGTTTTATATGTCAGGTTATCAAATATATATTTAAAATATATGCCCAGCTGGTGTGGCTCAATGTCAACCCATGAACCAGAAGGTGAGGGTTCAATTCCCAGTCAGGGCACATGCTTGGGTCATGGGCTCCATCCCCAGTAGAGGGCAGGCAGCCCATTTATGATTCTCTCTCATCATTGATATTTCTATCTCTCTGTCCCTCTCCCTTTCTCTCTCGGAAATCAATACAAAATATTAAAAGCTATTATTTATAACTATTATATTCATAACAACTTGCTTCTAACTTAATCAATTCCTGAGACTGATTACTGTTACATGGCAGCTAAAGAAATAGAAATTCATCTTAAAATTAGAGTATAAATTCACTATTTTTCTTCTTTCTGCATGTTTTTCTAAAGTTGAGTTAAATTAACTGCATATTATATATAATCTTTGTTCCATAATTATTTGGAATATTTTGTTATGTGTGGAATTGACTTTTACTGTTCAGTTTGTCATCTAAGTTTGATTACATTGTTTAATAGAATTCCCATTTAGAAGAACAAAATATTTTTCTTAAATGATTTCTTTTATAACTATACTTTGGAAATATACTTAAGTTTTTATTTCAATACTGGCCAATGTGACATCACTTTTCCTTTAAGTTATTTGGGATGCATTTTATATCTTTGACTTTTATTGACTTTCTCCCATATCACAAAGAAACATCTACCTCATTTTTTCCCTCTAATTTTAAAATTTTATTTATAATTTTTTAAAAAATATGTTTTTATTGATTTTGAGAGAGAGAGAGAGAGAGAGAGAGACAGAGAAAGGGAGAGGGAGAGGTAGAAACATCAATGATGAGATAATTATTGAGGCTCCTACACAGCCTCCTTCCAGGAATCTAGCCTGCAACCCAGCATGTGCCCAGACAGGGAATCAAACCGGTGACGTCTTGAAGCATGGGTGCACGCTCAACCACTGAGTCACACCAGCTAGGCTACTAATAATTTTTGAATTGGAAATTGTCCATTGGTTTTCAAAGAGTTTCTATGAATCTTATATGAAATCTACACTGTGTGACCTGGAAAACTGCTTCTTTTCTTTCAGCAAGTGAAATGTATAGAATTGAATGATCAGCAATAACTTCAGGGCCAAGAGCCTCAAGAGCTAATTGTGCAAATGATGTTAATCCAAAACAGGCAACAGCAAGCTAATAGAGCCCAAAGCCCAGGAACAAAGTCTTTACAGAAACTGGAAAAAGAATGGATGTTGCCTCAGCCACATGCTGCTTCTATGTCTATTGTTTGTATGGCAGGAACTAAAAAGCCTTTGTGGCTACATCCTAGAGTTGTTTCCTATCCCTTATGAAGACAGAATCTTACTTTATAGACTTATCTAAACGTCTTCATTGCCACTTTATTGTGTGTGCTCCAGTGGACCATAAACATGCTCAGTTCATTGTCAAAAGACCCATCTGCTTCTTTAGGAGGTTTGTTTTACCCAGAGGTTTATATAACCATAGTGACTTTCCTCATATTGTTCAGTGCATTCCATTTTTGTTTTTCCTTTTGAGTGCCTTTGGAAAAATAGAATTCGATGTCCTTGTGTATCTTTAAATTGTTTACTATCTGCTTCCAGCAAACAGCAGCAATGATAAAATCATGCAGAAGTTATTTGGAAACCTAGAAGTATATATAATATTTGAAAGTTTAAATTCAATCTGCAAAATCTTGCATAAGTGATTTAGCACACATGGCATTATAGTCACATGTTGAAATGAAAAATATTTTAAAAAATCAACCCATGTACTCCTCTGCTGTATTTAAGTGTAAGTGTTCCACAGAAAAATGAGGTGCTGCTATTAACATCATCAATGTGTTATTCTCGTGAAGAGTGAATATCTTAATGCCATCCTGAGTAAATAATTTGCTTTGTGCTGAATTGATCTCTGAAGAAAGTACAGGAATGTAGCCAGAGGGGCCTCATTTATTCTGGTGAATAAACTTGCATGCTTGCGTGGGTGTCATCTTTATATGCAAATGAATGGAACACCTGGAATCTTAAAATAAACCATAAACTGCTTAAAAACTTCTCTGTGCATTTAGTGTACTGATATACAAATATTCAATGAGGAAAAAAATTATCCATTAGAAACTACTGATTTGTAATTAGTAATTATCAGTAGTAATTATTTTGTAAATCATGTAAGTTGTATAACATTGACCTTGCCAATTTCTAGAATTCCTAATGAAACTCGGTGGATTGACTCAGAAGAGGGCCAGGACCAATCCTCCAGGATCTTCAGATGCAATTTGAAATGGTCACCATCAGATGGTGATTGAAGTTGACGAGCCATGAGTTTTCTCTACTTTTGATACTAAACAGAGAGAGCTCTAGATATACAGCACCCAAATTATAAACTGTGTGTATATAAGATATGTTGGCTAGGCTCAAGGCCTATCACTATTCATATTTGGTTGCATCCAACCTCCAATATCTACATTTGAATTTGATGCTTAGAAGATGTTAGCAAGATGTAGTTTCTCTTGCCCTTGTTCCTACATATTGATTCACATCTGCTAATTTGCATTATCAGTTGACGTGTCCTTTGGAAATAAAAGGGACTTGGATTTAACCCACATTGAAGCTTTATCATATAAAACATCATGCTGGTGAACCTGAACTGATATCAGTTGAAAAAACTAAACTTTTCTGTTATTGAAATTCGATCAAGATGGGGGTGGGGATGAAAGAGAACTAGTGAGATGTCCAGTGTCAGAACTAAATTATCTAGACACTGGGTCACCATTTCATTGGTAAATATTCTATTCGTATCTTTCTGCTCTTGTCTAAGACTCTGAATCGAAAGAAATGCATTCTTTATAGCTGTAATTTTTGGTGCCTGGGCAATTTTGCTGTGGCATGCTATAGCACAGACCTGGGGAGCTTTAAGCCTTTCACATTAAAACTAGCAATGGTGTGTGCTAATTGAATCACCTACAATATTCATGGTTTTCTGGCTTGGTAAGGGGCTGGCAGGGAGGAGGGTCAATGGCTCCTAATTCCACAATATTTCAGAAAATGCTTGGGGCTGTTAATACTCGGTGAGAGCAAGAGTGATAATGAATATTGCTTCATTGAATATAAAGGAAAGATAATGTAAACCCCTGGAGATTTGGGAATATAGGGGACATTGGCTTTGTAGTCTTGGGCTCATTGTTCCTTCAAGCCTTCACATAGGAGCTTTTTCCGACTGCAGTTAAAGCTGGCAAACAGTAGCTTAGTCTCATTTGCAGCATTCTGGGAGATTTCGGAAATTTGAAGGCAGAAGTTCCTGGTTTAGGCTGGTACCCTTATAATCAAGCAGTGGGTATTGGAGCATGGAGAGCTGGATTATTTTTGTAGAAGTGACTTCTTTACATCCATGGATATGTGAAACCTGGGATTCAGAAGTTAGCCAAAATGCAAATGATTATCAAATATTCAAATTGGGAGTTTTTCTCTGTATATCCCAAGTAAAACACTATTCTTTCTTGTTCATATCTGTGAGTACTTTTGTTGTTTGAATTTAAGAGTTTGAAAATTATTTTTCAATTTCAGCTTACTTTCAATATCATTTTGAATTAGTTCCAGGTGTACAGCATAGTGGATAGGCAATTATATACTTTACAAAGTGTTTCCCACCCCAAATGTTTCCACCTGGCACTACATATAATTATTACAATATTATTATTAACTATACTCCCTATGCTGCACTTTAGAGTTTGAATTTTAAATGTTATTTGAATGAATACCAGTTTTTGTTCCAACTTAAATCTCACACCATTTCCTCTGCTCTCACCTCCCAAACATTGATTGAAGACACTAATTTTTCTGCTAAGGCCTTCCAAACTGAATATCAGAATATGTTTAACTATTAAGAAAAGGTTGATTCCTTGCCTATAAATTGTCATTGAAATAGTGCCACATTGGACATATATGCTATAGATCTATCTAAAGAGCTAATGAATAAATAACAATAAGAGAAAAACAAGATTAGAGAGAGACATACAAAAGCAGAAATGAAGAGACCTATGTGAGCAGGAAGAGCTGAGCAAGGCATAGCATAAGGCAAAATATTGCAGGTGATAGAACTGAAAGAAATAGGACCTCACAAAATACTAAGATTTTAGTGGTGAAAATGAAGTTCTTTTCAGAAAAATAACTAGTAGGCAAAACCATGAAGCTAATTGGTTTCAGAGATGAAGTAAAAAAAGGTTGACCATATATGTATGCATATATAGATGAGTAGAAGAAATAAGGTGTAAATCTTAAAGAAAAATCTACTGTGAATTAAAAATTAGAATTAAAGTTTGCCTGCATACATTTATATATTCATCTATATAACATATGTATAAATAAATATATTTTTATAATGACCATATGCAGTTTTATGTTATAATAAACCTCTAAATAGGCTCCGGTGAATATTAACTCTTATCTGGATATAAGTAATACTAAATAAAGGTTGACAAGAAACAATAAAAATTGCTCTTTATATATAAACAGAAGATTCTTCCAATTAGAAGATATTAATATAATTATAGGGTCAAAATGTATAAACCAAGTGTGAAGTTTCCTTTTAATACAGTGCCAAATAACTTGCCAGAAGTAGCAATGTAAAGTTCGTACCAATAAATATTGCCAAACCACCTTTTGTAGCAGTGAGTGATGTATTTGAAGTTTTCCCAATTTCTGAGGTGAACATGGTATTGTGACTATTTATGTTAGCATTTGTTTAATTCCTAATGAGCTTGAAAATTCTCTCAAATATATATTGGTCATTTGTATTTCAGTTTGCAATTGCCTATTACATTTTTTTTTCTGTTTGGATTTTCATATTTATTTAATGTAGCAGATAAATAATTACTAATGCCATCCACTGTTTTTGGAAACTGTTTTTATTTTAGCAAAATATCCTCAAAGGTTACTCTCAGACAACATGAATTGGAAAGAAACAAGCCAAGTGATAGTCAAATTACTGCACATAAGAAGTAAATAGTTAATCAGGGGAAGGTAGGGCACAGAAAAAAGAGGGGGGCGTGGGGAGAGAGGGAAGAAAAACAGGATTAGGAGGCTCTTGCAGAAGATTTTCTGTGAAAAAAGTCTCCCAGTGTCAGGACGACCCAAGATTCTTAAGAATAGACGTTTCTCATATTCACAGTTTCTGTTATTATAACAAATATCACTTCTACAAATCAAAAGCACAGATAATGTTAGCCCCTGGAAAACCTAGGAATATTGGGGACAGCACTGGCTTTACCTTTAGAAGCAGGATTATGACTTTAATCTCTAACTAATGATATTTTTATCATAAAGGGTAACCTCAGTTGACCTCCAAGTCTGCATTATAATTAAGGTTCTGGAGATTCACTGCTTTGGTTCATATCCTGGATTCCATAATAAGTAGTCTTATGAACTTAATCTCTCTAAAGCTCATCTCATCTGTCAAACGTAGATAATATTGCTACCTACATGTTATGGTTCTTATGAGGGTTTAGTGAAATAATTCCAATAAAATCCTCAGTTCAGTGCCTGAAACAAAGTAAGCACTCATTAAATGTCAACTATTATTTATGTATTGCTGTGTACATGTGTATATTATATAATTTGGAACAAAGAATTGCCACAATAGAATTTTGTACCCTTCACTAAAGCAATCTATATGTGTCTTTTCTATGTGCTTTAACATTTTTAAACTGATTTTTATATTATATGAATATGCTTTATTTAATGTTATAGTAAAAACTAGTTTACTTCTCCAATTTTTACTATCTATAATAATAAAAGCATAATATGCTAATTAGACCAGACATCCTTCCAGACATCCTTCCGTCCTTCCAGACGAAGCCAGGGCTGCGAGGGAAGCATGGGTCCTAGGTGCCTGCTGGTGGGATCCCTGGGTCCCAAGTGCCAGAGGGAAGCTGGTGCCAGCAGCCGGGGGAAGGAAGGCCTACGCTTGCACAAATTTCATGAGTCGGGCCTCTAGTATACTTACATATGCAGCTATAAACATAAATATTTGCCTTTATTATAAATCAAATTATTTCATTAGGTGACTAATGCAGTCACTGTTTTTCTATTTGCATGTTACCAGAAATTGGCTCTGGATTGTTTCTAAGTTTCATCACTAAAAACAATAGTAAAATTATCTTTCTTTTACTTGTTACCTCTAGAGCAGGAAGGTTAAACAGATGACTGTAGTGGAACATGTCAACTGAAACAGGAGCCAAGCTACTGAGGCTGCACATGCTGCCTACATGTCTGAGGAAATGTTTCAAGTGTGGAGTGACGTAAGAATAAAAATTCTTCCATATTTTAGATATTAGGAACATTCAAAGGGGGGAAAAAAGACACCTGCTTTTCAAAATGCCTTAGTTACTCAATCTGAACACTTTTTAAAATCAGTGGTAGAGAAAAGAATGTTTCAACCCTGCTGACCTCTTAGAGAAGGAAACTATATCTAGCATACTAAATGACATGTTGTAGAATTAAAAAATGTGATCTCCATTCTCGTGGCTTTGGAAACTGACTCTGCTGTGCAACTGTTCCTGATCATTCCGAGAGCAAAGGCTATCTTACTGGTTTCAAGCTCTTTTCACAGGATTGTTGAATTCGCTTAATGAGCTACAGGGCATTAGCTCGCGCTTATTTCTAAGCCCCATGAAATTACTTCATAATATATTTTTCTCTGAAAATAAATTTATACTGGCTAAAGTGAGAAATCTGTACCCTGTGAACAATGTTCAGGAATGACTTGCAGCTATTGTAAACATCACCTGCGTTGTTTACAAAGCAAGTCATAATGTTTTGCTCCCTTGAGATGAATGTGACAATATTTTTTGACCCAGTATTTTCTTAGCATCTACATTTTGTTGGTAAGTTTTCACACTTTTACTAAACTATCCAGTTTTATTGAGGTATAATTAATAAATAAAAATGGTATTTGTGAAGCATATCATTTTTTATGATACTCACAAAAAAGGGATAAATAAAAAAACAAATACTCATGAGTTTATGGACCAGCTTTATCAAATCTTAATATTTTTGTTTTTGTCTTATGTGCCAATGCTTGGCACATTAATTTTTCATAGTCTTGCTAACTTGCCTATGTATGAAATAATATTTTCAAGTAAATTATTTTAGTCCTTTAAAATTTCTCAGAAACTAATGCTATTTTCCCATTATATAGCTGGAAAAAGTGAAACTGAAATAACTTAAACAACTCACACATGTTATTCAGTTGTAAATTAGTAGAGCAACGATTCAGTCATATGTCTCCTGACTAGACTTTCTACTATAACAAAATGAAACAAACAGCCTTACACTTATTTCTTTATATAAAAGGGTAATTTGGATTTGGGGGATGTAATGACTCAAGAAATGCATTTCTCAGTGTTATAATTGAACATATATAAGATTATGTCAAATATATTTCCTGACTCTCTAATGGCAGGTGCATAGCCTGCTGAGATGGTATTTAAAACAACAAAGCATATTTCAACTGTGCTGATTTAACTTATAGAGGCAGGAACCACACATTGCAAGTGTAACTGTATGATCGTTAGCATACATAAAAAATCGAATATCCTTCTATCACAACTAAGCTTGCCCTTGCTGTGCTGAATCAAAGTCATCCCAATCACTGAGAATTCTTTCTCTTCAAAGTGTATTAGTAGAGAGAAACAAGCAGAACATGAACTGAATAGGTGAAAAAAAAATCAAACACAGTAATGTTATTTGTCTATATTTTCTTGATTTTAAACTTTCCTTCCTACGTTTAACAGAAACACGAAAAGCATATGAACATTATCATGTGTCTATTTCCAGATATTTTTTCTTATAGAAGCTATGAAGTTGCCCTTTAAAAACATACAAAAAGAATAGTACTATTACAATTCATTAAATTTATGTCTAGTTCAGTACTAAGCATATCAGTTATCACAAAATTTTTTCCGGTGCACTCACAGCTGTTTTACCTACTTATATTCCACTCAATGCTTCTTTTATTCATTGTTTTAACACTTATATATGTGTAATTGTTAAGTAATAATATGGCAATGTAGGACATCATGCACATTCTGAAGTTTGCTCCTATTAATCATTTGTCCAAAGCACCGAGCCCAGAAGCACTGCTCATTTGAATAAAAAGGGTTTAAATATCCTCTAATGCAATGCATTGCGCTGGCAGAACAAAGAGTAGAAAGGATGATTCTTATTTCTAAATGTTTTCTGAAACTCGTATTTTAATCGAAAGCCAGTGGTTATGGGGTGGATGACAAAGCAATGAATCATGATACCTGAACTCTGCCGCCACCGGCATTGAAGACAACCTCTGCCTTAAACACTGCTTGACCCTCGCAATTTTCCTCGTCACCCTGATACCTAGTTTTCTTATAAGAACAGGATATGTATTATGCTCTATATTTTTTCTTTATGTGTTATAATTGAATAACTCCTAGTCCGAAAAAGTTTTTCTATGTTGTTGTTTTTTTTAATTTGTCTTTATTGTTGAAAGTATTACAGATGTCTCCCTTTTTATTTCCCCATTGACCCCCTGCACTCCCCACCCACCCCTCCCAGGCTTTCACCACACTATTATCTGTGTCCATGGGCTATGCATATGTGCATGTAAAGTCCTTGGTTAATCTCTCCCCACCTCAACCCCCTTCCCTCTGAGATTCTTCAGTCTGTTCCTTGCTTCTAGATCTCTGGATCTATTTTGTCCATCAGTTTATTTTGTTCAGTAGATTCCAGATATGAGTGAAATCATGTGATACTTAGCTTCCTCTGACTGGCTTATTTCGCTTAGCATAATACTCTCCAGGTTCCTGCATGCTGTCTCAAAGGGTAAGAGACAAACAATTCAATTTTAAAATGGGCAAAGTTCTTAAATAGACACTTCTCCAAAGTGGACATACAGAATGCCAACAGACATATGAAAAAATGCTCAAAGTCACTAATCATCAGAGAGATGCAAAGCAAAATGACAATGAGGTGTCATCTCACTCCTGACAGAACCACTACCATCAACAAATCAAGTGTTGGAGAGGATGTGGAGAAAAGGATACCCTAGTACACTCCTGGTGGGAATGCAGACTGGTGTAGCCAGTATCGAAAATAGTATGAAATTTACTCAAAAAATAAAAAATGGAACTGCCATTTGACCCTGTGGTCCCTCTTCTAGGAACACATCTTAAGAAACCCAAAATACCAATCAGAAAGCATATATGCACCGCTATGTTCACAGCAGCACAATTTACAATAACTAAGATCTGGAAACAGCCCAAGTGCCCATCAGTAGATGAGTGGATAAAAAAGCTGTGGTACATTCACACCAGGGAATACTATGCAGCTGTAAAAAAAGAAGGATATCTTACCCTTTGAGATAGCATGGAGGGACATGGAGAGTATTATGCTAAGTGAAATAAGCCAGAAAATGTTATAAAATACTTTCTACATAATCATTTGAGGCTTGCTAACACAAACTGTTTCCTGAGCTTCAGACTCAACTCAGATATATTTTAAAAACACAACAGAGAAAAAAAATTCAAATTCACATATTCCCTAACATTCTTCAATATCTCTAAAGAGCTGATGAATTTTCCTGTAAGTTAAAAAAAAGTTATGGGTATTTATTGCCAATTGTAGATTTTAATATATTTATTCAGAAATGTTGTTTTGTAGCTGGTCATATCTATTACACATTCACTTTTCCCCTAAAAACTATTCCCTAATTTTCCAAATATTCATGGTCAGATGATAATAGGACAGTTGAAGAATGTTGACCTTCACCCTAAGGATAATAAGGAATATAATTGAGCATTATAATTGGAGTTGAGTTTTGGGAATATCTATATAGAGATTGGATCAGAAGAGCACCATATATTGTTGTGGGAACCCTGGTTCAGCGGTGCTCCAACAAAGAAAACACAGCTGCCTGGAGGAAAGCGGTTGCCCCAGAGGTGGGGAGGCATGAAGATAGTTGAGAGCATTTCAGTTGTGCCCCTCTCCTCATCCTGTGCTCTCTGATTGATTGCATGGAGATCAGTGATGGACATGTTTGGTTACGTCAGAGACCATTTTCTCAAGCTGCATCCTTCAGCACCACTGAAGAACTGGCTGCAAAATGATTCTCCCTCTGCCACCAATGAGCGAGCTTTGGTAACAGTAGAGATTGTCAGACAATTATTTCTCTTCCATTAGAACTTCAAATAATCAGGTAGGACATAGGGATCACAGCCCACAAATGGTAAATATAAAGAGCCTTAAAGTCTTTAAAAAATACTTCCTATCCTGGAAGTAATGTGTGTTCAATTTTCTTAACTCTGAGACTGCTATGGAGTGTGTGTGTGTGTGTGTGGGTGTGTGTGTGTGTGGTCTAAAAAATAGAGTATATACCTGATAAAATTACAGTGAGTATAAAATTTAAAAATATGTAAAACCTGTAATATAGTACCAGGAATGGAATGGATGCTCAATAAATACTGGTTCCCTTCTTTCCACCCCAATCCTCTTTTAGCTAACAGCCAGAAGGTGAAGGTTGCCATAGGGGAACTAAATAAAAATATATGTTGGTAATCCCTAAATATGGTATTAATAATAAAGAATAGAGACCTAAAGACATCTAACTTTCAGTTTGACATAGAAGTGTCCAAGTCCAACTTACCATGTTAATTATATCTAAATTCTTTGTTTGAACTATATATAAACTTGATGTATTTTCTTCTTTAAGCCATATATCTACCTAAGGAGCAGCTATGCTCCAGTGACCTTTTTATATATTGAAACCTTGAAGTAAAGTATTTTAACTTCTCTTCCCTGGGAGGTTTAAAATAAAATCCTGATGAAAAGGAATGGAATGGAAAGTTAAAACCCAATCAACCTCCATGTGCTGCCTAAAGCCTGAGATCCTCAGACACATCAGCCAGAGTTTCATAAATGTGGCTCTCAGGACAATTATCCCCATACTCTGAGGGTTCCCAAAAAGGAGAAGAAAATATACAATTTGTTCACATATCATAGGGAACTTTGGCAGAAATGTTTTTTGTTGTTTTTAATTGATTTAAGAGAGAGAAAGATGGATTTGTTGTTCCACTTATCTATGCATTCATTGGTTGATTCTTGTATGTGCCCTGACTGGGGATCTAACCCGAAAACTTGGCTCATCAGGATGACATTCCAACCAACTGAGCTACCTGGCCAAGGCCTGGCAGAATTTTTTAAAGAGAAGTTTTTAAAAAGTCACAGAATGCAACTAGGCAATGTACAGAAAATATAAAATAGGGCTGTCACTTTTAACAAAATGGTGAGGATATATTGATATTCAGTGAATCAGAAGTACCAGAGTAACAAGCTGCTTTCTCTGCTCTGTCCCTTCTACCCCTCTGTTTCAAGTCAAAAGTAACCAGATCACTTCCTCTTGGCGTGTGGGTAGAGGGACAGTTTCCATCCACTTATGCCAGATAAACTATCCATTACTCCACTGGTACAGTGATTCAACTTTTTATAGCTACGAAACAATAGATCAGATTTAAATATTAGAAATGGTGAAAAATTCTTCTTCTCATACCACTTTCCTCTTGAGATTCTTTGACACATCTTTGTGTGAATTTCTTTAAAAAAGGATTTTAAAATCTTCTACTTTTCCCATCAAAATAATTAACATAATCAGGATTTAATAAAATAACTCTATGTCCTCCATTTCTCCTCTTATTCTGAATTGGCTCTGTTTTTATGCAGTGCTAAAGATATATTCAGGAAGGAGCTGATACTTCCCGCCACTCACATCACATATAAAATGTGTCCAGGTTTGCAACTGTACCTCTTCAAGTTACCAAGTTATCTATCTATCTATCTATCTATCTATCTATCTATCTATCTATCTATCTTAAAGAGTTTTGGGCAGGATGTTTAGGTGCAAAAATATCTTTGTTGCAATATAACATATCAGTCCTGTAAACTCCCTCAGAATGCTTGGAATTAATTAAAACACTAAGTTAGAACAATTATTCTCACAGCAAGTCCCTTTAGTCTGAACTGTGAGAAGAGGAAAGGGGAATTTCTAACCTAGACCCATCACCCACTCTGTTCTTCCTGGGGGTAGGAGGTACCATTACTTTCTAATTGATTACTCCCCATCCCAATATATGACTAAGCTTATGTCAGCTTTGGAAAAAATGTTAAAAAGTACCACCAGGCATAAAAGAGCTAGGGAACTAAATAAAATATGCAATTTATGTCTCATAAAAGCTAACAATGGCCTTGAGCAAGTCATTAAAACTCATTGTTAACTTGTCTCTGCATTTGAAAATGGGAGAGTTTAACTCTGACCTCTAATATCCCTTCAAAATGCTATATCACTTAAACAATGTCATTAAATTTCAGTGTCTTATATAGTAGTTTCCTGAAATGGTTTTATTTTCTTTGGTTGAAAATTCATACCAAGCCAGACTTTCATCACAGACCCTAGTATTTAATAGGGGTCAGTTTTCAGGACGAGAAAAAGCATGGCACACAGAACTAGAATTTAATTCCAAATCAGACAGATGCTTAACTCAGAGTGCAATCCTTTCTCATTTCCCAGTCTGATTTGAAGCCTTCACTTTTTGCAGCTGATGCCATTGGGGGATTATGTGAAGAAGTGAAGGGTAAGACAAAGAAGGAAATTTGGTATTCATTAGCTTAAACTATGCTGCTAGATGGAAACTCCCAGGGCATCCCGGCCTCCACCACCACCCCCCAGGTGTGTGTGGAGGAGTTAGAGTGGAATGAAAGAAGCACTTTCAATCCTTTCTTTCTTAATTCTTATGAAAAAATCAATAGTTCTTTTCTATGAGTTAAAGGACACAGGAATATATATTATGATGAAAATATTTGCAATAAAGGGCTTTTTGGAGGTCATAATCTCTTATGTTACATGAATCTATGTGACAATTTATTTTCATATTTGTCATATGAGAATACTTACATAGTGATAATATATGTTACTTGCATATTCTAAACATGAGACTAGTTATATAATGCTAAATTAAGTAAGGTGTATATATTAACTCTTATGGAAATGCATTTTATATTTCTTGAAGTGATAAGAAGCAGGTAAAATTCAATTTCATTGTTAGAGTTAAAAATAAAAATCTTACATAATTATGTTTGAATAATGAAATGGAGCATGGGGAGAGAAATGTGTTCCCAAAACTTTTTTTTTTTGGAGGAAGATTGTGTCGGAATTTATAACTGTCAGCTTTGTATACATTTCCCATTAAGTATGTACATAGTTATAAAAAATTTATTCTACAACAAACATTATCTGTTATTAGCACTCCTTCAAAATAAATATTTTTACACATATGTACATGTGAATTCAAGAAATAATAATTTAAATGTCTACAGAGGACTGTTAAAAATACCTTAAAATATCCTAATGATATGAGCTTATACCAAACTGAAAATGCACACATTCCTAAAATTTTTAAATGTTGCTAAAGATAAAAAATAATGTTTATAAGTAGCAAAGTGAAATGTCTAGTCTAGAAGGTAAATTTAAACATCGTAACCCATCTATAATTTTAATTTTCTTTTTAAAAAATACTGTATGATAAATAATTCTGTTATAAATAACCTTCTTTATAGAGTCATGCTAAATGGTGCCATAAAGGTATTACTTGATATATTTGCTACAGTTTTATCTTCTTTGTTTTTGAAAAGATTTATAGTCATTTCTCTAGCCAGGAGATGTGATTTCAGGATGATCTGTATCCATCAGAAAGTGCCACATGCTTCTTATTTAACTTTATTTCCATGGAAACCTGAACAAGCATCATGCATCGTCTTTCAGGTTCCTGAAGAAAAATAACTTTCATTATTTTGGCACGAGACACCTTAGAATGCCCTATGTCAAGAATAATTAGAATTTCACTTTTCAGCCTCTCTCCTGCAGTATATTGACTGTCTAAAGGAGTCTTGCTGTCTGGTGCCTGATAAATATGTGCTCGGGTGTATGCACTAAAGTGAATTTGAATGAAACCAGTTAGAGCTGTCCATGTGAAAGTCTAGATAAAGGTGTAGAAATGTACATATTGAGGCATTCATTAATTCACTCATGACTATTCCATTTATTAAATAGAGGTTACTTTGACAGAGTAGCTCAAATGCCATGTCTATAGAGAATAAGAAAATATATCCAACTACATGTTACCATGGTGTTTGCAAATTGAGTTTTAACAGTTACAATTATTTCATGAAAACAAAGCATCAGATTAGCATTAGTCTTAAAGACTTCTGCAAACTGTAAGGATGACAAAGGAAAGTTCTTATGAAATACTGGAAGAAAGAGACAGTAAAGAGTAGAGAGCCATTACTTCAAACAAGTCATACCAAACTTCTCATGGTGCCTGACCTCACACTGCTCTTTCACATCTACCTGACACTTCACAAGTGATCCCTCTGCCTAAAAGGTTTGTGCTCTTTCCAGACACAATCCAACCCTCTCTTTTCCCTTTATAATATTCCAAAGCTTCTTCCATAGCATCACCCTCATAGCTTAAATGTAATGTTTATCACATTGCGTGTCAATATTATATTTTCCTGCTCCATTACATTTAAGCATTTGAATACAGTGACTTTTTGTTTTTATATACATTCAAAAGGATTTGATATAGAGTTCATTAAAAATGTTAAATGAATGAGTGAAAGAATAAAAGAGCGGTTGAATGAAGGAAAGTATGACCAACTGTATCTTTGTAACACTGAATAGAATGAAAACTGCATTGAGTGTCAGTGTCAGAATGGATAAGGAGTTTCCACTGGTTCTGAGTTCAGATCTGGATGGCAAATTCTAAAGAAAGTCATCCCAGACATTATTTTAATGTGACCATAAATCTGTAGAAAAACTGTTCCCCATTTTATTGTATTATTTGATTTATGAAATAAACCCACATGGCAAACAAAAAAGATGCTGGACTTGTCCGAGCAATAGAATCTAGTGGTTATAGAGTATATAAAATTAAACCAATAAATCAAACTAAGGAGACAGAGGTGAGAAAAAATGGAAAAATTTAATACCTAAGTCTGTTAATGAGTATTGGAAAGTAAAGGCCTTTTAAACTGAAAACCTAAGACTTTATAAGTAGTAACATGTTAGAATGGGGGAAGAATACATGGAAAATAAAATTTGTTTAAGAAGTTGTAAGATATAGCTCTATTATAGTAAGGTGAAATCAGAAAACAAATATTAGGTTTTCTCAATTAGTCCAATATAGTTTAAGAGGGCTTTGATGAAAACAGTAAATAAAAAGGGAAGAAGACATTACAATGCTTATTAAAAGAAGAAGCAGAAGTTGAGGATGGCATGGACACATGGGAAGTAAGTACTGTGTCAAAGTAGCCCCGGGTTGCTTTCTGCCCGTGCTACTTTTGAACAGAGATTGTAATTGAGGTAGAAAGATCCTAAGTCAAGAATTTTCAAATGACATATTTCCTAGGGAAGCTAATGAAATAAGCTTTGACATGCTAATTTTGAAGAAGAATTTGCATATAAAGGTAGAGAAATTCTGATGCTGTTGGAAGGCACAGGATAAAGAGAGGGTGGGAATGTTTGAAGTAATCAGTTTTAAGTCCTTGACTGTGTGACTGTTATAATGGAGAAAACAGAAAGTAAAACAAACATAGAGTTAAGAAGTAAATATGAGGTTAAAGAGTAAGGCAACAAAGAGAAAGGTAACTCCCCCAAACATATAAGAGGCAAAGAAAAAAGATCTAAGAATCATGAAAGTATGAACACTTTTCCAAAGAAATATCCAAGTAGAGGTGATGGACAACTTTGAAATATAAGAAGAGCTATTCCTGATCAGAACTGAGTAAGTATAGTGGATGCAGCAAGGGTATTATTGATAATTAGTGCCTGAAGGGTAAAGACAAAATTAAAACATAAAGGAAAATATGAGAGGGAACAAAGAAAACTGAAAATGTTTGCGCTCAAAAGGGGCTTAGCCAATATACGTACTAATCCAATTATAACAACTTTCTAAAGTAAGAATTGGTCAAATACAAGAATGAAGAGGACACAGTTATCTGCAAAATTGGGCCCTTTTATATTCTTGGAGAAATGGATTGCAGGCTCTCTGTGGATTATCAACGTTTAATCAAAAAGGATCAAAGAAATTAATACATAAACTCTCCAGAACTACCACAAGCCCAAGTGAAGTTTTTGTTTTGGAGTTTTTAATTTAGGAGAAAGCCAAAATTGGCAAATATCTGAGGACAAGTAAACATTTGGTAATAGAATTCTGGGACAAGAGGGAGTAACATTTTATTGTTCTCATAAAAATAGCTCTTGGAAACCTATAGTTATGGACTAGAGAAAACTTTGAAAAGAAAGCAAAATGCAAAGGCACTGAAATTTAAACAGAGAAAACATTTTTATAGCAAGGCATCAAAAATGCTACCTCATATCTAAGCATGGGCAAGTCAAATTGCTGAGGTATATAAGAAAGCCAGCTCCATCAAGGATTCTATTTTTATAAAAACAAAAACAAAAAACTGAAAACAACATAAAAAAAATGAACAAACAGTTCCTGGCTTTTGATGATAAAGTAGATGATTCTGAAAGTTGTTCAAAAACAATACCAGCTAAGGTTAATAGGCTTGCTGGAAGGCTGGAAGTTAGGTAGTCAGCCAATTTTATAGAGGTATACCATGAATGATACACCAGCAAATTCTCCAGGGTTATATATATATATATATATATATATATATATATATATATATTTATCATTGTCAGCAGAATATATACATCATATCTCAGCTTCCTGCGTTTCACTGAGAACTTTCCTGGAATAATATATATTTTTTATATATTTTATTGACTTTTTACAGAGAGGAAGGGAGAGGGATAGAGAACTAGAAACATCGATGGGAGAGAAACATCGATCAGCTGCCTCCTGCACACCCCCTACTGGGGATATGCCCACAACCAAGGTACATGCCCTTCACCGGAATCGAACCTGGGACCCTTCAGTCCGCAGGCCAACGCTCTATCCACTGAGCCAAACCGGTTCCGGCTGGAATAATATTTTTAATAACTTACATTTTGAATGATAAAACAATTAAACCAAATTCTATTACACTGAAGTAGATGATGACTGACTATTAATTATTTTAATTTTGGAATTTTGTTAAACATTTTGAAAAGTTAAACTTTTATAGTAAAGGTATAGGCATTGAAAACAGTTTAAATCATAATTTTACAAATTAGTGTCTTGAAAGTTTATTTTAGATGTAAAATGTACATAATGATACCTACAGAGTAGAGTGGATCTTAGAACTGAAAGGATTTGTAAATCTACTGGAATAGCACCTCTTACATACATGTATAAAAATGACAATGAAGGACTTAAAAGACCAATTAAAATGCTACATTAAAGTATATTTTTTAAAGGGTAAAAGTGTGGCTCTGGCTGGTTTGGCTCAGTGGATAGAGCATGGGCCTGCAGATTGAAGGATCCCAGGTTTGATTCGGGTCAAGGGCACATGCCCAGGCCGTGGGCTCGGTCCCCAATAGGGGTCATGCAGGAGGCAGCTGATCAGTGATTCTCTCTCATCGTTGATGTTTCTATCTCTCTTTCCCTCTCCCTTCCTCTCTGAAATTAATAAAAATGTATTAAAATAAATAAATAAACAAACATAAAATAAATAAATAAAAATGAAAGATAAAAGTGTGACTCTAAACATAGTACAAATATATTTCAAAAATATGTGATTCAATTCATTAATTAATGAGGGGGCATAAAAGATGTTTATAGCTGGTCAATGGATTATCCCAAAGGCAGACAAATATATAAGCAAAAAGGAAACTTGAAATTAAAAATGTCTTTAGTAAGTAAAATAATTTGACTCTTCCACAGGGTTTGTGGAACTCAATCACACTTTTACTTTCCAAATGCATCTGTGTGTGTGTGTGTGTGTGGTCAAGAAGTGATTGTAGCACTATCAGTTACCTACTACTCACAAAATTATAAAATAGCTCAAAGGTTATAAGAAATAGAGATAAGTATGCTAAACAAGATACCCAGTAATAATTTTTGCCTATTTCCACTTGTCTATTTTTTCTGATAATAGGTTCATGATAATATCAAATAAAGATTATTATAGATCACAGACTGGTTTCATTAGCTTTGTTGTAGTCATTTATATAGGACCTGCAAAAGAGTTTTAATTAACCATGTAGGCTTCCTTTAGTTTTACTTTGCAAAGCAAGTATCTTTAAGTATTGAACAATCCACAAAGCCAAAAAAATGCATTTCTTTCTGAAAGTTTTCATAAAGAATCTCAGATCATACTTTTAAATGCTTCTATTTGTTTGCTATCCAGAGGATAGGAATACAGACCCAAGAAACTATCTCAACAAAATTTCAACTATATTATTTACAAATCTGAGTGAATTATCTTCCAGGAATCCCAAAATATCCTAAGACTCTTGGCCTGCCAGGAATATAACTTTTTACACCTAAAAGACCCAGTCTTGTGAGCCCAATGGAGAGCCAAGTTTTCCCAACAGAACTTTGCAGACATTGACTCTGTCCATAAAGCCAACATTATCCTTTAGAACTGGCTTGTCATACTTGATTCAATGAACATCTCTCTCAAATATGACTCCAGGTCCAGCCAAGATTGCACACTTTGTCAATGATATACTGGCAGGAAGGGGGAAAGATTCTTATGGAACATATGTAATTTATCAAATCTAATAGTAATACATCACAAAAAAGTCATAGCTAGATTAAAAAAAAATTATTCAAATACTCTTGTTAAAAGTCATTCTAGTGATATGAATATGGTATTGTAAAATTTTTCTGTTGGTAATATTCTATAAGAAGAAAGTTCTTTATAAGTTTAGGACACTTAAACTATTAAAATTCTAATATCCTTATTTTCTGGGAATTTTAGGAATAGTCCATTTATGTAAGTGTTTTTTTTATCTCTATAAGCCAATCAAAACAGAGTTCCTATAATTTAAGATCCTTTATAATCTAATTTGTTAATACCCTCTAGAGATAGTAAAACATTTCACAGACAATGACAGGTAAAGGCCTTTCTGAATATAGAAATATAAAGTGCTTATTGTTTCAGATCTATAACTTTAACCACAGATCAAGATACATAGAAACACAGATATTAAGGTGCCATTTTCCTCCATGTGGGTACATACTTATTAATTTATTTAAGCTCAAATTTTTCAAAAGAAAAACAATCAGAAAAGAATAACAAACCTTATTCTATGTCATCTGTCACCTGACAGAGAATTTGTCTCTGTAATCCATCTATAGAGGTAATTAGTCAGATCATAAAACCAAATTCCCAATTATGGCTGTCACCAAGGGAGAATAAAATATGCCAGTAAAACATAAACCAAAACAAAAAAAAAAATCAGTGAGAAATTAAAAATGAGGAAAACACAAATTCAACACAAAGTTTTATGGTCACTTGGGCTCCACTCTGAGAGCCAAGAAAAAGCCAGCAGACCAGCAGCATGAAGTATATTTCCCTGGTGCCTGCTCTGCCAGGTGACCCAATTGAGCTTCTCAGTGGGACCTCCAAGATTTTAAAGAATATTTTTTAAGGGATAAAATCATGACCCTCATACAGATATAAACATGTGTCAAAATTTGTTAATTAATGAGGTGTTTAACTTTGTTAATTAATGAGGTGACCAGTAAGATATTGCAAAACAGTTCAAAGGAGAAATGAGAGACACATATTAAATAAACAGGCATATTGAAATGAATTTTATCAATATGTGGAAAACTTGCATCTTTGGGAGAGACAAGAAGAAAATTAATGGTACCTCTACAGCAGAACATTTATTTTGCATGCCTCTGAGGAAAATCATATCTATTGTTATTAGATATCTATAATTAGTGGTAACATAGCTCAAATATAGTGAAGAATGAGCTAGACAGAACACCCAATGATCTTTTTTTGTGCATTTCAGTCATTCACAATTATTCCTCACTCTATCATTCGGAATATTTTGCCAAATTGTTCCTATTAAATGAACTGCTCTCTAATTTTAGATAAAGAACAAATGAATTTAATCAACAAATTTCCCAACAGAACCAATTATAACTCAATGAAGAACTTAATGAAATTTATAAAATTGCATATATTCAGATCATTGAAAAATTGGATGTGGTAGGCTGTGATCAGGGAGAAACTTTTTCTTCCTCGTAACTTCACTTTTCCGTGCATTCTGTAGATTGATTTTCTTTCCTAACTGTAAATGAAATCCCAAGATCTTATAGATTTCTGGTTCCTTTCAGATATATAAATCTCTGTCAGTCTAACATCAATCTTTAACTTCTCTCCAAATTTATAATTTCTCTCCCCGCAGCTCATAAGCGGTCAAAGGAAAGGAAAGGCATAGTTTCCTTGTCCTGATCTCCTGCCACAGAATGTGGCTCTTTAGGAAACCCTCCGAGTTTGAAGCAGGGGAAGTAGGGAGAGATAAGGGTTAGTTGCCTACTCACTTGCCTGGGAAGGCTGTAATCCAGCATTAGTACCATCTGGGTTTAGTGTACCACATGCCAAAAGCTAGCTCTCGGGACACTTTATTCGCAGCTGCATAGCTTCCTGGAGTTCCTGAAGTGGCTGACAGTGTTCCTTCTGCCATGGGGTCATTTCTGTCTCCATCACTTATCAATCCATCTCCTAGATGCTAGAATTCCAAGCTTTCTTGTGGAAGTTACCTCACTCCTAGGTCACAGTCCACTTGGACAGGATCCTTTAGAGATGGCTCTCTCTTGCTCCTTTTTCTATATTCCTCTCTAGCACCACAAAACCAGTAATACATCTGCTTGGCAGCCAGAAGATGTACAGCTGTCTCTCAAAGCAATCCATTTGACCCTGATGTTCTAAGGAAGCCAGCTTTAGCTTCTTGCATTTAGACTTTTCAAACTTGAATATAGACTTAGTTCACTTGTAGCCCACTCCCATTTGGTTTAAGATAAGGAGGCACTGCATCATCCTAGGAGGTGAGAGGAAACCCACAATACGCCAGCAACTCCTCCTCTCTGAAAAGGATCTCTATTACAATGCCTTCAACTGCATATTTCATGTTTTCCACTTCTCTTATATAGCCCACAGGGACCTAATGAGTTAATGCTGGCAGATTTTATTTTCATAATATCTTAGGATTTGCATAAATAGTCTAGAAAGCCCCTTGGGAATCTCTTCTTATAACGTTTGCCTTCATTACTTTCTGCTGAACCCTAGAAAAAGTGTTCATGATCACATTTAACATTTGTTACATGTATTTAATTTTCATATATCATGATTTACATTGAATTACATTTTTTAAAGTCATTGAGTTATTTATCTTAGTTTAGAAAAATTCAGGCAGCTTGAATTATTTAAGCAAATTCCTTGGGACTAACACACATTATGAACATTCATTAATGTCACCTTTTCAGTGTGGCTCACATTCAACTTATTTAAAATTGAAACCACATCAACTTTTAAAACATAACTAGTGCTCTACCTTTCTTATTTTTCCTCCCACAGCACTTGTCATGACATAACAAACTTAACTATGTGATATATTGTACTAATTATTTTTATTTATTTTGTAGCTACATAGAAAACCCCAAGATGGGTATTTTCACAGTATCCCAGTGGAGATAATGATAATAGAAATGGAGAAAATACATCAGGTTTAGTATGTACTTTAAATGTAGAGGTGATAGGACTTACCAATGTATTGGATGTGAGAGAGAGAGAGAGAAATCCAATATGAGTTCTACTTTCTGGGCCAAAATAATCAGATGTTTCTGTTCTTTACTTGTTTGTGTTTTGCTGTTGTTTTTCAACAATTTACTCAAAAATTGAAAGGATTGAAAATGTGTAAACTTTGGTGAGGTCGTCAAGAGTTCCTGCAAAACTAGAACACTTAATAAAAATCTTGGAAGGAGGAGGCAAGGAGACTAAGAAGTAACAGCCAGAAGCTAAAAGGAAAACAAGAAAACTGGGACACGGATGAGATATTGAAAATAGAGGAAGTAGCCAATTCTTCCAAATGCTGCTAAAGTAGGGCAAGAAGAAACTGGAAAAACACCCATTGTACTCACAGATATTAAGGTTACAGATGGATTTGAAGGGAGACGTGGACAAGGGCAAAATCCAGAATGAAAATGTGAATGTGAGGTGGGAAATAAAGAAATCATGATTAGAAATTCAAGAATTCGGGATGGTGCCAGCACAGAGAGGCTGAAGATGGGCAGTCAGAGGGGCAAGCAGGTTAGGAGAAGGGGTCCAGGGAGTATTTATTGTTGTTTTGAAGGGAAGATATCTGGGTATGTTTTGTTTATACACAGATAGGAATGCATCAGTATAATTACAGAATATATCAGAAAGAGAAATCATACTTTTAAATGTAAGTTTTCTGAACAGGTAAAATCTATGAGGCAATCACTATTGTTATAGTTGGAGTAATTGACACTGAGAAAGTTTAAAAGATCTAAGGTCGCCGAAACCGGTTTGGCTCAGTGGATAGAGCGTCGGCCTGCGGACTCAGGGGTCCCGGGTTCGATTCCGGTCAAGGGCATGTACCTTGGTTGCGGGCACATCCCCAGTAGGGGGTGTGCAAGAGGCAGCTGATCGATGTTTCTCTATCATCGATGTTTCTAACTCTCTATCCCTCTCTCTTCCTCTCTGTAAAACAATAAAAATATATTTTAAAAATAATAATAAAAAAATAAATAAAAGATCTAAGGTCACCCAAGTAGCAAGTGTTTGGATCTGGGATTCAAATGTAAGTTTTCTTAACTGCAAAGCACAAACTCTTAAATCTTAAAGTACAGTGATGAGAAAGGCTAAGAGGAAAAGATGGAAGGAGATTTTTCATCCTTATAACCAAAACTAACTGATAATGATATTTGACATGGGGAAAGAATTACAGATTGTGAGGTTTTATTTTCTTTCCTAATTAGGAAGCTAATAATCACTTGGCGGGATCATAATTAAGCTAATTCAGATAATTTCTGGAACTACAATTACTCTTCCCTAGTGACTCTCTTGCTTCCATAAAGTTATTAAATTTTCATAAATAGAAGCAACATTTACATTGTTAATATATTATGTATGTGTAATATATGCATTATTATGTATATATAGTGCATCTTACCTTTTATTTTTGATCATATATAGAAATATAATAAAAGAATGTCAAGTACCGAGCAAATTCCTACAAACATCCCAATAGTTTAATAACAAGCCCATGAACTGCATACATTCCAACATTTCACCTATAAAATTGCATAGAATTTAAGTAGTGTCTAAAGGCCATTCCACAAGCAACAAAAATTACCATACATACATATTAATATGCATGGGATTGATAAAGGGAGCCAGATTTGCATTCCATACATAAAACTGTCAACTCACATTTCCATGATAAATCATGAAAAGAATAAAGGGGTGCTCAGGCATAAGAGCACAGCATAGATTATTCCTAGGCTGGCAAAGGCATTATCTCTGTGTGTCTGATTCATTTGTTGTGCTAATTTTCAGGATTGACATTTTACCAGAAAGTTAATCTGATAGATATATCTTAAAACTGTCATAGTGAAAAATACCACATATTTCACAAATTAACAAAATATGTGAATGAAGTTTTAATTTTCTAATTCTTATGTCCTTATGTATTACAGATTTGGTAAAATTCCTACTAAAGAATCAGAAATTAAAGAAAAATATTCCCTTTAGGTCACAAAGTATTAAATTATACCATTATATAAAGTAAGAATAAAACATAGTGAAGTTTATGTTCTACACACACACACACACACACACACACACACACACACACACACACACCTTATCTAATAAAAGAGTAATATGCAAATTGACCATACCTCTGCTACACCCACAAGCCATGCCCACCAGTCAATCAAGAGCGAGTATGCAAATTAAACCAACCAAGATGGCTGCGGCCACGGAGCGAGCAGGAGGCTTGGGTTTCCCTGGCAATGGAGGAAGCCAAGCTTTCCCCACACCCTGGCCGGCCCTGGACTCCACTCAAGGCCACAAAGTTTCAATTATAGAAGATAAATAAATCCCAACAAAAATGGCAGCAGCCACTGAGCTGGAGAGAGCAGGAGGCTTGAGTTGCCCCCGGCGATGGAGGAAGCCAAGCTTCTGCAGCCCTGGCCTGCCTTGGCCTCTGCTCAAGGCTACAAAGTTTCAATTATAGAAGATAAATAAATCCCAACAAAAATGGCTGAGGCCATGGAGCAAGCAGGAGGCTTGGCTCTGCTCAAGGCTACAAAGTTTCAATTATAGAAGATAAATAAAGCCCAGATACCAGGGCCTCTGCTTGGGTTGCCAGGGGGCATGGCAGGCCTGCAAACCACCACAGGCCCCTCACCCAGGCCACCCCACACTCAAGGGAACCCTCACCCTGATTCGGGACACTCTTCAGGGCAAACCAGCTGGCCCCCACCCATGCACCAGGCCTCTATTCTATCTAATAAAAGAGTAATATGCAAATTGACCATCACTCCAAATTGACCATCACTCCAACACAAGATGGCTGCCCCCATGTGGTCAAAGATGGTTGCCCCATGTGGACACAAGATGGCCACCACAAGATGGCCAGCAGGGGAGGGCAGTTGGGAGGGATCAGGCCTACAGAGAAGGGTAGTTGGGGGGGACCCAGGCCTGCAGGAGAGAGCAGTTGGGAGAAACCAGGCCTGCAGGGGAGGGCAGTTAGGGGTGACCAGGCTGGCAGGGGAGGGCAGTTAGGGATGACCAGGCCTGCAGTGGATGGCAGTTAGGGGCAATCAGGCTGGCAGTAGAGCAGTTAGGCATCAATCAGGCTGGCAGGGGAGTGGTTAGGGGGTTATCATGCTGGCAGGCAGAAGCGGTTAGGGGCAATCAGGAAGGCAGGCAGGTGAGCAGTTGGGAGCCAGCAGTCCTGGATTGTGAGAGGGATGTCCGACTGCCCGTTTAGGTCCGATCCTACTGGAATCGGACCTAAACGGGCAGTCGGACATCCCTCGAGGGGTCCCAGATTGGAGAGGGTGCAGGCTGGGCTGAGGGACACACACACACACACCCGTGCATGAATTTCATGCACCGGGCCTCTAGTATATATATACATAGTTATTTCCTATCTAATAAATGACTGTGTAAATAACACTTCAGAAAAGCATGTGTGCCTACACAACTTACATAGGTTGTCTAAAAGACATCACATCAACATTTCCTGAACTATTCTCCTCCAGTCTTCCCTGGAATGTCCACTTCTCACTCCTTTCAAAGTTACTATGTGATTTAAGATATTACTCTGCAATAGTCTCTTAACTACTGTTCCCGTTCTATGTCTGACACAGCTAATATTTATTCTCAATACAACAATTACATCAAGATCATTTTAAAACAGATCATGTCACTCATCAGCTAAAACTCTGGCAAAGTCTCCATATTAAACCTAAGTAAAGCAAAGTCCTTCAAGGGCTTATAAAGCCCCTAATGATCTAGACCCAGTTTATCATTTTGACTTCGCCTCCTATCACACCCCAATCTCCCAAACATGGCCCCCTCCAGTCTCACTGGTCTCTATTACTCTGACCTGCCTGCTGAGATTTTGCCTAGAGTCTTTGCCCTGGAGCACTCTTCCTTCCAAATTCCCCAGCCCCAGGGAGAGATGTGGCTAATGCCCTAATCACCAACCCAGTCTTTACAAAATGTACACCTCAATGTGGCCTACCCATTGTGATCACCTAATTTTACTTTGTTATCCCAAACTCCTGTCACTCCCATTTCCCTTACACTTTTTTTACTTTTTCTTATTCCAATAATATTTATTATTTTCTAGCATTTGTTTAATTTTTATATTTATTATAT
The DNA here is from genome assembly GCF_027574615.1 of Eptesicus fuscus. Classification (NCBI taxonomy): domain Eukaryota; kingdom Metazoa; phylum Chordata; class Mammalia; order Chiroptera; family Vespertilionidae; genus Eptesicus; species Eptesicus fuscus. The sequence goes on along the minus strand of NC_072478.1, from coordinate 61,004,507 downwards.
TTATCTATGTCAATTAGAATAAAACTTCTACCAAGCAAAGCATTTTGTCTATTTTGTTCAAGAAATGCAGTTCAAGAACCTACAACAGGACCCTAGTTATTTTGATATTTTGAAGAAAATGGATTATTTGAATTTATTGCTAGTGATAAAGCATACACATTCAAATTTAATTCTAGGAAGAGTAAGATAAGCAAAACAAGATACATATAAAACATGTTTCAAAGGAAAAAGAATATACTGTCTGGATGGGATGAAAAAAATAAATGTTTTACAGAAGACTGTATTTGAGATGAGCCTTTGAAGATTAATAAAATTTTTATAAATAGATAATCAAGTTGTGGCCATTTAAGAATTAATCAAAGAGAGATTAAAAATAAAAATAATTATCACTTGCATTTTATATTTCATCACTCTACTTAACACTGGAAAAACAAATAACTTGATTACTAATTTCAAATTGCTTGCTTCTAGTGAAATGTGTGTGTGTGTTCTAACTCTAACAATCAATCAATAGTAAAACAAAGTGTTAAAGTAAAGAACATTTACAACACTCTTCTGAGAATACTTCAATAAATAAACTTTAGTTATATGGAACATTTGGTAATACTGCCAAGGGAATAAAATGGCATATCATCGAGATAGGACTCATTTCATGCTCAGATGGATGTTCAGTTGCAGTTGATTTTAAGAAGCTTATTTACCTAACAATTAAATTTGGACATAATATTGACACCATGGCAGGTTCCAAATCTTTTTTTATTTTTATTTTTAGACAACACCAGGATTTCTATTGCTAGACAGAAACTGTTATTTTCTTCCCATTTATCCTACTCCAATAAAAGTAGCTGAGCAACTCAGGAAAAGACAAAAAGGCCCTTAGGATGACCCACAGCTAAACTTCAGGCCCATTTTAAGCTTTCCCTCTTCCATTTAGCAGAATCTTCTAACATTCTGAAACAAAAATCACTTCCCACGGGTCTTCCACAGGTGGGAAACAAATGGAGAGAAAAGAATGACTTATCCATCCTAGCCAGCTGGTTCAATTGGTTGGACTGTTGTTTGGTACACCAAAAAGGTTGTGGGTTCGATTCGGGTCAGGGCACAGACCTCGGTTGCAGGTTCAATCTCTGGTCAGGACACTTATGGGAGGTAATGGACTAATGTTTCTCCTTTGCATCAATGTTTTTCTCTCTTTCTCTCACTTCCACTTGCTCTAAAATCAATTTTAAAAAATATCCTCAGGTGAGGATTAAAAAAAAAAAAAAGACGTACTGTGCCCCAAGAACAGACCAATAGCAACCTCACTGCAGCATACACCCAACCTTCTACAATCAATCCCCAAACCTGAATGGGAAAAAGAATATGCTCTCTGTCACCTGCAGGAGATTTGAGTTTCATTTTGAATCAATTGTCCTTTCTGCCAAGGCTATATCTTTCTCTGTGTGTTTTCAACTCCCAGAAGGATTAAGGGGAAAGAAAATAGAGCATCTGCTTCCCTTAAATTTTTTGTTGTGGTTAACCCATTTTCTCTCAATCTTGTATTCAATAAATGCTGAAAGAATAAATATAATCACTATAAAGGGAAGAAGTTTCCCTTCAAAATGTAACCTCAGAATGGTCAAATTCTCTTTTAAAGAGCACCCACTACATTTTATCTGCAAAATATTTATTAACATGGATATTATAAATTTAGAGGGTTTTTTAAGGTAAAGTGTTTATAGGTACCTTATATAAATTATTACAATCTTTGAAATAATTATATAATAGGAATGTCAGTACACAATTACCAAACTGAACATTAGCAAAATGTTTCAGAAGGAGGAGGTATCTTTCCTTGGTTTCTCTCCTTTTTGGTATCAGCTGATAGACACCATTATCTTCTGATCCCCATGTGTTCCTCCACCTCTGAGCCATTTATAGAACTAAAACTAAAATATGCCTGCAAATGGACCTATTATTTTTTAAATTAATTTAATTCTTTAAATCTTTATTGTTTAAAGTATTACATATGTCCCCCTTTTTTTCCCTATTGACCCCTTCCAGCCCACTACTACCCCCAACACCCCCCAAGCCTTCACCACACTATTGTCTGTCTTCCTGGCTTGGGCATATATGCATACATGTTCTTTGGTTGATTTCTTCCCACCCACCCACCTATCCACCCACCCCCGCCTTCCCTCTGAGATTTGACCTACTATTTTTAAAACACATGTATACTTAAAGGGATTAAAATAATATTGGAGACAGGGAGAAAATAAAAATATTTTTTGTTTTTCCAGGATATGTTTTTGTTGATTTTTAGAGAGAGAGGAGGGGGAAGAGAAAGAGAGAAACATTGATGTGAGAGAGCTGCCTCCTGTATGCCCCCCTGACTGGTCATCAAACCCACAACCTAGGTATGTGCCCTGACCTGGAATCAAACCAGAAAACCTTTTGATGTATGGGAGGATGCTGCAAGCAAACGAGCCACCCATCCAGGGCTTATTTTACCTTCTTATGCTCCATGGAAGACAGTAAAGACTACAACTATTAAATTCTTCCCAATAGGATCAGGATTAGAACTCAGGATTCCTCCACTAGTTCTGTGTTCTCTCTCCACTCTATCACATTCCATGGTTCCACCCTATATTTTATGGATGATAAAATCATCAAGATGGAATAGTACTCCATAAAATTATACCATCTCGTAAATTTTTACACATCAATGTAGTTTTTATTTTTATTATTTTGTTAAGTCTGTAGTCTATCCTTTTAGGTATCTTTGGATACTGGAGGTACTATGTAAGATGTTTATACAATACTGAGTAATACACAGAGAAGAATGACATATTCCTGGAGCTTTCAGGGGGAAAAAGAACAACTCATTTAAGACAGAACTAAAACAAAAACGAAATAAGAATGTTCTCTCAAGAGGAACATAATTCCAGTTGTCAATTCCAGTTCATGTTTCCCTTTTCCAGCACTGCTTTCTGTAGTGATGTCTGCTTGTATATCCCTGCTTGGTAAGCCATAACTCCCTGTATTGGTCTGTCTCTCTCCAGACTCAGAGACAGCGGGCTGCCCTATGTCGTCCCCTCTCCTGCGGATCCAAGAAGAGCTGTTGATTTTTCAGTCTGTTCAGACTTGCACTGCTGTTAGGACAGAACAGTAACTTCCAGGCTCCGTTCCTGTGGAACCAGAAACGGCCCCAATCCTGACTGATTTTTTCACTATCAGTCTCTCTTAGGGCTCCTGGCCAATAGTAGTGATGTCAGAGCTCCGAACTAACTTCAATGATGTTCTTTCCAATATCATAATTTTCCTTTCCTATTCAAGATACTTAATCCTATGTACTTTTTACTAAGGAATAAAAGAAGTCATGGGTGGTTGGGGACCATGGTTGGGGAGAGACATCCAACTCCTTGCCAGATGCTCTCCCTTCCTCAGAAAGCTCAGTAAAAACTAAGCTTAGCAAAACACCTCAAGGGGATGAGAAAAGAAAAAAAGTTATTTTCCCAAGGACCTTAGGATCAGAGAAGCTGGGCTCATTTCCAGCCTCCCCAACTTATCTCCTTTGGCCTGAATGCAGCAAAATATCTTCCCCTAAACACAACCATGCCTGGAGGAGAAAAGCTAGTTAACCCTTTAATCACCTTTTCTTAAGATCAATCTAGTTACATTAGAATGAGGGCTCCCTGTGGTAATAGTGAAACTGCTTTGATGTTAGGCAAGCATTTAGTCTCAGAATCTCCCTAATTGGTTATGTGTATCACACATTCACTCATTCAAAGAGAAAGTTGGGGGTTAAATTGCTTGTTGTATACAATTTAGCAATGATGATTCTATCACCTCAGTACTTTTGGCTCTAGGCATTCAAAAGGAATATGGTCCAAGTAGGAAATCATTTCTGGGATCCTGTTCTCTGAAGATAATTTCTTAAAAATTAAAAAAAAAATGTATATGTGTGTACATATAAATTATATGTAGGATTATAAAAAATATAGTAACTATATCTATAGTAATTAGTTTCATAAGTCATCAAGCTGCATGTTCACATCTTATTTGGAAAAAAACAAAACTCTATTAAAACAGAGATTAGCTGCTCATGCATATTATAACACAGTTAATACTAAACCCCATACTCAAAAATTTATTTTCCTTACTTCGAAATCTGCCTTTCTTTTCCCCAAAGCTTTGAGATGGTTAAATTCAAAGAACTTCTCAGCTCTCTCACATTTTACTTATGACAAACTTCTATTAGAGAGAGGATAGAGTTGAAGAGGTCCCCTGGCCACCAACAGTTCTAGCACTAACATCCAAGTATTCATGCACACCAACATATGGACCCATAGTTTTAGTTCTTGTTTTGCTCAACTACCAAATACCTGGTCAGGTGCTTCTTGGTTTCAGTCTCTGTTGGAAATTCTCAGGCATCTCTGCCTCTTTGGTTAAAGCCAGTGAACTCTAGAATCTAAAAGAGATATGTACACATCAGTATTTTGGACTACCATTTATTTTTAATCCAGTTTTCTACACTGTTTCAAATCTTGAGAAATGATGGTCATATTCTACTGAAATAAACACTCATCACTAGTAAATATTTATAGGGTTTTACTTAGGATGGTTTGGGTGCATTCTTAGCTTTCTAATACAGTTTTCTTTCCTGTTTGTTGTTGTTCCTAATTCCTCAAAATCAAACTAATATTTAGTTTCTGGGTCTTTGTGCTAATTCATATTCTGACACAACCCTTTGAGGCTGATGGAAACATTCATGAAAAGATGTCAACTGACAAAGATAAATTATATACATTGTCTTAAAAAAATAATTGAAAAATACCAAGACAACTATACAAATCAGAAACAATGCAACATCTTCAGGCTTTCCCAGTCCCCTGTTCCCTAGGAGGACTTATTATTTCTGTAGAAGGTTCTTCCTACAATAAGAAACTTGCCTTGCCATCATGAAGAGAAACTTGTTCCTGTGACTTTTCTGGAAACCTTGGCTATTAAGCTGGTATAAATAACTAATGCAAGTAATCTCAGTCCATGTAAAATATTTTCTTGGACACTGAATAAATTTGAAAGAGCAGTTTTCAAGGTTGTCTAAGGCTTTATATTTGCTTGAGGTAAGTCACTTGCCTGCAGATCCATAGTTGAGGCCAAACCTGGATTCAAACTAGGTCACTAAGGTTACATGTTCTGCTACAAGGCCTGTCCATTGTGATTGACTCCTATAGACCTGAATTCACCTCATTAAGCTTTGAAATTTCACTTCAAATTATACTGAGAGAGGGACAGAAGTAGATGCAGAGCTTACAATGCCTGCATTAAAAGTCCATAAAAATACTTTAAGATATAGGTATTTAAAATTCTTGTCTTTTCTTAGCATACATTATTTTCTCATGGACACAGAAATTGTTATAACTAGATACATATTCTTACTTTTTTCTTTTGTTTTGGCTATCGGGACATTCAGAGTCAAATTTGGAAACACATTTTATAATGCATAGGAAATCCTGGCCTTGTTCCTTTTCATTTTCCTTGAAATAACTAATTTAACATTTTTATTTAATAATTTTTCATAGAAACAAAAACATCAACAACTAATATAAAGATAATAATAATGTAATAACTATTGGTATCTGATTTCATTCTATTTTATATAAATTAACTTATTTAACTCTTTCATTTCCTTTATGAGATATAAGCCATTATTTCCCCACTAGTGGCAACAAAGAGACCCAAGGGCAACCTTCTTTGAAGCTGTGACTTAGAAGCTCTATATACCTTCTACTTGCATCCAATTGGACCCCATGTAGTCATATAAGGATAGGCTAGGGATGTAGGTTGTAGACAAGTGACATTCTATTTGAAGAGCTAAAGTAAGGAGGAGAAAATGGACTGTGAGGGATGGATGAATGCATCAGGACTTCCTAAGTCAAAATTGAAAAGAAAGAACAAAGGCACTTAAATTGTTATTTATTTAAATATCAAGTGATTGGCTTGAATTATCCAGTTATAATATTTACATTGTACATATAAACTAGTAAAATTTTCCATTTCCCCTCTAATAATATCTATATATAAATATTAAATTATGCTCCATCAATCTTTATATAAAACTCTGCAATGATGTCACAAAAATGATTTTAAAATGCTTGGACATACTAGAAAGTGTTTGAAGAATATATCCTATTTAATTTGAAAATGCCCTCATCACTACCCATGCCCTTTTACTATGATTTTAGTTTACGTTCCTATCGAAAACTACATAGGTGCCACTTATTGATTAATATTTTACATTGAATATGATTTATTACATTCTCTTTCATTGGAGACATGTCAAGCACATTCGATTTTAATAAATTGGCTATCCTGTACCATGGCACATAATTTAATCTTATTCCTCTAGTCATAAATTTTTGCAATAAATTTATGTCATAAAACTGTTTTCAATAAATATACTGAAATTTGGAATGACGTTAAGTATTTAAGAGCGATGCTGAGGTATGTTAAATTATAGGTCAATAACTAATAAAATTCAAAATCACTCTGTTTTGACAAGTTGTTCCTTATTGGTAGAGCCCTACAGACCAAATATTTTGGATGCTATCTTTTTTATGTCTCTAATATAATCTTAGTTTCTAGATGGATATAAAAATAGCAGGAACCACAGCCTCCTTCCACAAGATACTCAGAGACTGAAGACTCCTGGGAAGACAGACCAACTTAAAGATATACTGGTAGATTTGACCACATTAAGTATGGGGATTGGGATAATTTTTTTAAAGGAAAAAAATGCTTAGCCTTGCTTTTAAAACTATATGGAGATAGTATACTTTATTGGTAACTTTAAATGGCATTTTTCTTTTTAATACTATTGAGTTTGAAAATAAAAATAATATCTTTATATAATATCTTTATCTTCATATCACCTTCCTCTGCATTTGGAAGTCTAGAGTCTTAGAATTTATCTAAATTAATTTTTTGTATCATAAACAAGTAAATAGAACTTTAAGAAGATTAAAGTACTTGATTGCAAACATGCTTTAATTCATGAAAAAAATGTGTACGTATTAATTTAACATTATTTTTTGAACAGCTCTAAACCAGAACCTGGAGTAGGCGTGGGAGAGACTGTGGTAAACAAAGCAGATGCAGTCTCTGCCCTTGCGGAGCACAGGGTCTAGTGAGGAAAAGGGCACGGGAACTAGATACTTGGTGATATGATCACAAGGCATTATTAACACTATGGAGAAAGTAAAAGGGAGCTACTAGACATGTAGGCAGGTGACCTCATCAAGCCTGTAGGATCGGAAAAGCGTTAGTGAGAAAGAGGCCTTTGATGTAAGATATGATAGAGGAACTTATGTTAACAACATTTTGACTCCATGGCACCCTTTTTTTTTCTGTCAGGTTTAACATTTCTGAACTCAGGATATAACTCACAATCAGTAGAGTGTCTTTAGTTAGTTGCGTGTGTGTGTGTGTGTGTGTGTGTGTGTGTGTGTGTGTGTGTGTGAACTCTCTCTCTCCTGTCTCCTGCTCTCCTAACCTTCCTCCTTTCTTTATTTCTCAATAGTAGATAAAATCTTATTGTAAAACCAAAATAAAATATCACCAGGCATCTATAAAATGGCTTAAAAATAATACAAAATGCTGAAAAGGATAGAAAGAAACTGAATCACTCAGACCTTGCTCATGGGAATGAAAAGTAAAATGGTACAGACACTCTGGAAAACATTTTGCTAGGGTCATATGGAACTAAGCATGCACTAACCATATGACCCAGAAATGTCACTCTTGGGTCTTTAATCCAGAGAACATGAATGTTCTATTAATCATAGGAGATACTGAAACCCTCTAAGCCATATTTATAATTTTACTGTAAATCTAAAGGAGTCTTAAAAATAAAAAAGTGTTTTACCAAAAAAATAAAAAGTAAAGAAAGAAAAATTTAAAGCACGCATAAGTTCCATTTCTATAATATCTTTGAAATGACAATATTGTAGAGATGGAGAATGTTTAATGGTTGCCAGGAGTTATGAAGGGAGGAGGAAGGAAGGGGGCTGTGGTTATAAAAAAATGTATAACAAGGAGTCCTTGCGATAGAATTGTTCTGTATGTTGTCAATGGAAATCATCACAAGACTACATATGACAAAATTCTATAGAAATAAACACACACAACTGCATGTATATAAATCTGATGAAAATTGAATGATGTGGAGTATCAATGTTAATTTCTTGGTTTTTGAAAAATGTTACCATAGGAGGGACCAAGATGAAGTGTTGACAGAATATTTCTGTGTTATTTCTTAGAACTTCATGAAATCTACAATTATCTCAAAATAAAAAGATTAATTGAAATATTTTTGCATCTTATAATCATGTCAATGGATTTAACGGTGCTCAATATGTAAAGTAGAATAGGGACAAGAGGTTGTGAAGATTTTTCTAAACAGAGAGGATATCACATGCAAAAAGATGACATAGAAGAGCTCATGCTGCATTCATTGAACAAACAGCAAAGAGCTACCTGGCTGGAGTTCAGAGTCTAGCAAACAGCCATTCTACATGAGGTCCGTGGGAGATAATAGTAACAATATCTTGTTCAGTCTTTGAGAACAAACACATTAAAGTTTTGTTCTTAATTTTAAGTGACTTTGTAAACCATGATAGTGGGAGAGATTGTTTAGCATTAACGTTTTAGAAGATACCGCTAAGGATAAATTTTTATTTTTTTAATATATTTTTACTAATTTCATAGAGAAAGGGAGAGAGAGAGATGAAAACAGAGAGATGAAAACATCAATGATGAGACAGAATCACTCATCTGCTGCTTCCTTCATGCCATCCCCCCCTCCCCACCCCCCTCCAAATGGGGATTAAGCTCACAACCTGGGCATGTGCCCTGACTGGGAATCAAACCATGACTTCCTGGTTCATAGATCAATGCTCAACCACCGAGCCACAACAGCCAGGCAAATTTCTATTTTAGAAATGCTGTGATAACTAAGAAATTCTTATTCTTGTAAGATTAATTGTAAGTACTTCTTGGCCAGATTTTCCTTTATTTATACTGCAGGCCCACATCCCTACTGGATGTTTGACCTTGAGCTAGTTACTTAACCTTTGTAAACCTCATGGTAATCCTTTTTGTCTACGTAGTGATCACCACACCATCGTGAGTATGTGACCAGGGTTAAACAAAATAATCCATGTGCAATACTTAGCATAGTATTCTGTGGGGAGGCATAGGACAGGAGTTGGCTGAAGGCGCCTGCCCCTGCCTTGACTTTTCCAAAGAAGTCTGAGCCCCCAAGTGTTTACTTAGAAATGTCCTTGCTTAAAAGATGCATGTGCTTTCTCAAGGATGCTTACCTTACTGATAGTATCTAATAGTTAATTTTAGTTCAAGCTGTTGTGACAATAAAAGCTTAAGGAGGCAGGCAAACAGGGCTATTTGCTCCTCAAGCAAAACAGCCCCTTAGCCTCTCTTTCACACAAAAAAGTGTGTCAGAGTAATCTATGCATCTGTCGCTCAGGGTCTGCCAGTCAGCTCTGGCAGTGTTCTATACCTATTTGGTTTTATACATTAGCCATTAATTTCTATTTATCCAACATTTTTAAGAATTATACAACTAATATAGATTATTTGTATAAAATGCCAGAAATTAAAAATAAAATTTAAAATACCAATTATGGCACCATGCATCCATAATTACGATTAAATGGAATGTGCCAGCTAAACTCAATTATAACAAAAAATGGAGAAGGTGGGGGGACAACTAGGAGTCTGCCCCATCAGTCTTCATCACTAATGTAAGGACCCAGGACAACTTTTCCACTGCAATATACCCAACAGACAGGCGCAAAATAAATATTCACTAAATGGGTAAATTAAAGGTGAGGGTGGGGTAAAAGTAGGTTTATAGCTGTAAGTATATGAAACACAGTTTATTCTTGTTATTAGTTATTAATTATCATATTGTTTTCCATATGAACAATTGTAAACCTTTTGTCCCACCCTGCATAATGGACTCCATTTTCCCTGCAAAGAAGTAGGCAAGGTTTTCAACAGAGAAAGGAGGAAGAGTGAGAAAGAGGATTTGAAGAAAGTGGTGAATCTTTGAAATAAAAGCTTCAGAAATTTAAAACATAGCAGAAACACAAAAATAATCAATGCTAAAAAGTTCAGAAAATTCAGATTGATGTGAAGACTATACAGGTGCATTACCACAAATCAAATATTTTCTGGAATGGTCTCTCTAGTCATAGCCTAGGATAAAAAGCAGAGAAACGACCCTAGCCAGTTGTGCTAAGTAGGTAGTGTTGGCCTGTAGACTGAAGGGTCTTGGTTCCATTCCGGACAAGGGCCTGTCAGGCCAGAGGCAACCAATCAATGTGTCTCTTGCACATAAATGTTTCTTTCTCTTTATCTCTCCCTATCCCTTCCACTCTTTCTAAAAAAATAAATAAATAAATGAAAAAAGTATCCTTGGGTAAGAATTAACAACAAAAAGCAGAGTAACGTGTAGCTGAATTGAGCCAGTAATATGCTTTATAATGTATAACTGTATTTGTATAATACTAATTTAGCAAACATATAAATAAGTAAATATAAATATATTGAGAATGCAATATATGATATTTAAGTATTGGTTGCACAATCAAAACAAATTTGAGATTACTATTCATGAGAATGAAAGAGCAGATGTCACAAGGTAGTAATTAGATATTAATAAGAAAAAAATATTACAGAAGTACTGAGTTGGAGATATGGAATAGTTATTGAAAATTAACACTAATTTTAAATTCAACCAGACATACAGTATTTATTCAGGGTAAATTTATTCTTTTAGTGAAGAGAGAACATCTTGCAAAAGAAATATTAAAAAATGTAGAGGGCCAGCTTGGACAATATAATAAACAAAAATAAATATAAAATGAATAAATATACATGCCCCAGGGGATACCATTTTCACTCTCTGAGCCTCTATTTCCTGAGCTGGAAATAAAAATAATTGGTTTCTATTTTGGGTCAGATTCTTTTTCCAAAAAAAATTTAATACAACATAGGAAATAAATATGATAAAATGACCTTTTTAATCTGAATGAAGGAAAAAAGAAGGAAGACAAATTAAATCAGGGCAAGAGATATAATTCTCTCCATATGATTATTAGGACAAAGCTTTTTAAAATGTGAAATTCTTTTGTATGCCATAGTCTATATAAATTCAAAGAATTATTTCTGTTACTGAGCAGGTCAGAGGAGAAAGGAGATCAGAGGCTTCAGTATGCACAGAACTGATAGTTCTTACATCAGCCCTTAAGTATCAGCATGACTTAAGCTGATATTAATGCAAGAAAGAAGCAAGGTTTTAGGAAAATGTCCTTCTTACTCTCACATTCAAAAATGACACAATCCTTTAAATAAAGGTTACTGATGTAGCAACTCATCTCCAGAGAAACGGACAGAAAGAGGAATTAAGCAATAGTGCAGTAGGGGGAAGATTTAGATGGAATGGCCAGATAAGCCATGAGTTTGAACCAAATGAAATTTGTTGAAGAGATTGAGTCATGCTTTTTATCTTTCACACAGCTGGTCAAAAGAATAAACCACTTCTAAAAATATAATCACTAGCTATTTCATAGAACTCATATAAAAAGAGAAAGACTTTTCAAGTGGCTAAAATCCTTTTCAGACTTTCAATCAACCCTGTGTATCAGACATTGCTTTTTTAATTCAATTTTTTAACTTTTTATAGTATTATTTGAGATTGAATTTTGTCTATATGGGTTTTTCATAGTAATGTATGCATAAATAGCACACAGATATAATTATGAAATTGTACCTATTTCTTGGTATTTTTGGGAGTAGTAGCTGTAGCAAAAATATCTACATAATAATTATTATTAGCATTTGGTACCATTTATATTAATAAATATATGAACAAAGTTGAATGACAAAACAAGGAAAGATCTTAAGACAATGTATATAAAGATGTGACAGTTCAAAAATATTAAATGTTAATAGACAAAGAAAACATTTTATAAAATGTTCTGTTATTGGCATTCTTTTTTCACTTTTTGACTTGTAATAAACAATTTATACTAGTTTATAATCATTTATTTACCATCATTTTATGATCATGTTCTATAAGACCATGTGTTATTATTTAAAAGAAGGATATTGTCAGTGAGCACTGCTAAGGCATTTTTTTAATAGTGCAGATAACTATGCATATTTTTGTGTACTTGTAGTTATAATCTAATGGACAACATTATTTGAATGAGCTAAATTCTGGAAATGTTGTTGGATATTCTTACTACATATTTTTTTTCTTTCTTTCTCCTGATTGTACATTATAAGGTAAAACTACCAATTCTGATAAAAATTTCCCAGAGTAGCTATTCAAATGTAGCCAGCAGATGTCTCTCTCAGACTCATCCAATCAATACACTGTGTTGCTTTCACCTCCTTGAGTTGGAACTTACCATGCAGGGCAACTTTGCGGGGAACATTCAGATATAATGTTACTTATCAGGTACTTATTCCTTGTGGTATTATCAGTATAATTTAAGCAGACTGCTAAATGTCAAGATGACTTAACTTCCAAAGGAAGGCAAAAGATGAAAACATAGTTCCTTTATTTTTAGAGATATAATTCCATCTGGTTCAAGAAGAAAACTATGAGACATAGTGAGGCTGAATGGTTAAAAGCAATGACAACTAAAGCAAAAAAAGCTAGAATTCGTATCAGTGAAGAAATAAAAAATAGGTCTGTCAAGGAAATATACAGCAAATGCCATCAATATGTGCAGCATTGTACAACATTTGTGTATATACAGATTTAGTATGCTCTGAATTTACTAAATTCACATTTATCAAGTAATGCAAAACTCCAAGTATTGAAATTATATGCATAACCAGTTGTGTGTATGCATAAGAAATAGTTTACAATCTAAAGGCATGTTCAATTCTTGATGTTTAATTTCTTCCCTTTAAACATGTTCCACCCCTCCATATGTCCCTTATCTCATAAATGGTAATAAAATAAATGAGGGTTCATGCATATAAAATGATTGAAATTACAAGAGTCAGTTTTAAAAGTTTCATAACCTTTCTATATTTCATGTTTCATTCAGGCTTATCTACCTTTTTTTGTTTGTTTTATTACTGGTTACACCTCCCTCCAATTAGCTTTTGAATGTATAGCTTTAAAACCTGACACCTAGATATGCATGTATATTTCCTGAAGTGGAGAATAGCAATTTCTTGGTACAAATACTATAGTTATGTTAAAATTGGAACTGATCTTTAGATCTAAGTTGGATTATTCTCTTTCTTGGGTTTGGTAGTAATTTTTCATCATTTTCACAAACAGAATTTATTGTCTCTTGTAACTGCTCTGTTTTTCATTAAAACCTCATGCTTCTTTTACAGCTAAAATTTATTTCATCCAGGCCTGTCATCTTAGAACCAAAATATTTATATACATAGTTGTACATATGACACTTCATAAATGGAATAGGTAATACATACATACTTATGGAAAATGTTAAATAATATACAGGTCGGCTTTCCTACCATTGCTTCCTGCCATTTCCCCAGTTTATCCATAGACAGGTTTGATACTAACTTTTTCACATTATAAAGATACTAGAGGTCTGGCGCATGACATTTGTGCACTTGGGGGCGTCCTTCAGCTTGGCCTTCGCCCTCTCGCAGTCTGGGACCTCTCGGGGGATGTCCACCTGCCAGCTTAGGCCCTAGGCCCGGGGAGCGGGCCTAAGCTGGCAGGCAAACATCCCCCAAGGGGTCCTTAGTGCTGCCGTGGAGGCGGGAGAGACTCCCACCACCACTGCTGTGCTCGCTCATCAGCCATGAGCCCAGCTTCTGGCTGAGTGGCGCTCCCCCTGTGGAAGCGCACTGACCACCATGAGGGCAGCTCCTGTGTTGAGCGTCTGCCCCCTGGTGGTCAGTGTGCATCATAGCATCAGTCATTCTGCTGTTCAGTAGATTTGCATATTAGGGTTTTATTTATAGGATTGGGTGCATTCTGAGCACATTTAACCTCTTTCCAGATACAAATGATAGAATAACACATTGTGGGAAAACAAAAACTGGCAATCACACAAACCTGGTTAAATCCCATCTCCACCTACTCTGTGTATACAACTGAGCAACTAGACATGGCTGGGGAGGAACACACATCATACTCACTGGTCTCATTACCAAACACACCTGAGCCCTTAATTGTTCTTGGCAAACATGACATTTTTCTTAGTCTACTCACTTTCTCAGTCCCCAGGTACTCATTACCCAAGTACCTGGCCAGCATGTCATCTTTTGCTCTGAATTTTCAGAAGGGCAGAACACAGCAATCAAACTGTCACTTCCAAATAATCTTGAGGAAGCTCTGACCTCTTAAATTAAGGTTAGCGATAGCCTGGTAAGTGGGCTGGAAATTACAGAATAGCAACATATCTCTCAAAACAACAACAACAAACAAACACACATACACACACAAAAACACACACACACAAAAAACACACAACAACACACAAAACACCAAAAAAACAAACAAAAAACCCAAAGCCATTCTTCTCATGAAGCAAATCCTTTCTCATCTATGTCTCCAACCTTTCCAATCACTGCGGTAGCAGTAATTGTGGGCATAGTAGTGGGTAGAAAATTAATAAAAGATATATTTTTTCTATGTATGTAATATCTAATTATTTAGTGAAAACAGAAATTAAATGTGATAAAAATGTTTACAGCTATTAATTCTGGTGGATGGAATATACATGTTTATAATTTAGTTTTTGTTCTTGACTGCACTTTAAAATTCCCCAATAAGATAGAAATAGATTGTTAGCTTGGGTCAGCATTTCTCTTGCCAACCTATATGTTATTTGGAAGTGTTTTAGCCTAGCCGGCGTGACTCAGTGGTTGAATGTCAACCCATGTACCAGGAGGTTGCAGTTTGATTCCTGGTAAGGGCACATACTGGGTTGTGGGCTTGATCCCCAGTGTGGGGCATGCAGGAGGCAGCCTATTAATGATTCTTGCTCATCATTGATGTTTCTATCTCTCTTTCCCTCTCCCTTCCTCTCTGAAATCAACATGTACACACACACACACACATATACATATATATGTATATATATATAAAGTGGTTAATAAAACTGTCTTTATCACTACCCTAAGTTCACTATCTTAGTAACACACAGTAGTTTATAACAGTAAATCTTATTATTAAACATTTTTAGATAGATTTTTAATTTTTTTTCTTCATTGCTTTTCTTCTTCTCAAAACTTTAACTGAAAGAAGAGAGGACAACATGATCCCGACACCTTCTACTCCTTCCCCTGAGCAGCACACCTCGGCACTTTTAATAGTGTCCTTCTTTTTCACTTTAATTCATAAGACTGACATTAGGACACTTCCTTTCTAAATTACTGGAAAGTGTTTCACCATGCCCTGTGATAAATTATTCTATTCTATGCCATGCTATTTTAATGTTTATTTTATTCAATCAAAAATTATAATGGAGTACCAACCACTATACAACACTATTCTATGTATGAAATATAGCAGTAAAAAAAAACAGGAACTAAGTTAATTAAAACTTTAAATTATACAGTCTAACATGATCCATCCAGTTGGGTAGTCAGATCCAGAGATATTTGACATTAATATTGTGACTTAGGCATAAGAATTGTATTTCAAGGGCATTATTTCATTTTCCAGGACAAATGACACTTGACAGAACCATATTTTCTGAATAAATAATGCAATTAAATGGGAGGTTAAGAACTCAAGTGTCAGGAAACATTCAGGAGCTGTGTTATGGATATAGCGTGCATGTGTGTGTGTATGTGTGTGTATGTGTGTGTGTGCGCGTGTGTGTGTGTGTGTTAGGCAGGGGATTGGTTCCAAGGGTGGCTGAAATATAAGGACCCATGAAACAGGGCTAACAACTATTGATTCAAAGCTTGGAAAATGACCTATTGTCCTATTTCAATGATGCAAAATGAATTTCTTAATCTGGTCTGTCAAGCACATACAAGATAAGGCCAGGCCAAGGCCCCACTTACTTTACTAGCAAAGATATGAGTCACTTTTAGATTCAGAGACCTTATTAGTTACAATAGAGAGAAAAATATTAGCACCAAGTGCCAGCTTCCATCCCATGGGCTTTGTCCTAACACCAACAAGGATGACACTGTAACAAAAGGGATCAAACAGCTACAACCTGAGGAGTGAGCTATCCTGTTGCTGAAGAGCTAATTCTAGGCTGAGTGGTTTTATGTTGTGAAGGTTATTCAGAGTGTGGAGGTCCAGAGCCTCCTATCCCATCAGATACCAGAAGGCGATGAGACACTGTCTCCTGGAAACCTCACAGGGAGATGCAGTGTGAGATGGCCTTTAGAAGCTCTTTATATGTCATCTATCCTCTCGTGTTCTGGGAGTATCACAGGGCGTTCTGCCAAGACCTCTGTTGTTCCATCAGTTCCGCTGTTGTTCAGATCTTTGCCTGCACGACCTGTATGGAAACATGCAAGTTTGCCAAGGTGCCATGTGGAGTTCTACAATGGTATGACCAATAAATTTTGGAAGTCACTAAAAGCGCTTAATGTGTTTCTTTTTCATTTTTGTCTCTATGATATTTCTAACATACTATATCAGAGATATTGGATCAAGTGTCATTTATTTGTAGTATGTCAGTTTCAAACACCTATCAGATAATTTAAAGATAAATGTATAAAATAACAAGATTCCTAGCACTCCAATTTATTAAATCTTATTGGTAACAGACTACACTCACCCACTACTCAGGAAGATCTGTTTTATACAATGGTAAGTAAATAATTACGCTCCAATTCAGTGATCACCTTTTCAGTTATTCCAATTGAGTAACAGACATCCCTTGCCCACCATAGTATCTGGGTTGTCATTACTCTACCTCAAACTCAGGTCTTAAAAATGGCTAGAGAAATCCCTAATAAGCAGTTTTTTTCTCTGTATAAATAATGTTTAGCTAGTGTGATTAGCCAATATTTTATTTTTTGCCTCCTTTTAAAGAATAAATAGCTTTGCAGTATTTAAAGTGTAATGCACAACTGGTTATTCATCATGGATTTTAGTGCTCAGTGGCCTAGTATTTACTGCTATACTTTTTAAGAGACTTTAAATCTAAATTAAAGCTTGAACCATGCAATTATGCACAATGCATATTGTAAGGACAGTTAATGGACTCTAACAGCTGTTTTCTCCTCATAAATTCTAATCATAGATTCCAATCCACATTACCAACCAAAATAAAAAGAGGAAGTTACAGGAGAGAAAGAAAGCAATATAAATTGTTTTTCTTTTAAGATCAGAACAATGAAAAACAACCAAATAATTCAGGTAAACCTGAATATCTGCCAAATAAATCATCCTTTTAAAAAATCATTGCTAATGACTCCCTTTATCTGTATAAAAGTATTTATATTAAAGTCTATTTGAGTATACAGTAATATTGCTATCGTATGTGTAATACCTGGTAGATCTTTGCCCATTTCTTAAATTTTAAACTTTCTAAGTCAGAATGTTTTGGGTATAATTCTTTTAAATAAAATTTGTTATTTTATCAAATCTAACATTCTCTGTATCTTTTAAAGAGGTAAATTTATATTTGGAATTATTCCAAGTACTTTATTTTGTGTTTTACATATTTATCTACTCATTGTGTTTGCTTTTCTTACTTTTACTCTATTTTTGACTTCTCTAAAATAGAACTTTTAAAAATCTTTTCTCCTTTACAAATTTCAGATGTTATATAATCTATATTTTGCATACTTTTATGTAACATTATTATAGAGGTAGGTCACTCTTATCTATACAACTCTATGAATTTTCACAAAGTCAGCATGGCCATATTAAGAAGTAAAAGATCACAAACATCCTAGAACATCTGTGCGGCTGCCTACCCGTCACTATCACCAGCTGCTTTTGTGTGCCATGTTAGCTGATTTCCTTAGGTCTCTCAGTTCACTAATTCTCTAGTTAGTCCTGTCTAATCTCTTTAGTTTTTCCATTGAGTTTTCATTTCAATTATTATATATGGGCCACTTAAAGTTATTTTATATTTTTTCAAATTTGTTCTTTTCTTCGTTAGTCCTTCCATAATTTTAAACATGTATATTTAGTACTCTCTTTCTTATTCTATTATTTTTTAATGTCAATTTCTGTTTCTTGCAATTACTGACTCTCCCCTGGAGGTTCACTTCTCATGTTTAGTAGTTGAGTTTTATGAGCTCATTTTATCAAACTTTGTTCCCACCTCTGACTTCATTCTTTCAGTTTCCTTATTTCTGACAATGTTGTATAGGTTTTAGTGATCCTGGAAAAATTATAGGTACATATTGTAAGTATGAAATCTAGGTGTAGAGGTGTTTGGCCACAAAGCTTTGACTTTTTCCAGCTGCCTTTCTTTTAATTTTTATTTTGCTTTATACTCAAGATTCTAGAGAGAACAGAACTTGTATGGACCCATCTCTGTTTGTGAGTTGTGTGTAGGAGTTCACTTTTAATGGATGATGAACCTCTAAGAAAGGATTTTTAGGAAGCATTGAATGCAGGATTAGAAACTGTGTAACCATCTTCAGCAGCAGCCCAAGGCCATCTCTCTTGTTCTGTGTGGATTAGAAGGCTAAGGTTCAGCCAATAAAGCTTAAATATAGAATTAAAATCACTATGGGCTATCGGACCATCAGCACACACCATATTGATTTTTATTATTCTTTGTGCTCCTTGAATCTTTCTTTTCATTCCTTTTCATTAGATTATATGTTATTTTTTGGCTTCTATTTTATCTATTATCCCATGTTTGTTGCAGAAGGGAAATGTTCTGAGTCAGTTCAGGTCATTGTGCTTTTAATAAAAATAAAAAATAAAAAGCAGTGCAAATACTTAATCAAGGTATCCTATTAAAGAAAAGAAACACCTCGACTCCGCACATCTGTGTCTCCTTTATCATGACTCTCTCATCCTCAAGCCTCATGTCTTCTCTTCTCAGTTCCACATTTGTTTGATGGTCTCTACTTTCTCTCCCCAAACAACTAAAGAGACCTAATCTCATTATTCATATGTGGCTTTTCTTCCATTTCACTCAATTTTCCCCAAGCACCAAAATTCTTTTCTGAGCTTTAATTTAGTCAGAAATAATTCCTAGAAATAATTTTTCTAATTATAGGTTTAGGGAAATCAATTTATAGCTATTTTTTTAAATTATTTTTTAAGTGTTGATTTTCAATAGCCTGCTCTAGAAGAGATAATTGTTCTGTCAGAGAACATAAAAACAAAAACTACAACAAAACTAACATACACTAAAAGATTTATAATTCCAAGAAAAAACAGAGCTGCTTGAAAAATCATGCACATACAACCATATAATAAAGAGCTAATATGCTAATTAGACTGAACAGCGGAACAACAGTCCAGACGACATTCTGGACGACCATTCGGATTACCTTCCAGATGAAGCTGGGGCTGAATTTCATGCATCGGGCCTCTAGTAAAACCATATGGACACATAAAACTATTATGAAAACCATAGCTTTGCCACAACCCTTCATTAACTGGAGAAGCACTTTGTTACTTATAAAAGCACTCGGCCCATATAAAACCATTAACCAA
Source organism: Eptesicus fuscus (assembly GCF_027574615.1). Classification (NCBI taxonomy): domain Eukaryota; kingdom Metazoa; phylum Chordata; class Mammalia; order Chiroptera; family Vespertilionidae; genus Eptesicus; species Eptesicus fuscus. The sequence continues at coordinate 60,984,835 of NC_072478.1, read as the reverse complement.
CAAAAAGTGGAATCATTCCAATACCTATTTCAGATTTTCATTTTTGTTTTCCTTTTGCTTGTATATTCTCTAGAGTCAACTACTTTCCCTATCTGCTTTCCTCAAGCTATTTGGTTTTATGTTTCCAAATACCCTATGCTTATTGAAAGTGAGGTTTTTGTTGCACAATAAGGCAAATATACTAAATGCCACTCAACCGCACACTTTCAAAATAGTTCATTTTATGTTGTGTGAATTTTACCACAATAAAAAAAGAAAGTGGGACTTTTCTCACCACCAATGTTGATAGAATAGAAACAATTAATTTCTGCTTATGCATTGAGTTCAGTCCTGACTCCATGTTTAGTCCTGGCTGAAGTTCAAACATGAAAATGTAACATCTGAGAGATTTTGTCCCACATCCCCTAACCTTTGTACCCAATTTGCCATGGGTATGTGTACTCTGTTGAGTTGGAAGAGATTACCCACCTCATGCTTGCTCTTTCTACCAATTTACATCCTGCTCAGTTTTTAACCCTCTACAATCTGGTTTTCCCTTGTACTAGTGCAATTCCAGGAACAGTTTTCCACTGTTTGACAAATATAATGGGCATTTTACCTTAAGCTTTCTGCCATATTGAAAATAGAGATTACAGTCTTCCTCTTGAATCTTTCTTGTAATTTTGAGGGTTTTTAAAAATGTCCTCATATTATTCTCCTCCAACCTTTGTTTTTTATTTATTAGTATAGTTTGCTGGTTCTAATTTTTCTATTTATCTTTTTGGTGTGGAAATTTCACATTATGAATTAACAAACCCCTTATTTTCTATCCTTTGTGCAATTTAAACTCACACAAAACTTCTAGAACCACCTACTGCTCTGCTAAACCTCAAACTAATGCAATAAATTATATACAATCTCAACTGCAACCAACGGGCTGCTGAATGCCTCTAGATTAAATAACTTCATTTTGACGTGTGCCAATCACATCTTCTCCCATCTCAATTGTGCTCTCAGTTATTCCTTTCTATGTCTTCAATCAACTGCCTTTCTTATTCTCCAGAGCAAACATCCTCAACCTTTAAGCACTCTCTTCAAGAAAAGTCAATTAATGTAAATTCCATGAAAAAAAGGCCATATTAACCATTTCATAAGTAGACTGAATGAATCAATGAATGAATATTTATATTTTAGTTACACATTTGGCATCTATATTTTTATTCATTACATCAGAAAACTGTAGTTCCTGCATTTCTTACTTAATGGTAAGACACTATATTCATATTTGTTCAATGATTCATATATACACTAGGTACATTTTGTATTACAAAACAGTCTGTTCATGCTTCCTGCCTTCTGTCAGTGAACCTAACTGAGAGGCAGCCTACTTACTTTTGACAATTACTTCTTAGCTGTATAAAAGCTCCCTTTAGACCAATCCCCATGTTTTTTGCTCTGACATCACTTTTTCAAAGGAAAATTAATGTTATTATATTTATAGTTATAGAAGAAAAAATGCTGTAATCAGTTCTGGATATTAAATTAAATAGTGAGTGATGGTAGTGTTCATTTAAAGAAAGCAATTTGTACTTGCATGTTTTTATTTGGCTATATAAAGATATATTTTTTAAAGTATGCAATGATTATGTTTACTATCTTAAAAATATCTCCATTTTAAAATTATAATGAGATCTTTCTTAATTCCAATACAATTAAATATTTCAAATATTTTATATAATGTCATAACTTGGAAGATTTTTCCCAAGTTACTATGAATACCATGTGATGAGATAGTGAAGCTATGGTTCTAGTCTACCTGTCTTTTCCCATCATTTTAAAATTAATATCAATTTATTTTGTCCTCCTATATTTTATTGAAAAGTTCACCTTTATCATGAACTTATTTTAAATTATTTTCCACTTCTTAGTTATTATTGGAACACAGTATATTCTTTATTATATTAGCATCATTCAGTCATTTTATTCAGTCTTCCCCTTCTGCTGGCTTTATGCTGTTCCTGAGCAGATTCAAATATCCTGGCTTTCCAGTCATTCTATTTTCTCAACTACTTTTCTGAATAAAAGATTTGTACCTGCATGCCTCTTATCCTTTTCCTCTTTTCCTAAGGCACTGACATTATTTAAAGTAAAAACAGCTGTGCTTTTAAATGTTCTCCTTTACTTTATTCAATCTGTCCTGGCTGGAGGGTATCTGGAGGCTGCCAGTTGGTTCAGAGCTTCTGCAAAACAGTGAGTAAAGCTGAGCCCAGGCATAAGCAACACTGAGGAGATGCTGAAGCGTCACTCTGATTTTCCTTTCCAGGAAACTGGCTGATTCTCATCCCATCAACTGTCTTGACAGATTTGCAAGTTAAGTAGTAATTCAGAATGACAATCATTTAGAAGAATATAAATACAAATATCATTTCACAATTTGGAACAAGAGGAAATAAATGATAAAAAGAAAGGCATATTAAAAACCAATGTCCTCTTATTTCATAGATATTCAGAAAAAAATACTCACCATGGATCTCCTACCTATAATTCCACAAAAAGCTGCATTTTTTCTTGATCAATTTGCATGCACATTAAGCAGGATGCTTCAATATTATATAAATACTAGAGGCCCGATACACGAAATTCGTGCAAGGGGCTCATCCCTCGCAGCTACAGCAGCTGCCCTCGGCCCTTGTAGCCCTGGCTTCTCCGGAAGGTCATCCAGAAGGATGTCTGGACGGTCGTTTGGCTGTCCAGTCTAATTAGCATATTACGCTTTTATTATTATAGATACCTGCACTGTAAATAGCTATGCCTACCTCACAGTCCACAGGTTTCAACAGCATTTACCTTTTTGGCAGATTCACTCCAACTATTGTCAACAAAAGAAGTGTCTTTATACTAGTACATAAATGGTCTTGAAAGCATTAATATAAGCTTACATCAACTGAAAGTAACAGAATAAGCATGGCTTCAAATTTTAGCATCAGCACTGAGTACTTGCATGAATTTTGCCAAACTATTTGACTTCCACAAACTTAAGATTCCACAAACTTCATGGGATTCCATCTGTTGTAAAGTTCACAGCATAGGGATTAATGTATGACAACTCCCCAAAAGCATCTTTTGTATGTGGAGTGTGAATGGTAACACAGACTATTTGTGCCTTTTTGCAGAGGAGAAAAAGGTTAAATTTCATACTACTAGTATATAAGGTATTTAGAAGAGTGTCTTGGACACAGCACTCTCCCAATGATTAAGGGATATTTGTGTTGTTAGCTTTTATTCTTCATCAACTTACTAGTACGCTGTACAACTACTTTTAAGATATTTTAAACTATAGTGTCCCATTATTTCACAACCTCCAATTAATCTAGTATCTACTGCCATTCATTTTAACCACCGTATGTCAGAAGTAGCATCAAAATTGGCCATGTAATCCATTTTAATATAAAATTTTTTTAAAAGTTAGAACTCTGAGACACTGTTTATGTAAGTATTTTGCTGTCATGTAAAGAATAATTAACCATATTGTAATGTCTGTGGATCTATAAATCTAGATTTATAGATTACTTATTTTAACTTCATCTGACAATATCCTTTTCCAATATTCTTTTATAGCTTCAAAGCTCTTTGGGACAGAGACTGTAAAGACACAACAAAAATCTGCTAAATCCTACTTCATTTTCCTAAAATAATGCATCATATTTAATACATAATTTCAATAATTAACTTACCCTTGCTCTGCCTCAGTCTCTTCTTGAGCATTTTATGTTTGAGATGAAATGATATGCATCACAGAGAAAATTTTTTACTGAAGACAAATTTAACTTGAGATCAAGAGAAGACAAAGGAAAAGGCACAAGGTAACTTTCAGCAGGGAGGTGCCCAATGTCCTTTGTGCTGCTCAGTTGTCTTTCAAAAGCATGAGATTGAAAGGAGCCTTGGGGAGAGTCTCTGATTTGTAGTATTAGTTCCGAATTGTCTGGAATTCTATTTGTTTTCTCGCCTAGTGCTGACATGGGTTTGATGGCTGTAAGTTTCTTGTCATTGTCCCCACAGGATCCTTTTTCCTTATCAGCTCTTGGCAGATTGTGACCATTTAAGGAAAGACTTCTTTAGTGGTTTATCAACCTTATTTTCATAGCTTCTTATTTCTCACTGTCAAAAAGTATTATGTACATTTTTTAAGAATACACTCATCCGTGGCAGGCAATTGTAAGTAGGATTGTATTTTAAGTGATATAGCAAACTAAATTGACCTTGGTAAGCCTCGCAACTTGTCAGAAATATGACCATTTCTTCAGTTCCAGTTGTAGGCACAGAACGCAAGAATAAAACTAAAGGCAAATGCACTGTTTTAAGATAAGGATAGTTATTTCTTAAAAATCATGCCAATTATGCCTTCTTCAGCAAATAATAGCCTGGTGTTCTGTTTGAACAAAACAAGTAGTCTCTTATGTTCTACAGAGGTGATTTCCCAAGTGCGGTCTCCTGAGCAGCAGCAACAGCATCACCAAAGATCTCCCTAGAACAGTGACGGGCAACCTTTTGAGCTCGGTGTGTCGAACTTCGCCAAAAAACTGAGCATAACTCGGGTAGTGTGTCACTTTGAGGAAAAAACATTATTTTGCAAATGTCTCATCCTCAGGAGCAGCAAATGTTTCATCCTCGGCATGTAGCCGCCTCAGAATTGAACCTGGGACCTTTCAGTGCTGACACGCGTGTCATAGGTTCGCCATCACTGCCCTAGAAACTCAAATTCTTAGGCCCCAACCCCAAGAACTACAGGATCAGAAGCTCTGGGGCCCAGAAGTCTGGTTGGTTTTACACAGCCCTTTGGTGATTCTAATGCACACTCAGGTTTGAGAACCACTGTAACTGAACAATCAGTGAGTCTGTGCTGCTTGTCACTACTTGAGCCAACTCAGCAGAGACAGGGTTGAATCATACATGAGCGTTTATTCCAATACTGCCGGCAGTACGGGAGAGCAGCAGGTCATCCACAAAAATCTGCTCTGCACCCACCATAAGCCAGCTGCTTATATTGGGTAGAAGGACAAAGATTACATGGGGAAGTAAGCAAAGGGTATGCCAAAAGGGCAGTTTACAGGTAATTCAGGCTGGGGATTTGCAAAGGCCTGTGGGTATGCAAGGCTGGGGATTTTCAAAGGGCTGGTGATATGCAAAGGAATGGGTATCTTCAAAGGGCTGGTGATATGCAAAGGAATGGGGGCCTTCAAAGGGCTGGAGGCTCTGGTTTCTGCAACAAGGTTGTTAATCTTTCCATGATAATAGGCAGCTCTGGGTGGGGAGGATGGGCTGCATTTCCAGGTGAGCTTCCAGGTTCCTAGTACAACTCCCAGCCAGGTTAGAATGTGCCTTCTTTAGTTAGAATTAAACAATCATACTTAACAGAGCATGATTAATATTTCTTACAATTATAGCTGGTCCTCAATATCCTATTTCTGCCCCTACACTGAAGTAGGATTTTTGAACTGGAACATGCGGTGTTCACTGGGCAGGATGGTTCCCCAGATTCTTTGTCCCTCGGAACCAAAGCATGAAGCCACGGATGGAAGATGGTATAGCAAAGGTGGATATTTATTGGAAGAACAAGTACAGACTCCCATGTGGGGAAAGGGAAAGAATCTCACAGCACAGACTCCCACGTATGGAGGGGGAAAGAGTCCCACTGAGTTCCCTTTTCCATGGTTTATAAAGGCTGCAGATCTTTGTGCCTTGATATCCCCTCTGATTGGTCACTATTCCTTTGGACTGATTACTACAGTAACTTCTGAACTCAAAGGTTGAATGTCACATGGGACATGTGAGGTTTTCCTCCCCTCCTCCCTTATTGTTTTCCTATCTTCTTTGGGCCTTCTTCTTCTTCCTCTGAATGAGGGGCTTCCTTTCCTTTATTTTGTAAATATAGACCTTCTGCTGTTTCCAGCTCTCTCAGTCTATGGAAATATACCTTCTGTTGCTCTGCAGCCCTATGCTTCTTCCATGGTCCTCTTAATTTCTAAAATTTCCAAAACTGCCCTATTTTACCCCTAAAATTCCTACTTCATCACCACTAGAGTAAACAAGCTATAAACTATAATTACCAGCAAGATGAGTTCAAGTTTCAAAATAGCCATTTATTCCTACAACTTTCGTCATGGAATTCATTATGTGAATATTAGTTAATTAATTAAAGGACAGTGAAAGCAGTGCTTGGGAGAAAACTAGAAAATGATGGCTTACAAATTTGAAAATCATTCACTCACACTCTTATAAAACCCCACTGAAGGCAGGTCGGGGTGGGGGTGTGGGGCTGAAGTACAAACTTCATATGATAAACAGCAAAACAAAACAGCAAAAGAACAGAAAAGTCTGAAAGAACACCAATCTCAAACATGGCAATGGTCTCTTTGACTCACTGTTAGTCACAAACAATGCCCAGGATTTACTACCAAACAAGGCAAGCATTGGGTCACACAGGCCAGGGATTTACTCCAAAATGGAGCTTATGAAAATAGTGAGCCATAGGCCACCACCCAAAAAGTGTGCACTACCCAAAAATTCCTTGAGAAAATATTGCCAAGTTGGGTAATATCTTTATGAATAAGACTGCAGAGTAAAGGACTCTATGGAGCTTAATAGTCAGGAAAGAATCAGGAAGTTGGGAAAAATGCATTTTGTCTTCAGTCATTTACATAACAGCAGTTCCATTTTAAAAGGTTTCCTGTTGAAACTAGAAAGGCTCTGAAAAGGGAAAAGAATCCCCATTTTTGAAATGAGCTGAGTAGGAGTGACAATATTACTAAGTGGGCTGGCTGCATCTCAGGGTCTTTATAGAAATAAGTTATGGTGAACTTGAACCTGAGTCAAAGGCTATGGCCACAGAGAGCAGGATAATGGCTGAGTGCTGAGGATCACATTCCATTCCCATCGCTATGAAAATAGAAAGCAAATATGAAGAATGAAGCTTTGGTGTGCACCGAGAATATCAGGCACTTCAGTTACAGATTAGGTTTTTCTTTCCTCATGAAGAAAAAATATATAAAACAGGGTATCTTTTGCTTCCAATTCATACAACATCAAACATGTGGATACCACTAATAACATCATGAGATCATTGCCCTGTGCTATTGTTTTTTATGGAAATGAATACAATTAGAGTGAATTTCTTCTTATGAGCATTAAAAAAAAACTACCTCCTTTAGTCTTGAATGGCCACATTTTGGAAATAAGTCTTAATTTGCAGGCCAATCATAATATGACTTACAAATAATAACCGTTAACACATAATATCGCTTTTCAAATCCTCAAAACTCACATAACACTTTTTCTATATATAGTGCATAACCAGTTGACTATCTCAAGACAGTAATGTTCATTTAATGTTTACATAATGTTAAAGCTCATATTTTGCTATTGGCCAGTGCATTTCCTACTCATCAGTCATTTTCTCTACCAGTCTTTGAAGGTTAACTTTAATTGTTTTATGAAGGCAATTTAGCTGTGAATCTAAATAAAAGAAAATATATCTAGAGCTCAGTACTTGAATGCAAGCCGACCGTTACATGAAATAAAATCATTATCTATATATATATAAAAGCCTAAGTGACTGAAAGACAAAACGACCTAACAACCAATTGACCAGCCAGTTGCTATGACGTGCACTGACCACCAGGGGGCAGACGTTCAATGCAGGAGCTGCCCCCCCCCCCCCCCCCCCCCCCCGTGGTCAGTGCACTCCCACTGCGGGAGCACAGCTCAGCTGACGGGCGCCAGACACAGGGCTCATGACTGGCGAGCACAACTGCAGCCGTACAAGCCTCTCCTGCATCGATGGCAGTGCTACCGATTGGGGCCGGGATGAGCAGGAGCAGTGTGGTACCCGGCTTGGGCTTGGGTTCCTCCCCACCGCCTGCCACTTCGTGCACTACTACATCCCTCAGGGAGGTTGGACTGCCAGTTTTGGCCCGATCCCTGCAGGCTTGGATTGTGAGAAGTTGCAGGATTGCAAGAGGGTGCAGGATTGTGAGAGGGCGCAGGCCAGGCTGAGGGACCCCACCAGTGCATGAATTCATGCACTGGGCCTGTAGTAAATAATATATATATTCCTACCCAGTGGAGAATAATTTTCTATACAAAGAATCTTCAAGATGGTAATATTTTAGGACCATGAAGAAGTCTTACTGAATATACCTCATGTAATGTCCATTGCATTGATAAGGAAAGTGAACTTCAAATTACAGTAATTTGCTCATATCACATAGTGACAGAATTAAAAGCTAAGTGGATTCCCAGCAGATCAACTCTTTGAGGGAAGGCCACTTTTTTTACCCTTTAAAGTATGAAGGGCACATAGTACAGTGCCTTGCACGTATAATCACTAGTAATAGTGAATGAAAGAAATATACTTTAGAGCTTTTTTAAGCTAAAAAAAAAAATGGGATGATGTATATATGACTACAAAGCCAAGATTTAAAGTTTCAGCTCATTGACATTTAAACTTCTCAAGTAGTATATAGGAGTATCCCCAGTCAAATTTATAGAAAATATTCCTTTATTAACTTTTGGTCGAGAATATGTTTGTATATTTTCAGAAAACAACTCCGAGACCATGTGGATTCTAGCAAGAGAAGAATCGACAGGACTACTCCAGCCATGAATACAGAAGAGAAGCAGTCCAGAGACAGAAGACGCTGATGCGGCCTTCCCATAATAGCAGTTAGCAGCTGTGCATCACTGCAGATTGCCCAGGACCAAACCAGACAGAGTCGGACCTGCATTACCACCATTTGTCCACCATCTAGAACTGAAATGTCAGTGCTGACATGTACACATAAGGAACTGTTGGACATTGAAATTGGGTCTCAAAAGAACTGTTGGCCCAGAAAGAAACTCACTACAGACTGATTCATTTGCCTGTCACCATAACCATTATTGCTTGTCTCATTTTCGGTTCTTATAAGCGTATTTCTAATAGCACATGATCTCACTCATCTAGGGGAAATAATGAACAACATAGACTGATGAACAAGAGCAGACCCAGAAACAAGGAGGCATGGATCAGACTGTCGGGCCTCGGGGGGAGGGTAGGGAAGGGTGGGGATAAAGGGAGAGATCAACCAAAGGACTTGTGTGCAGACATATGAGCCCAACCAGTGGTTAAGGACAACAGGGGGGTGGGGGCATGTGTGGGGAGGGGGATGGGATGGAAATGGGGGGACGAGGACAAATATGTGATACCTTAATCAATAAAGAAATTAAAAAAAAAAGTAGTATATAGGAGTAATATCACATTTATTATATGTGTCTCAGAACAAAGCACAGTACCTAGTACCATGGTCGGCAAACTGTGGCTTGCAAGCCACATGCGGCTCTTTGGCCCCTTGAGTGTGGCTCTTCCACAAAATACCATGGCCTGGGCGAGTCTATTTTGAAGAAGTGGCATTAGAAGAAGTTTAAGTTTAAAAATTTGGCTCTCAAAAGAAATTTCAATCGTTGTACTGTTGATATTTGGCTCTGTTGACTAATGAGTTTGCCGACCACTGACCTAGTACATAGCAAATGTTTAATAAAAATGTTGAATAAATGAATATAAATTATATAATATTTTGTATATTATTTGTATTAATTGATATTTACTAACTTTAAGTATTAATGAGTATCAATATTAATTAAAAGTTTAATAAATATAAACATATAGTATATCTAATAGCTAATATTTCTAAAATATATCTCACTTTAAAAGAAAGCAAACTACAGCCCTGGTCAGGAGGCTCGGTTGGTTGAAGCTTTGTCCAGTACACCAAAAGGGTTGCAGGTTAAATTCCCAGTCAGGGCGCATTTGGGAGGCAACCGAACCAATTGATGTTTCTCTGTCACATTGATCTCTCTCTCTCTCTCTCTCTCTCTCTCTCTCTCTCTCTCTCTCTCGCTTCCTCCCTCTCACTCTAAAATCAATAAAAACATATCCTTAGGTGAGCATTAAAAATTTGAAAGAAAGAAAGAAAACTACAAAACTAGATGACCAGATGTGATGGTTAATTTTATGTATCACATTAATCTAGAATCTAAATGATGTTGTAAAAGTATTTTGTAGAAGTGGCTCTCACCTACAATCACTTGACTTTAATTAAAGGATTAAAGGCGCTAGATTACCCTAAGTAATATGGGTTAGCCTCATCCAATCAGTTGAATACCTTAAGAGCAACTATTGATGTTTCTTGGAAAAGAAGGAATTCTGCCTTGAAACCCTGAGTCTCCACCTGCAAGACTTCATATTTGCCAGCCCCACAATTACATTAGCCTAGTTCTTAAACTATGTATAATTTATATTATGTATACTATATATGCATAACCTACATAACTCTATCTTCTATCTATCTATACTAATAAAAGGGCAATATGCTAATTAGACCGGGAGACCTTCCAGACATCCTTCCGGTGGCAGGGCCAAGGCAGAGGCAGTTAGGGGCGATAAGGCCAGGAGGGGAGGGCAGTTGAGAGTGATCAGGCTGATGGGCAGGGCCAGTTGGGGGCGAGCAGGTCGGCAGTGGGGGGCAGTTGGGGGCAATCAGGCCGGCAGGGGGGGCAGTTGGGGGCAATCAGGCTGGCAAGGGGGGGCAGTTGTGGGCAAGAAGGCTGGTTGGGGGGGGCAGTTGGGGGCAAGCAGACCAGAAGGCAGAGTGGTTAGGGGTGATCAGGAAGGCAGGCAGGTGAGCGGTTAGGAGCCAACGGTCCTGGATTGTGAGAGGGACCTGTGGGATCAGGCCTAAACTGGCAGTCAGACATCCCCTAAGGGGGTCCTATATTGGAGAGGGTGCAGGTCGGACTGAGGGACCCCCCCACCCATGCACAAATTTCATGCACCAGGCCACTAGTATAGTAATACAAGCGTAATATGTTATTAGACTAGACGTCCTTCTGGACCTGCTTCCAGACGACCTTCTGGACGAAGCCAGGACTGCGAGGGAAGCCCGGGTCCCAGGTGCCTGCTAGTGGCCAGAGGAAAGCCTGGGTCCTGGGTGCCAGAGGGAAGCTGGTGCCAGCAGCAGTGGGAAGGAAGGGCTACTCTTGCATGAATTTTGTGCATCGGGCCTCTAGTGTTTATATAAGTACTTAGCTCTGCTTTCTTCTGTGTAGCAGTAATTCTCAGGCAGACGTTCTCACATGAAGGAAGGAAGATGACTCCCAGAAGCTCCAGACCTACATACTTGCCATGGCTTGTGTGATATTGTGATTTATCATAAGAAACATATATTTGGTCTTCATCCACTGTTCCTGGCACAGAACTCCTAAATCCCTTGGAATTTCCGAAAAGATGAGAGTGCGAGCAACAAAGGTGTCTTTTGTTACATTAATGAGTTGACTTTTGGAAAGCACCTGGTATGGGGGCTGGCTGCCAGGAGAACCAACCATGTGAGTAGAGGGTTGGAAATTTCAATCCCATCTCCTCACCTCTGGAGACAAAAGAGGGGCTAGAAGTTGATTTCAATCATCAATGGCCAATAATTTAATGGATCATGCCTATGTAATAAAGCCTCCACAGAAACCCAAAAGAATAGGGCTTAAAGAACTTTCAGGTTAGTGAACACATGGAGAGAGCTGTGCTCAGAGAGGATATGGAAGCTCCGCACCCTTTCCCCATGCCTTCCCTGTGCATCTCTTCCATCTGGCTGTTCCTGAGTTACACCCTTTTATAATAAACTGGTAATCTCGTATGTAAAATGTTTCTCTTAGCTCCATGAGCCACTCACTCTAGCAAGTTAGTTGATCCCAAGGAGGAGGTCATTATAATTTTTTGTTTGGCTTTTGACCTCTTTTGATAACTGATAACCAGCCAGGACTGGGATATGCAGCAGATGCTTATACCTCTCAAATCAAGTCTTCTAGCCCAAAACATTTAACACTTTCATTTTTACTTACCACTTGTCCCATCCTATATATCTCTACTTAAATATATATTTTTACTAATGATTTTACAATTCCAAGCCACCTAGGATTTTAATACCAAACCTATCATTGACTTTTTTCCTCCCCTGCCTCTGCCTTTTCAATATTCATCCAGTCTCTAAGACATATTGATTCTATTTCCACAATATTTTGCTCATCTGTCTTCTGCTTTGCATTCCCAGCATAACTAGTACAATTCAACTCTGATTTCTCTTCCTAAGACTTTTTAAAGAGCCTAGTCTCTCAATGCCATATAATCGCCATATAATCCATCCTACATCCTAATCTCTAAAAAATTATAGTTTGACCTTAGCATGCCTTTTTCAAACATTTTAATAGCTCTTTATTTTCTAAAATGTAAAGTGATTTTTCCTAGACTGATGTTCAAAAACTATTACCTGGTCACAATACACCATTTTAACTTTTCCTCCTTTTTCTCTCCTTCATGCAACTACTTGCTAGCTTATCTATTCCCCAAATACTCCGTACTTTTTAGCTTTTATGTATTTGCCTGTGGTATCCTTTTCAGCTGATTTGTCCTTCCTCCTTTCCTATCTGTTCAAAGTAGAGTTCAAGTGCCACCTTCTTCCTCAAATCTTACTTGATCTCAGATGGTTTCAGTGACCCATTTATTTTCACAATCTTATTACCTTATGGTATGGATATTTTATATGTAGCTTTTCTGTCTTCATTGTAAGCTCACTGAACACTGAAACTATAAATTATTCAGCTTTCTCTGCTCCAGAATGCCTGCCACACTGTGGTGCCCACAATGAGGGCTCAGTAATTTATGGGTACATTTTAGACACAATAGGATTAGAAAGCACAAAACACAATATCCAAAAACTTTTGGCAACACAGTACAATGTACAGTATAAGTTGTTTACACTGGTGACCATATGGCTTACTAGGAGTTGAGGCTCACTGCTTCTGTATAATGAGAGACTATCATACCATATATGGCTGGCCCAGGAAAAAGTCAAAATTCAAAACTTGAAATATGAGTTCTACATAAGTCAGGGACCATCTGTATATAGAAAGCTCCACTTACTGATGACTTAAAATAAATTTATTTCCATTATAATATTTAGGGAAATGAATCCAAATAGAAAATATTACATAAACCTAAAATAAAAAATCTACACTAATAAAAGAGAAACATGCAAATTGGCCATCACTCCGCTACACCCACCAGCCAATTATGAGTGAGTATGCAAATTAACCCAACAAAGATGGCGGTGGCCACAGAGCTGGAGTGAGCAGGAGGCTTGGGTTGCCCCTGGTGATGGAGGAAGCCAAGCTTCCCGCCCGCCCTGGCCGACCCTGGCCTCCACTCAAGGCTACAAAGTTTCAATTATAGAACATAAATAAATCCCAGATACCTGCTTCCAGCCATCCCTGGCCTCTGCTCAAGGAAGCGCTGAAAAAAAGAAAAAAAGGAGGGGCTGGGAGCTTGGGTCACCGGGGTGTGTGGCCAGCCTGCAAACAGCCATCAGCCTCTCACCCAGGCTGGCCAGGCACCAAGCAGGACCCCCCACCCTGAAGGGGGTGTGGCCAGCCTGCAAACAGCCCTCATTCCCTCACCCAGGTTGGCCACATCCCCATGGCCCAATCCCTGTAAACGGGCAGTTGAACATTCCTCAAGGGGTCCCAGATTGGAGAGGGTGCAGGCTGGGCTGAGGAACACCCGACCCCATGCACGAATTTCATGCACCGGACCTCTAGTATTATATAAACCTGAGCAATATATATATCCAATCTAATAAAAGGGTAATATGCAAATTAACCATCACTTCGTCACAGAGATGACGGCGCCCATAGCCACAAGATGGTGGCGCCCAGTCCTCTCAGCCCTGCCGGAGTCCCCCAGTCCCGGAGGGGTGGCCACTGAGAGCAGGCAGCATGAGCAGCCTGGTGGAGGGCCTCTGGGCAGCAGGCATGCAGCGGTGGGGCGGGGGGGAACGCTTGCGTTGTCATCCCTGTGACGAGGCAAGCATTCCGCGCCTGGCTGTGGATGGGCCTCTAGGCCATGGAGAGCCTCTGGGCAGTGGGCACAGAGCAGCTAGGCCCCGCAGAGAGTTACTGGCACACAGATTCATGCGCAGGGCTACTAGTATATATATAATTCTTATCTGGAAAAAATAACTATAGTTAATTAGGTAGCAAATATTTATTTCAATTTCTGAAAGCTAATTACCCAATATATTTGTGAGAGTTTCAGGAAAAAAATAGGCACTCAACTATGCAATTATTACATAGGCCACCAGGAACTTTCTCTTCAAAGTAATTATTTACTAAGCAAAAATGCTCCTGCAAAGTCATTATTTGCCTCTTATGGAGTTTATTTTCTCTTATCTTAGATCATTTTTGTCTTTGGCCTTTAGAGGTGGTAATATACATATGCTGTTTAAATATAAAAATTTTGGTCTGCATATTGTCAAAATATAAAGAGTTTCTGTTTAAAGTACCCAGCTTGCTTTAAATATAGGCAGGATTTGGAAATTTAATATTTTTCTTTCCAGCAGATAATAACAGTTACTATGAAAGTGTTCTGCAATGGACCTCAGATAATAAGCTACTGCCTCTAAAAAATGCAATTTATTATTTATGGTTTAGAATTGTGAAACATATTTTCAAATATTAGTTTAAATGAATAAATTACCTCTGAAGTTGTTCCTAATATTCATATTCAGGTAACCTGAAGCAAACGATTAAAATCTTTGATTTTTCCTTCTGTTTCTTTTCTTTCTGCTCATGCTTCTCTCAATATTGACTCTTCTTGCTTTATAATTATGTTTACTTGTCATTCCTCTTCAGGCTGCCAGAAACTGCTAATGAAAACATTGATTCGAAGGAATATATACACTTCTGTGTTCGTTTCAGTATTATTTACAGTCACCAAGATTTTCAAGCAGCCTGAGTGCCCATCAATAGATGAGCGGATGAAAAATCTGTGGTACACAATGGAATACTACTAGGTTGTAAAAAATAAAGAACTCTTATCTTGCAACAGCATGGATGGACCTGGAGAGTATTATGCTAAGTGAAATAAACCAGTCATAGAAAGACAAATACCATATGATTTCACTTATATGTGCAATCTAATGAACAAAATAAACTAACAAACAAAATAGAAACAGACTCATAGTTACAGAGAACAACAGACTGAACAGTCTGACAGCTCTCAGAAGGGAGGGGGTTGCAGGGTTGGGTTAAAAAGGTGAAGGGATTAAGCAAACAAACAAAAAACTCAGACACAGATACAATATGGTGATTACCGAGGGAAAGGAGGGTGAGAGGACATAGAAGAGGGTAATAGGTGGAAAAATGGTGATGGAAAGAAACTTGACTTGTGGGGGGGAGGGGAGGTGGTGGTGAACACAACACAATATGCAGATGACATATTATAGAACTGTACACCAGAAACCCATATAATTTTATTAACCAATGTCTCCAAAAATCTTTAATTAAAAAAAAGAAAGAGCCGAAACCGGTTTGGCTCAGTGGATAGAGTGTCGGCCGGTGGACTCAAGGGTCCCAGGTTCGATTCCGGTCAAGGGCATGTACCTTGGTTGTGGGCACATCCCCATTAGGGGGTGTGCAGGAGGCAGCTGATTGATGTTTCTCTCTCATCGATGTTTCTAACTCTCTATCCCTCTCTCTTCCTCTCTGTAAAAAATCAATAAAATATATTTTTAAAAAAAAAAGAAAGAAAGAAAAACAACTTATTGATTGCTGTGAAAGATCTGGCTTCTTTATTATGCTACTAAAGTTAATCACCTCCATGACACAAAATAAACTCATCCTATGGTGCTTCTTTTCCCTCCATTTAAAAATATTCCTGAAACTATAAAAAGAAGATATGTAACAAAGGCATCATTCCTTAGCAAAAAATAGTGCTGTGCTTTTATTTGTATTTATTTCTGGCATTTCTACGAATATGCTAGGCAATTACCTAGCATTAACTACATGATTATACAGGGTGATAATTTTCATGTGCCCAAGAGCAAATAAAAAATTAGTTCACTAAAATTGGAAAGATAGATAATTTTATTTATTATTTTTAGGAAGCAAGTCAGCCAGGATCCTTTTGTTTTCAAGAGACAAATATCTATTAAACATTATGAAAGGAAGTTATTGGATTATATAGCTACACTGTAGGATTGACATAGGATCTCAGAACACAAAGGATGACATAGGATTCTAGGTCCTTTCATTTTACTCTTTTCTATGAATTGGCTTCTTTAAAAAATGTAGTTGCAGCTCTAGGCTCTCACCCTCTTTATGTTTGGTGATCCTAGAGAATGTTGTGGTTGTTTTCTGTAACCCAGGGACAACTCTGGCTCAACAAAAGGTGCTAAGTCCCTTGTTGGCAATGTGGACTATGTGACTGACAGATTTACCAAGTGGGAGGGGATGGTTCCAAGGGTAAAATCATTCAGAAATGACAAGAAGCACCTAATATTAACTATAGTAGGTGCCAATCATCAACTCTAAAGGTGCATTGATAGGTAAACATTTGAGAAAAGAGTCACCAAAAATGGACCACCTGCTAAAATACTCTAAAATAGAACAACAACAAAAAAGACTTATTGGAAGGAAGACTAATGCCATCGAAAACTAGGTTTTACCAATAAGTGCCAATTTGTTTTCTTCTCTGGGATGAAACATCAACTTCCTTGAATAATCAGTCTTTTTGACAGGATATAGTTTATATTCTTTCCTCTAAACACTCCACTCTCTTTTGAGAAATATGTCTTCACATGTGCTTTCTCCTACATCTATAGTAATAGTTAACTAGCAAAACCTTCATTAAACTTTGATTTTAAATACATTAAAGTTTAAGAAATGCTGATCTATCACATACTCTTTGTATTTTAATACCAAGAATCCAGCAAAAAGGTACAGAAACCTGGTGTATAGTACATGATACATTTTGGATTTAATTATATTGAAAAAAATTTATCCACATCCTAACATTTTTTGAGCCTTGGTTAAAAAAAAAAATCCAGCAATACCTGGAAATATATTGGGATGACTTGCCTCCTAAGAAAATAAAGATCTTGCAGTTATGTCATATTTTCAGATTACAGATTTAATATTTAGCTACATCTCGTCCTTCAAATCCCAGTAAATGTCTCCCTGTTTCTTCTAAGCCCGTGGTCTGCAAATTGTGGCTCGCGAGCCACAGGTGGCTCTTTGGCCCTCTGAGTGTGGCTCTTCCACAAAATACCACAGCCTGGGCAAGTCTATTTTGAAGAAGTGGCGTTACAAGAAGTTTAAGTTTAAAAAATTTGGCTCTCAAAAGAAATTTCAATCATTGTACTGTTGATATTTGGCTCTGTTGACTAATGAGTTTGCCGACCACTGTTCTAAGCTCACCTCTTAGCCACAAAAGAAAAATCAGTGGTGTGAAACTATATTAGTAAGAATTCAGGCTGAGGTGCAGCCTGTTGCAAGACACTGATCGCATTATTCATCTTCAACTTTATAGCAATTAGTCGTGCCCTCCCTTACTGACTCTAGTCTTGGGCATGAGATTATTTTAGGAGCGAATAGGGACACATTTGACAAGAGGAGAGGCTTGTGCACTTCCATGTTCTTCCTCCTGCCCTTTGCCTTCATTATTAGAACGTACAGCCCAGTTGGCTCTACATTCATTATTAGAACATAGAGCCCAGTTGTACCAGTAAAGGCCTAAACAGGACAATAGGCTCAGCCAAGATCAGAAAAGCCAGCTGTGGCTGACCACAGACATGAGTGAGCTTTATGGGTCCCAGTTTAGGTCAGCAGAACTGTTCAGCTGACAAAACCATGAGCAAAAATACTTATTATATTGTTGCATGCTGTGGAGGCTTTGTGGTTGCTCGATATGCAATATTACTCGGGCAACTACTGTGCTGTAGAATGGAGTTCAAGTACACTCAGTTTCAGTTGTGGTTTATTCACAACAAATAATTTTTATAGTGCTTAAACTTAAAAACTAGTAAAGAGTGCTCTCCATACTTAAACGTCTTGGTTTATGAATCTTAACACTATAAATAAAAAAAGAATTTGTTTATAAATATAATAAAACTGGCTCTCAAAATTCTCTGTCTCTCTACAGCAACTTGGTTATGAATTTTTTATTTTCTTTTACTTGTACTATCCCTACCTCTGGGTTCAAAAGGCCGGATAAGATAGCTTACCTTATATGTATATGACATAGATATAGCAAGACATTTGCTAACTGGAAATGAGGCAGTTGCATAAGTAGTTAATTCTAAAAGAGGAAGGGCAGGAGGAAATTTTACTATATAAACATCTTTCTCATAATTCTTAATTGGGAAATGCATTCTTGAGGTTATGCTTTTGCTAATTAATCCTTCTATCTTTGAATCATATTTATTAAAGAAAAAATCAAAGAGTTTAAGAAATCTAGTGACTGTGCCTATGTCTAATGATATCTAAGCAACAAATAGCTAAATTAGTCACACAGTATTGAACATACCATGAAAAGTACTTCTGAATAAAATTATATATTAATTCACTCAGAGCATGTCAGTCAGCATTGGTGAAGGTCTGGAGATGGGGGTGGTAAGGTGAAGTAGACAGCAGCTGGGAGTTATCAGCCAATACTCACAGCAGCTGTGGAATGGGTTTATCCTTGACAGGGTGATCAGGCAGCTCTGGGGCTCTCAGTTTTCCTGATTATAAAGCTGAACTTTTATTCCTGAATATTTTCCTACTCACTTTCCCCTTATGCAATAAAGTCTTCCTTGCTCTTGATGATTTAGCTAAATTTGTGACTCTTCCCCAGATGTAAACCAAAATACCATTGCTTGACATTCAGTTGGCCTAAGAGTGATATGCCATAAAAATGACCCAAATGGGTCTCTAAGTGATTTTCCAGGAAAATTCTATCACAACACCTAGGAATGATGGGTGATGTTTTCTTCTATCATATTATTAGGCTATACTACAAAGTGCATTATATATTTATGTATTTATCAGTTTCAGTTTGGCCTAAGTCTACCATTTACTAAAAAGTTTTCCAAAGTTAGATTACAGCAACTACATTTTAAATCAATGAGAAGTAGAGTACAATTTCCTTCCTTACACTAATTTAAGTAAATTTTATTAATGTAGCTTACCTAATTTTTAATTATAGAACATAAAATATGTTTCATACATCTTCCAGGTATTTTTATAGCCACTTTTTAATATTAAATAACTGTTTTATATTAAAAAGTTCTTTATTTGTTTTTCTTTAATTGGATATTCTAGTACATTTGTCATAACAATTCAGGGAATAAACATGAAAGTACTTTTTATGTTGTTTGTTTCCTCGACATCCCTATAAACCAAGGTGTCCATGCTGTAAGAAGCTTGCTAATATTTTAGAGAGAAAATGTGAAGTAGGGGTTGAAATAGTTTCTCCCTCAAATGTGTGACTATTTACTAAAGGCTATGTGTCTTCTTTATAGGGGAACAGAGAGCTATCTGTTAAGCAAAATCTAAAAGAAACATAGAACTTACTAAATGAGAATGGCCTCAAACAATCATGGAATATTATTTATTATTTTATGAAGTGATTACTTAGAAAGGAATCCATCTTTAATCCAAGTCATGTAGGAATGATATTAAAAGAAAAGATATATTCTTAAAATTATATAAAATTGGATAGTTCAGAAATGGTGTTTTGTGTCAATGTAATTGTCCAATTCCAAGAAAATTTCTGAAAGAATCAATATTGTATGTGCTACTTTTAAATTTTTAATATCCTGTATTACTTTATCACTTAATATCCACTCATGTAGTGTTCATCCAGTGTTCGGAAAGTCTAATATTCTGCCGACTTTAACAGCTGAGGAAAACCAATAAATCTCTTAGCTCTCTATGGAAGTTACACAAAGTCATAAGGCAGATCAATAGTCTAAGAGCATAAAAGTAATGCAATTCTCATGCAGTCAATTGCTCTGCCTCTATTCAAGTACTAACATGATTCATTACAAATTGTAAAATGCCAGGTCAATTGGATTATACAATAATTATATTCTGATATAAAGAAAACTGGCAATCTGGAGAAATTAGGGGCAAAAGTCAATCATCCCACTGAAATAAACACACAAACAAAAAATAAACCCACAAAAATTAAAATAAGTATTAGTGTTTATTTCCCAAAGTATGTTTTTCATTTAAACCATCAATTTTCATGCATGTTATTATATATTCTTGTATATCTCTACTTAATTTGCTGCTAATATAAACCAACTGAGAGTAGTATTGTGTCCATATAAGGAAAAAAAACAAATTGTATGTGATTCCTGTTCTTTCCTTCAAATTTGATGAAGTATGGATACTAAATAATAAATTTAAAAACATTTTGTCAATCTGGGTTGCAAATAAGTAACATATAGCCAAATAGACTATTAATACAAACATTTAAGGTATCATCAATAAAAATATCTGACTATATTATGCCTGACATTGTCTTCACAGAATTTGCTTCATATTGCATCTTTGAATTTTGTAATTTCAGAAATGACTGTGATAAATCTACAAAATAAAATTTTACCTTTTGATAGAAATTAAATGTTTGGCTTCCCTAAATAAAGGTAGTTTTGAAAGAAATGACCATAGTGTTAGTATGCTGAGGAAATATTAAGACTCAAGATAATCTGTTCCGAACTAAAAAAAAATTGTTCATGAAATTTTCTTCATAACAAGAGGAACAAAATCTAAAGTCGCATGGGACCTCCAGAGTCACAAAAAACACATCAAGAGGTGAAAATGAAGTTATTTCACACCATTACTACACAGTAGTGATAAAAATTGCTATGCTTCTTTTAAGTATGAATACAAATCATTTATCCAAATAAAGTTTAATACATGATTGGGTCAAAATGAGGGGAGGGGAATATCTCATGCCTTAAAGATAAACAGTCAGGGTACTGATGAAACAGGAAAAGAAAAAAGCTTTTAGAGGCCAACTGCAGAAATCTCCTTGCCAATAATCCTCTATTATCCAAGCTAGGGATCATAAGTTAGAGTTTTCCTGCCAGTAGGAAGATAAATTGTAGTCCAAGATTTCTATGCAAAGAAATAGCCAGAGCTGAAATCGAAAATATCTCAAGAGGTTAAAAGAAGAACGCTTTCAAAGGCTTTTCAGCAGAGCAGCTGGTGTCATCAAATGGCCAGAGACATCTTAGGCTGCGTGGGTCGCTACCACTTTATTGTTGGGTTCACCTGCTTCCGGTTGATAGAATCTCTGTCGTTAATGCTCCTTGTCTAGACTTAAATATTTCAAGAAGTATTCTGACAATTCCCATCAAAATCTTATGGCTTCAAAGAGAGATAGACTAATACGTTTTACCAGTTGTCAAACACCATTCTGCCACCATCATGCACAAAGTGAAATGTTCATTATTCAATTCCTTTATTTCAGAATTTTCTTTATCCTTCAGATTTATGGTTTGCTAAAAAGTAAAACCATTAAATTAGTAACTTAAATCTCAGTTGACTAGAATGCTATATTGTATAGCATCATGAATGCTTACCCCATTCCACATCAGGAAGGTAGAGGTAGGTGCTGAAGTGCAAGTGGCCACCTACAATCTGGTAAGTAGACTAATAATAATTACATATCTGATCTAGAATGACCAAGTATACATCTATACAATACATCCTCATATATCATTACAAAACCAGAATAGTACTAACATGGAATGAATTCTGTAGGTAACAGAGATAGATAGATGGGTGTTAAAATGGAGGCCAGTTGGTCTAGGACAGTGGTCAGCAAACTCATTACTCAACAGAGCCAAATATCAACAGTACAATGATTGAAATTTCTTTTGAGAGCAAAAACCGACTTCTGCGCATGGGCCACGAAGTTTCAATCA
Source organism: Eptesicus fuscus (assembly GCF_027574615.1). Taxonomy (NCBI): domain Eukaryota; kingdom Metazoa; phylum Chordata; class Mammalia; order Chiroptera; family Vespertilionidae; genus Eptesicus; species Eptesicus fuscus. The sequence continues at coordinate 60,963,020 of NC_072478.1, read as the reverse complement.
CACTGTACGTGCACGCCCACACATGGTATTTTGTGGAAGAGCCACACTCAAGGGGCCAAAGAGTCTCATGTGGCTCACAAGCCACAGTTTGCCGACCACTGGTCTAGGAGTTAAGAACTCTTCTATTGGAGAATCCTGGTTTTAAGCCCAGTTCCATAGTAAGTATTAACCATGAGATCATGGACAAGTCAACATCCCTAAGCATTAAATTCTTCACGTTTAAACTTAGGATAATGATCAAGTCTGCCTCAGAGGATTGTTGGGAATATTAAATAAGTCACTGGTATATTACAGTTTCACACAAAAAATGTTTTTTTATTTTTAGCCACCCTTTATGTTTTTTAAAATCTATTTTTATCATTTATTGAGTTCCTAATATATTCTAGACCAAGTATTTTGTAAGTTATTGAATTATCCCAAGTCATTACAATAGCCCTACAGGTTCAGATAATTCGCCCCATTACATAGATGTAAGACTTTAGGTTCAGAAAAGGTTTTATTGCTCCAATTGACGTAGTTATTCAGTAGTTTCATAATAATAAGGCCTTCGTCTGTATAATTCTTCTTAGTTCCACAGGTATAATTGGAAACACGAGTTCTGATAGTAAAATGCATCTTTATTGTATGTGACCTTTTTAGACCTCATAGAAACCCAGTTGTGGATCAGATGCCTCCTAAAGGATCTGGAAAGGGCATCTGCCTCTTGCTTCCAAATGTTATTCCTATTTACATGATACAATAAACTTTGCAGCACAAAATGTGACTCCTCTGAGTTAAACATTTGTCCTTCAAATGTGTCTCTCCTTGAGAATACAGATATCCCCTGAGAGTGGTAAGGCTATAGGAAATTAAGAGTGGCTTTTCATGCATGTACTTTTGTTAAGAATTCATTCCTTGTTTTCATAGTTTCCAGAGAAAATTCATGGCAGTGTAAACCATACCAGGTGCCTAAAACAATGAAAGTGAAAATAACTTAGATCACCAAAGATAAATATCTAGTTTGAAAGTTTTGCTCAATGCTTGGCTTTTCTTTTAAAGCAACTCTGTATTACTTCAAATCCCTGTTGAGTCTCTGCTTCCTGAATGTGAAATATTTTAAATTTTATCATGGAGGCAGCCAGAAAATTCTTAGACTCAAACTGCTGCAGTGGCCTTGAAGTCAATCAATCCTATACACCTCAGTTCAACTGTCTATAAAACTCTTTTCTTAAAATAAATAGAAAGGGTGCTTTTAAAGAATGTTCTGTAAACACCAGATTATTCCTCTCAAGTAATTATGTCCCAAAGGATCATCTTCTTGATTAAATTGTATATTTAAATTTATAGTGATGGAGCTGAAAACCTACATGTGAAACAAAGAATTTAGATACATAAAGAACTTCTATGAAAATGTTTAACAATAATAGCATTTAGATTACTTCCAAATGGTTACTAGATAATCAAAGTAGAAATTAAAAATGAGATATTCACAATCAGGTATTTTACTAAAACATTTTTGTCCTTCCTTATAACTACAGATTTTCATTTGGAAGTCATTACAATCATAATGCTTCCAATAAAAAGAAAGTTTTTTAATAATGTTACGTTGAAATTCATAGTAAAATAAATAAACTAGAAAGTTTGCATTGCTAAAAATATGGAAGCAGATTTTCAAAACTCTGGAAACTGTTAATGACAAGGGAGAGGATTTTTACTAGTTTTAAGTGGTCAAGGCTTAGCTGCTGAAATGCCTGTTTCCTTCTTTATATTTTCTTGTCACGATTGAAACTGAGGAACAAAAATCTTAAAGTCTAAAGAAACATCACACAAGTTAAGATTTCTCTGACTCCTATTGGGACCATACAAAACCTCAAGTCATTATAAAGCATTCTCCGTAGAACAAGTAATGAGGTGAGAAGCAGCTTCATTTCTGCTTCCTCCGAGTAGGAAAACATGTGGAACAAAAACTGGACAGACACAAAGTGAGCTGGGAGCCACAGGTCATTGTCTGAACTGGGAGACAAGGAAGCATTACACATGCGTACATGTGCACAAGCCCATATGCTTCCCAGATTTTTGCTAAACAAGAAACGAATTCTTTGTGATTTGGGGGAAGACGCTAGATACCTTAGCACAACTGCAGAATGAGAACCTTAGAGAAGGGCTTACAGAGACTAAAGTCACAATAGGTTGCTAATAGCAATTGCACATTTCAAAACTGAACATTTTTTTGGATATATTTATGTTGTTTGAGACCAATCCCTCTTTCTCCCCGCCCCCCTGTATTTTTATTTTAGGTAGTATAATCCTTTCTCGGGTTTCACAATTCTAAACCACAGTGCCAAAGGCCATGTGGTCTTAATAAAAATTAATCTGACTTTAAGCAGAAAAACCAGAGAAAACTGCCTTATTTGCTTTTAAATTCCTTTCCAATAACTTTTTATCCTAAATATTTATACTTACAAGTATATGTTACTTAAAATATATAAGCAATATAATATTATTAATATTACATATATAATATATTAGTATATAAATAGAACTCTTAGCTAGCCATTTTAATTTTTAAATACTGTCTCCTCTGAAAAGTTCAAATCTAGAAAAAACCATAAGTGCTAAAAATTTACCTGCCTGGCTAGAGTCAACAGAAACCTTTTACCCACAGACCTATGGCTCCTCTTCTTCCAAACCAACCAACACCCAGATACGGTGATGAATTTACACTCTCAATTTTTTTCTTCATGAAATAATGCAATTTTAAAGAGATAAATATTTTTACAAGTCATACGATAAGCTTCTCCTAAAAAGTTGCCAAGGGATTACCCAAAACATGGAGCAGTACAGAATCTCTTGGAGCAACTTCCACTAGACATCCAAAGATTTTTCAGAGCAGCACTGATTTTAAATTAATTTTCTTTTTAAATATAGGGATATGCTTCTGAAAGAAATTTTGAAAAATTATGAGACATTAAAATAAAACACACCCAAAACATAGAGAACATTAAATGACTTGCCAAAGTCAAACAACATATTGGTGGTAAAGCTAAACTTGCAACTCTGCTGCAATGTCCCACTCCTCACTTGTAGCCACACTTCTGATTTCTTTTTTTTCTTTCTTTAATGACTTGAGAAGCCTCCGATGTCTGCACAGCCTACTTTGTCCTATGCACTCAGTTGAACTTGATATATTTCAAGCTATATTTAAAATGAAAGTCCAAAATCCAAGACCAGATAACCCAAGGCTTAAGAGTTATTTACACAAATATAAAAAAACTCTTACAAAGTATCATGTGTTTCAGTGATACACACTTGAAGCACCAAAGGAAGACTATAGAGTAATAAATAATTTTCACTTCTATATACTTGTCAATTACACTGAACTTCATTAATCATTTTTTTAATATATTTTATTGATTTTTCACAGATAGGAAGGGAGAGGGATAGAGAGCTAGAAACATCGATGAGAGAGAGACATCGACCAGCTGCCTCCTGCACACACCCCACCGGGGGATGTGCCCGCAACCAATGTACATGCCCTTGACCGGAATCGAACCTGGGACCTTCCAGTCTGCAGACCGACGCTCTATCCACTGAGCCAAACCGGTTTCGGCTGAACTTCATTAATCATTTTAAATGTCCACAGGAAAAAGGTGTAGTCTTATGGACTATTTTAGGACTCAAGTACTCTTACAATTTAAATATCTCCATTTAACAAATTTGGTCAGAGCTAAACTTGTCTTTTCTAACATATTTCCTTGATATTAGTTTGTTTTTCCAGCACTCTCGTTACATTTTTGCAGCAAGATAAAATGCCATTTCCAAGCCCATCCTTCAGATGTACTCTACCAGACTTTTAAAAAACAATTTAGACGAGTGCTATAACTGCCTAAATTGAGAAGCTTAAAGTAAAAGAACTAAAATAAAGTGATTTCAGTCTGGAATGATTTTCAAATGTTATAGAGTAGGATAAGCTTCTAGACCACTGATGTTCACTACATGTTTTAAAATTGTGAAGTATTTTGTCTAACTAAAATTAAAGAGCACTGGAAAATGGAGCAGTCAGTTTACTTAAGCTTGAAAATTTCATTTCATTCAAATTGGATACAGTAGTTAAGTCAAACAATGGGGCTTCTATTTTCTGCCACATGTTATTTTTTTTTTTTAAGTACACAAGAACTGTCATATGAGCAGCCTGTGTGCCTGCTCAGCCCAAGGTTTTATGTTTCCGAAAGGCCTCCACCCCCAACTCTTAATGCTGAAAATAAATCAATTTCATCTGCTGTTGTTTTATTTCGAAGGCTTTTTTCCCCTGCTTCCTTTTAGGCCAGTTTCCACAAAGCCATATGGCAGCTGAGAGAAAGAAAGGAATGAGCTGTGTTTTCAGACCTGAACAAAAGGGCCTGTGGTGTCAGAGCCGCCCATGAATGCATGAGACACAGTCATGTGTAGAAGGGCCTGCAGCCCATCAGTGAGGACTAAAGGGAAAGCTGATAGAGCTGCCACTGCTTACACAGAGAAACATCGAGTGCTTTCCTTGTTCATGTCACCCGCCTTCATCTACTCCCACCTTTACCACATCCCTTCCTAGTTTGGTGCCAAAATTCCATTAGCTATATTAATGACATATGGTTGGAGGAAAAAGTATGTGGCAGGACAAGAAAGGCACAAAGTGAGCATTCTTTCTATTAATTTCTGATATTTGTATCCCAAGGTGCAAGAATACCAACAAAGATCGTGTCCATCATGTTTTTAAAGAGTTCAGAATGCACCAGAGCAAACAGCCCATAAAATACGACTATACGACTGGTCTCTCACCTACTCCAGTTGAACTCTTCTGTTCTCTAGTAATAGAAAACATTAAACAGACCCCTAAATAAAGCATATAACACACATGAATAATAAGTTTTGACATTGGGATATTCAGAACTCATAAAGCATATAACACACATGAATAATAAGTTTTGACATTGGGATATTCAGAACTCCTGACGTGTCTGTCTGTCTCTCTCTCTCTCTCTCTCTTTCTCACACACACACACACACACACACACACACACACACACACACACACATGCTCTTTCATCTATCCTTTTGTAGTTTCACACTGTATATACACTGAGTGGCCAGATTATTATGATCTCTGAACGCATAATAATCTGGCCAATCAGTGTATTTGTATCTCAAATGGGTACCAAAATATTCTAGACTTTTGCTGGAGATCAACCACCTATTTGCCCTGAGCTTTCTATCAGCCAGTGCAAAGGGGAAAACTGATCAGGTGCACGATTTATAGTATCTTTGATATCACATAAATGAGGTACTCAAGAGAAGTACACTGAGGGGCCAGATTATTATGCATTCAGAGATCATAATAATCTGGCCACTCAGTGTGTGTGTGTGTGTGTGTATGTGTGTGTGTATATATATATGAAGCTGAAAACTTTTGAAACAGGTAAGCTTCAAACCTTTTTAAACATGTGAAACAATCACATAGCATAGTAAAAAAATGTGTTGGTAACTTTTAGAATAACAAGTTGTGATATAAATGAAAACAATTATCAAAAATTTTCAAAAAAAGTAAATATATATGTTGTTCCCTCTCACATCAATGCCTTCCACAGAATTGTATATTCACATTGGAAGGTGGTTAATAAGATGGGAAAAGTTACATATGCCTAATACTTATACTTTCTAAAGTAAGAACATGGAAAGCGAGAAAAGGGATATATGAGGAATAGTTCCTACCCACACATGTGAGGATCTTCTTAATTTCCATCACATTAAAATTATGGCCAAATTGGAATGTAGAACTCAATTGCTTCTAAATCCTGCCCAGCCTCTCCAAATTCTTTACTCAGTAATTGGACACTGGGATTATTATTTAAAGAAGCATGATGCATTAAGATATTTAGGTCATAACAGAATTAGAGGTATTGTTGAAAAGTTTATTGGACAATGAATTATCTACCATTAGGAAAAAAATATGACAGCTGAGGGCAGGGAAAATAGTAGTCCTGGGACTTGAGCAATGATGATGATGATTTAAATAAAAAGGCTCATGGTAAGTGCTTCAAAGGAACACTCCACCTTGGGCAAGTGGATAAGTATGTTGTGCTGCACCAAATACACAAGTGAGACTATGCAATCATCCCAGGAGAAAGATTTAAAACATAGGTCACAATGCCAGTATGGCTTGAAAAGAAGTGGAAATTAGAATGATGAAAAAGTATTTGGGACTTCTGATTATGGCAGTGTAAAGAGGGCAGTCAATTCCTCCCACAGATAATAATGAAAAAACCTTTATCAAATCATTGGAAACAACAAAAGTCAGACAACAAATTGGAACAAGTTTATTGAAAAATTTCTACCCATATTGAATAGAAAATGTGAGTGTGTGGCTTTTTCCCCCAGTTCTTTCTTAAACTCCACCTCCAGTGAAGAAAAGCCACTGCCTCAACAGCGTAAAGTGGCAGATAATTGAATTCAGGGAAGGAACAAGAAAGCCATAGTTTGGCAAAAATCCGAGGTTGAATATAAACTCTCCAAATCTCTGCCTGGCTAATGACTACACATGCATGTGGTAGGTCCTTGACAGCATGAAGGACAAGCTTGTAGAGACTGGGGAGAATTCTATTTTGGAAAGACTTGTCTACTCCTGTTGAGATTTGTTTGTTGCAACTTTGACTTTGTTCCCCTACCTGAACACAGCATGGGAATCAGAAAGCTAAAGCTTACTGGCTTGAGGTTAGGAATCTGAACCCTGGGATGACTGAGCAACTAGGAACTTATAGAGGGACTACAAAAGAAAGAGAATCCCAGACAGAGTAATCTCCAGAATCTTCGTATAAATTCTACTCAAATGCATGGCTGAACACTAAACTATGCAAACTCAGAGAAGCCAGGCTAAAAAATGAGCTGCAGGAATCTGAAAACCTTGAGCAATGGCATCATTATTGATCACTGTGGGTAGAGAAATTTCACATTTGTAATTCAGTCCAGGCATCTGCCCACTAGAATAAAAATTCAACAGTTCACAGAAGGGGAAAAAAAAAAAAAAAGACACCACAGAATCTATAGTCAAAAAACATATAAAGTGTTTCATTTTAAACAAAAAATAATAGACATGTAAAGAAACAAGAAAATTCAGAGTGGAAAAAAGCAGTTAATAATAACTGATGCCGGTTGGGCTAGATCAGTGATGGCGAACCTATGACATGTGTGTCAGCACTGACACGCATAGCCATTTCTGATGACACGTGGCCGCTGAGGCGGCCATATGCCGAGGATGAAACATTTGCGAAATAATGTTTTTTTCCTCAAAGTGACACACTACCCGAGTTATGCTCAGTTTTTTTGGTGAAGTTTGACACACCAAGCTCAAAAGGTTACCCATCACTGGGCTAGATAATACATTTAGCCAATAAACACTTCAAAATAACTATTATTAATATACTAAAAAAGATAGGAAATTGCATTTTAAAAACTAAAAGACAATATGAGATTAATTAGTAAACAGGAACTCAATAAAAAAATTAAAACTATTAAAGAATAGAAAAATACAGCCCTGGCCCAGTGGCACAGTTGCCTGGAGTGTTGTCCCATACACCAAAAGGTTATGGGTTCGATTCCCCATCTGGGTGCATACTGGAGGCAATTGATCTATGTTTCTCTCTCTCTCTCTCTCTCTCTCTCTCTCTCTCTCTCTCTCTCTCTCTCCCTTTCCCCCTTCATCTCTCTCTAAAATATAATAGAAATTATTTTTAAATATATTTTCTTGATTTTTTACAGAGAGAAAGGGAGAGGGATAGAGAGTTAGAAACATTGATGAGAGAGAAACATTGATCAGCTGCCTCCTGCACACCACCCTACTGGGGATGTGCCTGCAACCAAGGTACCTGCCCTTGACCGGAATCGAACCTGGGACCTTTCAGTCCCCAGGCCGATGCTCTATCCACTGAGCCAAACCAGTCAGGGCTAGAAATTATTTATAAAAATCATATCCTCAGGTGAGGATAAAAAAATATTTTTAAAGAATTGAAAAATCTAGAGGTTAAAATTAAATAACTGAAAACTTTACTAGAGGGTTCAATGGAAGACTTAATATGACAGAATACCTTGAAGCAAGGTAAATAAAAATACACAAAACTTTAAAAAAGAGGAAAAATGAATAAAAATCAAGTGTGCCACAGACACCTGTAAGCAATATCTAACCATTTAAAATGTATGTAATTGTATTAGCAGAGAAGGGAAATTGAAAAAAAAATCAATGAAATAATGGCTGAAATAATTCACAAATTTAGTGAAAAATATTAACTTGTAATTTTGAGAAGCTCAATGAACCCCAAGTAAGATAAACATAAGGAACCAAAAGCACAGCTTAAGCCAGAAGAGATCTTGAAAACAGCAACAGAAAAATAACAGTCCCTACCATTGTATTGCATTAACGATACAATTAACAGCTAGCTTTTCAACAGAAACAATATCTCCAGAAGATATTAAAAAAATACATTCAAATATTTTTATAAAAAAAGCCAAGTAAGAACATTGTGCCATTGAATTTATCATTTAAAAATGAAAATGATATATATTTTCAGCTAGTCAAAATCTGACAGGATGTGTTGATATCATACAACAGAAATTATTTTTAAAAGTCATAAGCAAAAGAAAAATGACACCAGTGTAACTCAGATATAAAGGAATTTATAAATATGTGAATATATATAAAAGGAAAAATGTATGTGTGTATATATATATATATATATATATATATATATATATATATATATATACTAGGGGCCCGGTGCACGAAATTCGTGCACTGGTGGGAGGGGGGGGGGGAGGGGGGGGTGTGCCCCTCAGCCCAATCTGCACCCTCTTCAATCTGGAACCCCTCAGGGGATGTCCAACTTCCAGCAGTCGGACATCCCTCTCACAATCTGGAACCGCTGGCTCCTAACCACTCACCTGCCTGCCTGCCTGATTGTCCCTAACCCCACTGCCTGCCTGCCTGCTCGCCCCTACCTTGATCTCCTGCCAGCCTGATTGCCCCTACCTTGCCCTCCCCTATCAGCCTGATCACCCCAAACTGCCTGTGCCTTGGCCCCCCGTCTGGCCTCCCTCTGGAGGCACCACCCCCATAACCCCAATGCTGCTGCCACTGCAAGTGGTTATGGCTGCCTGAGCCTTGGCCTCTGTAGCCACTGCGGCTTTGTCTGGAAAGATGTCCAGAAGACAACCACTCTAATTAGCATATTACCCTTTTATTAGTATAGATTTGGGGACCATTACAACCACGCAGAACTTGAAGAAAACACATGGCCCTGGTCAGTTTGGCTTAATGGAGAGAGCATCGGCCTGTGGACTGAAGAGTCCAGGTTTGATTCTGATCAGGGGCACACATGCCTGGGTTTCGGGCTCAATCCCCAGTAAGGGGCCTGTGGGCGGCAGCTGATCAGTGATTCTTTTTTTTTTTTTTTTAATATATTTTATTGATTTTTCACAGAGAGGAAGGGAGAGGGATAGAGAGCTAGAAACATCGATGAGAGAGAAACATCTACCAGCTGCTTCCTGCACACCCCCCACCGGGGTATGTGCCCTCAACCAATGTACATGCCCTTAACCGGAATCGAACCTGGGACCTTCCAGTCCACAGACCGACCCTTTATCCACTGAGCCAAACCAGTTTCGGCTGATCAGTGATTCTTATCATTGATGTTTCTATCTCTCTCTCCCTCTCCCTTTCTGAAATTTTAAAAATATATATATATTTTAAAGAAAACACATGATCTTCACTTTGGGCTTTGTCATCTTACAATATCCTTTGTGCAGTGTTTTAACTTCCCTCAACTTTCCTTTACCCACCTTTAAAGTGCAATCTATTTTGGGGAAGATGATCAGGAAAGTGATTCCAGTGGGTAGAAGTTTTTTTTGGAGGGGATGGGTCATGAAGATATTTAAAAATTGAGCATGGTGATGGTTGTACCACTCTGAATTTACTTTAAAAAACCAGTTCATTGTACACTTTAGGTGACATGTACAGTATATGGGTTATATCTCAACAAAGCTGTTCTTTTATTTCTTTTTAAATAAAGACCAGTCTTATAATCAGTTGCAGGTGTTTTCAGAGGCCCCTCAAGATTTGCTTACCATGTCCCAAATCACGGCTGTGATTCCCAGTTGCCTCCAGTCCTGGTGGATCTGGATGGTGTGGTTTGCAAAGGAGAAGGTGGCAAGAGGCTTAGGGAATTTCGGCAACCCCATTCCCCCGGTCTCCTCATAGGGCACCAGGGCCATTCCCACTGTGCCAGCTCTGCTCCCTTTAACCTGTTGGGCAAAAGAATCCTGCGTGCTCTGGCCAGAAAGTGCATTCTTTCTTAGGTGGCCCCGATGCTTTTTTTAAGGTCGTTTTATGGATTCAAAAGAATAAACAGAGATGTGGAAAGCTTTTGTCAAGGCAGACACCCAGGGAGCGCCGGGCTCGGCCGGACACGACCCCCGGGTGGCAATCGCCATGCTGACACCCGGGGAGCGCCGGGCTCGGCCCGGACACGCCCCCCGTGGCGATCGCCATGCTGACACCCGGGGAGGGCCGGGCCCGGCCCGGCCAGCCCCCCGGGTGGCGATCGCCATGCGGATCCCCGGAACTTACAGGATTGGGCGCAGCCATCTTGGTCTTCCCAACGGCCGGATGGGCCACCCGGAGTCCCGCCCCCAGCCTCTGGCAGGCCCAATCATGGGCATAGCGGAGATGCGGTCAATTTGCATGTTTCTCTATTATAAGGTAAGATATATATATATATATATATATATATATATATATATATATATATCCTATCTAAATAAAGAGGGAATATGGTAATTGACCATCACTCTGTCACAAAGATGGCTGCACCCACAGCTGAGGCCAAGTTCCCATAAGGAGCCTTAACGAGCAATCAGCAGGGACCTGAGGCTACACCCTCCCCCACCCTGTGGGGCTTGTCAGGGGACCTCAGGCTGCCCCCCCCCCCTGCCCTGGCATCAGGCTGGAGGACCTCAGGCCATGCCCCCCACCCCGGTGCCAGGCCAGGGGATCTGAGGCCATGCCCCCCACCTGGCGAGGCTTGACGGGGGACCTCAAGGTGCACTTCCCGTCCTGGTGCTGGGCTAGGGGACCTCAGGCTGCTCCCCCCGCCCCAGCACCAGGCCAGGGGACCTCAGGATGTGCCCTCCCACCAGGTGGGTCTTGACAGAGGACTTCAGGCCACACCCCCCACCCCAGCACCAGGCTGGGGTACCTCAGACTGCACCCCACCCGGCGGGGCTTGATGGAGGACCTCAGGCCGTGCCCCCCCCCATCCCAGCACCGGGCCAGGGGACCTGAGGCTGTGCCCCCCTGCCTGGCTGGGCTTGACAGGGGACCTCAGGCCATGCCCCCCACCCAGCGGGGCTTGGCAGGGGACCGCAAGGTGCACCCCCAGTGCTGGGTCAGGAGAATTCAGGCTGCACCCCCCACGCAGCAGGGCTTGATGGGGGGCCTGAGGCTGCACCCCCCTGCTGGTGGGGCTTGATGGGGGACTTGAGGCTGTGCCCCCCTCCCAGTGCTGGGCCAGGGGACCTGAGGCTGCACCCCCCCACCTGGCAGGTCTTGATGGAGGACCTCAGGCCATGTCCCCCACCCAGTGGGGCTTGACGGGGAACCTCAAGGCACTCCCCTGCCCTGGTATGGGCTGGGGGACCTCAGGCCATGCCCCCCATCCTGGTGCCGGGCCAGAGGACCTGAGGCTATGCCCCCTGCCCAGTGGGGCTTCACAAGGGTGGGACTGGCCGGGTCTGGATCTAGCCCAATGGGGGGTAGCCAGGTGGGTCTGGGTCTCATGCGATTTTGAGGTGCATGTGGGTGGGAGGGGACTTGACTCTGGGTCCCGTGGTGGGCCCCAGACTCTGACAGGAGGAAGGTTTTCATACACATTTTACTAATTTTCTTTCATCTCTGACACTTCTATTATAGAGAAAGGGCAAATAGCAATATTAAATTATTTTCTCTAATTAATCCCCTTTTAATGTGCACGAATTTCGTGCACCAGGCCACACACACACACACACACACACACACACACACACTTGCTTAAATGATAAAGGTCATTGTTGTTTTGGTTTTTAAAGCTCATCATGATTCTCCTCAATGTATTTTCCCCAATATTACCTCAAAATATTCTATTAAGATAAACAAATCATGTCAAAAATATATTTGATGCATTCTTGCCCTATGTTTCTGCCCTATGGTAAATGTTACAGGTTGTCAGACTACATCCAGTATCCCTAGCATATGCCCACATGGGATTTCATGTTTTTACAGGGCACTCACCATGGTTGCCTACCTAGGGTCCATGTTTTTCCTTTTCCTTACTACTAGGACTCTGATGCTCCCTAATACAGAATTTTACTCATTTAAAAATATGTCACTCAGTTTTGGCAAAGAAGTGAGATTTCTACAATCAGGGCTTTCATGAAAGCTATTGCTTTTTGTTTTCTTAACAGAAACACAGACTGGACTTGGAGGCCTGTGCTTTTTCTCCTTTTCTTTTAAGCAAACACTTTAATAGCACTCACTATTTACCTGTCATGATTCAAAATGCTTTATAATTATTAACATATTTCATGCCTACAAGAAATCTGTTATAATTATTAACCTCATGTTACTAACTTTGAAGCAGAGAGCCTAAATAACTTACGTGACCCTTGCCCTTTGCTCTGATCCACCCTCCTTCATGGAATAAGGTACATCTCTAGAAATGCCACAGCTATCTTATAAATAGGAGCATAAAATGTACATACTTAACATTGCAAAGCAGAAAGATAAGCTGCTCTGGACTGGTAGTGTTGTGGTTCTATATGCCATGTACAGCACTCTGGACCTAATATGTGTTCATAAGTCATTTCTTTTTGTCTATCTACCAGTAAACAGCAGGACATGAGTAGCAATTTCACTTTTTAAAAAAATCTTTATTGTTGAAAGTATACATATGTCCTCTTTTTCCCCATTGACCCCTTCTAGCTCGCCCCCACCCAGCTCCAGGCCTTCACCACCCTATTGTCGGTGTCCATGGGTTATGCATAGATGCACACAAGTTCTTTGGTTCATCACTTCCCACCCACCCATCTTCCCCCACCTTCACTTTTTGAACTCAGCAAGTTCTAGTTCACTTTTATCTAACAGATCTTTCTTTAGCCTAATGCTTTTCTTTCTCCTTTTACTATAGGCAGATTGAAGAAGGTAAGCATCTTCAACATGTTGCCTGGTTGAGTTCATTCAACAAATAAGCTATTTTCCATGTTAACACAGGTGACAGAGTATCTAAACATTCTACTACCTCATAACAAGTGCCCCCATTCTTCCATACTACAATATATAATATTTTTCTTACTGTTAAAGCTCCCACTGACAGCCTTTTGGAGGGTTATGAGGCTTCTACCAATAGTTTTTCTCTTTGCAGTTTTTATTAACACTCACTTCAAACTCTTACCATTCGCAACAGCATGGATGGACATGGAGAGCATTATGCTAAGTGAAATAAGACAGTTGGAGAAAGATAAATATCACATGATCTCACTCATTTCTGGAATATAATCAACAACATAAAATGATGAACAAAAAGAGATCCAGAGACAGAGAAGCACGGGACAGTCAAACTTCAGAGGGAAGGTGGGGGGCGGGAGCGGATAAGAGATCAACCAAAGGACTTGTATGCATGCATATAAGCATAACCAATGGACACGGACACCAGGGGGGTGAGAGCACGTGCTGGGGGGTGGGAGTGGCCGGGGAGAGGTCAATGGGGGAAAAAGGAGACATAGGTAATACTGTCAACAATAAAGAATTTTTAAAGAGTAAGATCTAGAAAATTAAAAATTTTTTTTCAAGACTCCTTTTACCCACTTGCCACTCATTCTCCAAAGATGCACACACACATATATATATACACACACATATGTATGTGTGTGTGTGTGTGTGTGTGTATTTGCTAGCATCCAACTAATAGGTACCAAAGTCTACTCAAACAATCTCAAAATCTAGTAGCTTAAACAACATTAAGTCTAATTTCACTTACAAATCTGCAGTTTGGTCAGGCTTTACCACGGACAGCACATCCCCTGCTCCAATCAGTTTTGAAGACTGAGAGTTGAATTATCTGAAGACTTGTTCACTCAAATAGATGTTGACACTAATTACTGACTGAGACTTTAGCTAGACAAGGGCTGGAGCTAGAACACCCACACATAGCCAATCCATGTGGTTGCCTGCTTTCTACACAGCGTGGTAGCTCTTTTCAAGATCAAGCATCCCAAGAGGATGAGGCAGAAGCTTGATTTCTTTTTATAATTTAGTCATGGAAGTAGCATTGTGTCTCATTTGCCATAGTTGAACTCACCATATTCAAGAGAAGAAAACATATCATCTACCTCTCAATTGTAAAAAGATCATCTGAAGTAAAATATGTTGGTGTGACCACCTTTGTAAATTATAATCTGTCACAATACCACTTCTTTAATGTGAGAAAAATAAATTCCTACTTGATTAAGCCATTATAGCTAAATTCCTGGGTAGGTTTTTGTTTCTATGTTTCCCCTACTTGACTGTAAATCCCAGTAGGGGAGAGAGTCTTTCTTTGTGTTCCCTGTCCTGTTCACACTGGCTGTTAGTTTTAATAAGAATTAGTTGAAATGAATAAATGGATATACCGTGAGGCAGTGAAAAAGAGAGCTGAGAGGTTTGGGAGTTAAGCAGTGCCTTTCATTGAGGACTAGTATGAAGTTCTGTGCTGTGTTACCCTCTCACAGTGGCATCACAGTGACTTACACACAGAGCCTCGTGGACTGAACAAACTGAGCCTTGAAAGTGAGCCTGGCTCTTAGAATGCTCAGGTGTTACACATAGTGCGTGTGTGTGTGTGTGTGTGTGTGTGTGTGTGTATAGACTCTGAAAATAACCCAAAAAATGAATACATTTCCTTGACAATAACTTTCAAGGACATTTTATTGGCAAGCTCAGCCTGCTCTACAATTTCCTAATGAAAGCAATTTTTAAGTAACCCTGAACTTGTACAGTAGAGCTAATTGGAAGAGCTAAGAATGTTTAAAATTCAAGTGGTATGGCATAAAATGTTTGAATTTTGCATAACAGACCACAAAAAAACAATGTTAATGCTGAAACCTCTGAAATAATATGCCCAGAAAGCATTATGGGTGTACCGGTTAATAATGCGGATTCTGTAATCAAAGAAAACATGATAATTTCAAGAGAAACATCAAAAGTGCTTTATTCAAAGTAATGTCCATCGCTAGCTACACATTTTTCCCATCTTTCAGGTAATTTGTGGATACTGTCCCAATTGAACTTTTCTTGTTTTGAGGCAAACTATTCAGAGACTCAATTTTCCACTTCTTCGTATGTTTTGAAGTGCTGCTCAGAAAGTGTGTGTGCCATAGATCGGAACAAGTCGTAATCTGAAGGAGCAAGGTCTGGTGAATACAGTGGGTGGGTTAATACTTCCCATGTAAGATCTTTAAATGTGTCTTTAACTGGTTTTGAAGTGGGTGATGTTGTGTTATCATGAAGAAAAATTACTTTGCAATGTCTTCTGGCACATTCTGGTCATTTTACGATCAAAGCATAGTTCAAATTGATTATTTGTTGTCGGAAGTGATCAGTAATAATGGTTTCACCTGGTTTTAGAAGCTCATAATACACCACACCTTCCTGATCCCACCAAATACAGAGCATTGCCTTCTTTGTGAAGTGATTTGGCCTTGCAGTCAATGTTGATGGTTGACCTGGATCAACCCATGATTTTGTGCATTTGGGATTCTCAAAATAAATCCACTTTTCATCGCCAGTCACAATTCGATGCAAAAAAGACTTTCTTTTGTGCCGTTGAAGCAACATTTTACTGATGACTTTTCAGTTTTCCATTTGTCTTTCATTCAGTTGATGTGGCACCCATTTTCCTTCCTTTCGAATCTTTACCATTGCTTGTAAACGATTGGAAATTGTTTGCTGAGCAACGTTTAATCTTTCTGCAAGTTGTTTTTGAGTTTGACATGCATCTTCATCCAATAATGCTTGTAATTTTGGTCTTCAAACTTTTTCAGTTGACCTGGATGTCCTTTGTCTTTCACATCGAAATCATCACTTTTAAAGCATTTAAACCAGTGTCCACAAGTTTCTTGAGATGGAGCATGTTCACCATAAGCTTCCCGAAGTATATGATAACTTTCAGCAGCACTTTTCTTCAAAATAAAGTAATGAATTAAAACTTCACGCAAATGCTCTTATTTTTAGCACAGAATTCGACATTTTTAAGCATAAAAATATTTATGATATTAACACCTTCAGAAAATTTGACATATGAACTTTTGAAGCTTGTTGTCAATACAAAAAAATAGCACACATATCAAATCGCATATATATCAACATATGTGTAACTCCATCTATTGAAAAACTCCGCATTATTAACCAGTACACCTGTAAATAAAGAAAACATAAGCAGTATTTTAATTAGTCATTTATATTCATTAGAAGTAAGACCATACTATGATTATTAGATACATTGTATAAAGTAGTTTTGCTATGATTTCATGCATTGGACAGCATGATATTTACACTCATGTTTCTTCCAAATCATAAATTCAACGATGAAAAAGAGGGAGTCTCAGAAAAAAATTGAAATTTTTTTCTTTCCTTATGACATATGCGATTACCTCACCCTCTAAGGAATGTATGCTGTAAATACTGGATTTATAGCAACACCTCAGATAATTACACAGTTTTAGTGGTATTGAGCAGAGAAAGAATTGCTGACTGTCCACACAATGCCCTCTTTTATTCAGTATTAGTCTCAGAAGAATGTGACGATATAGGTTAACTATGTTTATGTTGTCCTTAAGGAGAAGAAAGTTTATATATATTTTAGAGGGCAATATTCTTTTAACAAGCTGAACCAACTTACAGGGGAAAAAATAAAGCCTTATAAAAATTGGAGTAAATGTCTTCAAACCAATATGTTTTTTTTAAATGTTTTATATGGTACATTCATTTTTGTCTCACCATCGCATAACTATATCTACAAATAGTTGAGGTCAAACTCTCTCAAGGGTAAAAGCATACAGCTTAATGTTTCTGTTGGGTTTAGTGGAGCTCAAAGAGCATCTGGATTTGTTGGTCATGGCATTCCCTCTTAAACCCTCAAGAGTCTGTTTGAGCCAGTTATAACGGAACAATTCAACGTTATAACAGAACAATTCAACAATTCAGGGTATCCTTTTCCATGTAAAAACATCTGTTTACATGGTTTATGTCTGAGTGAATATGAACATGTTATCATTTACTGAAAAAAAATGACATGATGGTATATAGCTTTTGTATCTAGTAATCTTTATTCAACTTTTATGTTTCAAAGATTAATAAATTATAGGATATGGTCTAATTCTCTTGGCTATGAATTATTTCTAGTAGAAAATAGTCAATCAGAAAACAGATTTCAAAACCAATCTTTATAAAAAATTTTTGTGAAAACACTATGTGTTATTTATATTTAGGGTTATCAAAAATGTAAAGGGAAAAACATCATCAGGAATATGATTGTTACATCTACTCATGTATAGATCTTTGTAAAATTCAAATGGAGAAAGTAAATTATAAGATAATAACTTGTAAGATAGATATATTTCCCTTTATTCAAAGGTTGTGCTACAATACTAAACAAACATAATATCAACCAATAGAGTAACTTATAGAAGAGAGAGATGCAGTCAATTTCTTTTTTGTTACCTCATCAGATATCTACTACTCCTTCTTCTTTTCTGTAAATTCAGGGTTTGACATTTGCAAAGTTGATGTATATAAGAGAAAGGAAACAGAAAAGGAATGGAAAGCATTTACTTCACTTACACAGCTCTAGAGTTACAGCATTAGCAATTTCTGTTTTTAAAGTTACCTATGCCTCAGAAACCAGCAAGTCAGCATTATTACATTCTGGAGGCCAAATTATTTTGTGCAATCAGAATGAAAAAACAGTGGAATAAATCTTAAACTAATAATCATACGAAAGCCATAAATTCCTCTTCACTTGAAGGTACTATAAATACCATGTCTACATAAACTAGAAGAATGCAATTGACAAGATGAAGCAATTCCGCTCCTGGAAAGTTTTTGTGTGTTCTTGGGGAGTTCTCTAACCCTGAAGACATCTGGCCTACAATTCCCTTGTGCTGGGTGCAAGAATTGCAGTTGTCAAGTGAAACACAAGGGGCAAGTGAAGCTGTGGCCAGAATGGAAGGGATGGGGGTGAGGAGACAAGTTTATTACATTCTAGCCTTATGATCAACTCTGGATTCCCAGCAATCTTTTGTTAGTTTGAAAAAACTTTGCCTGGGCTGGCATACTCAGTGGTTAGAGCATAGGCCTGCACACAGAGGGATCGTGGATTCGATTCCTGATCAAGGGCATGTTCCTTGGTTGTGGTTTTGCTCCCAGACCTGGGTCAGAGTGCCTGTGGGAGGCAATCAGTCGATGTGTCTCTCTCACATCAATGTTTCTCTTTCTCACATCAATGTCTCTCTCTCTCTTTCTCTCTCTCTCTCTCTCTCTCTCTCTCTCTCTCTCCCTCTTTCTTTCTCTCTCTTCCCTTCCCTCCCTCCCTTCTACTCTCTGAAGAGCAATGAAAAAAATATCCTCAGGTGAGAACTAACAAATAAAACAAAACAAAAAAAGAAAATTTTCAATTTAAGAAATTACTAATTGCTTTTATTAATTTTATTTTACTTAAATCACATTTTTAGTAGCAAGCAGTAAAGACAGAATTTAGAGAGATTAGATTGAGTTTGTATTTCACATACATTAAATATTTTTATTATTTTGTGATATACTTTGTCTCATTGTTATTGCTAGAGTCTGGATGTGTCATCCCAAATTCATATATTGGTGCCCTATGCCCATGTGATAGTATTAGAACATGGGGCTTTTGGGGATATGATTAGGCCATGAGGTGAAGGCCACAAGAATGGGATTAGTGTCTTTAGAAAAGAGACTCCACAGAGCTCCCTACCTCCCTCCCTCTGATGGTCAAGAGTGCCCTCACTTGACTCTGCCGGCACCCTGATTGGAGACACCCAGTCTCCAGAACTGTGAGCAATAAATCACTGTTGTATATAAGCCTCCTAGGCCTCATGACGGTGTTATAGCAGCCTGCACAGACTAAGACAGTTATAAGTACGGACAAAATAATTCTGAACTTTTGAATATGAAATTGGGGACATAAACTCCAATTGGTCATTACTGCATGTAAGATTTTTGTTGCCTTCAAGTGTATAAATGACACACTTCCTCATTTATGGTCAAATGCTGCCTTTGGTTCCCAACTCTTGTCGACAACAATTTACCTTAATATAATTACTTAAAAGATACACCCACGTGCTGCATAACGATGTTTTTAGTCAATGACAAATAGCATAGACAACAGTGGTCCCATAAGATGATAACGGAAGTGAAAAACTCCTATTGCCTAGTGACTTCCCAACCACCCTCTTCACCATAGCACAAGGCACTGCTGGACCTGCGGGCTCATTCCATGGATAGCAATGCCGAAGGTCAGAAAGGCCTGCAGGCGCTCACCTGGCCCCACGGCTCCCACAGGTGCCTCTCCTTTACAAACCAGTGTGGACTGGACGGAGCGGTGTGGTTTTTGAGGCTGCAAGACGCCCTTCCATGACAACCATTAGGAAACTTGGAAGAAAACATGTTTATTACTTACAGACCTGCAGCTTTCTCGGGCAGCGGCCGGGAGCGCAGAGCGAGGTGGTGAGTGGAGCTGAACTGGGCGCACGTGGGCCTGGGCTTCTGCTTCTATTGAGGCCGTGGTGGGGGTGGGCCTAGCGTTTCCTGCTCGCTCTTCATTGGTGAATTTAGAACCTGAGAGCGGGAATTTAAAGTGTGGGAAGAGAAAAGAACAAGTAGCCCAAATGGTCAGTTATCCCCCCTAACCAAGGTCTCTGACATAAAGGCGCCTCAGTGGGGGGAGGCAGTGGCTCGGGTTCCCAGTCCTGAGCTGGGTGCAGGGTGCTCCAGACAGCCCGCTTGGACCAGGATGCCTGCCTGCCAGTCAGAGCTTAAATCAGGCACTTGCACCACAAAAAGAAAAGCGGACTGTCGGGGCTCACGCACAGTTCCTCAGGGGTTTGTGGTGATGCTGGCGTAAACAAACTTCCTGCGCTGCCACGCACCATTACAGCAGTGGGCTGGACCAGCTGGGTTTGTGTGCGTGCAAGGCAATTTTCTCAGAACATAACACCGTCATTGAGTGGCGCATGATGGTAATTAATGTCTTTAAAAAATAAATTCCTGAATTATAAGTGAACTGGAGTGACTTTTAAGTTGGGGATAGATCCCAATCGATTATTCTGGATTGATGCCTCATCAATTTAGGGTTTCCGAGCAAACATCAATTTTTAAATATGGTCCCTAGGGATAAAGCTTTCGCCAAAGAGAATAGCCTAAATGTCTGCCTTCCTTTTATCGTTTGGATTAGCCAGGGAAGAGGAAGGTATCATGGTGAAGTGATATGCAAGTGAAGTTCATTGCCAGGATTAGTAATAACTATTTTCTGAGAGCTATCTAGCAAAAAAAGTGAGGTGGTGCAATTCACTGGGATTTAAGTTTCTGTTGAAAAATAAATAAAACTTTTTCCCCAATGTATTTCCCTTATTCTGAGTCCTACTTTCATAGACCGTGATCAAAATTGCAAGTTTGGCATCTCAAGTCTCTGTGGCTATAACAGTTCTTTTCCCAGCTAGTAACAGATTCATTTCTGCTAAAATTCTATTACTCTAAGCAATTTCTCTCAAGGATTGTAACAGTTCTTCTGAAAACAGATCAGCAGCTTTCAGTATAATCTTACTTCATCTAACTGGAACAGGTCCACTTCTGGTAAATCCTGCAACTGAATGTGACAGGAATAGAAAATTCTATTTCAGTACCTTGCAGAGTATGATGAAAGGCACTTGGAAGGTGCTTTGGATTGTTTTTGTTTTGTTTCGTTTTCAGTCCTTCTCTTAGAATTAGCATTTGTTCTATTTTATTTTTAAGTGATGCTTTAACAGCTTTTATATTTTAAGCAGAAATAAAATTAAAAACATAAAAGCGGGTTCTCTTTCAAATGTTTACTGAACAAATAGGCCCTTTGGAAGTATTTTGAAATTAGGACATTAACATGGGTTCAGAAATAAACTGCTCTGTGCTACACTCAGCTATACTCATTCACAAATTATAAACACGGATGTACAACCTCGAAGGCTGATATTGCAGATACTAAATTTGAAAAAAAAAATTAACTTGGAATGTATATTTGAGAAAGAAAAGAAAGAGGGGTGGGTAGAAAGAAAACAAAAAGGGGGAAAGAGAGAGGCAGCAGAGAAGAGATAGAGGAGCTAAAATCATTTCAACTGTATTTACTTTAACAATCTACAATAGCTTAATGAAATTATTTAAAGCTTAATTTGGTCAAGAAAGTTAATGTAAATAAAGTTCAGCTGAGAGTTTGACCTAAATGAAAAAAAAATCACATGAAGGACATTTATCCCTTAAGGTAGTTAAATTGCAGGTTGGTATTAATTATCACTTATAAGGCATCTAAATGATTGTCCATGGCTATCGAGGCAGGTCTGTGGCAAATTTTTTTAAAAAGAAACATATAGGAATCTAACATCTAAAGTTCCTGTTGATTGAAATATATATCAATTTTCTAAAATTCTTTAAAATGTTCAATTTTTGAAAAAAATTCTTTGTGGTTGTACTCAAAATAGTTCATTAGAGTGTTCACATAATCTTTGCAGTGATTACAGAGCAGCAAATATCCAGGTCTATGGGGAGGCTTTTTGTGCCTTTTCCTATCTCCCTTCATCTCTTCCTTTTCCTCTTTTTCCCCTTTGTGTGTGTTCTCCTCCACTTCTTCCCCCTCCCTCTTCTCCTCCTCATAGCAGCTACCATTTAGTTAGTACTTTGTAGCCTTACTAATGTTCCTGCCAATGCTGAGTATTAGCATGTGATATCTGGGCCCATCTCCAAAGCTATCCTACATTGTAACTTTTATTACCTATATTTATAAACAAGGACATTGAGACTCAGTTTGGTGAGCAGTTAACTGCAGTGCTTTGCTCTTTATGCCCCACGTTGCATTGCAGTAAATCCTCACTTACCATCATCCATAGGTTCTGTGACTTTAAAGGAAACAGGTGTATAGCAGAACCAATTTTACTGTAGGCTAATTCGTATAAACAAGAATTAAGTTCCTAAGGCATATATCTCATCAAGATGATAACAAAATTATGTTGAATGAAATGATGTCATTCAGGGATGTTCAATATTTTGCAACTGGAGTGAATAGATGCAAAGAGGTCAATACACAGAGTGCCAAAAAAACCCCAAATATTTCTTTTTTTTAATTTAATTTTGAAAGCTAGAGCTTAGGTTACTTAGTACAAGAGCTTTCTAAGGTAAGAGGAGAGAGAAGATGTTCTCACACTTGCCAACAATATGGAGCTTTAAAAATCAGGGCTGGAAAATATTATTTTGAACTCTGCAGACTACTTAAGAATTGTCTTTTAACTATTTTAACTAGCATAAAAGAGGGTGAATAAGAACCACAGCAGTTTGAAAGACTAACCAAAAGTGTATCCTTTTTATTAGAATACTTGTACTATATTAATAAACAATATTTTATACTAATTATCTCCACACTGCTTGAAGTTAAAATTAAAAATGAACCATCTGAGAATCTGAGGATATTTAAACAATCAAGCTGAATAATTTTGCTTCCAAATTAGGAGTTTTGAAATATGCATATTAGAACATTAGTTTCACAATCTGTAAAATTAAAGGGGCTTTTAATAATTATGAATATACTAGAGGCCCAATGCACGAAAATCGTGCAAGAGTAGGCCTTCCTTCCCCCAGCTGCCGGCACCAGCTTCCCTCTGGCACACGGGACCTGGGCTTCCCTGCAGCTGCTGGCACGCATCTGAGACCCGGGCTTGCCTGTGGCCCAGCTTCATCGGGAAGGTCGTCCAGAAGGACATCTGGAAGGACATCTGGTCTGATTAGCATATTACCCTTTTATTATTATAGATATATTTCAGTTGTCTTTAAAAATCTTTTAAGGCTACTTGCAAAAATGTTAGCTTCCCCAAACTTTAATATCATAAAAATAGGCAACCTACAATATGTAGCAAAACTATTTAAAGAGGCAATATATGGCCAATTAAACAAAGTAGTCATAAAATAATAATCCAGGAATGAAAGAATTATTGGGGCTATGGAAGTTGACTGCTTTTTATTGTTTGTTAAAGGACAGATCAGCCTGGGAGTGGGAGAAAGGTATCAGAGTGTACTTCAGAGAGAAACAAAACTTTGTCTATAAGATGTGGTCTAGATGAGTCTGATTTTGTATCTTCTTCCAAACCTGTATCATTTCTGAGTCAATATAGGTATTGGTGGGATCAATAATAGATTTTATAATATTCGTTCATAATATCCTTTCATCTATTTGTACTATAACTTCCTTAATCAGCCATCTATTACTGGACTGTTAATTTCTTCCTTTCTCTGTAATTATAGATATGGCTGGGTGATATTTATACATATGAGGCTCTTGTTTTCATTTGGTTGGTATGGGACATTTACCTCATTTACCTAAATAAATCCTCAATTTCAGCTCTGAACTTAAATATCACTTTCTTAGGATGCCTTCCCAGAGCCTCTACATCAGCGATTTTCAAGATGTGTGCTGCAAGAATTTGTAAAATATGCAACACCTGAGTATTTAGTCAGGGGTACTGATTTATTTTCCCTTATGGTCAAATAAAAAAAAAATGACAACAGCCAACACAATAATGGCCATCCAGTGGGAATGAATCAAAATTATACCTATTTTTTGTTGTACCACAGAATTTTAGAAATTAGTTTATGTGTGCCATAAGAAAAAAAAGTTGAAAATTGCTGCCCTAGACCATAGTTTATTCTCTCTTTTATTCTATCTCAGCATGCTATATTCCACAGCATGTATGTTGCTACAAAATTCTTCAAGTATTTAATTTTAATTGTTTTTCCTTTTCTCACCAAAATGTACTATGCATAAGGTCAAGGATGTTGTTGGATTGCTTAATATGTTATCCATGACACAGTGATCACCACATAACATATATTCAATAAATATCAGTTTAATCAATGATCAAATTTGCTTTTCTATAATTTCTAACCCAACTGAGATTTTTTTTTATGATGCTTTCTTTAATTTTTAATCTATTTAAGAAGTACCATTTTATCTACGGAAATATCATGTGTGTTAAATTAATTTGTATGAGCTCTTTGTTTAGTAGGAAAATTGACTTGTTGAAATGCTCAGTACAAAATACTTTCTTATATGTTATTTCATGTTGTAAAAGGTTGTGGAAAATTAATTGGTCAGATGTGTAGAAATCTGTGGTTGATAGCTAATACGTTTGACATCACAATGTAGAGATGTGGTCTAGATGAGTATGATTTCATATCTTCTTCAAACTTGTAAATGGTCAAACTAAGAAGCACAGTGGTATTAAGTATCAATAGCAATAGAGATTTGCTTTTAATAAACCAGATTAGCGTCAGTGAATAATCGTGATAGGAGAGTAATCGAAGGGCAAAGTCAAGCAAATACATTGTAAATAAAGCTATAGGGATGAGATAAACAACACAATCAAAAAATGGGCAACGGACCTAAATAGATACTTTTTGAAAGAGGACATAAGGAGGGCCAAAAGATATATGAAAACATGCTCAAAGTCACTAATCATCTGAGAGATGCAAATCAAAACAACAATGTGGTACCATCTCACACCTGTCAGAATGGCTATCATCAACAAATCAACAAACGACAAGTGCTGGTGAGGATGTGGAGAAAAAGGAACCCTCGTGCACTGCTGGTGGAAATGCAGACTGGTGCAGCCACTGTGGAGAACAGTTTGGAGTTTCCTCAACAAACTAAAAATGGAACTCCCATTTGACCCAGTGATACTACTTCTAGGAATATATCCCAAGAAACTAGAAACACCAGTCAGAAAGGATATATGCACCCCTATGTTCACAGCAGTACAATTCACCATAGCTAAGATTTGGAAACAGCCTAAGTGCCCATCAGCAGATGAGTGGATTGAAAAACTGTGGTACATCTATACAATGGAATACTATGCTGCAGTAAAAAAGAAGGAATTCTTACCATTTGCAACAGCATGGATGGAACTGGAGAGCATTATGCTAAGTGAAATAAGCCAGTCAGAGAAAGATAAATATCACTCATTTGTGGAATATAATGAACAACATAAACTGATGAACAAAAACAGATCCAGAGACAGAGAAGCATCAATCAGACCGTCAAACCTGAGAGGGAAGGTAGGGGAGGGTGGGGGTAAGGGGGAGAGATCAACCAAAGGACTTGTATGCATGCATATAAGCCTAATCAATGGACACAGACACCAGGGGGTGAGGGCATGAGTGGGGGGGGGCTGGGGGGGATAAGGACACATATGTAATACCTTAATCAATAAAGAAAAAAAATTTTAAAGCTATAGGGATGAATAGACAAGCCTAGTGAGTGCTAACTAATAGTAGAAATTTTTAGTTGTCTTCATTACTGCCTCTCAAGAAAAAATAACTCAGCCAACCCTATGTCAACAATGTTATTTATTCACCTCCCCTTTATCTGTTTGAAGCTTATATCATTTGAGGCAGGGGGAGCCTCTTAGGCTATAGACTAAAGTCATCAGGCTTCAGCTAAAAGTTGTTTTTAGTCTTTACATAGAAAGTAATGTTTTAAAATCTGCACTAAAATAAGGACATATCTTCTTATATTGTCCACAGATTTAAATTTCCTCAGTTGCCCCAAGCAGAGTACATATATCCTGAGTTAATTTTTTCTACATATTTCTTTGTAGCTTGGAGAAATCTTATTGGCTGAAGAAAAAATCGAATCAAATAAACTTTATAGGAATTGTCTATTTACACATTTATTTTCATCAATCAACTAAGCATCATATGGAGTATACTTTGCATTGTGTGTGTGTGTCTTGCATGCAATATTTTAAAAAATGAACAAGACTCAGTCCCTGCTCTCAAAAGTTACAATTTAGTAAGGATGGGGAGAAAATAAATTTTCATTTTATACTTTGCTAAAAGCATACTAAGTCTTATATGTGATTGGTACCATTAGCAATATGTGAGCAAAGAGCTGGAGGATCTCTCAGAGTAAGATACATCTCTAAGGCTTTTGAGTATCAGGAAAAAATATTCATAGGAAGGAAACAAAATAGAAAATAAATGTATAGCTATGAGAAGCACTTTTAATTTAAATATATAGAATTTAGCAAAATAGTGCTTAAGTGGACGTTATGTAGAAAGAGAAACACGAAAAGTCAATGGTGACCCCAGAGTTTCTAACCAAGGTAACCAGTGACATTCAGAAAAGTAGAGGAGGAATGAGAAGGACCTGTTTGATCCATAAGATAATTTCATTTGTTTTTTAATAATTAGTAGCTGAACCTACTTTATGTTAGCCATTGACCCTAGATCCTAGAATGCTATAAGTTAAAAATGAAAATCTAAAAAGTATGAGATGTGGTTCACATGGCATTGAGTTTTAATTGTCCATCAAGTCCAGGTAGAGATGTCCATATGGAATGTGAAATTCAAACCTTGAAACTGGGTATTATGGACTGAATGTTTGTGTTCCCCCAAATTCCTATATAAAGCCCTAATCCCTATCACATTGGGAGTTAATTAGGGTGTGATGATGTCAGGAGAATGGAGTCCATATGATAGAAATAATGCCCTGATAGGTTGAGGAAGAGAAACCAGAACTTCCTCTCTCTGCCATGTGAGAATACAGCCAGAAGAGAGATGTTTACAAGTCAGGAAGAAAGCCCTCACCACATCTGCCAGAACCTAGAACATGCACCTTCCCAGCCTCTGGAACTGTGAGAAATAAATACCTAATTTAAACCACCCAATCTATGGTATTTTGTTATAGCCACCCAAGAACACTAACACACTGGGTCTCAGAAGACTGGACATTAGCAATAGCTCAAATCCATGGATTTGGCCAAAGGATAAAGTTTTAGGGAATATCCATACTTAAGGAATCACAGAACAAAAGAGTGGAAAAAATTTTCATAAAGTTATTGAATATGCAGCAGGACTAGGAAGTGTGGAATCAAATAAGAAAAGGGGATAATGCTAAGAGTTCTTCAATTGTGCTATATCTTATTCCAGAAGCAAAGTACAAAGAAGCCTGAGAAAAGTAAATACACTTTGAAAACGGTTGTGTTAAAAGAGAGTGGGAGAAGCAGAGGGATTCCAGCAGATATCAAAAGATTTTCTTTAATTCAACACATGTTGGCAGAGTATCTTCAAGTTGTTTTGCAGTTTCAGGAACAGTGAAACAAGATAAACAATGATCTCCCCTTGTACAGGAGAAAGTGAAAATAAATAGACAGATAATTTTGAAAGTATAAATTGTAAAAGAAACACACAGGCTTTCCGATTCTTCTCTACTTATTTTTTCTTTAATTAGAAGTGTTGCAAGTCAAGGTGCCTAGAAAAGAGATTCTGAGTCTTTGAGTTCATGAGGGAGGACTTGGGGAAGGAAGCACTGTTGAGGGAGCGTTATGTGAGAATGAAACCAACTTAGAACAACAAAGTAATGTTAAAAGCAAGAACAAATTTGGAGAACTTAAATCACTTGGTTTCAAGATGTATAAAGCAACAGTAATAAAAAAGATGGTATTAGTGAAAGGGTAAACATATAGATCAAGGGAATAGAATAGAGAGTCATAAAACATATCTGCATATATATAACCAGTTGCTTTTATTTTTTTTTAAATCTTTATTGTTGAAAGTATTTCATATGACTTCCCCCCCTTACCCCCTTCGTCCAAGTTCTAAACAATTCAATTGAGGAAAGAAAAACCTTCCAACATATGGTACTGGAACAACTAATATCTATGTCTACATGACAGAAAGTAAACATCAACATATATCAACATAGCACACAAAAGTCAAATTAAAATGAATCTAAAAAATAATAGTTAATAATATAAAACTTCTAGAGGAAAACATAATAGAAGGTATTTAATACTTTGGAGTAGAGAAAGATTTCCAAAATAGGACATGAAAAGCATGAGCCTTTAGAAAATGAACAGAATTTTCTCAAAATTCAAAGCTTTACCTCTTTGAATGTCATCATTAAGAAAATGAAGAACTAAAGCTACAGAATGTGATATTATATTTGCAATATATATTTCTGGTAAAATACTTGTATCCAACAAGCATTCACACCTCAGTTAGAAGCCAATGATACTACAGGCAAAGATTTCACCCAATAAATACATGAATGTCAATAAGTCCATAATAAGGAATACTATATCACTAAATACCAGGGCAATCCAAAATTAAAATGCAATAAGATACCACTTTACAGAAACTATAATGGGAAAAATGCAAAAGACTTACATTACCAAGTGTTGGCAAAGATATAAAATGACTACTGCAACATGATGTTTCCATGTGTTTGTGTGATATTGACCCAAGTTCAATAAGCAGTAGAGTATCTATGTTCCTCTTCAGGTATCGCCAGGAACTGAAGAGTACCATAACTGAACATAATCATTCAACAAATCGCACAGAAACTAAAGAATAGAAACTAAAATGTGACACACACACACACACACACACACACACACACACACACACACAGTAAGAGAGATAGGGTATTACATTACTAATAAGTATAATGTACATTTAATTTGCAGCCCTAGAAGAATATGAGAAACATGATTGTACAGATTCAATATTTGGATTGTTAAGAGATTTTTCTAAAATCGGTGAATGAGTTTGTCACAGATACAAGATGCACTGGAAAACCCAAGTTTTAAGAGTGACATTTCATAATGATGAAAGTGACAATCTGCCAAAAATGTACACCAATTCTAAATTGGTGTCTACCTAGTAACTCAGTCTCAAAATATATAAGGCAAAATTTTACAGAACTGAAAATATAAAAACATTTCTAAAGACGAAGTGAGAAATTTCAACATACCTATATCAGTGATTGGTAGGACATGCAGACAAAAATAACAATTAGGAAGGATACAGGAAATTTGATATTAGGCTTAACAAGTTTGATCTAATTTATATATATATATATATATATATATATATATATATATAACTTTGCAGCATACAATTATAGAAACATTTAATAGAGCAGTTTCCTTTATCAATTTATGTAAAGCCAGCTATATTTGAGAAATGAATATTTTGGGCTTGTGGTTATTTTCTTGATACTTTGTTTTTACTTTCTGATGCCATACCAAACAAATATATAGTAAATAAAATAAATTTTTTAATAAATTACAGGCTTAAAACTGGAAGGTTTTATTGGGAATAACATTTGTTTTCTTGAGGGTACATAGATACCTTTCATTTTTAAATATTGGCTTCCTGATTGTTTTGACTACAGATTGGACTCATGTCTCAAATAACTTTCTTTCACCTATCTTTTAAAACTTTAATTTTCAGAAAAAAGTTCTTAATGCTAATATTCATTATCAACTTTTATGTACCCAATAATACTGAACAATTATCTATATCAGGGGTAAAAACTACAGTGGGCAACCTATTTTTATAAATAAAGTGTTATTAGAACACAGCCACACCTCTTTATTTACATACTGGAGGCACAGTGCATGAAATTCATGCACGGAGGGGAGTTGTCCCTCAGCCCAGCCTGTACCCTCTCCCATATAGGACCCCTGGAGGGATGTCCGACTGCCCGTTTAAACGGGCAGTCGGACATCCCTCTCACAATCCAGGACTCCTGGCTCCCAACTGCTTGCCTGCCTGCCTTCCTGATTGCCCCTAACCGCTTCTGCCTGCCAGCCTGATTACCCCCTAACCACTCTGCTGCCAGCCTGTTTGCCCCCAACTTCCCTCCTCTGCCAGCCTGGTCACCCCTAACTGCCCTCTCCTGCAGGGTTCATCACCTCCAACTGCCCTCCCTTGCAGGCTTGGTCCCTCTCAACTGCCCTCCCTTGCAGGCCGGATGCCTCCCAACTGCCCTCTCCTGCTGGCCATCTTGTGGTGGCCATCTTGTGTCCACATGGGGGCAGGATCTTTGACCACATGGGGGCAGCTATATTGTGTGTTGCAGTGATGATCAATCTGCATATTACTCTTGTATTAGATAGGATAGAGGCCTGGTACAGGGGTGGGGGCCAGCTGGTTTGCCCTGAAGGGCGTCCCGGATCAGGCAGGGGTTCCCTTGGGGTGTGGGGCAGCCTGAGCGAGGGGCCTGTGGTGGTTTGCAGGCTGGCCACGTCCCCTGGCAACCCAAGCAGAGGCCCTGGTATCTGGAATTTATTTTCCTTCTACAATTGAAACTTTATAGCCTGGAGTGGAGCCAAGCATGGGGCTCCCTCCGAGGCCGAGGCCGGCAGCCATTTGTGTTGGGGTTATAATTGAAACTTTGTTGCCTTAAGCAGGTGGGCCCGGCCAGGGTGTGTGGAAAGCTTAGCTTCCCCTGTTGCCAGCGGCAACCCTGGCCTGCTCTCTCAAGCTCCATTCTGCCGCCATTTGTTTGAATTTGTTTACCTTCTATAATTGAAACTTTGTAGCTTGAGTGGAGGCTTAGGCTTGGCTAGGGCAGGTGGAAAGCTTGGCTTCCTCTGTTCCCTAGGAAACCTTGCTCTCTGTGGCTGTAGCCATCTTGGTTTGGGTTAATTTGCATACTCGCTCTGATCGGATGGTGGGCGTGGCTTTGGGCGTGGCTTGTGGGTGTGTCGGAGGTATGGTCAATTTGCATATTTGTCTATTATTAGATAGGACTAGAGGCCTGATGCACAAAATTCACACACAGGTAGTCTTGTTTAAGTCCATATGAAGAAAAACAGTCTAGGCCTGGCCTGCAATCAGGGCTGATTGGGGTCTTCCTTTCTTCTGCACCACCCCCTGGTGGTCAGGGCACATCATAGTGAGCGATTGAACTCCCAGTCTCCCGGTCGAACTCCTGAGGAGACACTTTGCATATTAGCCTTTTATATATATAGACTAGAGGCTCAGTTCACGAAATTTGTGCACGGAGGGGGGGAGGGTGTCCCTCATCCAGCCTGCACCCTCTCCAATCTGGGACATCCCTCTCACAATCCAGGACTGCTGGCTCCAAACCGCTTGCCTGCCTCTGCCTGATTGCCCCTAACCGCTTTTGCCTGCCAGGCTGATCACCCCCTAACCACTACACTGCCAGCCTGATTGATGCCTAACTGCTCCCCGACCAGCCCAATTGCCCCTAACCACTCTCCTCTGCTGGCCCGGTCACCCCTAACTGCCTTCCCTGCTGGCCTGATCACCCACAACTGCCATCCCCTGCATGCCTGGTCACCCCAACTGCCCTCCCTACAGGCCTGGTACCCCCCAACTGCCCTCCCTACAGGCCTGGGTCCCCCCAAACTGCCCTCCTCTGCTGGCCTGGTCCCCCCCAACTGCCCTCCCTACAGGCCTGGGTACCCCCCCAACTGTCCTCCTCTGCTGGCCCGGTCACCCCTAACTGCCCTCCCTGCTTGCCTGATCGCCCACAACTGCCCTCCCCTGCAGGCCTGGGTCCCCCCTAACCACCCTCCCTTGCTGGCCTGATCGCTCACAACTGCTCTCCCCTGCAGACCTGGTCCCCCCCAACTGCCCTCCCCTGCAGGCCTGGTCCCCTCCAACTGCCCTTCCCTGCAGGCCTGGGTCCCCCCCAACTGTCCTACTCTGCCGGCCTGGTCACCCCCAACTGCCCACAACTGCCCTTCCCTGCAGGCCATCTTGTGGCAGCCATCTTGTGTCCACATGAGGGTAGCCATCTTTAGCCACATGTGAGAGGCCATCTTGTATCTTGGAGTGACAGTCAATTTGCATATTACTCTTTTATTAGATAGGATTGTCTGCAGCAGCATTCATATTACAATAAAAGATCCGAGTAATTCTGATCAAGAACATAATGCCTACAAGCCTGAAATATTTACACCGCCCCTTTAAGAAAAAAGTTTGCCAAACCCAGATCCCTGATCTGCATATTTGAACAAGCAGAGGCTAATTTGAAAAATTTAAACCATATGGCTGTCTTAAGTCTGTTATTTATGTTTAAAGATTTTTCAAAAGTTCAATTGCTGCATTGTACTGATTGTTCAAGTGTAAATCCTTCATATTAGAAATTGTTACATTCAAGGTCCTGGGAACTTATACTATGATCTTTAATAAATGAGAACTAAATATTGAAAATATTTTAATATAGTAAGAAAACAAATTGGATAAGTGTATAGAGTTATCCTATCTTTCTGTGCAAATTGGAAGTAATATTGGAGCAAGGGAATTTTGGGGTATCTGATCTAAATATTCAATTCACTCTCAGAGCTACCACACAATGAACTGAATAAATAACATTTTTAAAGCAGATAGAAAATGACATGTTATCATTTATAACTGTCTTTCCTATTCCTCAGCATGCATTTTTTTTTCAATTTCATTATTTAAAAAAAAAATCAAATGCAACTCAAACTCCCTGCACCTTATAGTTGTAACAAAAGAAATGGCAAAAAAAGGGGGGCTGGGAATGAATTCGCGTGGCTACACTTCTGGAAATAATCATGCTGCATAAGTCAGACCACAGGGCAAGACTGTTTTCCAGAATGCCATAGTACAACTCTACTGAAAAACCAAACCAACAAAAAAAAGTAGTAAAAATTTAAAAAAGGATAAACATTAAAATTATTGCAGACTGTAGAAGTCAATGCTGTGTGGATGGTCTTCACTTATGGCTAGATATTGCATGGCCTGTTCTGAAGAGGAATGATTTTAAATGGGCAAAAAAAAAAAAGATTGGCAGTAATTCCCGGAATTACCTTATGACAATTGTGTGATTTAAAGGGAGTCTTTCAATATTTAAGGCTACCTACTGCCTGTTCTTCAAAATGTGGAACTATACATTGTTTTTCAACTTAATCACACCTATTTATATACATTTTATGCTCCAGGCACTCTGTAATAATTTAAAACAATACTGTCCTAGAGATGCATATAGCTAATTTTTAACTCCAATATACCTATTTCCATTCCACATTTTGTTAGTTTGCTTGCTTTATCATCAGACATATACATTAGCCAGGATAAAATAGATCTGGAAAACATGATTTTGAATTTACAGTTGAGGTTATAGGTACATTTCAGGATCTAAGCAATTTTATTTTGTTGCTTCTCATTTCTCCAGTGATGACAATATATCTTTGTTGCACATTTATGTGTTTTTATAAATAATTATTTATAAATACAATATGTATAAAACTTAAGCAATGCATCAAGCATTGTTAGAACAATAACATTAATTTTTCTTTACTAACCCCATGAGTAAAACAAAGTTCAAGTTAAGGAAAAATACTGACCATTTGATATCTTAGGGGGAGAGAATATTAAGTTGCATAGAGTTTCTGTAGTCTTGTTTAAGTCCGTATGAAGAAAAACAGTCTATAGTTAAGGCTATCAAAAGATGAATAGATAGATAGAATAGGAAAGTGTAGATAGACAGAGGTACAGAAGCAGATAATACGACCACATACACACATATTATATATATATATATATATACACAAACATGTGCATATGTAGACACTATTGCACAAACTCAAGGCCACTTGGAATTTATGAATATGCTCAGAAATGAATGTTTATTTTTTTATTTTATTTTTTTAAATATTTTTTTATTGATTTTTTACAGAGAGGAAGGGAGAGGGATAGAGAGCTAGAAATATCGATGAGAGAGAATCATCGACCAGCTGCCTCCTGCACACCCCCTACCAGGGATGTGCCCGCAGCCAATGTACATGCCCTTGACTGGAATCGAACCTGGGACCCTTCAGTCCGCAGGCCGACGCTCTATCCATTGAACCAAACCGGTTTCGGCAGAAATGAATGTTTATGCAAGGCCTTTGAAAATGTTATTGAGATAAATGAGATAAACACATTTAATAATAATTCTTTAGTGTTTTCCAATTAATAGATTAGGTAAAACAAATGCCAACTACATATACATATTGACAAATAATTATTCATTTTCATTATTTTAAAATTTATTCTTTTATTGGTTTTTCAATAATAGGGCAGGTGATTATTGCTATTGTCCATTAAATTTGAGAATTACTTAAATCAGTGATGGGCAACCTTTTGAGCTTGGTGTGTCAAACTTCGCCAAAAAACTGAGCATAACTCTAGTAGTGTGTCACTTTGAGGAAAAAACATTATTTCGCAAATGTTTCATCCTCAGCATGCGGCTGCCTCAGCGGCCACATGTCATCAGAAATGGCTACGTGTGTCAGTGCTGACACGCGTGTCATAGGTTTGCCATCACTGATAAATACTCAGTAAAGACATTAATAATTTTTTCTTTAAAAATATAATAATTTTTATTATCTTTCAAGTCAAATATTTACTTTATTTCAAAATTGTGAACAAAAGACTAAAATAAGTTTAGGGACATGCCATTTTATTTTTGTAAAGTTTACAATATAATTAATTTTATAGCATTGTATTTCTTCTATACTAAAAAATCTATTAATTATAGTATTTTGCACATATATTGATATAATTAACAATCCATTGATTGCAAAATTTTTAGCTTTTAAAAAATTATCATGTTTATAAATACAATATCAAAGAATTGTGGGAAAAACAGATCGATTCCATTCTAATAAAAGAGTAGTATGAAAATTGACCATACCTCTGCTACACCCACAAGCCATGCCCGCCAGCCAATCAGGAGCAAGTATGCAAATTAACCCAACCAAGATGGCTATGGCCACTGAGTGAGCAGGAGGCTTGGGTTTCCCCGGCGATGGAGCAAGCTAAACTTTCTGACCTGCCCTGGCCTGTGCTCAAGGCTACAAAGTTTCAATTATAGAAGATAAATAAATCCCAGATACCAGGGCCTCCACTTGGGTCACCAGGGGGCATGGCCGGCCTGCAAACCACCACAGGCCCCTTGCCTAGGCTGCCCCATGCCCCAAGGGAACCCACACCTGATCCGGGACACCCTTCAGGGGAAACCAGCCGGTCTCTTCCCGTGCATCAGGCCTCTATCCTATCTAATCCTATCTAGTAAAAGAGTAATATGCAAATTGACTGTCACTCCAACACACAAGATGGCTGCCCCATGTGGTCAAAGATGGCTGCCCCCATGTGGACACAAGATAGCCGCCACAAGATGGCCAGCAGGGGAGGGCAGTTGGGGGTGACCAGGCCTGCAAGGGAGGGCAGTTGGGAGTGATCAGGCCAGCAGGGGAGGGCAGTTAGGGGTGACCAGGCAGGCAGCGGAGGGAAGTTGGGGGCAACCAGGCCTGCAGGGAAGTGCAGTTGGGGGGGACTCAGGCCTGCAGGGGAGGGCAGTTGGGGGTGACCAGGCCTGCAGGGAAGGGCAGTTGGGGGGTACTCAGGCCTGAAGGGGAGGGCAGTTGGAGGTGATCAGGCCTGCAGGGGAGGGCAGTTTGGGGGGACAAGGCCTGCAGGGGAAGGCAGTTAGGGGCAATCAGGCTGGCAGGGGAGTGGTTAGGCGTCGATCAGGATGGCAGAGGAGTGGTTAGGGGGTGATCAGGCTTTCAGGCAGAAGCAGTTAGCAGCAATCAGGAAGGCAGGCAGGCGAGCAGTTGGGAGCCAGCAGTCCTGGATTGTGAGAGGGATGTTCGACTGCCCGTTTAGGATCAGGCCTAAATGGGTAGTTGGACATCCCTCAAGGGGTCCCAGACTGGAGAGGGTGCAGGCTGGGCTGAGGGACACACACCCCTGTGCACGAATTTCGTGCACCAGGCCTCTAGTTTTGTTTATAAATAAAAATAACACATTTAATAATAATTATTTAGTGTTTTCCAATTAATAGATTAGGTAAAACGAATGCCAACTACATACATACATATATATATATTGACAAATAATTATTCATTTTCATTATTTAAATTTTATTTTTTATTAGTTTTTCAATAATAGGGCAAGTGATTATTGATGAAACTGATGACAGGAGTTTATTCACTTATCAGGCTTGCATTGTTTCCATACTTAGTTTCAAACAGACTGTTAAATTCTTAGGCTACAGAAATGAATGAAGCACTACCTGTCCTTACTAGACTCCAGTCTAGAGGGAATGTTGAGTTAAAACATTAAACATTCAGTGTTAAAATAAAGACATATCCAAAGAGTTCCAGAACTGAAAACATTTTTTTTTTCTTGTACATTTTCCCCACTTTTCTCCCTTTGCAAATGCAAGGAATTTCTTAATAAATGTCTTATTTAGAATGACCAAGTCTTTGTCCCCTGTTTTTCATGTTGTGGTTTGTTTGTTTGTTTGTTTTGCAATGTCTCCAGTAAGTGCATTCTTATATTAGTTGTCCATTTGCTTTGCTAATGCTAAGGACAAGCTGATCAAAATAAGATATTAAATGTGTTAGTCAAATTATTTGTGCTAAAAGTTATTTTGCCAAGTGAACTGAGCTGAAAATTGCTGATTAGTCCTTTTTGTTTTGCCAGTATAAAACTCATATGATTTTAGATACTCTAGGTAACTTCTAAAGCTGTGCATTTAACTATTAAATTAAAACATTATCATTTAATTTAAAATTTGAGCTAATATTTGCTTTATCTTTATATCATTTGTCTACAATGGTAAGAGGTTTAGATTTACTTATAGTTTATTATCGTGTTAGGATTAAAGTTTTCTCTCTTTCAGCTGTGTTTTTTTTAAAGCATCAATTCTTCAAATTCTTCAACAACAAGACAATCAACTGAAATAGCTATTGATATGAAAATTATTTTCTTTTAGGAGCAAATGAAAAACAATATAATATGCAGACAGTAACTATGGTTGTTTTGAGGTCAAAATGAACAGTATTGTTTTCCCTTGAGACATACAGGAAGTAAAGGGACTTTCTTGTTACTTCCATCTGGCTCACAGATGTCATTTATTGTCAAAATTAGCAATGTATGAAAACCTTATGGCTAATCCATTTTGAAACACATTCATTTTTATGGCAAGATAAAAGGACTGGTAGATACTATAGGCAGGCTTAAAGAGAATATAT
Source organism: Eptesicus fuscus (assembly GCF_027574615.1). NCBI lineage: Eukaryota > Metazoa > Chordata > Mammalia > Chiroptera > Vespertilionidae > Eptesicus > Eptesicus fuscus. The sequence continues at coordinate 60,925,832 of NC_072478.1, read as the reverse complement.
TTACATATTTATTAAATCTAAAGAATCTGTAAATTACTAAATGATAATTTTTTAACTAGTACTTATCATCTAAAATAATATTTAATATTTTCTCACCAGTACAAAGAATGACTTTTGAGTAAAATATTTTAAGAGATTTACTTATATTACTAAAAGGTATCATCATAATAAAAGGCTAATATGCAATTAGTCGTCACACCATCATGCCATAACGCCAATTAGCAGGGACCTGAGTCTGCCTGGCGCTGGGCTGGGGTGGGGGACCTGAGGCCATGCTCCCTGTCCCAGCGCTGGGACATGAGGCTGTGCTTCCCACCTGGTGAGGATTGACAGGGGTGGGGCTGGCCTGGTCTTGGTTTTGCCCAATGGGGGTGGGGCCGGCTGGACACTTCTATTACAGAGAAAGTGCAAATAGCAATATTAAAATATTTCCTCGAATTAATTCCCTTTTAATGTGCACAAATTTCATGCAACAGGCCACTATTATGAGTATAAAATTGTCCCTCAGTATCTGAGGGGCATTGATTCCAGGACCTCTGTGGATACCAAAATCTGTGGATGCTCAAGTCCCTTATATAAAATGACTTAGTATTTGTTTATAACCTACACACACACACCCTTATTCTTCAAATCATAGCTACATTACCTATAATGCCTAATACTATGTGAATTCTATTTAAGTAGTTGCTATACTATATTGTTTATGGAATAATGACAAGAAAAGTCTGTACATTTTCAGTACAGATGCACAACCACCATAGGCCTAACTACATGGTAAAGGTCAGCAAGACTAAAAGAAATTTTTTTTAAAAAAATTTTCATTCTCAGGTTAGTTGAAACTGCAGATGTGGGCTCCATGGATACATAGTGATTATTTTAGGGAAAAACTCTTATTCATTTAATAATATTCTTGATAAGTTTTGATTTATAAAAAATGTATCTGGAAACTCTGAAATATTTTTTGTTTCCACTTAAATTTGGCTTCTAATAATATAACATTTTAAAGATTTGGTTTTAAAAATGCAAAAGTAGACCTTTAAAATGATGTCCATGTAGTCATTCACAACTACAAATATGTAAATGACACAGAGATGATTTTCATTCCATATCTGGTTTTCTTATCACCACTCATGCACTAAAAATAATCTGGCTGATAATATGGTGTGTAAGTGAACTTTAGTGTGGCGCCTCATATTCTCCTGAATAGTTCTTATTTGGAGCCTGAATTACTGAATCTTAGTTCCCCACTGTTCTTCTCACTGGGGCATAAATTCTCAAATGGATCTAGAGTTCCTACAAGTACAATGTCACACTCCCTCCTGTGGGTCAGCTAAGAGGGAAAGGTTATAAGTTCAGAAAATACTGCTGAACACAGCAGTTTATGATTTCACCTATAAACTTATAGTCATACAAATGTACTTGTTGAATATCACCTAGGAAGATGTCTGTGCTGAGATGATAACACCATGATCCTGTGAACAGAGCATTACTGTGATATACAGGTTTCTCTTCATGTCAACAAGATTACCCTTAATCATAGCCTCATTGAAGCTGGATTAGATGTGCCATAGGCAAAAATAGAATTGGGGAGGAATAGTTAGAAGAGGTAAATGCATTATAAAATATGTATGCTTCTCTGTGCTTTTCCAGTGCCTTCCCAACATGTGAAAAAAAAAATTTGAAATTTTGATCCCACAAATACATCCTACATTCTAAATGAGGTGCATATTGCTAAAATGGCATCCTCATTTTCATCATTAGGTTTAGATAGAAAAAATTAGATATCTATATATATAAAAGCCTAAACAACAACCGGATGACCAGCTGGCAGGTATGATGCACACTGGCCACCAGGGGGCTGATGCTTAACACAGGAGCTGCCCCCTGGTGGTCAGTGCACTCCCACAGCCAACCTCCCCCAGATGGCCAACCTCCCATGGTCCCTCTCCCAGCCGGCCGGCCCCTGATCAGCCCTAATCGGGACTGGGCGAGATGGCCCTGATTGGCTGGGAAGGACCCCACCCATGCATAAATTCGTGCACCGGGCCTCTAGTGAAGTATAAAACTGAATGTCAATGTGATTCAACCAGAATAACTTAGCCTTTTGCACTCGGATGTCGAGTGGGACTCGACACGGTTAGCATCGGTAGCAGCTCTTTTTATACTCTTTGAATGTATCAATAATTTGAAATATAAAAAAATCCAAATAAATAAGTTTGTATGAAAAGAAACTCCAGTTTTTTATTCTACTGCTGCACTTTGTAAAATCTGGGGTATTTAAAAAATTAAATCCCGAGTAGAATAAAGGAATCAAGAAAAAAGCAAGCGAGTACAAAGGGTTAGTAGTTTATCTGAGCATTTTGGTGCACACTTCAGGCAATGGTAGTCTTTTTCCTCAGATACGAACATATCTGTCAGGAAAAATGAATGGAAAGTTAGCAAATAGAATAATAGCTAAGTGTGTCCAACTTGTCTCCCAAATGTACTCAGCTGAGATTTTGAAGACCTTAGAAGTCACATACAAGCTTTAAAGCTGTTCACAGTATTGCTTACCCTAAAAGACACTCCAATGGTCTAAAGTGTAGTGACTGCAATACTCAATGTCATTTTCTGACATAATTACTTAGGGCTATAGGATTCTGACAGTTTTAGAGCTTCTGAAACTAACAGCTCTACAATCAACTGAAAAATCAATAACAATATGTGATTTTAGTCGCATTTATTACTTTCTAGAATTCTCTGATAAGTAGGATAATTTTGTAGTATTGACCAATATACTATGTTCTGTGTCAACATCAAAAATGCAAACATCAATTACGATTACTTGGAAAAGTTTATGAGCACTCATGGAAGCATTTCATTCATCTTAACATTCTCAAGTGCACGAGTAAGCAAATTTGTCCTTTCTTTTTGAACATTTATCTTTGCCTAGGAAGATCAAGTATTCATGTGCTATTTCATGAAATCACCCATGTTGAAAAAATAATGTCTGTTTACGGGCTTTTGTTGTTTATTTTCCAGTCTCTTGGCTGATCAGGTTATATTTATAATGGAAAATCTTTTGAATAAAATATAAATTGGTTATTCAAAATGTGGATATGGAGCAGATTTATTAGCTGTTGTTCAGCGGGTACACCTGCATAGTGTTAGGGAGTGATAGGTTTCAAAAAGGATTGATTCAAAGTACATTAATTTTCTTCCTTGCAGCTCTAGTCCTCACTCTTCTTGGTGTGTGTGTTCAGCTGGTTCTCCAAACCTTGGTCACAGTCTCGCTGACCTTGGTTGCCTAGTTACAAAATCCTCTTAGTGATTTGTGAGATGCTTGTCTTGATGGAGAGCAATGAATTTTTTTTTTTTCCTAAAGTAAACTTAAGAGAGTTTCTATTTCAGAGTAGAACATATTAAAACCAGAATATCTTGCCAAATTTAGAACTTGTACTTCTTAGAGACTAAAATTATGAACTGGAAATTTTCCTCTCCAAATTCTATTTAATATTGCCAACATTTACTTCCTGGTTCTAGAGAATAGGATCTCAGCTAACTAGGACAGTATAAGCTCCTTAAAAAAATGAGGCAACTTTATCAAACACTAGAGGCCCAATGCACGAAATTTGTGCAAGAGTAGGCCTTCACAGCTGCAGCTGCCTCGGCCCTCGCAGCCCCGGCTTCCCTTGGAAGGTAGTTCCGCTGTTTGGTCAATTTTCATATTATGCTTTTATTATTATAGATAACATATATCGATATGTTATGAAATGTCACAGTATGTCTTCTAAAGACAAATATTTTAAAAATGAATCAATAGTGTGTAATATACTTATTTTTTCCTTCTTTTGTATAAGTGAACTAAAGGGGAACTATTATTTTTAATAATTTTTCATGCTAGAAAAATAATCTGTGATATACATTACATTTTTTTCATTATGGTATTTCTCTCTTTCTACAGTTCCATATCCCTGTGCTAATATCAAAATATAATATTAGTCACCAGATAAGTATTTGTGCAAATTTTTATATCTAGTTTATTCAGTTTTCTTCCCCAGAAAATAAGATTCCCTGTTGTGTATATACAATGAAGCATTAATCTAAGGAGCTTATGGAAACACACAAAACAATAACGTTTGCATGTTGTGCTAGTGTAGGTACATAATTCTGGAGATTACCTTAAATAGGATCCAGTGTTCAAACTGAGCATCAGTACCACGGTCAAGTTACAAAATAACAAGTCCCTTATATCATAGAACCAGTTTACTACTTGGACACTTGAGCATGTAGTCCCACTGAAGTTAGTATAATTGGTACCAGCTGTTAAACTGTTGCTTTTTTTTTTTTGTTTTGTTTTGTTTTGTTTTGGACAAGAGCCAATTTGACTTGAAAGCAATGTCACTAAAAAGAAGAGACTGAAGCACGATGCCAATGTATATGTATGTACTTCTTTCAAGCCATTTTCCTCAAGCAGTTCACCTCAAGGCCATGATGATTCAAACACAATAACAGTGATAATGGGTTGCTTGACTGCTAAAAGGCAGCTGGGCTGACTGGAGCCAAGCTGAGTGGGAAAAACATTTCACTTTTACACTTATTTCTTTATGAACAATAATTTTCCTTAACAATATGGTGAATGATTCATTTTCACCCACCTAGTACTTTCTGTAATCTATAATAATAAAAGCATAATATGCTAAATAGACCGGACGTCCTTCCAGATGACCTTCTGGACGAAGCCAGGGCTGCCAGGGAAGCCCAGGTCCCGGGTACCAGAGGGAAGCCGGTGCCGGGCAGCTGGGGGAAGAAAGGCCTACTCTTGCATGAATTTCGTGCATCAGGCCTCTAGTATAATCTATAAGACTTATTTGTAGCTAAAGTAACAAATGGGCCTTGGGGTCTGGAAATTTTAGCTTCTTCATAAAAACTTTTTCTTTAATGAAGGTATTGAACAAAAAAGTAATTTTTTGTTATGATCCAAATATCAGACACTATTCTTTCCTTCCTACAAAATCATAGTGACACTTCATAACCAAGACGTATCTCAGATATCATCTAAACGATGTACAGAATTTCGCCTGAGTACTTAATATTAAACCTAGATTAACAATTAAAATCTCTTAATTCCTAGTTAATGACAAGTCTACTCTATGACATACTGGCCTTCTTACCTATTTTGCCAAATAGCATTTTTAAAAAATACATAGTAGTTTAAATAAGTTGTAAATTTTCAAGCTAATTAGTGAAATTAAAGTGATGAACCACAATTTGTAAAACTTAAAAGTTTAATTTTACACAACAGGGAACTTTTAAATGTGGTAGTAAGTATGCAGAAAGGTATGTGTTAAAAGGAGCACTTTTGCAGCAGAGTGTCAAAAGAATGTTAATATTAAACACATGATAAAAAATCAGGAAACCATTGCAAGAATGAAATTTCTTTTTTTTTCTTTTAAAGAGTGAAATTTCTGAGAGGCACATTCAGAAAAGAAAGAGAGAAAACAATGACAGAAAAGCTATGAATAAAGAAAAGTCTCGGCTTGAAAACAACTGGACAAACAAAAGGTGGGGTATTAATGCTTTGAAGGAGAGTTCATATTTTGGATAATGAAACATTTATTCATCCACTCAATATTTATTGAGCACCCGCTACCCGACAAGCACTCTTCTGAGATTAAGCACTCTTTACTGTGATTAAGAAAGGAGTAATGAGTCTTTTCCGATAGAAATGGAAAATATCATAGTTACCATCTTTATTATTGCTCAACATCTTTGTCCTTAAACATATTAGTTTGAATGACTTTTTCTTACGCCTCTGAAACACTGTGGAAAGGAATAAGTACCTAGTGTACAGAACAAGAATCAAAAGGGCCCTGTATTATGACACAGAATATTTTGCAGACAGGGAATTTGACATCCTGGAGGTAGAAATGAATAGTCCTACATAGTTTGTTTTATCAATAACTCTTTCTCCCCTCCTCCCAGATCTCCTATAAGTACCTTCTACTTTCTCCACCATTGGCAGTCTTACCTTTTCTCTACTTATTCTGAAGGAACCCTAAGTCAATATGTGATTTATGGGCAGGGGAAAACATACAAATACCCAGAAGCAGTTTAGTTTATAGGGGTCACACCAGTTGACCCATGCTCTCAGACCTCCTATGGTGCGTTCCTCCATCTGTGAGTCAAAAGCACACCGTAAGTTCTTATGTCAGAAGTTAAGTTCTTTCTTCTTTGTGGCTAACATACTTTTAAGTCTGTTCATTGGAAGCAGGGGCTGGATTCTTACTGACCCAGGGTCTTTATCTCCTTAGTACGATGAAATTTATTAACACTAGAAACTAAAATGCTTTCAGCGTCAGTTTGGGTCTTCTAGTAAAAGCATTATACTCTTTCTTTTCGATCCCGTTGTATACATTGTGTAAAAGAAACATAGCCTTGTACTCTTTGTCTCATCCCCCAAATCTAAATCATCACAAACAGAACTTTACATCAATTGAGCAGATTTACTTTGAATTCTCAGCATTATCAGTATGCTTGCTGACCCTAGCTCACCACATATGTCCATATCAATTTGGGGTTCTGTTTTGAATAACTCAGACTTTAATATCTTGATGATCTATATATGTGTTCTTTATTAAATAATCTCTCATACATTTTACACTCTAGGTAACCATATTAAGCTGTCTTTTAATTCTTTGGCCACAAGAGATAATATTTATATTTTTCAATAAAAGTATAAAATATACTCATTCAGTATATTCAGGAATATGCATTCTCATCATATTTTTATGTTTCAAAATTCAATAATAAAGAGAAAAAATTTCATAATAAAGAGAACAAATTTAACAAATTAAACCCAATTAGGATAATTAAGACTATAAACATTTTCCTGTTTTTCCCTTAAACATTGAATAAAAGGGTGTAAATCTTCTCTTCTTTAATATGCTTAGATGCTCAAATGCTAATCAAAGTCATTTTAATACTATGATAATTCTGAAACTATTCTTATGTAACAAATGTTAGGATTTTAGATATTAAATAACTCATTGAGCCCTAACTGGTTTGGTTCAGTGGGTAGAGCCTCGGCCTGCGGACTGAAGGGTCCCAGGTTCAATTCCAGTCAAGGGCATGTACCTTGGTTGCGGGCACATCCCCAGTGGGGGGTGTGCAGGAGGCAGCTGATCGATGTTTCTCTCCCATCGATGTTTCTGACTATCCTTCTCCCTTCCTCTCTGTAAAAAATCAATAAAATATATTTAAAACAAACAAAAAACAAACAAACAAACAAAAAAAAAACAACAAATAACTCATTGCCCAAGTTTGAATCCTTTGTTATTGTCCTTTTTTTTTTCCTTTCTTTCTTAATCTATTTTTTCACACAGTTAGGCTAAATATACACTCAATTTGTAAAGTTTACAATTGCCCAGTTTCTGATTGTAATTCATACTTAGGAAATGTGATAATTTACTTGATATCTTTATAAATGTTCTATCGAGCCTGGCTGGTGTTGCTCAGTGGTTGAACATTGACCCATGAACCAAGAGGTTGCTGGTTCAATTCCCAGTCAGGGCACATGCCCATGTTGTGGGCTCTATCCCCAGTAGGGGGTGTGCAGGATACAGCCGATCAATGATTCTCTCTCATCATTGATGTTTCATTCTCTCTCTCCTTCTCCCTTCCTCTCTGAAATCAATAAAGACATGTTAAAAAAAATGTCTGCTGATCCTGTTTTGAAGCTTAAATTTTATCATAGTTTTAGAGGACTGTATTGCCAGAAAGAACCTTATAGACTTCATGTATATGCTTTTTTTTTTCTTTTTACTAACAATATATATTGTAATCCTTGAGGTTATGAACTATATTATATCTTTTATGATAGATTATATGATTCACATGTGTGATGATTTAAGAGTCTAGCATTTGATTTTATGCTTCTCTAAGGCTGAGTAGTAAAAATATAGAGCAAAAATATAGAGAATTTTTATTAATGAGATAAGCATGTATATACTGTATATAAGATCACTAGAGGCCTGGTGCACAAAATTCATACACAGGAGGGAGGTGTGTATCCCTCAGCCCAGCCTGAACCCTCTCCAATCTGGGACCCCTGAAGGGATGTCCGACTGCCCGTTTAGGCCCGATCACACTGGGATCGGGCCTAAACGGGCAGTCGGACATCCCTCACACAATCTAGGACTGCTGGCTCCCAATCACTCGCCTGCCTGCCTGCCAGATTGCCCCTAACCGCTTCTGTCTGCCAGCCTGATCACCCCTAACCACCATCCCCTGCCAGCCTGATTGATGCCTAACTGCTCCCCTGCCAGCCCAATTGCCCCTAACTGTCCTCCCCTGCTGGCTGGTCCCCCCCAACTGCCCACCCCTGCAGGCCTGGGTCCCTCCCAAGTGTCCTCCCCAGCAGGCCTGGTTGCCCCCCAACTGCCCTCCTCTGCCAGCCCAGTCACACATAACTGCTCTCCCCTGCTGGCCTGGTCCCCCCCAACTGCCCTCCACTGCAGGCCATCTTGTGGTGGCCATCTTGTGTCCACATAGGGGCAGCCATCTTTGACCATATGGGGGTGGCCATCTTGTGTGTTAGAGTGATGGTCAATTTGCATATTACTCTCTTATTAGGTAGGATTGCACCGCATGGTTTCTAGGTACAAGGTATCCTAGTAAATTAATGTTAAGTGTAATAGATGAAATTTCAGATGTCTTTAAAACCTAACTTAGCATATGTTGAGCTTATTTATCTGATTATATTTAGAGTTGACTTTTAAGAAGTATAACCATTTCAAAATCTGGAAAACATACAGGAAGGAAATGGCTTCGCCTATGTTTTTGGCAATCGAAATACAAATCAATAATTTCCTGTAATTATTTGATTTTAATATTTGATGAAAATTGCCTGGAGCAAGATAATTTGACTTTCAATTTAAAACTATATTTGAACAAAAAAGAAAATGTATTCTTTTATTTTCTCTGAAGAGAGCTTCAAGTGTTCATTGCTATAACCCTGCTATACATGACTCCTTGCCCCATTCCCCACATGAACCATTCCTTTTCAATGCCCTTGCTGTAAGGCGTTGGTGGTATAGTGGTGAGCATAGCTGCCTTCAATGCCCTTGCTGAGACTTTAGTAATTTATTTAAAATATTAGTAGTACATTATTATTAGTGTAAGAAATGACTCCTGCAGAGACCATTTTAATATCTGTGTAGATGAATCCAATACCTTGTCAGAGAGCTCAACACAGGCCCCAATTAAGACCCCTCATGTCATCCGATTGCTCTGCTTCTGATTATCATGTGAGCTCACTGGAGAGTCAAACATTTGCTTATTGACTCTAATTCAAAACTATAAGTATTGAGCAGTAGAGGCATGGAGATTCATAAATTAAAATTATTTCATAGGGTAGCCCCTTATGTACCATGTATTTTAGAACTCAAGAAAAAAATAAGAGATTCTAACATTTACTGTACACTCATCATTTGTGAAGTGAAATTTACAAGATGTGCATGGCTTATTTTTTTGAGTGTTTATGCAATAGTCACTTGGAAGTTTATAGTCCCCATCCACGGAGAATACCATCTCTTTCAGCAATTTGGAAAATTTCTTTGGGAAGTGGCTTTATAGTACGCAGTATATTTTATTGACTCAGTGTCCCTGGACTTTTATACTTTAAATTTGGATTTCATTTGAGAAAAAAAAAAAAGATGGATCTTATTTGGAACTCAGCCTCATGAAAAATGTAAGTGATCGAATTAGGCTGTCCCATTTTTAGCCCCCAAAGAGTCCCTGTATTTTTTTAAAATATGTTTTTATATATTTCAGAGAGGAAGGTAGAGAGACAGAGAGACAGAAACATCAATGATGAGAGAGAATCATTGATTGGCTGCCTCCTGCACTCCGTGTATTTTAATAATTCTAAGATTGATTTTTGTTTCTGCATGACTCACATATTTGCAAAAAAAAAAAATGCAATAAAAGAGGCTTTCCAATTTCTTTGTGTAATGGCATAACTAGACCCTCTCCCAAGAAGTCTGTTTTAAAGGAAAACACTCCTTTGATAGAGTCAATATGACTTGTTTATAAAAAAGCAATTATTTAGAGTCACACGTAGGAAGACAAAGGAGCTATCACATTGCACGGGTCAGGGTCTGTCTTCAAGGATGTTATATGATTTGTCAGCGATCTCCAAGACATTCAGAGGTAGTACCATGAAATCATCCTATCAATAGTTTTTTTAAAGATTTATTTGAAAGACAAACTGCAGTTCTCTGTGATCTTATAACTTGGTTTTTGCCCTTATTAAATTAACATGTACAGTGTTACTTGAAATTTTTAGCCTGGGAATTATTTAGGCTTAAACAATCAATGTAAGCTAATAATTCCCTGTTTCCCATGCTATACTAGTTGGCAAGAAGTGGGCATTTGTCCAAGAAACAAAAAGCTGATTATAGATACAGAAACTGAAGAAGTACATCCTGATTTTTTGTTTAAATATATTTTTATTGATTTCAGAAAGGAAGCAAGAGGAAGGGAGAATAGAAACATCAATGATGAGAGAGAATCACTGATTGGCTACCTCCTGTAATGCCCACCCACTGGGGATCACACCTGCAATTCAGGCATGTGCCCAACCAGGAATGGAACAATGACCTCCTGGTTCTTAAGTCTATGCTCAACAACTGAGCCATGCTAGCCGAACTACATCTTGGTTTTTTAGTTACTGCCTTAAACTTGGGGTGAGAGGAACAAAAGTGACAAAAAATAATACATTCTTTTTTTATTATTATTAATTTTAGAAAGAGAGGAATGGAGAGAGGGGGCAAAAAAACCATCCATTTGTTGTTCCATTTGTTTAGGCATTCATTGGTTGATTCTTGAATGTGCCCTGACTGGGGATTGAACCCACAACCTTGGCATACTGGGCGAGCGCTCCAACCAACTGAGCTAGCCAGACAGGGCAGTTTAAAATTTGAGTCTGAATGTTTGTAGAAAACCCAACAAAAACTGAATTTCTGCTAGAGAACCTGTAAAACCAGCTATAACTGGACAGCTGTAATTTTGTGGAATTTATTTCCATGGAAAATGAGAGCTTTTCTTTAAACTCTTTAATTATATCTTCAGAAAGGGCTTTGTCTCTTGAGGCTGGGCCCATAATGACTTGAACACTGGAAACTCTGAATCATAGCACTTTTTTAAAAGTCTTATTTAAGGTAGTTATTGATCTTAGTGTTTCTCTTTTTAAATTCATGAATTAATAATAATAATTAGGGCTTTGTATAATGTATATGGTACTAAAAATCCTTAATTAATAAAATTAGAATAAATGAAGCATCTTTTTCAAATTCATTCATACATTAATTTAATATACTAGAGGCCCAGCGCATGATTAAATTGTGTGGGTAGGGTCCCTAGGCCTAGCCTCCTGCGATTAGGGCCATCTTCTGCCTGTTCGCCAGTCCCAAGCCCAATGCTGCCTCCGCCGCCGCCGCTGAGCTGCCAGGCTGTTGGGATCACCAGCTCATCCCCAGCCACTGCCACTGCTGCTGGGGCTTGAGGCGCTGAAGAAGGGGAGCACGGAAGGGGATCCGGGTGCACGTGCGTGCACCAGGCCAAAAGCCTCAGCCTGGAGCTGGCGCGGACAACTGGCTCCCTGCTTCTGATGGCAGGGGAGCCGGGTGTCCGGTGTGTCCGAGGCAGCCCCCCTCAGCAGCCGCCAATCCAGCCGTTGAGAGGCGGGGGGGGGGGGGGGGCAGGAGTCCCACCCCCCGTGCCTCTCAATGGCTGAATATGCCACCCCGAGTCCCGCCCCCCAGCCTCCCGCCGCCCAATCGTGGGCGTAGCAGATTGATGGTTATTTGCATATTACCTTTTTATTAGGTAGGATATTTGTTAAGTGTCTTTTTTGGTTTAGAAATAATGCTAAAAGAATGAGAACTATAAAACAAAAATAAACAGACTTCATGCCCTTGTGGGTCTCAGGGCTTATAAAAGTCAATAAATTATTTAAGGGAATTAGTATTCTATTATAAACCATAGTTCTCAGGTTTATCTAAATTTTCACATATAGGTAGTGAAAGCCAATGATATTATCATTGATATTGTCTTTAAAATAGACATTTATAATGATAAAGCATATATATAAATATTAATTTTGAAGAATTATTTTATCATGTATTATTAAGATTGTATAATAACATACTTAGTTTTGAGAGTAACCAACTCTATGACAATTATAGATTCAGAAATTTAATATATACCCCTAATTTTTGCTTCTTTACAAAAAACAAATAAACTCTAGTACATCACTCATTGGTTTGGTTTTCCCAGTAAAAACTCTTTATTTGTATGAAATCAAAGCCAATATTTTGCACTTAATTAATTGACTTGCCATAAAAATGTCTAAAATAAAGATAGAGATCAGAAAAAAGTTGATGACTACCTTAGGCAATATAGACTTCAGGATGAGCATGTCACATACAAATTTGGTTGACATTACATGTGTAGTTAGAAGTAGCATGACATTGAATGTCAATACAAAAAGTATTGTGTGCTATTAAGTGAAAATGCAATTTTAAAAACTCTTATGAATGGCAATGTAATGGGCTGATAAATATGAAATATGCTGATAGTGAATCATAAGCTGATGAATAAATAAAGAATAAATATGCTATTCTGGGGAATAAATGGTAATTCTGGATATGACATTGTAGAAATAAATAGAAAAGGGATTATTTTCTCTGAAAAATTTGACTGATGAAAACAGTGGATATGCTCTATCTCAAAATTATGTGGTTATTTATATTATTATGTGGTAACTGGTTTTTATTAAAACAAAACCAACTCACATAAATAATGACCAATAGTTAAAAATGTACAATGTCTTATTTTCCCCTTGAATATATAAATCTGGCATTTGATTATGCTAATTAAAATGATTTGAGGGGTTGGGGGGTTAATGGAGGGATGAGGACACATATGTAATACCTTAACCAATAAAAAAATTAAAAAAATGATTTGAGTATGACTTCTAATGACAATCTATATCTGGAAAGAGGAATTAAGGTAAAAATGAAAATCATCATGAGAAATCTAAGATATTAGATGATTTAAAGGAAGAAAGCCTATTGTTATGGTTTGCTAATGATAGTTATGATTGGGGTATATTATTTTCTTTGAGCCTTGAAGAACAAAAAGATGTAATTGGAAATATAAAACTAAGAATTACATTTGAGAGTTGTCTTAATTAAAGGCATAGTTAAAAATCCCATGATCACACTAACCGGTTTGGCTCAGTGGATAGAGCGTCAGCCTGCGGACTGAAGGGTCCCAGGTTTAATTCCGGTCAATGGCATGTAACTTGGTTGCGGGCCCGCACATCCCCAGTAGGGGGTGTGCAGGAGGCAGCTGATCAAAGTTTCTCTCTCATCGATGTTTCTGACTCTCTATCCCTCTCCCTTCCTCTTTATAAAAAAAATCAGTAAAATATATATTTTTAAAAATCCCATGATTAAATGACCTGGACAAAGAAGGGAGAAAGGCAACTCTATCCAAAGCTTGCCTGCTTACCTGCTGTATACAAGGCACAAAACTTGCATTATACAATTTTATAACCCAATTTTATAACCCAACTATGATGAGGTCTTATTTCTACTTATTACAGATGAATAACCTGAGGCTCCAACAGGTTGAGTATCCCATCAAACATTCTAAAACTTATAAAGTGCAGATCATGGATTAGATGTGGTGGGATTGACTTCAAAGCCCAGGTTCTTGGAAAGAAGAGAAAACATATGTAGAAATTACAGTAACAAGCAGGACAAAAGTAGGACCAAAGAAGATGTGGAATATGCTACATATTTGCTATTTTCTAATGTTTACACCTCAATTGTTATTTTCTTTTCATGAATGAATCTCATTTGCCACTAACATTGTATTTATTACAGGGACAAATGTGACAGCCTATAATTGATTCAATTTCTTGAAGTGTGATATAGTTGCCCTCAGATAATATGGCATGAATTAATCCTGTAGTATCCTACATTATAATAGAGAAACATGCAAATTGACCGCACCTCCGCTATGCCCATGATTGGGCCTGCCAGAGGCTGGGGGCGGGACTCCGGGTGGCCTAACTGGCCATTGAGAAAACCAAGATGGCGGCGCCAAATCCTCTTAGTTCCGGGGGTCCTGGTGAGTGATGGCAACCCTAGAGGGGCGTGGTATGCAAGGCCAGCAGCCTCCCAGGGGTCCCAGGTTCAATGGCGACCCGGGGGGCGTGGCCGGGCACGGCCAGCAGCCTCCCGCGGGGTCCCGGGACCCATCGCGACCCGGGGGGGCGTGGCCGGGCACAGCCAGCAGCCTCCCGGGGGTCCCGGGACCCATCGCGACCCGGGGGGGCGTGGCCGGGCACGGCCAGCAGCCTCCCGGGGGTCCCGGGACCCATCGCGACCCGGGGGGGCGTGGCCGGGCACGGCCAGCAGCCTCCCGGGGGTCCCGGGACCCATCGCGACCCGGGGGGGCGTGGCCGGGCACGGCCAGCAGCCTCCCGGGGGTCCCGGTACCCACCGCGACCCGGGGGGGCGTGGCCGGGCACGGCCAGCAGCCTCCCGGGGGTCCCGGTACCCATCGCGACCCGGGGGGGCGTGGCCGGGCACGGCCAGCAGCCTCCCGGGGGTCCCGGTACCCATCGCGACCCGGGGGGGCGTGACCGGGCACGGCCAGCACCCTCCCGGGGGTCCCGGGACCCATCGCGACCCGGGGGGGCGTGGCCGGGCACGGCCAGCAGCCTCCGCGGGGTCCCGGGACCCATCGCGACCCGGGGGGGCGTGGCCGGGCACGGCCAGCAGCCTCCCGGGGGTCCCAGGTTCAATGGCGACCCGGGGGGCGTGGCCGGGCACGGCCAGCAGCCTCCGCGGGGTCCCGGGACCCATCGCGACCGGGTGGGCGTGGCCGGGCACGGCCAGCAGCCTCCCGGGGGTCCCAGGTTCAATGGCGACCCGGGGGGCGTGGCCGGGCACAGCCAGCAGCCTCCGCGGGGTCCCGGGACCCATCGCGACCCGGGGGGGCGTGGCCGGGCACGGCCAGCAGCCTCCCGGGGGTCCCGGTACCCATCGCGACCCGGGGGGGCGTGGCCGGGCACGGCCAGCAGCCTCCGCGGGGTCCCGGGACCCATCGCGACCCGGGGGGGCGTGGCCGGGCACGGCCAGCAGCCTCCGCGGGGTCCCGGGACCCATCGCGACCCGGGGGGGCGTGGCCGGGCACGGCCAGCAGCCTCCCGGGGGTCCCAGGTTCAATGGCGACCCGGGGGGCGTGGCCGGGCACGGCCAGCAGCCTCCGCGGGGTCCCGGGACCCATCGCGACCGGGTGGGCGTGGCCGGACACGGCCAGCAGCCTCCGCGGGGTCCCGGGACCCATCGCGACCCGGGGGGCGTGGCCGGTCACGGCCAGCAGCCTCCCGGGGGTCCCAGGTTCAATGGCGACCCGGGGGGCGTGGCCGGGCACAGCCAGCAGCCTCCGCGGGGTCCCGGGACCCATCGCGACCCGGGGGGACGTGGCCGGGCACGGCCAGCAGCCTCCGGGGGTCCCGGGACCCATCGCGACCCGGGGGGGCGTGGCCGGGCACGGCCAGCAGCCTCCCGGGGGTACCGGGACCCATCGCGACCCGGGGGGGCGTGGCCGGGCCCAGCCAGCCGCTCCAGGGGTGATGTCCCTGGGCAATCGCCACCCTTGCCTAAATGGCTGGTGCTGAGAGGGATCAATGGGGCCAGTGGAAGGAGCAGGTGGTAGTTGACCACCGAGGCCATCTGCAGCAGCCGGATGCAGAGCTGGGGTCCACGTTCTCCAGGTTGGCCTCTGTGGGGCCCGAGTCGCACCCATAGTAGCCGAGTGGGCATGCTGGCATAGTAGCCCCAGCATGAGGCCAGCTTCCCAAGCCAGGCTGCGGAGGGAGGGAGAGCCTCTGGGCTGGGAGCACTCCCCCACCCCAGTGGACAGGGCACAGAGAGCAAGCAGCAGAGAGCTACTAGAGGTGGTGGGTGTGGTGGCCTGGCTTCCAAGAGGCTGGCTTCAGCTGCTGTGGCCTGCGCTGAGGTGGCTGGTGGTGGGGGCAACTGCATGGGCGCATCCGAGGCTGGGGCACTAGGAGACGTGGGACTGCAGCCCAGAAAGCGAGGCTCCGGAGGACCTGGTCACCGACCCCGGGCATTAAAGCCGCCTCCTACAAGATGTATCCTAGCCTAGGTGTGTGGGAAGCAGATTCAGGAACCTCTCCCTTTGCGGCGCCAGAGCCCAGGCCTGCCAGCACCCCAGAGGAGACCCCCACCAGGATCGGGGGCGTGACCAGTCTCTAAACCAGGGTGGCCATTAGCCTAGGCCTGCCAGCACCCCAGAGAAGACCCCCACCAGGATCGGGGGCGTGACCGGCCTCCAAACCGCCAGTGACCCTAACCCAGGCCTGCCAGCCCCCCAGAGGAGATCCCCACCAGGATCGGGGGCGTGACCAGCCTCTAAACCTCCCGCAGCCCTAGCCCAGGCCTGCCAGCACCCCAGAGGAGACCCCTGCCAGGATTGGGGTCATGGCCAGCCTTCAAACTGTGGCGGCCCCTAGCCCAAGGAGGCCTCCTGGCCGAGGACGCCTGAGTCTGTTCTTGACCTAGGGCCGGACTCTCCCCACAAGGGACTCAGAAGCCACCAGAGTCTAACTGCCAGTCTCTGGGAGTGCATCCACTGTCCACCAAAAAGTAGGGCCATCAAAGCATTCAGTCTCAGTGCAGGCACAGGTCTGTGGCTGACGGGGTGGAGGCCAGACCAAAACAAAACAGCAGAAACACCCTGCCCACCTGGGCGGGTACTGCTGTAGTCCACGTGGCCTGGGCAGTGTAGAAAGCGCTACCTTCTCCCAGGTCCTGTGCTGGCACCGCCGCCTCGCTCACCCTCAAGCCCCCCTGAGTCCTGACAGCAAAGTGTGTGGGGCATTCTGCAGGAGTTGTGCCCTTCTGGGTGCTTTTGCCCAAAGACACACTTTGGGATGAATTCAGAGCCACATCTCATTTCCCATGACACTGGAAGAACCATGTAAAAGGATTTTGACAAAAGCTTTCCACATCTCTGTTTATTCTTTTGAATCCATAAAACGACCTTAAAAAAAGCATCCGGGCCACCTAAGAAAGAATGCACTTTCTGGCCAGAGCACGCAGGATTCTTTTGCCCAACAGGTTAAAGGGAGCAGAGCTGGCACAGTGGGAATGGCCCTGGTGCCCTATGAGGAGACCGGGGGAATGGGGTTGCCGAAATTCCATAAGCCTCTTGCCACCTTCTCCTTTGCAAACCACACCATCCAGTCCACCAGGACTGGAGGCAACTGGGAATCACAGCCGTGATTTGGGACATGGTGAGCAAATCTTGAGGGGCCTCTGTAAACATCTGCAATTGATTATAAGACTGGTCTTTATTTAAAAAGAAATAAAAGAACAGCTTTGTTGAGAAATATCCATATACTGTACATGTCACCTAAAGTGTACAATGAACTGGTTTTTTTAAAGTAAATTCAGAGTGGTACAACCATCACTATGCTCAATTTTTAAATATCTTCATGACCCATCCCCTCCAAAAAAAACTTCTACCCATTGGAATCACTTTCCTGATCATCTTCCCCAAAATAGATTGCACTTTAAAGGTGGGTAAAGGAAAGTTGAGGGAAGTTAAAACACTGCACAAAGGATATTGTAAGATGACAAAGCCCAAAGTGAAGCTCATGTGTTTTCTTTAAAAAATATATATTTTTAAAATGTCAGAAAGGGAGAGGGAGAGAGAGATAGAAACATCAATGATAAGAATCACTGATCAGCCAAAACCGGTTTGGCTCAGTGGATAGAGCGTCGGTCTGCGGACTGGAAGGTCCCAGGTTCGATTCCGGTTAAGGGCATGTACATTGGTTGCTGGCACATATCCTGGTGGGGGGTGTGCAGGAAGCAGCTGGTCGATGTTTCTTTCTCATCGATGTTTCTAGCTCTCTATCCCTCTCCCTTCCTCTCTGTGAAAAATCAATAAAATATATTAAAAAAAAAAAAAAAGAATCACTGATCAGCTGCCGCCCACAGGCCCCCTACTGGGGATTGAGCCCAAAACCCAGGCATGTGTGCCCCTGATCAGAATCAAACCTGGACTCTTCAGTCCACAGGCCGATGCTCTCTCCATTAAGCCAAACTGACCAGGGACATGTGTTTTCTTCAAGTTCTGCGTGGTTTTAATGGTCCCCAAATCTATACTAATAAAAGGATAATATGCTAATTAGAGTGGTTGTCTTCCGGACATCTTTCCAGACAAAGCCGCAGTGGCTACAAAGGCCAAGGCTCAGGCAGCCATAACCAGCTGCAGTGGCAGCAGCATTGGGGTTATGGGGGTGGTGCCTCCAGAGGGAGGCCAGACTGGGGGCCAAGGCACAGGCAGTTTGGGGTTATCAGGCTGATAGGGGAGGACAAGGTAGGGGCAATCAGGCTGGCAGGAGATCAAGGTAGGGGCGAGCAGGCAGGCAGGCAGTGGGGTTAGGGACAATCAGGCAGGCAGGCAGGTGAGTGGTTAGGAGCCAGCGGTTCCGGATTGTGAGAGGGATGTCCGACTGCTGGAAGTTGGACATCCCCTGAGGGGTCCCAGATTGAAGAGGGTGCAGATTGGGCTGAGGGGCACACCCCCCCACCCCCACCCCCAGTGCACGAATTTCGTGCACCGGGCCTCTAGTCTATATAATAAAAGCCTAAGTGATCGTTATGGTGGAACGACCAGAACAACCGGTCTCTATGATGTGCACTGACCACCAGGGGGCAGACGCTCAATGCAGGAGCTGTCAGCTGGTGGTCAGTGTGCTCCCACAGGGGGAGCTCCACTCAGCCATTAGCCAGGCTCAAAGCTGGCGAGTGCAATGGCGGTGGCGGGAGCCTTTCCTGCCCTAAGGAGCAGTGAGCTGAGCTGTAAGGAGCAGCGAGCAGGTGGGCAGTAAGGAGCTAAGGGTCCTGGACTGCGAGAGGGCGCAGGCTGGGCTGAGGGACCCCCTCCCCAGTGCACGAATTTGGTGCACCCGGCCTCTAGTTGATAAGTAAGAGGCCAACATCCTCCTCAGTGATCACTATTAAAGATATCCTAGGTCAGGCGTCCTCAAACTATGGCCCACGGGCCACATGCGGGTGTTTTGCCGTTTTGTTTTTTTACTTCAAAATAAGATATGTGCCATGTGCATAGGAATTTGTTCATAGTTTTTTTTAAACTATAGTCCGGCCCTCCAACGGTCTGAGGGACAGTGAACTGGCCCCCCGTTTAAAAAGTGTGAGGACCCCTGTCCTAGGTGAATCATTCCTAGCACACTTTTACTTATGTTCTCCTTTTCCCTTCTGAAACCTAGGGTAAAACATAGTATCAGCAATGTTTGCAGGGTTGCCATGTCTCTAGGTAAGAGCAAATATGCTTCATTTTAAGATGAACAGACATAAAGATATCCCTAGGGAGCTCTTATCTTGGAGTGCAGAGTAGATGGTGATGAGGTCACTGGGCCAGCACTACCAGAGAAATGACTTTGCGGTGAGCTGTTTAACTATTACACAGTAATAGCTACTATTTGGTGAATTCCATGATATGCTGAGTATATATGCATACTTTACTCTGATTTTCTCTAATTGGTACAACAGCCCTTCACAGTAGCTACTACAACTTTCATTTTTGCAGTGAAGGAAACTGATGCTAATCTTATCTTAAATTAGGTCTGTTCAACTCCAAATTACTTACTCAGTATGCCAAACTAATCTGATCCTTGACTCTTTTCATTCACTCCCATTCCTTCTTTTTTTTTTAATTTTTCTTTATTGATTAAGGTATTACATATGTGTCCTTACCCCCCATTGCCCCCCCACCCCCCCACTCATGCCCTCACCCCCCTGGGGTCTGTGTCCATTGGTCAGGCTTATATGCATGCATACAAGTCCTTTGGTTGATCTCTACCCCCTCTCCTCGCCCTCCCCTACCTTCCCTCTGAGGTTTGATGGTCTGATCAATGCTTCTCTGTCTCAGATCTGTTTTTGTTCATCAGTTTATGTTGTTCATTATATTCCACAAATGAGTGAGATCATGTGATATTTATCTCTCTCTGACTGGCTTATTTCATTCCTTCTATCTTTGTGAGAACCTGGCTCTCACCACTCTTCTAACCTCAAAATTGCCTTTGGGCTCCTTCCCAGCAACATCTAAGACTCAAGTCTTTCCTAGCTCAGACCGTTTATTTCACTTTTAGACAAACTTTGCCATCACATAGATTTCATCAATCCTCAGTTGAATAGAATTTAGAGTCTGCCCTCATCACTCCAGGGAAATAAATGGCTTCTTCAAATTTCAATGACGTTTTACTAAACTATATAAACCCTTGTTAGGTTTTATTTCATGCGACTACTCTTCTTGGCAGCATCTCACATTCTTGACCACACCCTTCTTTTCAACACAAACAAATTACTGGATAATATATGGGCACAGGATTTAGAAGACATGTGTTTGAATTCCAGTTCTGTCTCTTAACTGTGAAATTCTGGGCAGTATTTTAAATTCTTCTATGAAAGTTTCATAGGAATCTGTTTGGAGGAGACAAAACACACACACATAAAAATACGTTGTCATGCAGGGAATTCAAAATAAGAAGCAATAGATTGGATAATAGGGAGGACTTATCTGAGGAGGAGGAAGAGGAGTTTAGGCTGGTACCTGATAAGGATCACTGGGAAGTCAGGCAATTCAGAAGGAACAAGCTTACTGTTATTGAGGAATCAAAAGAAGACCTGCATATCCGGAGAAGACAGAGCAAATAGGAGAGTGATGTGACACGGGTGGGAGAGATAAGCAGGTGATAGAATATGTATGCTAGGAGTCCATATTTTATTACAAATGTAAAAGGAAGAAGCATTGAAGTGTTTTAAATAGATAATGGTAGAGTTTTAAGTGCTTAATTACAGTTTTATATGCTTACCTTTGCTGTGTATATAACCAACTATGTATGTATGAGTAGTTGATGAAAGAGACTCAGTAGGAAGCTGCATTTCATTTGACTATAAATCTTAAATACTTGGTGGAGAACAAGACAGGGTATAGAAACATCTACTTATATAAAAAGCAAAGCAAACAAAAAAAACACTTAGCTCAACTGTGGGTGAGCAACGAAAGCATTCAATTCTGGTGAGTTCTGCTCTACCTTCTAATTTCACCAATGAATTAAGATTGGAAGATTGTAGCCAATCCCCCTTACCCACTGTTGGTGGGTATCCTTATCCCATTCATTAGTGAAATTTGCTGAATTCTCCAATATTGCTAAATTCACCAATAAGCAATTCAAGGGATTTGTGGTTGTTTTAAGAGTTATTATGGAAGCACCTAGTGCAGTATTTAGAACATAGTAAGTGCTTCTGGTAACCACAGAAAAAGATATGGACTATAGATTATATAGATATAGATATAGATATAGATATAGATATAGATATGGATATAGATATAGATACAGATTAGAATATAGCTTGGGATATAGACATAGGTAATATAGACATAAGTACAAACATAGACATAGATATAAAAATAGAGATGGCTCAGGTTTTTAATTGAGATTCTTTTGTTCTTCTGTACAGTGGGTTCCCTTTTAATTTTGCTGTTGGTTTCCTTTGCTGTGCAGAGCTTTTTAGTTTGATGTAATCCCATTTGTTTATTTTTTTCCTTTGTTTTTCTTGCCCTAGGCAATATGTCTGTGAAAATTCTGCTACATGAGATGTCTGAAATTTTCCTGCCTACATTTTCTTCTAGGATTTTTATGGTCACATGGCTTACATTTAAGTCTTTTATCCATTTTGAGTTTAGTATGGTGTAAATTGGTGGTCTAGTTTCATTTTTTTTGCATGTACCTATCCAATTTTCCCAACACCATTTATTAAGAGACTTCTTTACTCCATTGTATGCTCTTGCTTCCAATGTCAAGTATTAATTGAGCATAATGGTTTGGGCGAATTTCTGGTTTCTCTGTTCTGTTCCATTGAACTATATGCTTGTTCTTATGCCAGTACCAGGCTGTTTTGATTATAGTAGCTTTGTAATATAACTTAATATCCAGTATTGTGATCCCTCCAACTTTGTTCTTCTTTCTTACGATTACTGAGAGTATTTGTGGTCTTTTTTGGTTCCATATAAATTTTGAGTGTTTGTTCTAGATCTGTGAAATACGCCATTGGTATTTTAATTGGGATTGCATTGAATCGATAGGTTGCTTTGGGTGGTATGGACATTTTAACAATGTTAATTCTACCAATCCATGAACACGGTATGTTCTTCCACTTGGTTATATATTTTTCTATAAGTTTTGCATTTTTTATTCAGACATAATGCAAGTTAGTTTTAGATCTTAATTTTATATAAACTGTGAATTTGGTCATAATTTCTGCACTTTCAAACTGTAAATGATGTGCACTTATCCAATAAATTATCTCAAATAACACACAAAATCCTTCCATTTGTGTGCATTAATCCCATTTCTCAGATAATCTACCTAGACCTAGACCAATAAAAACCCTGGAAAGATATGAAGCCATCTGAATATACATTTAGGCTTTCTCTTGGCTGAAAAAAAACAAACAAACCCACAACCATACCAGAAGAGAAAATACAATATTTTCTTCTAAAATATGGACATGCTTTCTCTTATTGTCAACCCAAAGTACTAGAAAAATAAGTACCAGAAAGGAAATCGCAAAGTGGCTCTGAAATGCCCCCAAACTCACACTGCTACTCAACTCTAAGGCTAGACCACAAAGCTCTTTTTATAAATGTGTTTGCCTTATAATCTTACCGGCGTTTATTAAAAACTCTGAAATAGTAGAATAATGGGTTGATCATCCTCAGGAAACAGGAACCTCAGCTGCCATAAGCAAAATCAAACATAGATGGCACCACATATAATTCATTACAGTATCAAAAATCTACTAGATAGAAAAATGTTAAGGTGGGACATAGTTGCAACATAAATCTTACCAGAAAAATAACAAATGCAAACTAATAAAAAACTAATAACCACTAATGTTAGCCAAAGTGTAGGGCAATTCACATACAGGACATTCAAATGACAGACAGCTGGAAAGATACTTGATCTTACTAATCAGAGTCAGAAAAATACAAATTAAATAAACTAATGTAGTAAATTAGATAGACAAAAATAAATGTAAAAGGAATAGCTTCTAGTGATGAGGAGCATTTTCATAAGTGGTAAAGGGATAGAAATTTTGGTGATCATGGAAGTAAACTGGAAAATGGCATAAAAAAAATCTGTCAATAGCTGTTACAATTTGAAATGCCATAAACTTTGACCCATAAATCATACATTTAAAAATGATCCTATATAAATAAAACAGCCAGGACACATATATGTGCAATAAATTTTACTATAAGGATATTTATGTGCTAGGATTTTATTATATTTACTAGAAGCCCGGTGCACGAAATTTGTGCAATGCAGGGGGTTGTGCCTCAGCCCAGCCTGTACCCTCTCCAATCTCGGACCCCTTGAGGGATGTCTGACTGCCCGTTTAGGCCCGATCCCACCATTGGGCCTAAAGGGGCAGTCAGACATCCCTCTCACAATCCAGACTGCTGGTTCCCAACTGCTCGCCAGCCTGCCTGCCTGATTGCCCCTAACCGCTTCTGCCTGACAGCCTGATAACCCCCTAACCACTCCCCTGCCAGCCTGATTGATGCCTAACTGCTCCCCTGCCAGCCTGTTTGCCCCCAACTTCCCTCCTCTGCCAGCCTGGTCACCCCTAACTGCCCTCTCCTGCAGGATTGATCACCTCCAACTGACCTCCCTTGCAGGCCTGGTCCCTCGCAACTGCCCTCCCTTGCAGGCCGGATGCCTCCCAACTGCCCTCTCCTGCTGGCCATCTTGTGGTGGCCATCTTGTGCCCACATGGGGGCAGGATCTTTGACCACATGGGGGCAGACATATTGTGTGTTGGAGTGATGGTCAATGTGCATATTACTCTTTTATTAGATAGAATAGAGGCCTGGTACAGGGGTGGGGGCCAGCTGGTTTGCCCTGAAGGGTGTCACAGATAAAGGTGGGGGTTCCCTTGGGGTGTGGGGCAGCCTGAGCAAGGGGCCTGTGGTGGTTTGCAGGCTGGCTACGCCCCCTGGCAACCCAAGGGGTGGCCCTGGTATCTGGAATTTATTTTCCTTCTACAATTGAAACTTTGTAGCCTGGGGTGGAGCCAAGCCTGCTGCTCCCTCCGGGGTGGCAGCCATTTCTGTGGCAGTTAATTCACCTTCTACAATTGAAACTTTGTAGCCTTAAGTGAGTGAGCCCGGCCAGGGTGTGCGGAAAGGTTTGCTTCCCCTGTTGCCGGCAGCAACCCTGGCCTGCTCTCTCAAGCTCCATTCTGCCGCCATTTGTTTGAATTTGTTTACCTTCTATAATTGAAACTTTATAGCTTGAGTGGAGGCTTAGGCCTGCAACAGCTATGGAAAGCTTGGCTTCCTCTGTTACCTGGGAAACTTTGCTCTCTGTGGCTATAGCCATCTTGAATTGGGGTTAATTTGCATACTCGCCCTGATTGGCTGGTGGGCGTGGCTTGGATGGTGGGCATGGCTTAAGTAGCGGAGTGATGGGTAATTTGCATATTATCATTTTATTAGAGAGGATAGCTAGCACAAAGAAAAAATAACAATTATCAATGGTGATATTCAATGGTGAAGTTGTTAATAATTATATCAAATCTGAATGTGATATATATTAAATTACTAGAGAAAGTGACCATGATATGTTTAAGCTCAGCAAGATATATAAATAAAATATATGCATAAATATGTCTAACAGCCTTCATTGTTAAGCCATGCATATATGTGTGCTTATTTTTATGTTTGTCCATATGAGAATTTATAAAGAAATTAAAAAAATACAAGGCATGCTGTTATCATTGGTTAATTAAGCATGGTGTAAGGAGATTAAGAACATTTACCTTACACTTTGGGTTGATTTGCTAGCTTAAATAAGCATGTACTACTTTCATAATTTATATAGATAATACATTTTTAAGAAGTATAAATTGTAGTTTAATGCAATAAATGAAATATTGTCACTCAATTTTTCAGGAAAAAATGTTGTTTTATTTAGCTGCAGCCTCATTTCCAATTTTTTTCAACCTCACTTTCATCATGAGTTGTTTATTTGGATATTTCTCTGGTCCATGGTGTCTCAATTCTAATTAGAGGTTAAAATATCTGAAGTTTATTCCATACAAAGCCCTAATATGGCTTAGAATATGTAGCCTTTTGGCAGGTGAGTTTCTTCTAAAGAAATTAGTATTGTATCATCTCAATGTAAGACATTTCTTTCTTTCAAGTTTCTCTGCTTCCTCTGAATATTACAAACACTGCAATATAATCAAATAAATAAATAATGCATATTTATCATCTTAATACTCTAGTACTCTACTAGACAATGTACCGAAGAAAGTAAGCAGCCATTATCACTCAATCCCTCCTGCTCAGAAACTAATAAAAACACATTAATAATAAAATATAGTTAAACATAAAGTGCTTTGTAACAAGATGAAGCTATAGCAAAGGTAAACATTATATAATTAAATATACACCTCCACGAAATTCCCATCACTGCGACTGGTCTGTCTGCAGAAAGAGCCAGACCTATGATTAGAAAAAAAAGACAGTGAATGAGGTTAAAATATGTCCATAGAGCAAAGACATCTAGATTGTATTGAGATATATATAAGGATCTCATATTGAATAAAGGGTTCTTACATGAAGAAATAGACTGAGTATGACAACTCTTTAACAAAAACAAAACAAATTAACTTACAAAACCACCCCCAGAAAACAAACATGCAGACACCACCTACATTCTCTGCAGGGTAGAGTCAAGTAAACAGGATTGACCATTGTCTGAAAGTGTACAAGGTGTCCTAGATTGTGCACGGGGTGGGGGGGGGGGCGGGGGTGTCCCTCAGCCCGGTCTTGGCCTGCAAAGACTCCAGCATCCCTCACCCCAGCCTCTAGCCAGAGGTTCCTCCCCTCCTTCTGCACAGCCTCTGGGAAGATGCTTGTCCTGGGGCCTCCTCAGGGCCCTGGCCCACGACGCCCTGCAGTTCAGGTACTCGGGGGCTTGGGCTTTCAGGTCTGGCTTCCTCACCTGGCATGGTGAACATCAGCTGCCATGGGAGCCTTGCCTTAGGAGTCACCCCCTTGGACCATACTACTTGTGAGTGTGTGTGTGGGGGGGGGAGGGGGGTGGCCTCGGTGGCAGTGATTTGATGTCTGTAGCATGCCCACTGACACCCACCACCGCGGCGCCACACTGGTCCCGTCTGGACTGCTGGCAGGGGGCTTCCAGTCTGCGACTGGGGCTGATGGGCTGCGACTGGGGGCTGCAGGTGGAGGACCCCGGCACCCATAGGGCTGTCAGCATCAGGAACTGGAAAGATCCATTTTTCTGGTTCCTCCCCTGCCGCGCAGATGCTGAGCTCTGGGCCCCACAGGCCCGTTCACTCCTGCCACACAGCCAGCCGGGGCGGGGACGTGGGCTCACTGCCCCAGAGGCCCCTTCTGTGCCACAGCACAGCCATGGCGCAGACGCTGAGCTCACGCCGCCACTGGCAACGCGAGCTCAGTGCCCCGACGGCCCCATTTGGTCCCCGCTCAGCAGCGCAGCAGCCGATCGTGCTGGCGGGAGGCACGGGTGGCAGGGACTCGCACATCCCCACCCCCTGCTCCTCCTGCCGGCCCAATGGGCCACCCC
Source organism: Eptesicus fuscus (assembly GCF_027574615.1). Classification (NCBI taxonomy): domain Eukaryota; kingdom Metazoa; phylum Chordata; class Mammalia; order Chiroptera; family Vespertilionidae; genus Eptesicus; species Eptesicus fuscus. The sequence goes on along the minus strand of NC_072478.1, from coordinate 60,899,032 downwards.
GTCCACCCCGAGTCCTGCCCCTCGTGCCTCCCGTCGGCCCAATCGTGGGCGTAGCGGAGTGATGGTTAATTTGCGTATTACCCTTTTATTATGTAGGATGTGTCTGCTAAAGTACATGGAACATTATGTGTCTGCTAAAGTACATGGTTAAAGTACATGGAACATTATGTTATGTTAGAGGAATTGGCAGAAATGCAAAAATCTCAGTCACCTAGAAATGATTCAAGAAACTCCAAGACGGATCCCACAGTTGGTAGCCACTTCTCCATGGGTCTCACATTTTGTGAGCAAAAAATTGATTGCTTTTGTTTCAACCTGTCTTTTTAAGGATGTCTGTATATCAAAATTTTTTGGAATTTAAAGATAGTAGTGTTTTCCTTTAGAGCAAAGAACAGGCACACTTATTGCCTGGTATAATAAAAATAATAACTCCCACAAAAGATAGGCATACTTGTTCCCCATTATAGAAGATCTGGGTTCCTTAAGCTTAGGGTTCCCTCTGTATTGAAACCCATCTGGCCCTATTTGTGTTTCTCCATGAGACTTGGGACAGGGAAAATAGATGCAAATATGTTGCTCTGCCACTTAATGTGTCATAAATAATAAAGTCCCTTTTCTTTGACCCAGGGGTTTTGTGTCTTTACCCAGCATCTATGAGATGTGGCAGGCTAATTTGTGAGCTTGCAAGTAGGGTAAAATCTGAGGCTCTTCACAGTTCTTGACAGTATTAGAGAAAGGATGGAGTAATTACAAAAACATGGGTTTTTGGAACAGGGAGAATTAGGGCCTGTGACACAGATAAGATGATTTGTTAAGGGGTTGAAGGGGGTCAGTAGCAAAGATATTTTAATTTAGAAAAATATTTGTTTACAATGGGTTGCAACCTTTAGAAAGAGAAAAAAGGAAGAGAGGGAATGAGAGGGGAAGGGAAGTAAAGAGGGAGAAGTTGGAAAGAAGGAAGGAAGGAAGGGAGGAAGGAAGGAAGATAGGAAGGGCTTGTTACCACTGTGGTTCTAGAAACAATATATGGAAGTTTTCTAAATCTGAAAAGGTATGTAGATTTTTATAAGATTCTTTTGGTTTGATACATTCAACATTGTTGTAATCCTACCTAATAAAAGAGTAATATGCAAATTGACCTTACCTTCACTACACCCACTAGCCATGCCCACCAGCCAATCAGAGCAAGTATGCAAATAAACCCAACCAAGATGGCTACAGCCACAGAGAACAGGAGGGAGGCTTGGGTTTCCCAGGCAACAGAGGAAGCCAAGCTTTCCGTCTGCCCTTGCCGGCCTAAGCCTCCACTCAAGGCTACAAAGTTTCAATTATAGAAGGTAAACAAATCCAAACAGAAATGGCGGCAGCCACAGAGCTGGAAGAGCAGGAGGCTAGGGTTGAAGGAGGAAGCCAAGCTTCTGCGGCCCTGGTCGGCCTAGGCCTCCATTCCAGGCTACAAAGTTTCAATTATAGAAGGTAAATAAACCCTAAACAGAAATGGTTGCTGCCTCTGAGTGAGCAGAAGGCTTGGCTCCGCTCCAGGCTACAAAGTTTCAGTTGTAGAAGGTAAATAAATCCCAGATACCAGGGCCTCTGCTTGGGTTGCCAGGGGGCATGGCTGGCCTGCAAACCATCACAGGCCCCTCTCCCAGGCCACCCCATGCCCCAAGGGAACCCCCACCCTGATCCGGGACACCCTTCAGGGCAAACCAGCTGGCCCCCACCCATGCACCAGGCCTCTATCCTATCTAATAAAAGAGTAATATGCAGATTGACCATCACTCCAACACACAAGATGGCTGCCCCCATGTGGTCAAAGATCCTGCCCCCATGTGGACACAAGATGGCCACCACAAGATGGCCAGCAGGGGAGGGCAGTTGGGAGGCACCAGGCCTGCAAGGGAGGGCAGTTGGAGGTGATCAACCCTGCAGGGGAGGGCAGTTAGGGGTGACCAAGCCAGCAGAGGAGGGAAGTTGGGGGCAAACAGGTTGGCAGGGGAGCAATTAGGCATCAATCAGGCAGGCTGGCAGCGGAGTGGTTAGGGGGTGATCAGGCTGGCAGGCAGAAGCAGTTAGGGGCAATCATGAAGGCAGGCAGGCAAGCAGTTGGGAGCCAGCAGTCCTGGATTATGAGAGGGATGTCCCTTGAGGGGTCCCAGATTGGAGAGGGTGCAGGCTGGGCTGAGGGACACCCCCCCTTCGTGCACAAATTTCGTGCACCGAGCCTCTAGTATTGGTTAATAAGTATTTTGATATGGTTAACCTTTTGCACTCGGATGTCGAGTGTGACTCGACATGGTTAGCATCGGTAGCAGCTCGTATGTCGAATTGTATTGAATGTATCAATAATTTGAAATCTAAAAAAATCCAAATAAATAAGTTTGTATGAAAAGAAACTCCAGTTTTTTATTCTACTGATGCGCTTTGTAAAATCTGGGGTATTTAAAAAATTAAATCCCGAGTAGAATAAAGGAATCGAGAAAAAAGCAAGCAAGTGCAAAGGGTTAACATATGTGGTTTTCAATTTGCTTAAAGTATTTTGGCTGTACAAAGTGATAGAATTATAAAGTTCAGCTCTAGGATTTTCATTATTTCTTTAACAAGATTGACCTAGATAACTTCCCCATAAAAATTACACTTCTTTTATCTTAAAATTTGTTAACAAATCCATTACATATTTTTGAAAATAATTCTAAATGCACATGATTTGCAGAAAAGCTGTATTATGTGTGATTCAATAATCTTCATTCTCCTTCTCAATAGGAAGTATCCCAAATCAAGAGACTTGGTATAGGTTTGGAATAATAATTTAAAATAATGATGAAAATTCTGATTTATTTAAATAACATATATATTAAAAACTTGTTAAGCAGTATTTTTTATAAATTTGCAGAATTGTGACTTTATTGATCAAAGGTAGGAAATATCTTAAATGAGACATTTTGGTTCTTATAGTGTCATAAGCCACATTTTAAAGTGGTCTCAGCAAATTCTCTCAAAAAAGTAAAGGTAATAGAAAAGAATAATGAACACATTCATGTGCTAGGTTTCATACTGAGTCTTTTTAAGTCCTGTGGCTTACTTGAGCTTCTCTTTTTTTTAAGTGTTCTTTGGTTAACATTCATTAGCCATTTCCTGCTGATAACAAGAAAAAAAATTTATAGGCAGCTGGATGAGAGTGAATATACCTGAGATGAATTGCCCTGGACCTATGAGGCAAAGAGTTATTTTTCTCCAACTCCACTGCTTATTAAATATGTTACCAAGTAAAATGTATATTAAAATTCTCTTTAAAAAATTTACATGTATTATTGAGTATCAATCATCTCATATGAGTATTTGCTGGTTAACTAACAAATACTTACATGCACACACATATCCTATATAATAAAAAGCTAATATGCAAATTGTCCCCTCAACCAGGAGTTCGACTGGGAGTTTTATCCAGGGGGTGCGGCTGGCCGGCCAACTGCCTGCGGCCCCTCCCCCTGGCCAGCCCTGCCCCTTATCAGTCCCCCTCAACCCCACTCTGATCAGGGGCAGGGCCAGCTGGCCAATCTCCTGTATCCCATCGCCATAGTCAGCCTGGCCCAATCAGCCCCAATTGGGGCAGGCTGGCCGGACCCCAACCATGCATGAATTCGTGCACTGGGCCTCTAGTATACATATAAACACACCTGTATGTATATGTGTATATGTGTGTGTGAGAGAGAAAGCAGGAGATAGAATATATATATGTATATGTATATGTGCATATAAATGTACACCTTTTTGCATATGTACATATAATATACATACACACAAACATAGAGCTTATTGATAATTTGTAATAATAATCTGTGGAGCTCAATATTCAATTCATCAGCTCTGAATTGATTCTAATATCTGACAATATCCATAATCTTACACAAGAAAAATTTAGTGGCATGGAAAAAAGTAATTTTATTTAAAAACATAGTTTAAATAAAAACCCATGATCTCCTCACTTGGTTAATCATGTAGCACTTTTTATTAATCCTCTCTGGTCAACATTAGGTCCCATACCCTTTAGAGACTTTCCAAACACCTTTTGTCATAAAAAAAAATCTACATATCTATCCACTTTATTATTAAATCTGCATCTACATAATACTTTTCTGATATCTTATTGTTGGAAGCTGAGTTGTATGTACTCATTTAATTTCCCACTCAGGAAATGTATTCTACCTATTCTACCTGTTTTTCCTGTATGGGAATCATTACAATACTGCAAACAACCTGAGCTCTCTGTTCACCTTTAGTGTGTAAGCATACTTCCCAGTTGCCTCTATCATATTGTCCATGACAAAAACATCAAATATTACTATTGCTAAATTAAAATAGAAATATCCAAATTGGTGTTATTGAAAACATAGACAGTCCTCATCCTAGGAAAAGGTTGTATTCAAAATTTTCTTTTAATTAAGCCATTTGGAACTCAGGTGCTTCTTTCTATGGAAGTAGTATTGTGGACTGTTCTTCATTTTTCCAAGCAGGACACAAAAGGCAATTTTATCCATAAAATATCTATAATAATAAAAGCATAATATGCTAATTAGACTGGACGTCCTTCCGGACGACCTTCCGGACGAAGCCAGGGCTAGGAGGGAAGCCCAGGTCCTGGGTGCCAGAGGGAAGCCAGTGCTGACAGCCAGGGGAAGGATGGCCTACTCTTGCACGAAATTCGTGCATTGGGCCTCTAGTCTGATTATAATAGTGAGTTCCATTTCAGTTTCATTTACTTATTATTCTAAAATGGATGTACTCAAAGCCACATATTTTCCCTTTTTGAAGGATTGAAGCTCTTCTTCTCTGACCAAAGTGTTCTTTAATCAGAATGTTGAATGTTTGACAAGGAATGGACTTGGACCAATGTTTTTATATTTAAATAGGTCACCTACATTTCTGTAATAGTGTTTTCATGCAGTTGAATAGGTAATCATCTAGTTTTAACCCATTTAATTTATATTCTCATTATATCAAAACTATTGTGATAGGTACTATAGAAGAAACACAGATCTAAGACACTGGCCTCCCACTTGCCTATCGCATAAAATACTCAATTATAATAACTGTGGCTGGGGAAATGTGAGCCTAGGATGTTTCATATGGATTCTTGAATGCCTTGCTAAGAATTTTACCTTGTAAGATGCATTAAGATGTCATTAAAAGCCTTGGATATAGCTCAGCTGGCATAGTTCAGTGGTTGAGCCTTAACCTATTAACCAGGAGGTCATGGTTTGATTCCTGGTCAGGGCACATGCCTGGGATGTGGGCTCTATCCCCAGTGTGGGGTGCACAGGAGGCAGCCAACCAATAATTATCTCTCATCATTGATGTTGTTTCCTTTTTTTAATATTTTTATTTTTATTGATTTTAGACAGGAAGGGAGTGGGAGAGAGAGATAGAAACATCAATGATGAGAGAGAATCACTGATTGGCTGTCTCCTGCATGTCCCCCACTGGGGATGGAGCCCACAACCCCAGGCGTGTGCCCTTAACCGGAATCAAACCTGGGACCCTTTAGTCCGCAGATCGACACTCTATCCACTGAGCCAAACCAGCTAGAGCTGATGTTTCTGTCTCTCTCTCCCTTTATTCCTTCCTCTCTGAAATCAATAAAACAAACAAACAAACAAACAAACAAACAAACATGCATTAATTGCATGGTTCTTCCATGATAAACACAGTCTTTTCTGGACATATACTTTAAGGAGTTTAATTAGGAATTGATAAGCTTAGAAAGGAGAAAATAACTATTAGAAGATGAGTTAGGTTACTATAATCATTCAATCTCTTTCCTTAAAATGGAGGAACAATGATCAATTGTTTCCAGTGTAGAAACAAAAGCCTACACAGGCTCAAAACTGCTTTGTGAAACTTCATGTATGCTGGTTTTATAAGACAAGTATTAGGAATCCTTAAAACATCGGTACTTACAGAAATTACTACACTTAAGAAATGTAAGAATGCTCAAATATTTCACATTAGTTACCTTTATATTAGGCACCTAACACAGCAAATAGCTATCATTTGAGAAATCTCCTTAGTCTGTCACAGTGATGTAGAATCAGGTTGCATGAAAATAGGCACCATTAGGATGAAAATGCTGTGAAAAATATGTGATTTCACCATCTGTCATACAGACAACACGCGTAGTTGTATAAAATATTGTAGGTATGTCAACTCTGAAAGACTGACAGTAATGCTCCTGACTAATAAAAGTTAAATTAACAAGAAAATAAAAGTTAAAAAATAAGAAAATTTAACAGATACTTGAGGAAATCATCATATTAAACATATTGAGGAAAGTCTAATTTTTAGGATTACTGAGATCCCACTCTGTGGTGACTGCTTATAAGAAAATATGCAGCTTTATGAAGAAATGTGATAATTAAAAATTTTTCTGGCAACATCTATTCCAACACACTGTGGCATTTTTCTTTTCAAGATTCCACAGTGGAATAAATTCAAGCACATAGTGTTTTATAGCAACTGTCTTTTTCTATTGAGATGAGGAAAAAAATTAAAATTATTTTTTTCTTACAAACACACACACAGAAAACAATGCCACCACACATAACTGAAAAGTTATAATATACTAAAGATACATTTTTTAAAATTCAAATTGAAAACTGACATTTTTCAAGGGAAATTTGTGTTGACATAGAGAAAACACTGTAAATGTGATAAGTCTACTAGATGTCCCTTTGTTTGTAAGTTGAAAGCTATGTAATTTTGGATACTGAATCTTTAGTAAACTATAACATTTAGATATCTAATGTTCCAATAATTTTCCTTTTAGGCCCATGACTTGACAGTAAAGCCATTGGTCACTGCCAGAATTCTGCATAAATTCTTATTTTTAAATATATTTTATTGATTTTTTAAAGAGAGGAAGAGAGAGGGATAGAGAGTTAGAAACATCGATGAGAGAGAAACATCCATCAGCTGCCTCTTGCACACCCCCTACTGGGGATGTGCCCGCAACCAAGGTACATGCCCTTGACTGGAATCGAACCTGGGACCCTTGAGTCCGCAGGCTGACGCTCTATACATTGAGCCAAACCAGTTTCGGCTCTGCATAAATTCTTATCTTCTGTCCCTTTTTCTTCCACATAAAGTGGATTGTCAGGTGCACTGCACACAGTTCTGCCCAAAGGGAAGTTGTTTCCCTCACTGTTTTTCAAAATCACCCCTGAATGTGACTGGCATGTAGACACCATCCGTTCTTTGCTTTTACCTTCAAACAGAAATGACCTATCCATAAATCAGAAGTTAGGAATTTTCCTCTTCTGTTAGCTATTGATATAGACTTCTTAACCTCCGCCCCCTCCATATAATTATAGGTAAGGACTTGGAAGAGGCTCTGGTGCGCTCTTCTGGCTCAATCCCAGATACTATACAATTTCCATTTTAAGATGAGGTGCTATTTGGGCCCGTCCAACTTTATGACATGGAGGGTGTCTTTGTTTGCTTGGGCTGCTATAACAAATTGCCACTGACTGGGTAACTTATAAACAACAGAAATTGGTTTTCCACAGTTCTGGAGACTAAAAGGTTAAGGTAGAGTGCAGCATGGCCAGGTGAAGGCTCTCTGCTGGGTTGCAGACTGCTCATTGCATCCTTAGGTGGCAGAAGGACTAGGGATCTCCCTGCTGTCTACTTTATGAGAGCATGAATCTCATTATGAGGGTTCCACCCTCAGGACCTAATCACCCCACAAAGACTTTACCTTATACTACCATCACCTTTGGGAGTTAGCAGATTGACTTACAAATTTGGGGTAGACACCAAATTCATGTCAGACATTACCACAGCAGAATGTCTGACATAACCCAGATCATACGGGAGCAGTCCTATATGCACGATCACTTGGTGGCCTGGCATCTAGTGTTCTGTCTCTTCAGAATCCCAGCAGCATGCTAAGAGCTACTTCTAGAAAGGCACACACAAAATCTGCTAAGGATGGACTGGCTGTGTTCCAGAAATTTAGGCGACTTCATTGTGATTTTTCATCCCTTTGGAGCATATACGTGATACATCAAGGCTAAAATCATTTAGCCACCTCTTGTTCCTCCTGGCTGGTGAACTTGATATTGTTATTTTAATGGATCAGAGAGACATCCCGTGGTATGCCCAGGCAGTACAGAACCCTTCAGAATATGACAGAGGGTACAAGAGTTAACATATCACGGATGCAATGCTGTCAAAGACACTAAATGAAATAAGCCAAGTAAAGAAAGATATACTACATAGCATCACTTATGTGGATTCTAAAATAAATAAATAAATAAAAATAAATAAATAAATAAATAAATAAATAAATAATAAAAAGTGTGGAATGCACAGAAACAGAGTGTAATCACTTCAAAATCTTTAGGGAAGACTGAGCTTTCAGGTAGAATTCCCTCATTGCTTTAGATAAAATTCACAGGTACTGTCATGGGACATATGATGGGTGATGGAAAGGGAAAAGTTGATGAATTTTTCACTGTGCAGAACAGTGGTTTATAATGTATATAAAGTCTTTACAAAGTGTTCCTCCTTGAGCTAGGTGTGGAATATGGCAATGCACACTTCTATACAGGTATGATAATTCATAAAAGTCAAACCAGAAAATTCAGCAAGCCAGGAGTATTTCTACAGTCTCTAAAATTACAAGGAATTTTCATATAATGGAGTGGTTGGGGCAATCCATGTAATAGTAACTATTGCTTCAGCAATCGGTTGTGAATTTGGTACTGTAATACATATTTTCTGATTGTACCAACCTTAATGGAATATAACTGATGCCTAAAAGTTTATACTTTCACCATAGCACAAACAGTGTGGTTTTAGGAAGCTTTGGCAAGCTAAATAGCCCCTCGTGACTGCACGCAGCAGACAGTCTCTTTCTCTAATCTTTCCCTACAGAGGAAGCAGGCATTTGACTTCCATGATGTTCAGTTATTAAGAAGAGTCCTAACTGTTTATCAACAGATTTCCTCTTTTTCTTTCTTTAAACTGGGCAGAGAGATTTTACTCTATACTAGAGGCCTGGTGCACGAAATTTGTGCATGGGGGGCGGGGGGTGTCCCTCAGCCCAGACTGCACCCTCTCCAATCTGGGACATCCCTCTCACAATTCAGGACTGCTGGCTCCAAACCGCTCACTTGCCTGCCTGCCTGATTGTCCCTAACAGCTTCTGCCTGCCAGCCTGATCACCCCATAACCACTCCCCTGCCAGCCCGATTTCCCCTAACTTCCCTCCCCTGCCGGCCTGGTCCCCCCCAACAACCCTCTCCTGCAGGCCTGGTCCCACTCACCAATTGCCCTCCCCTGCTGCCTGGTCCCCCCCAACTGTCCTCCCCTACAGGCCTGGGTCCTCCCCAACTGTCCTCCCCTGCTGACCTGTGTCCCCCCCAACTGCATACCCTGCAGGCCCGGTCACCCCCAACTGCCCTTCCCTGCAGGCCTGGTCCCCCCAATCTGCCCTCCCCTGCAGTCCAGGGTCCCCCCAACTGCCCTACCCTGCTGACCTGAGTCCCCCCCAACTGCCCTCCCCTGCAGGCCCAGTCCCCCCCCCTGCCCTCCCCTGCAGGCCCGGTCACCCTAACTGCCCTCCCCTGCAGGCCATCTTGCGGTGGCCATCTTGTGTTCCCTTTGGAGCGGCCATCTTTGACCACATGGGGGCAGCCATCTTGTGTGTTGGAGTGATGGTCAATTTGCATATTATTCTTTTATTATATAGGATAGCTTATTTATCTCATCAGCTAATGGCTGTGTGGCAGGTCGAGATGTAGGTGGTAGGCAGACAAGGAGGATACTCTGGGTTCACTCCCCAAGAACCCCATGTTAAATTCAGACTCTCATCTTTAAACCTTTGGGCTAATATATAATATTGCATTTTTACTAGGTTATTATTTGGTACATCTTCTCCATTAAAATGAGAAAGTAAACTATCTGTGTTTACACTGTACTTTTCTCATATTAGTGAACGTACCACATTGAAATCCACTTTAATGGTCCAAAAAGAAACCTGATAAAACCTATTACTACATATAAAACAACAACAACAAAATGTAGCTCATAAATTTCATTATCCAGAATACTCATCAGCAGTATACCTAAGAAAATAAGTTACAACGCACTTTATATTGATTCATATTGCAATAGTTCACCCAAAGCTACTTAACTGAACTGAAAAATTGTAACACTGGGCTTATTAATACTGATTTTGATACCTTAAGACATGCTATAAAAAGTAATGTGCATATTGGCAACTACTTCTCCTGATAGAGGAGCAGAGTGACAAGGAAGAAATAAGCAAACAATTAAAAGTGTGCATGAATAGCCAGTGCCGTCTACTGAAATATAAATTCTCTAGAAGAGTTAATCTTGGGGAAAGAGAAAATGCTTGTTCAAGTTCCACAATTCTTTGCCTCACACTTTTGCTATAATTTTTTTCCTCTCTAACTATAAGGGACTATTTTGTCAATCGAGCAGACAGAATCCTCTCTCAGTGCTTGTTCATTTTCTGTTTACTTTGATATTTAAAGGCTATGAGAGAAATAGAAATTTCCCTTAATCCTGTTTTTTTTTTTTTTTCATATGTCACATTCAAGCAATAAATGGAAGGTCCATTTATCTTATATCAAAGTGTACTAGGAATCTGTAGTAGTTTGTACTTAGAAATACTCGAATTAATCTAACAATTTTCCTAAACTAACTTGAATTTGCTAAAATATAAATAAGGTTAATTCAGTTACTATTTCATCATTTCACCATTATCATTGTCAAAAATCCTATATAATAAAAGGCTAATATGCAAATTGTCCCCTCAATCCAGAGTTCAACTGGAAGTTTGACCAGGGGGTGGGGCCAGCTGGCCAACCTCCCGCCTCCCCTCCCCCCCCCCGCCAGCCCGGCCTGCACCCATGCACAAATTCGTGCACCGGCCCTCTAGTATTTAATAAAAATGCATTTCTACTTAACCTAGTTGTGGTTGCTTACGTAGAAGCTGATCAGATATAACTATGGACTATTAATGACAAACTGTATGATAGGAATGTACAGGAAATAAAAAATTTGTATTGCAGTTTTCCAGTGGTTTATAGAGGCAGATTGTTTAGACCAGTGGTTCCAAACCTTTTTGGGGGCATGCCCCACCTAAGCATCTCTAAAATCCCGATGCCCCATTGTGACATACAATTCTTATTATTCAAAAAATGAACTCCTATTCACGTGGAGGAAGGCTAAAAGGCCATTAACTTGGTCTAAACAAGTTTCCAAAGAACATGGCATCCATGAAAGAGAAAAATAAAAGAATGAAAGGACAGGTGAAGTACTGAGGAAGAAATCACTAAGAAATTGTTTAAAAAATTATGAAGTGATATGAAAAAATAGCCAATAAAGTTTCAAAACATATAATAGAGAATTTAAATACAAAATATGTCACAATATGTATTTATGTACTGTATATGAGGCCCCTAGAACCATAAGAAATGCAAAAAGTTTACTGTTAATAGCTCATTCTCGAATTGCTCCCCTTAAAAATCAAATTGCCCCTCTGGGGCATGTGCCCCACATTGGGAACCACTGGTTTAGACCAAAGCACTTATCCTCACATATGTAAACCAAATTTAAATAAATTGTTAAATATTTAAGTCTATATTTGTGTCACACTTAACACAGACAATTTAGTCTCTAATCTATAAAATAAAGGTGTCAAGGTTAATTTACCTCTCATTTATATCTTTTCATAAGAATTCTCTTATAAAGAGAGAAGTCTAAAAGCAGAATATGGTCTTGTGGAGAGATTTTTCATTTAAATCTAATGCTCTACATTAGTCCCTTCATTTTGAGATGTCTCTGAAATTCTCTGACATCAGCGTCATAGAAATTCAAGTCGGAGATTGTCATATTTAGCAAGCAGTAGTATAAAGAAGTATTCTTTTTCCTGAAAATAACAGAGTTCATGAAAAATAAAATGGAATGAGAAATACAAATAAAGCTTAAGGTGGAGAAAGATTTTTACATGAACATGAACTCAGAGAGAGGTTGCTATTTGATACATACACTCGAACCCCCAGAGAGAAACAGCAATGTGGAATTATCATTAGGTTTCTGGGAGTGTGGAAACTTTATTTCACTTGCCAGGATATGTGAAGCAAAGCCCAGTTCCCAAATGTGTAACTGTCTGGCAGGCATAGTTTTATTTTTAAAAATTTTACAACTGTTGGTTAAAACTTCAGCCATTTTGAGACACTGAATGGATTTTTTTTTTAATACTATAGCAAAAGTATTGATTTGTATTCAAAGTTTGATACTCTCCAGAAAAGTTAAAGAGAAACAAATAGCTAAATAACTCAGAAAAACCCGTTTGCTTTTGACAGAAAGACAAACAATAAAAACCATTTAGGTTTTACATTTAAGTATATTGTTGTGCTCTTACTGATACAATGGAATGACATTCTCAGAGTAAGAATAGGGGTGGGATAGGGGACAAATGCTTTAACAAAACAATAAAACATCAGTGAACAATTGTGGCTGTAAATGTACCATCTTTTTGAATGAATGTGCTAGTCTCCCTTTTATTCCCCATAACAATCAGTTTTCCCTATCATAAAAAGGAAAATACTTTCAAATAAACTGAAACATTCCTCTCATGGAAATGTAACCTTCCTGTTTCTTCCTTATAGAGAAGAACTGAATGTGGAACAGTTGGGGGCAGCGGGAACTGCACCAGGTGTTAGACCAGTGAGGTCAGGCTGACCGGGGTTCAGCAACCTCTGTACTTGAGTTCTGTCTAGGAAAGAATTCAGAGCCAAGACTCAAACTACAAGAGAACATGTATTTGGATAATCACAGAGGTGGAAGGAGTAATTCGTAGACGAAAGGGGCTTCGGAAACAAGTTATACTAGTACAGGTAAAGGAAGGGCCATTGGAGCTTAGAAGTGAGAAAGGTAAAGGTGATGTGCCTGGGGGGGCGGCGGGGGGGGGGGGGAAGGGAGAGGGGGAGTGAAGGGGAGGGAAAAGGGAAAGGCCCAGGAGTGCTCCCAGCTCCCAGGAGGGAGAGCTCCCTGGGTCCTTGGTCCTAGGGGTTTTAAGGGTAAAGGTTTTAGGGGAGGTCCTAGAGGAAGGTCTCAATAGAATATTCAGTAGCTTTCCAGGTGTGTCCTTTCAGGGTCTAGGTCTCCACTGACTGATTGGTCAGTGCCAGGGCAGGGGGTCATTATTCAATGTAGCTGGTCCCAAGGTCAGTCTTGGCCTTGGCGTTGTTTTTCTGATTTTGCTGCTTTTCTAGGCCTGGAGCTGAAATACAGCTGGGGCCAGGGTGTTATGTCTAGAGAGGAAAGTTCACAGGGTCCAAACCACATGACCATCCATATGCTAGGGGAGGAAAGGTCACCCTGGGGGAAAGATCCCATGCTACAATTGTCCTTTGCTAGGCCCCCAGGGCTTTCGGCCCCTGGTGACTTTCTGTACCTGGCCCATTGCCCTTGCTCTGCTCATGTCTGTTTAACTGCCTATCACAGAACAGGTTTTAAAATATCCTGCTCATCTGATGATTTCATGTTTATGTTTGTAAAAATATAAAAACAAAAATGATATTTTTGGTCACTTTTAACCCATTCTTATTTATATATATTTTGTATTCATTTCTATTTTTTCTCACATTAAAAATTTACACTTTAAAGATACCAATTACAAGCAATATAATTAATATTTTAAAAAATAATTATCAGTATGGAAACTTTAGGTCTATGATAATAAATAATAAAATATTCTCTTGTTAATTAAGGGACAAAGTAAGATACATAGAATGTTTAGAAAATATAAATATTTTATCTTGAAGCTATTTATGCTTTGTATTTATAATTTTATTTCAATGTCTGTATTAGTCTTTTTGTGGGAGAAAAAGGGGTTCTACAGAAAGTAACCTCACAAGGTGATCTGATTATATATTCCTAACTGGACAGGTTATATATTCCTAACTGGTCATGGTGGGTAGTCACATCGAAGACATAAAGTTTTATTTTTGCCTTAAGCAAGCTCTATCCATTGTTTTTGTGCATCTAGGTTAACACACCTTTGAGTTAAGTGTAGCCACCCTCAAGAATGCACATCATCTTGTTAACCATTTTATAATCCAATCCCCACCTTACTTTCTCCCAGCTTCCTGTATTCTTTAATTCTTTCTTTAATTTCAAATGCATAAAAGAAACTGCAAAACCATCACTGGCTAGAGCAGTGGTCGGCAAACTGTGGCTCACGAGCCACATGCGGCTCTTTGGCCCCTTGAGTGTGGCTCTTCCACAAAATACCACGTGCGGGCGCACACATACAGTGCGATTGAAACTTCGTGGCCCACGCGCAGAAGTCGGTTTTCGGCTCTCAAAAGAAATTTCAATCGTTGTACTATTGATATTTGGCTCTGTTGACTAATGAGTTTGCCGACCACTGGGCTAGAGCATTTAAGGGCTTGCGTCCCATCAACTGCCCTCAGTTTGGCTCAAATAAATTCTTATGAAAATTCCCTACAGGTTTTGACATTTCTTACGTTGACAGAATTAAAGGAAATAGAGCAAATATAACTAGCATAATTGATCATTTATGCAATTAATAGTTTCATACTCTCTGGAGTCACACATCACATATTCATCAAATAGACTTTTCCCCAAGAAATGGAAACTCTTATGAAATAAACATATGGATACCTGGAATTCTCTCATCTTTGGAATTTTATCTGGGTCCCTTTGCATTCATGTCTTCAACTTACTCAAATAGTGATAGTACTTTTAACTTTTTGTATGATCTATTCTGTTTATTTTATTCTTTTCTGTGCATGTCCTTATTTAACTCCAGTTCTAAACATCCTTCCTTCCTTTTTTTTTTTTTTTAAATTAAGATCTCATTTGGGAAACTGACTTTAAAAATAAACACTTTGCTCTGTAGATCTTGTCCTTGCAATTCACCTCAGTAGTAGATACATACTTTCTAGACTTAATACTTTTTTTTACTAACTGGCACTTGAACATGTTCCTGACCATGTTTGCTTTCTTTAAACTTAAGTAGCAAGAAAGATAACATTGCCTTTAAAATATTTTTTATCTTTTTTGACCAATAAAACTCAATTGAAAATTCATACATCACTATTAATATTCACAATTATAATATCTGGGAACTCTTCTCAGAGACTTAACAATATGAAGAGCATCTGCCAATAATACATAGTAATCAAGTTTTATATATCATGGACATTTCCAGTTTGTGAGTAAGCAGATCATATAACCTCTATCTCAAAATTGTAATGCTCTAAAAGTTCCACTGCACAGCTTAAGAAAGTCCAGTATACTACACAACAAACGCCTTCCTAAATATTTCCAAACATCCAGGAGGCAATTTCATTGTCCACAGATCTGGCCAATTTATGGCTCAGTTTTGCTGCTGCTCCATTAGGACTACACAGCTCAAGCCAGACAGCTCACCAAGATGCTGCCTTGAGATGGCAGTTTCACTCCTGACTCTATTGCTGTCACTGCAATACTGCTGTAGTTGGCATTCCACTTCATCTTTCTTTTGAGCTGAGAGCAGTGTCATTATCCACAGTGCAGGAAGGGAGAAGATCTCATAATGAGGCTCTTCAAGACTCAGAAACAGACAGTGGTAAGTTCTGTGAGTTTTACCCTCTCTACTGTGGCCAGCTAAGATGTCCTTCAACAAACACTCCTGATGGGGATTTTTCCATGGTAACTCTATCTGGCCACCATGATCAGAGTGCTCACTACTATTATTACTACTGCCACTTTAGATATAATGAGAGATCCTTTGAGATTATAACTGAGGATGAGACCTATCCCAGGAGTTTGCAGCACAGACCTGCTCCAGTTTCTGACTGCTTTTCATTGCTCTCCAAAGCCAAGTTGTTTATTAAATGTTGTCTAATATATATAACTACTGTCCAGGTAAGTGTAGTCAAGTGGAAGCTATGCTGTCATTCCTGGAAGAGGATCCCATATTTATTTTGAATCTTCCTTTCCATAACCCTATCACACACATTCAATACACTGTGCCACATTCCAGCTTATTGTGGGAAAATTCCTTTAGGCCTCACAGTTTTCTTTGACAGATCCAAGATTTGCTACCAAAATAATTTAACATAAAGTAGTCTCAGTTTCTTTTCACTTTTACAGTTCTTTGTTATTTCTGTTCAGTATGTTTTTATGTCTCATTAATTTTCACAGCTAGTTATACTCTTCTATTAAAAACCATTCAAATTTTTTTCTGTCATAATTCTTGATATAGAATGTAGAACATAGAAAAAAGATATGCATACAATGGAATGGAATGACTGCATAGAATCACAAACTTAGTATGTTTTATATTATCTATTTCCAACTCTGTAAAATAACTAGGTGTATTTCATATAAAATCCTTTTGAAACATGCATGGTACATATATGTATAGATATAGATATAGATATAGATATAGATATAGATATAGAGATATAGATATAGATATAGATATAGATATAGATATAGATATAGATATAGATATAGATATAGATATAGATATAGATATAGATGGATTATATATAGATATACTAGTATATCAGGAATGCAATCTTAATTTTGCCATTTTCAACTTTCTCTTTTAATAAGTTAAAAGATTTTAGGTTACTTCTATTATTTCATCCAGTTTAAAATTTCTATAACTTCATCTTTTTGCTTCTTTCCTACCAAATTTTAATGCCATACTTCTTTTTTCTTTGTCTTTTTTAGCTTGTATCCCCTATTAAAATAGCTTATACAAAAAATAACAAAACAACACATATTATATCATCAAATGACTAGATTTTTCTGGGATTTTTAATAGTTCAATTGTGGTCTGCTTTTGGTGTGCACCACTCAGATCTCCCTTCAAGGGGACCTACTGTTTCAGGAAAACTGGGAGCCTCCAACTCATATACCATTAGATTCTCCTTTGCTCAAACTGAGAGTATACTTCCTCCAGGCTGCTGCCAGACAATGACTGAGCATGTCAGGGCTACTAAAGATGGGCCATCTGCCCGATATGTCACTCCTTTCATGAGAAACCATTCTCAGGATCTCCCCATCAACATTCTCAGAGCAATTCTACAACCTTCACCTTCTTATCTCATCCTCCTCCTTTCCTCTCCACTCCCATAGGTGTCAGACCCATGTCATATTGTGAAGACTCTTTCCACCAGGCATGAGCCCTCTGTCTTTAACCTTAGTCGGCATTTACCACATAAATCTCACATGTCTAATCAAATCTTGATATCTGCTTCTCAGATGATGTGAACAGAAAGTATTGCTACTGAGAATGGTTCAAGAAAAGGAACAAAGAGATCAATTAGGGACTGGTGGCTCCCTTGCTGCCTGGCTGTCATGGAGAACCTAATCCTGAGAAAAATATGGGGGGGGGGGGAAGTGGTGGCTCAGTTGCTTAATATTTCACTGGTAATAACTTAGGGAAATGTCTTAGTGGAAGAGAATACCGTTGCTGGTGTGATGATCCAGTCATTTGAATGATGGGGGTAGGGGAATGGAGATTGGATTGGGGCAATGCTCTAAGGACAGTGGATTTAGATGGCTATTCTTAAGTAATATTGATGTGCTGTACTAATGAACAAAAGAAAGTTAATTTGGACATGTGTAGTATGAACCATAAAAGTTAGATTGCTTCATTTTGCATCCCCTATCACAAAAACAGAGGCACAGTGCCTAAAGAGCCTCTTAAGGATTCCAAAAGCAACACAGTTCACATTCAGAATTACTACTTTGGCGCACATACTAGGAGTCTCAGAAAGCTGTTTGGCTTCAGTGGGGTTCTGAACAGGAAAAGGCTTTATAGCCAATCCTGGCTGCAGTGCAAGCAGCTCTTGGCTTGGATCATAGTATCTGGCAGACTCTGTGAAGTTGGAGATTTCAGGGGTGAGAAGATACAAGTATAGCGTTTACATGATCCAATGAGAGAATCATATTGCAGTTCTTTGAGCCTTGAGTGCAAAGCCATGTGATCTGCACTAGGAAATTATACACCTTTCAAGACACAGCTCCCTGGGTGATGTTGAGCCCTGTTAGAAAGAGAAGACTGTCTATGGAGCAACAATTGAACATGCATTCATAAGTAACCATTATGAGGTATGTTTATCAGATGGACCCAGTCATAAAGTAAGATAGGGTCAGCCACAATCTATTACTAGTCTATTGCTAGTTTAGGTCTAAATGGGACATCAAGGATTAATCCAAGAAACATGAGAGGGCATGAATAAGCAGATGAGCAGGTAGTTGAGATCTCCATACTACCTACCCAGACTATAGTCACACCCATTCTCTATCTTGTATGTATGATCGTGTGGGTGGTACTTATGACCAGCTGAAGGAGGAGGGAAAAGCCCTACCTAGTTTATGGATGTGTCATCTCCACTGTAGATGCAAGCAAAAATGGATGGTGGTTATCTTCAGGGAGTGCGTTGAAAGACAGAGGACAGTTAAAATCTTCTGACACACTTTTGGTGGAAGCAGAAGTAGCCTTAGGTGATGCTATATAAAGATTCTTGAACAGTGGCCAATGACCTAGTCAGTTGTTCAGGGTCCTGAAAGGAAAACACTCTAAGATTAAATAAGGAAGTCTGGCATAGAAACAAATTGGTGGATATATCCATATGTAGGCACAAACAAATTTGTACCTATATATGGATATAGTCACAAAGTGGGAATTCTTTTGTATCACACATTAACATCTATCAGAATGAAACCTTCACGAAAAAGGAACTAAAAAAACAAGGAGAAAAATAATTTGTCAGTAGATGTTAGCCAGATTTTTCTCAGCGGCCAGCTCCAGAACCAGCTCAATGGGTGCATGCACAGAGTGGACATGGTGACAGAAATAAAGTCTACCCATGGCCCAAAAGTATGTTCTCCTACTTACCCAGGCCAATTTGACCACTATCAACTTTGAATTGCCCATCTGCCAGTAACAGAAACCAAAACAGAGCCCCCCACATGCTTTTATTTCTCAAGGAAACCAACTGGCCACTCAGTGACAAGTTGACTAGATGAATCCCTTCTGTCTTGGAAGAGTTAGTGATCCATACTCACTGAGTATGGGCATAGTTTTTATTTATGATGCATACTCACTGAGTATGGGAAAAATAGAGAAAGGGAGAGAGAGAGAGACAGAGAGAGAGAGAGAGAGAGAGAGAGAGAGATTTTTGTTCCATTTATTTCTGCATTTATTGGTTGATTCCTGTATGTGCCCTTCTCAGGGGTAGAACTCACAAGCTTGGTGTTTTGGGATGAAGCTCTAACCAACTGAACTAGGGCTGGGTATGGGTTTTATATTCTTGCCTACAGAGCCTCATCTAGCCCACTACCTGGGAGCTAATGGAATGCCAGATTTATGAATGTAGAACCCCACAGATAAGTGGCTCTCTGTACAGTTTCTTAGTCTCTTTCTGGCCAACTTTAAAATTCAGCAAATATGACAGCATTTTAGAGTTCACTTCCCTAGGATTTGTCCCCGCTACCCCCCCGCTCCCCGCTTGCCAATCTCTTCTGCCTTGGCAGCACTGAATTTAAATGTTGGTCTTTCCAGCCTTTTGATATTTCCATTTATTCTGCTGGTTATCTGCTTCTTGCCTATGGCCCTTTGCCTATGTTTTATTCTCACACAGAGGCAAGCATTGGCAAATGTCCTAAGAAGAAAAGGAATTTGAAAAATGATGACTAATTTCTCCATAGTTTCCTTCTCTCTGGAATCTTAGCCTCTCAGGCTTACTTGTCTCAACAGCTTCCAAATTCCTTCAAACAGAATATTGTGATACTTAAACCACATCTTCTGGGTGTTGTTTTTCTTTTTCCTCAGGGAGGGGCATGATAGTGCCACAGTATACTTCTTTCTACCTGGAAATAGGAGCGCCTTATATATGTTCACATAAAACCCAAAGATACTGTAATGGATAGCTAAAGCATGGGACCTATTGTGAGTGTGGTGCCTAGTGGTATAATGCTCTGCTATTTTCTTCCTCAAGGATAATGGGCTATTTGACTAGAATTGAGCTCTGAACAAGTTGAAGTCATTAAATGAAAATCATTGCAGCAAAATGCAGGATTGGTAGGAGATTTACCTTTCTTTTGTAAGGTAGAGAGCATGGCAATTATGAAAAGGGAGGTGTGGAGAGAGAAGACACATGATCAATCGTTCACCTATGGAAATAATACATATGGAGATTGAAAATCTGGAAACTGATTTCCTTACAACTATCTACACTCTCCTACCATTTTGAAAGTCCTCCTGACCCACCCCATCCAGGGTACGCACATCACAATTTGATAATTGTAACTAGAAAGATATTTTGTACAACTTATTTACACTTAAACTCTTTTGAGTCATTTTTATCATCAATCTAATTGTTTTGGGGGGTAATCTTCAACACCACACCCAATCATCAGGTGATATTTTTCAATTACTGTTTAAAGTTGACTCATTGTATTTTCAGTTATCCTAAAAATGTCATCCAAGTTTAGTAAAACCTAGAAGACATTTATAGTTATCTATGTGAGAAATCTATTAGACATTAGCCACAGTCCTCTCTTCCCCGGCACAGACAGGCATTTTTCATGGTCTTTTTCAATTTGAATATTTCCTTAGTGTAGTTAATATACCAAATATATTTAGATCTGTTTATAGAATACAAGGACAGGTTATAACTTCCCATCACTCCAAATCTCATAAATGATCAGTTGTAGTTCATGTTAAAAAAAAAAACAATAGGAGAGGTAGGTATAATTAAAATAGTGTTTTGCATCTCACTATATACTAGTATGCTCTGCAGTAGATTTTTAAATGCACAATGAACAGCTGTTTTATATTTTTTTCTTTAAAAGGTCCAAAAAGAACACATTTCCATTAGTATTTAAAATATAATAGGTCTTTCTGAAGAAGGATTCAGTTTGCCTCACAATAGGAATAAAACATTCTAGATTATTGGACTTACTTAGAATAGGAGTATAGATCCTAAAGTCCAAATAGATCTTTGCTAGAAGTTACTAAAAATGGGATAGAATGATAATTGAGAAAATAAGAGACAGAAAACTTTAAAAAGTTATGAACAGCTGAGTCCAGTTATGTGAGGTTATAGCTAGGAGCACAGTTTTAAGCTCTGGTAAAGCTTTCCATGCAGTAGAGAATAGTAATAGCTATGTTTGCAAGCCCCTTATAATGAAGTGGAATTTTTGAGAAAGTCTTACTGGCTTTTGCTTTAACAAGGAAATTTTATAGAAATCCAAGAAGTAGAAGTTAAAATAATTCTTCTAAACAGGTTTCAGGTGTATTGAGCCCTATTTCAATGTTACTGACTAGTTTCAGCATGGCTTTGAATAATTCATTTCTAGGTCTTTGGTTTTTGTGTCTTTTCTTTCTTTTTAATTTTTTTTTTTTTTGGAAGCAGTCTCGGTATAGAAGCCTGTCCTATTCCATTGCTGGCTCACTTTATTCCTTCTTCCTTTCTACATGACAAATATATTTATAATTGAAATGCATAGTAACATTTGCCTGCTCAGGAAAAGTAATGGAGAAAAGTAGTTTATAGTTCATCTTATTTCAGTTTGATTGTTTAAAATCAAAGTTAAACCCTCTTAAAGTATGAACAAAGAATAAAGAATAAGGTCACATTTGTCAAACAAGATACATTGTTGAATTATTTATAGCAAGGAATAGATTATTATGTGCAAAATAAATGCTTTTTTATTAGAGCACAATTTTTTTATATCCCAGATGGATGGGTAAAAGGGCAATGTCTTATTCATAGAATACTAATAAAACCACACTGGGCATGCTATAATATTAAGAAAACACATATACCTCTTTATTATTTATAATGAAAAGTTGGAACAAATTTATTAAAAGTCATTGCCAAGTGGTACAGGCTTTTGGAATTTTCAGTGTTGTTCACAATCTAATGGGACTCCTGCTTACACTACATAGCTTTTCTCTATTAACTGGCTTCTCCATTACACAGTTTATCACCTTCACTCCCCAAACAACCTCTTTCTTAACATGTCTATTTCCATTAATGACACTATTAGCTTTCCAGTGACTGGGTTTCAACTCGTGGTATCATTTTGAACTCCATTTTCTACTTTGACACCCACATGCAATGAGATAAGTACTGTATATCCCACTTATATAATTTTCTTATAGGTACCCCTTTTTTTCCACTGTCATTGCTTCCAGTCCAGTTTAGACTTTCATTAACTTTCACCTATCAAACTATGGTCCCTGGGCAAAATCCGGGCTGTTATCTGTTTTGCAAATAAATTTTATTTGAAAACAGCCATGCTCACTCATTTCATATTGTCATTCTTCACCAGTAGAGTTGACTGGTTGTGATAGAGACCATATGGCCTACCAAGTCATAAATATTTACTATCTGGCCTTTTATAGAAATTTGTCATCCCCTGACCTAAAATATTGTGATATGGATTCTAATTAGTCTCCTCACACATCAATTGAATCTTTTTAAAATGTCAACATTCATAACCAACTCATGCCCACATCCCTCAAAGCTTCATCTGTACTCATAGACAAAACATATGAGTCTGAGTCTATTAAAAGCATACATGTGCATCACATATTCTGTTATAGACTTTGTCTTCTGGAGATCTATGCCCTTGCATTTCTCTATTTTTCTTGGAGTATCCATCTTTCTCCTGTAGAAATACTGTAGAATGTCACAAGCCCATCTAAAATAATACATACTCCAGGAATCTTCTCCCAATTCATCCAGCCACATGGAAACTTGCATACTTCCCTCAGAGGATTTTTCTTAATCATCTTTGTACTATAGTCTATTGTCTTCCACTCTCACTAAATTGCAGGCTTATTGAGGGATGGAACTTTACCCTACTTTTCCTTTATCTTCTATTGGTAATAGTTTGATTCCTTGGATTTGTTCATTTACATAACAGGCAACTGTTTTTGCAATGTACTATATCCCAAGCCCAATGCTAGTAAAGGAGGATGCAAAGAAAGGAAGGTAGTCTCTGCTTTACTAATACTTTACTCTTTAGTATCAGATTATAAAAATAAATAGCAAAGTGTAATGAGTGTAAAGTAAGGGTATGCCCAAAAAAGAAGACAAAACTTCTACATAAGTCTGATTGAAAGATAAGGGAAGGAGTCCCTGTGGGGCTGGCAATTGAGTTGTATAAAGACTGGCCAAGTGCAAAATGATAGAGGAG
The DNA here is from genome assembly GCF_027574615.1 of Eptesicus fuscus. NCBI lineage: Eukaryota > Metazoa > Chordata > Mammalia > Chiroptera > Vespertilionidae > Eptesicus > Eptesicus fuscus. The sequence goes on along the minus strand of NC_072478.1, from coordinate 60,875,758 downwards.
CATTTAAAGCAAACAGAAACATATTGTGAAATAGTGTGGGAGAAGTTTGGGAAAGTGTGAAGAGTTCTATAAATCTATAGTTAAGTGCGTGTTGTGAGCGAAGAGTTCATGCTGTAACCATGGCCGGTGTGGCTCAGGTAGTTGGAGCGTCATGAGTGTACACAGAAAAGTCACAGGTTCAATTCCAGATCAGGGCACATACCCAGGTTGTGGTTTCAGTCCTGGTTGGGATGAGTAAGAAAGGCAACCAATCCACGTTTCTCTGTCACATCCATGTTTTTCTCTCTCTATCTCCCCCTTTCTCTCTCTAAAATCAATGAACATATCCTCAGGTGAAGATTAAAAAAAAAAGTTGATGCTATAAAGGGGAAGAAGGAAACAATCCTAAAAGTAGAGCCTGGAATGCTTTTTTGGAGAGTTTAGATTTCACTCTGTACGCAATGACTCCAAAGCAAGTTTCAAAAATCATTGGTATGGAAATATATTGCTAATTCTTAAGAGGAAAAAAGAGACTATTATCAATTAACCTTCGGAAATACTTGATTAGGCAAAAGTAATTAAAGTCTTTTCTATGAAATTTGCTCTGCTAACCACCAAGTGGGGATAGATAGTGGAATACTTCCCAAACTTATGTTGCATATGAAATATTTTCTTCTCGAAACATCTGCAGGGAAATCTAGGAAACATTACTCAACAGCATTTAGTTATTTCCCCCCACTCCCAATGAGATGTATGGGCACAGGAAGAACAGAGGGAAGAAAATGAGGTCAGATACTATTGCAGTAATTCAGGTAAAATTAAGAAGGGCCTGTATTAAGACAATGACAAAGAAAGGGAAAAATATTCTGAAGTTATTTAAGAGTTAACATAGACAGGATTTGTTAACTAGATGTGAGGAAATTTTAAAAAACATATCAATTAAATCACCCCTTGTCTAAAACTCAGAAATAGTTGTTTGTCAAAGGATCTGTAAAAGTTCCAAAAAAACACGTGTTATGCTCCTTTATTCTCCTCCTTTAAGCTCATCTGTCATCACACTGCCCCAGATTTCTTTCCCTGTGGCAACTCTGACCTTCTTCTAGCTGCTTTCACTTGCTGTGCTTCCTCTGACCTAACAGCCTTGACCCTTGCAATTCCCTACATAGAACTCTCTCCTTTCCATCTCATAAGTTAACTCAATACCTACATTTCAGATCTAGGTTCAAGTTTTCCTTCCTCTGAAAAGCCTTCCCTGATCTCCCTGAATAGGTCAAGTGTTTCATTAAATGCTATCTTGGAACCAAGTCTCTCATTCTAAGTTTTTAATATTGCTGGATTTTCATTAGATTTTTTTTGGTGATCATTTGTTTAATAATCAGCTACAGCAAAAATTCCATAAAGGCAGGGAATGTTACTTCTGAGTCTTCAATGCACAGAAGAGTTGCTGGCACATTAAACAGTGCTAATACTAATTTAATAAATAAGTAATTGATTTATTAATTAAAGGGAGAGGAAGAAGTCAAAGATGTCTCTAGGATTTATGACTTGGCAATGAGCACACAGTTATGTTTATCAAGTAGGAAACACAAAAGCATAAGGAAATATGGGATAGATGATTAGATTTGACTTTGACATACTTTTTTTTATATGCTTAAGCAGTTAGAAGGTGAATCTGGAGATGAAGACAAAAGTCTGAGTTCACAATAGGCATTTTGAATCCCTTGTAGTTAGTGAGATAACCCAAGAATATATCCAATGAAGTGAGAAGTCTAAGAATGGCACCCTGAGTAGTAATTGTAATGGAATGATAGTGTAAGAGTGGTATATGAAAGAGATTAGATGGTACCAGCATAACAATGGGAAGAATATGTAGAAACAGTAGGAGAACCAGTTTCAAATAAGAAGGAAACTCCACCAATGGACACTAGAGTGCTCTAAGTCTAACCCAACTCACTTGTGAGTTACATATTTCAAAGAATAGATAGATGGAGATAAACAAGGTTGTATCCATGGGTAGTATATTCTAGTTGGATATAATTAAGATGTAGAACTTTCCTTCCCTATCCAGTTTGGCTCAATGGATAAAGAATCAGCCTACAGACTGAAGGGTCCCAGGATTGATTCCAGTCAAGGGCACATGCTCGAGTTGTGGGCTCAATCCCCAGTAGGGAGCATACAGGAGGCAGCTAATCAATGATTCCCTCTCATCATTGATGTTTCTCTCTCTCTCCCTCTCCCTTCCTCTCTGAAATATATATAAATACACACACACACACACACACACACACACACACACACACACACACATATCTATATATATATATATATGTATATATATACACATATATATATATATGTATATATATATATATATATATATATATATATATGTATGTATATATATATAATATACACTGAGTGGCCAGATTATTATGATCTCTAAATGTATAATAATCTGGCCACTCAGTATATATATATATATTAGAGGCCTGGTGCATGAATTCATGCATGGGTGGGGTCCGGACAGCCTGGCCAGGGGGAGGGGACATGGGCGGTTGGCCGGCCTGCCTGCTGGTCTAACTCCTGGTTGAGGGGACAATTTGCATATTAGCCTTTTATTATATAGGATATACACTGAGTGGCCAGATTATTATGCGTTCAGAGATCAAAAAAGCCTTCCCTGATCTCCCTGAATAGGTCAAGTGTTTCATTAAATGCTATCTTGGAACCAAGTCTCTCATTCTAAGTTTTTAATATTGCTGGATTTCCATTGGATTTTTTTTTTTGGTGATTATTTGTTTAATAATCAGCTACAGCAAAAATTCCATAAAGGCAAGGAATGTTACTTCTGAGTCTTTAATGCACAGAAGAGTTGCTGGCACATTAAACAGTGCTAATACTAATATATATGATGTAGTACATTCCTATTAGAAAAGAGAAAAAAATTCAGCTCATCTATTAATCACTGGGCTTCATTAAATGTGAGGATGAGATCATATAGATTTGGAAGATAGCTAAGATATAATGAATGTGCACTAGGAAGATCACAGTGCTTTTTATTTTCCAAGCATGACATTGATTATATTTTGTCCAAGTTCCACACATATTCATTCCAGGTAATAATACCTATTTTCCAGAGATATAAGGTTTAAATAAAATATATGTGAAGATAGTTATTTCATGATTTGGTCTGTAGTAGATATTTGTATGGAAACTAAATCTATTTTAATAGCTTAGAGTTAAGAGAAGTAAAAATGCTGGCCCAACACTAACCTAACAGTAATATTCCACACATATTTAAATACTTAACAGAAAATTCAGAAGTACAGTACCAAAAAATATTCCATATCCTTGACAAAAGTCTATGTGAAAATATCAACAGAATTCTGAAAATCAGCTTTATAAACTTCTTCATCTATGATAGTATAAACAACTACTATAAACATCATTCAAGTTCAAATTTAATTCTAGGTATTTTATTCCTTATAGACATTCTAAAATAGTGTGAATAATTGTCATCATATAGCCTTATTTCAATCAGTCAATATTATTTGTAAATAGCACTGTAATATACAAGAAAACTAAACTTAAACTCAAGGATTTCTAAAATTGCCACTCAGCACTATAATTATTATATTGTAAAGTGGTTCATCTACTTCAGAATCATCCACAACACAATCTCTGCTTAATGAATTAATAACATCTTGGAAATTCTAAAAAATGATTCTGCTCAAAAAAATTTCTTTGTCAAATAACACTTAGAGAGTCAGTTCCTACTTAAGTGGCATTATGTGTTACCCAAGGACTAATTTGAAGAACTTTATAAAATGGTCACTATATGCATGAAGTGTGAGATAAATATATTATTGGAAAATCTATCCTGTCTTCTTGAAACTACTCAATTTCCAACTATAATTCTATCTGCTCCCATATTTAACTTTTACTGTACTGTTTTAGTTTCCTCTTCATTACATAGATAACATTATTTGATTCCCTTTCTTAAAAAGTGGGGTATAATATCATAGTTATTTAAAAATGTCTGTTAAACTGGTTAAAGTCATATATAAAGATCTGCCCAAAACTTGAAATTGTGTTTTTCACACTGTGTTTCTATCATAACAAATGAAATGACTGATATATTTCTTGAAAAATAAATGTTAAATTGTGTAGAAAAATAATGTGTGCAGAGAATATTCAAACCAACTTAAATTTCAGTTCCCAGGTTAAATAAAATCTGAATAATTCCTAAATACATTTTTCTATTCAATTTCAATGCCCTATATTATATCTACTTATAAAAATATAAATCTGATAGAATGTAGTAATTGTAATAGATATTTTATGTCAAATATATCTACAAGTTTATTTTTCATTAAGATCTATCACTTTATTTAATATACATCTTAATACCATGAAATTTATAGAGGTAAAAAGAAAAATATGTTCTTTATCTAATAGCAAAACCATAGTCTATAAACAAGAATTTACTTTCTTTAAATACTAAAGCTGGGATGTTTTCTCATGAAGTAACAGAGTGGCAATTTCTCTTTATAATTTGATTAATAGTGTTAGCCAAAATTGATAATTCAGAACTTCATCCTATTGTTACTGTTTTATTGTTCAGACTAACTAGAATATTTCAAACTTTTCAATGCTTGATATATAAAAATGTATACAAGTACTTTAAATAGATTTACATACTTTATACTTTCACTGATTAAGTAAGACATTTGATAAAGGAAATATACTAAGAAGAGCATAAAAGTTAAGAAAATACAAGAATTGAATTATAAGAAATGAATATAATCGTTTTAAGGACCTGGGGCTTAAATAATCTAAATTTCAGTGATTTGAAGAATCATATATCAATTAAACTTTTGAAAATTTACTTTGGGAGAGTGCAATGGGAAGAGACAATAATGAAATGCTCATGTTTAAAATTAAACTTTTTTCAGGATGAATAATTGCCCAAACTATTGATTGCTCGCCAGGTTTTTACATATGATACATTTTTCATCCACATAGAAAGCAGAAGGAAGACACCGGTACTTAAATGTAACATTCAAATCATTCCACCCAGCTTTCAAAAGAATGAAGCATTAGTGAATCAGACCACAATTGCTAAATAACATCACAGCAACAGAATCTCACTTTGTAATTTCCTAGTATTTCCAACACTGACAATAACTAAAAGGTCATTAGCAAAAATTCCGATATTGTGTCATCTCTAAACAAGACATGATATAAACACTTTGGCGACCTTCAACATGATAGATAATATCAATATGTGAGTTCTAAACCTAACAAACAGGTTACTCAGGACCCTAAAGAGACTGATGTCGCCGTCAGACAAATTATTGTTGCAGTGAAAAACATTAAGAACACATTCTCTCCAAAATAAAGTTTCCAGTTAGGCACAATCAGCAGCGCTTAATTAGAAAACATGAATAATTGAACGTGCTGCTGCTCTCTCTGAGCAACAAACTTAAGAGTTATGTGGAAGCAAATTCTCGTTAGACAAAAGGGCATGTTGTACTGAATCATTCTCAAAGGTTTCCCCCTCTCTGATGGCAACCTTTTCGGTAATAATTCAAATGAATAGCCCCTGAGCCAATACTATAAATATAGGTCTTCAGTTAATGTAGAATCCAAACCAAACAAAAAAATTCCTGCAATCTCTACATAAAGCCAAGTTTCTGGAAAAATAATAGAAAAGGGGAGAGGCAAGGGTATGGATTAAAAATACTTTTGAACTGTGAAGTCTTCATAGAATTAGTCATTCTGGCAACAGTATTAAAGGCTAAGCTCATAGCCCATATTCAAGCACAGTATTCTCTATTGAAGCACAATTTAAATTTATGTACCTATTTTTCATTTTATCAAAGGTTCCTTTCTAACGGTATGCTAATAAATGAAATGCTGAATGCTTGCCTATAATCCCTGGGGGCTATTTCAAGTTTAGTACTTTAGAGACCCTTTCAAACTCACAGAAGAATTAGTTGAGGTGATTAAGAATATAACACTCGGTAAGCAGTATAAAACTAAACTAAAAAATAGAAGTCTAAACACAAATGTGCAAAAAAATCCAAATACTAAAAAAAAAAAAAAAGTAAAAAAACAAACAAATAAAACAAAAATCACAAGTGTTTCACTACCTAGCTTACCCCACCAAGCATTGATTTCCCTGATGCCATGTTCAATGGTGGCTATGCCTTCGTTTGTCTTTATTCTTGTCTCCTATTTCAAGCCATGCGTCATCTTGGATCCCCTGTTTATTCTGGAGAACTAACCAAAGGAGCCTCATCTCTTTCTGCTTATTAGTTGCCTACTGTAATGAGGAACTGTAACCACTCCCTGAAAGCTAGTTACTACTTCTGCTCTTGCTGACCTTGACCTTGCAAGGCCTTTCTTGTCCTCTCTCAAATATACCTCCATAATATACCTCTTTCCCCTCTCTCAATTGACTTCTTTTTTTTTTTTTTTTTAATTGTTGGAACTATTACTCTTTCCATATTCTGTGTTATGCCTCCCAACTTTTAGGTCAAGACATGATTTCAGAGCCCACCTTAACAATCCTATATTCACTCTGCTCAGGTGGCTCAGTTGGTTGGAGCATCATCCTGTACACCAAAAGGTTGCAGGTTCGATTCTTGGTCAGGGCACATTCCCAGGATGTGAGTTTGATCCCCCAGTCAGGGCACATACAGAAACACTTCAATTTGGAGTGGCAGACTAGTGTTATAGTCCAGAATGCAGACTGTGACCAGACTGCCTAAGATTCCAAATTCAAGGCTGCTCCTTCCTATCCAAATAACCTTCATTTGGTCACTTTACCTCTTTGTGCCTCATTTTCTCATTTGTAAGTCAAACTTATTTAAAGAATAAATGTGCTTAATTGTGTAAAGTGCTTAGAAAAATATATGCCTCAAAAAGTACTATATCAAATGTCAGATATTAATATTATTATAACTAGTTTTGATGCAAGAAAGTTAGATGTTAATCTTATTTTATACTAATTCACTGAATAATTTTATAAATATGTTAAGCTCTTTTCAGTGTGTGTTACTATTTAAAAAAGAATTCCCAGCCCATATCCAAGATCTTTTTCAACATTAAAAATAGGAAATACTCAGGAATTTCCTTGGATAACTATACCATTCAAACTGAAGCAAGGCTGCTCTTAAAATATTTATAACCAAGAGTACTTAGGACTGCCTGATTCTTGAATAACATATTGTCACAAGACAATCTCATTGATATTATCTACACCAATAAAAGAGAAATATGCAAATTGACCATACCTCCACGATGCCCACCAGCCAATCAGGAGTGAGTATGCAAATTAACCCAACAAAGATGTCGGGTTGATTTGAATACGCAGGCATGGAGCGAAGACTAAAGGCTCCGGCCTGAGTGAAGACTGAACACTGAACACTGAAGACTGAAGAGGCTTGGCTTCTCTGCTGCGGCCAGAGCGAAGGCCTGGGTCCCTGGTGCCTGAGGAAAACTGATGCTGGCAGCCAAGGGAAGGAAGGCCTATTGCACGAATCTTCGTGCAACGGGCCTCTAGTAGAATTAATACTTTTACAATTTTAACTATATACATATTTTATAATGTGATTTCATTTTAAAATGTATTAATAATGTTTTCACATTACTTTGTTTCTGACATTATTATTGTTACTAGTGGCCTGATGCATGAAATTCTTGCAAGAGTAGGCCCTCACATCCTTGGCTGCCTCAGTCCTCACGGCACCGCCCCCCACCCACCGGTTGTTCTGGAAGGTCATTCTGCTACCAGGTCTAATTAGCATATTAGCTCTTTATTATATAAGATTTGCATTGTTTATCTTGAATAACTATCTACAATGACTTTGAGGAAGAAGAAAATGCTGGAATTTATTGCTTTGTTTTTTAATAATGAAATCCTATGTAGATGGATGAATCTGAAATACCATCTCATATCAATTCATTTCCTATGTAATATTACATAGCCTGAAGTATAAACAAAAGCTAAAAATAAATACACATACCTCTTAGCTGGAACTAACCACGATATGCTTTCTGTAAAGAACAAATAACCTTACCAAGATAGCAGTTTCAGAAAGCAATCTTAGAATTGGAAAAGAACAGAGATGTCAGATAGTCAAATTTTCCACCAGTACACTTACAAAGCATTATGTTGTTCTAACTGTCATTGGCCATTGCTCAAAAGTAGCAGAAGTTGGGGAGCTCATTACTTCATGACTCCTCATCCTATTGCATTTCTGAAACATCAAATTGAGTCAGAACTCACCTCCGTGTCATTTCCCTCCGCAGTCCTGATTCTACCATCTTGAATAAGAAATATGTTCAGTACCTTAAGATACCTCCTATGATGTGATTTCTAGTTCTCCACTATCTTAATTTTTCTTCTCTAATCATATTCTTCTTGCTAGATTTCCTCAGAAAATCTCAGGCAATTTCAAAATCTTATTTCATTTTAGAGATAAAAGATAAATTTTAATTTAATGAAGCACATAGGCCAAATAATTTTCCTTCTTCCTATAATGACAATTCTTATTCTGTTTCTTTAGGAGATCCCTTAGAACATAGTAGCAACAGAAACATAGATTTAATTCAAAAATAGAATGACCTATTTTGGTATATCCCCAAGTCTGAAGCATACCATAATGGTTTTGCTTTCTATAGTACCATCAAGAACTATGCTGCTGTTTTTAAAGTTCAGTCCACTACTTACCTCTTTTATATGTGGCTAAAATTAATTTCTCCAAGTGTCCTGTTATTGGGAAAATCAGTTCTAAAAAGAGCAGTGTGTTATACCCTAATTGTAAGGTCAGGAACAGGAAATGAACCTCACTTAACATATTGCTCAAAGTTCCAAATGAAATTCAACATGAAATGATTCTCTCCCTTTTAACTGGTGAGAATTTAAGTACATATCTTCTCAAGGATGATAATAAGAAAAACTTCCCTCAACAACTCATCTCCAAATGGATAGCTGTATATCTGCTGTCTTCACTCATGTTTAGGGGGATCTCACCTGTAGATTGTGTAACTATGGGGATAGAGATTTAGGAGAGGATGCCACAAAGAATGTCCATTCAGGACTTCAGGTTATCTTACCTTATAATAGACAAATATGCAAATTGACCGCACCTTCGCTACGCCCAAGCCATGCCCACCAACCACACCCACCAGGAAACTGTTGCAGGGACGTTGGGGTGTGGCGGAGCCCAAGGCCAGGAAAGCCTCGGGCGGAGGCTTTCCTGGCCTTGGGCACCAGCGGGGAGCCTGCACGGATCGCAGGAAACCACTGGGGGTCGGCTCCTTCGATCCTTAGCAGGGATGCTGGGTGCGGCCGAGCCCAAGGCCACTGCCCAGGGCCAAGCCCTGACCCTGAAAGAAGGCAGAAGGCGGTGGCCACAGCCAAGGCCTGGGTCCCTGGTGCCAGCAGAAAACTGGTGCAGGCAGCCAGGTGAATGAAGGTCTATTGCACGAATCTTCATGCAAACGGGCTACTAGTTGCTTTATAACCAGAGCAGCATAATAGTTGTGGCTTCTCAACTATATGTGGGGGTTAGAGGTAGAAGGTGAAGGATGATTATAACAGAAAGAAAAAAGAAAAGGGAAATGTATTCCTTTTGAAAGTTGAAATAACTCATAGTCTAGCCAAGTTAGTTTTTACAAAAATTACATGAAAATACCAAAAATCAATGTGTACGAAATTGCTGAATTGCTGCTAGCAATGATGTTGGTGGGGCTTGGGCAGGGAACATGTTCTATTTGAATAAATTTAATGTAGGTGAATCATAAATTATGGAAAGAGAAATAGGCACTCTAATAATTTTTCATTTTGAAGTACATGTTTTATGGATTTATGAAAATGCCCCATAATTCACGTAATATATTAAGAATGAGAGAAAAGGCAAACATGTTATTCAAACCAGTTGTGTTTTCATTTCCCAGTTTTGTTATATACCAGGGAAAAGTGATTTAAAATTCAGAATGAAACCCTGTCTTGCATCAGAAAGCAATCTTCTATTCCATTTAAAACTTATTTTTAAAGGGAAAATGTGTATTTTACTGAGATAAATTTTACATCTTGCATTAATAATAAAACTTTGGCTTTTTATATAACATTTTGTCCAGAAATTCTGAGCTTTACCCTGTGTGCTTACATTTATCTGACACAGTATAGCAATGATTTTGCAACAATTTAGGCATTGCTACTTTAGAAGATTTTTAGTTAAACCAAGCCAACGTTGATGGATGGTTTTTACATCGCTTGCTATAATACCCAGGTGAAATGGACAAACTCTAATGTTACCAACTCAAAGAGGGTGGGATAGTGTACTTTAGGCAACTTGCAAATCCCAAAATTTAATCTAGGACCTTCATGAGACCTGGGGGAGCATTTTATTTTAGTTTATGTCTGGGCACCTAGAAAGAGATAAATAATTCAATTGCCTATCTTGGAATTATAGATCAAAGCTCCTATTTATACTCCAGGAAGGCACAATTGAGTCTAAAAGTAAAAGGATTTTTTTAAAAAAACTTACTCTACATCTGATATTGAATTGAAAATTCTTTACTAGTCATTATCTATTTGCTATGCCATTCTGGCTGACTGAGCGTGACACTAAATTTGGTACTTTCAGGAGAAATGCAATATGTATGGCTTTTGCTGTTCTTATTCAGTGAAGAATGGCCTTTCAAGAGAGTCATTCAAAGTTGCTCTCATGATCTATAAATATAGCCCAGAAACCTGTCTCACTAATAAGCTACACTCTTTGAGCAGGTGTGAATGTGCAGTTTGCAACTTTTTACCTATCTATGCATTAGGTCATTAGAATTTTGTACAAGCCATTTTTTATTTAAGTACAATTAATGTATAATATTATAGTAGTTTCAGGTGCACAGTATACTGATTCAATCTTTGTATACCCAATTCTAGTAATTATCTGTCATCCTGCAAACTTATTACAATATTATAGACTATATCCCCTTTCACGTTTTCACACATCCCCCATCTCAATCTCCTCTGGCAATCATCCCTTTAGTCTTTTTTTCTATGAGTCTGTTTTTTGTTTGTTCTGTTTGTTCCTTTGTACTTTTTTTGTTGATTCCACATTTAAATGAAACCATATGGTATTTGTCTTTCTTTGCCTGACTTATTTCACTCTTTATAATACCCTCTAGGTCATCCATGTTATTTCAAATGACAAGATTTCATTTTATCCATCCGTCTATTGATGGGCACCTAGGTTGTTTCCAAATCTTGGCTATTGTAAATAATGCTGCAATGAGCATAGGGGTGCAAATATCTTTTCGAATTTGTGTTTTTGTTTTCTTCAGATAAATACCCAGAAGTGAGATTTCTGGGTACTCTAGTAGCTCTATTTTTAGTTTTTAGAGGAATCTCAATACGTGAAAAGAAATGTCTCCAAAAAAGGCATACCGATGGCCAACAGACATATAAAAATTCTCAACCTCACTAATCATCAGGGAGTGTAAGTCTAAACCACAAAGAGATAGCACCTCAATTAGTCAGAATGGCTAATCATCCAAAAGCCAACAAATAATAGGCATTGGCAAGGATGTAGAGAAAAGTGAACCCTTATATTCTGTTGTTGAGACTGCAAATTGGTACAGTCACTATGGAAAACTGCATAACCTATTATTTAACCTTTTGAGATAAAAACAGCTAATGCCTAACAAGCACATAGTGCTAAGAATTCCACTAATTATCCACTCTGGGGAATTTAAATAAAATAATTCAACAGTGGAAAATTAGATTTACATTTATTAATTAGAGTATTATTTATAATTAGAAACCAGTGTAAATATTCTAAATGTTCAATGACAGAGGAATATTTAAAGATTTTCAAACATCTATTTGGGTAAATATTTCAACCAAAAATTATAATTATACAGATAATTTTATGATAATAAAGATATTTATGAAATAATGTGAACTGATTAAAGCATAATATGATTTCAATACTATAAGAAATAAGCATGCGAAATTCATTGGTTCAAAGTCTTGAGAGGATTTTGGTGATAATAAATATTTTTTCTTTAAAAATGCTCTGTACTAATGTTGATAAACATCCATATATTGCATAAAACAAAGTCATTCCAATCATGTGATTTGCAATAAAACAGAAACAGCAGAATCCCAGCTCTATCAGAAAACTACCCATATTCTTAGCACGTCTAATAAAAGTGATAGAGCCATATGTATGTTTAACTTTCTTCTCTTCAAGGGAAGTATTGCACATATAGACTAGGAAATAGGTTCTATGTGTACATAGAGAGAGAAATTAGTCTAAAACTAAACAATGACATTCTATTAAAAACTGAGCCAGGCCTGGCTGGTGTTGCTCAGTGGTTGGTTGAACATTGACCTATGAACCAGGAGGTGTCAGCTTTGATTCCCAGTTAGGGCACATGCCTGGGTTGTGGGGCTTTGTCACTAGTAGGGGGCATGCAGGAGACAGCCAATCAATGATTCTCTCTCATCATTGATATTTCTATCTCCCTTTCCCAGTCCCTTACTCTCAGAAATCAATTAAAAATGTATATATTAAAAAAAAACTGAACGAGAAACACTTGGGTAAATAATAGTAATACTATTATTGAGCCTATAGGCACCCTGCACTTTGCCTGATTACTTATTATGTCATTTTAATTGTCACAACTATGTTATATGATTGCTATTTTTATCAACTGTCTTTTATAGATGAGGAAACCAGTTCCTAAAGAAACTAAAAATCTTGCCTGATGTGGCAAAACAAGTAAACAAATGGCCTAATCAAAATAAAACCTGCTCTATTTAGCCCCAAAGCCTTTGACTTTAATCCCCATACTTTATCATCTCAATAAGAAAATGATCCGATTTCTCATTTACTCCAAAGGAAACCTGTATCTATTGGGAGATGGAGAGCCTAGTGTTTACAAGTATAAGTTTTGTTGTCAGGTTGAAGTTGTTCTATGTGAGCTTAGGCAAGATTTTTTACTTCTGCCAGTTTCAGAACCCTCTTGGTAAAATGAAAATAATAGGAATGCCCTTTGTTGCAAAAGGTTGTTGTGATATTTAAAGATATAAGACTTGTAATTCCCTCCATTCATTCAGCTAATATTCATGAAACAGCTATTTTTTACCAAGCCTTCAGTGAGGGCCTAGAGATCTAAAAAACATCGAATCAGTGTAGGAAGAGCGAAGAACATTAATTAAAATACTTATGTAAATCAATGCACAATTAATAAATGTGTTAAGTTCTCTGAAAGAAAAATAGAGTGTGTGTATGGTGGTGGTGGTGGTGGTAGGGGTGTTAAATAGTTCAGGGGGTAGCTAATTCCTCCCTGAGGAAAAGCTGCATTAGCTAGTATCCTCATGATAAATAGAGAATGAATAAATAGGAAGTTTATTAATTCTGGCAGAGAGCAGCATGTGTAAGACCATGAAGCAGGAATGGCATATAAGTGATGTTTTCCCTAGCTAAGGAGCTGCATGAATTGGTAATAGAGAGTCTGATACAAAGGAGTCCTTTAGATTCTTAAGGATATTGATTTTTTGCTTAAGAGAAAGGATGAGCAAGGGTTTTGAGTAGAGTAGGGGTCTAATCAGATTTGGGTTTAATAAGAATTGAGGAACTGTGGGAGAGGTTTGGATACAGGGAGATCTAGTAGCAAATGCAGGGGGGAGAGTAAGAGATACAATCAGATTGGATTAAGACTAAACTCTGAGGATTTCCAACATTTAAATGTTAGATGAGAAGAATGAGCCAAACAAGCACCTTGACAAAGAGCAACCAGACAGGTAAAAGAACACCAAGGCTGGGCCCTGTAGCCAAGCCAAGGCCAAGGTTTCCAGAAAGGAGAGGTTAATATTGCTGAGTGCAAGTTTAAATGTCAAGTATGATTGGAAATAAAAAAAAAAAAATGCCATTGGACTTAGGGCCATGAAACTAATTACAATGTAAAATTATCTCTGTTTTTATTATTCCTAAGGATTTAGCTCCGGGTTTTGTTACAAGAGAAACTGAGGCATATTAAAAAATGTAAGGGTTTGCCGAAACCGGTTTGGCTCAGTGGATAGAGCGTCGGCCTGCGGACTGAAAGGTCCCAGGTTCGATTCCGGTCAAGGGCATGTACCTTGGTTGCGGGCACATCCCCAGTGGTGGGTGTGCAGGAGGCAGCTGATCAATGTTTCTCTCTCATCGATGTTTCTAGCTTTCTATCCCTCTCCCTTCCTGTCTGTAAAATATCAATTAAAAAAAAATATATATATATATATAAAAATTTAAGGGTTTATTTCAGTAAACATAGGCACCAGTGAGTCAACACCGAGCTGAAGTGCTCAGGAGCATTCCTCTGTCCGGAGAGAAGGGCAAGGCTTTTACAGAGAAGATGCAGAGGCAAAAGCCATGAGATGAGTTTGACTGTAATTTAGGGGGTTGCAGGTTTAGGGAAAGCCAGTTGGCTCTTTGTAACTGGTTGTTCTTCTACCCTTCTATTAGAATGTAAGTGAGGAAGGCACACTTTTTTCTTGTTAAATAACAATTGAGCGCCACCATTGAACTTTGGAGCAACTTATAAGGGCATTTCTTTTTTTGAACGTGTGAGCCTTACTAGAAATAATGAAAATAGAAGGCATGTGGTATCAACAAAAGCAAATCAATTTCTACTGAGAGTTTGGATTTTTCCTGTGGTTTGCAGATGGGTTGTAAGGTTACAGCTTGCAAGGATGACTAGATACTACTTGTAAAGATGACACCAAAACTTTCAATAAGTGAAATAAGACTGAGGTTTAACTTCAGAATTTAGGCCAAGAAGAGTAAGCAGAGCAAAGTTGATCAGTCTCATTTATTTCTAAATTGGCTTCCAGATTATAACTATGAAATATGAAATACAGTCCTATAAACAAATGGACAAAGTTGAATTCAGATTGATATCCATGTTTCACTTGACTCTATTATTTGATTCCAAGAAATATTATTTTCTGAAAACAAAACAAAACACCATATCTGTTTTCTATGGAGAATATGACTTACTTCTCTCTGAGTTACTAATTAATCAAAGTAGTAATGTTTTATGAGTCTTTAAATCTTATTTTTCTTGTTTGTACAATTTCTTCACAAAACCAGGGTTGTTCCCCATTTTAAGTCTCTAAAGAATTAAATCATAAATTCAAATTCTCTTTGGGATGACCTCTTAATATCTGAACTGTACTTCTAATGTTTTGAATATGTTCTCATAGCAGTAATCTTCCTACAGGCCAGTAGTAGTTATTAGTATTCATGAGCAAACAAAGGTATGTTGAGTTGCATGGAAAAAGGTTTCCCATTTCAAACTAGTTTGTTCTTGAAGACTCTACATCATGTCACATGGTAAAGAATAAACTGCTCAAGTAGAAAAGAAACAGCGAAAAGAGAGGATATGAACTTAATCAGTCATTTTAGTGCCTTGAGGAACTAAATTGTCTCATTCTTCATGAACTGAGTGGTATTTCTGCAATTGTTGCTCTTTCTTCTCTTTTGGTTTTATGGTATATCTCCTCAGCTTTTCAGGTTTTGCAGAAACTGGTGCTTTTGTTGTTTTTGTTGTACCAAAGAAGTTGCTGCCACGTATATTGTGACAGACATTATATCAAAATAACACAGTGCTACAGGTTAGTTTCTAATTGACTGATCCTGAGCAGAGCTCTTCTTAAGTTTACTTTATAAAACAATGAAAACTAAGATCAAGAGCATATTAAAACCTGTCCTTGCCCTGGCTGGTTTGGCTTAGTGGGTAGAGCATCGGCCTGCAAACTGAAGGGTCCCAAGTTCAATTCTGGTCAAGGGCACATGCCTGGGTTGCGGGCTTGATCCCCAGTAGGGGCATGCGGGAGGCAGCTGATCAATGATTCTCTCTCACCATTAATGTTTCTATCTCTCTCTCCATCTCCCTTCCTCTCTGAAATCAATAAAAAATATATATATATTAAAAAAAAAACCAACCTGTCCTCATGTGAAAGTATGCTTATATTTATGCCCATACATTATAGATGTAGAACCTGTATAATTAGAAATGGAACATCAAAGTAATATCAACTTACTTATCTAGTATGATAAATACTAAAATCTTGAGTGTTATATTTTTAAAAAAATTCATATTTGTACTCAGAGGATAGCAACATAGTACAACATACTTCACTTTACAATGAAAAAAAAAACCATAATGAGAGAAATACCTTCTGCATCAGTTGTTAAAAGTGTTATTTGGGATTTTTTTTTCACTTCTTTCTCATCTTTTCCCCACATTTTCTAATTCTGAATTTCTTCATTTATAGGTGTGTGTTTTTTTTTTGGGGGGGGAGGGGTGTGGAGCCTGCTGTTTCATCTACTAATTTTTTTCAACAAATATTTCCTGAGCATGTACTATCTGTCAGGTCCTCCATTGGGCTCTGGGGATGCTACAGTGAACAGAACAAACATTGCTTATACCTTCACGGCACTAGTTCCAAGAACGAGGGAAGCAAAGAAAGAGGGAAGGCAAAAATCAAGCCAAAGAGGTTGTTAAACATGGACCATGTAGGTGCCTCAGGCTAGGTTAACAATATTGCTTTCATACTAGGAATAATTGAAAGACACTGAATATTTGATCAGCAAATAGAATTTTTTAAATCCTAAGGATGTGTTTTTCTTAATTTGAGAGAGAGAGGAAGGGAAAGAGAAAGATAGATGAATAATGGTGTGAGACAGAAATATCAATCAGCTGCTTCCCCTCACAGGGATGGAAACTGAAACCTGGGTATGTGCCCTGACCAGGAATTGAACCCACGACCCTTTGGTGCATAGGAGAATGCTCTAACCAACTGAACCACAACAGCCAGGGCAAGCAGCTGGTGGAGTTTATAAAGACCACCGGGGCGTGGATTGTAACAGCACAGTGGGGAGAGGATTGTAAAAGGACAACATCAGATATGGACGAGGCAGTGGACATTCGTTTCATGTGTTATCCAGGTGAAATGTAATGGTAACTTGATCAAGGTGATGAGGAGCGCTTTAAGGGATATAATGGAGTGGTGATGGGTTAGAGGGGTTCCAGGGTTGCACAGTCGCCTTTTGGCTGTGTTACTTAGCGAGATAAATAAACCTGTGGCTTGGTAAGGCTGGCAGTGAGTACCTTACTTGGATGTTGTACATGTTGTTTAGCATCAGAGAAAGATAACTCTGTTTGTCTTTAGAAATGAGGTTAAAACATCTCACATTAATCATTGAGTATTAATTTGTATTTGCCACAATAATAGCTAAATTTGCTGTTTCTTGTGAGACAGTCACCTGGCATCTATTAAAATTAATTAAACTGGGTCATATTAGCATTCTTGTTTATAGAAGAGAACATTGAGGGTCAGAGTAGTTAAAAAACTAGGTCAAGGTTTTTTAAGTAAGAGTAGGAGTGTAGTTAAGAATCACACCCAGACCGTTTAGTATTTGAGTTCAAGTTCATAACAACCATGGCTACATCTTCCTACTCCCAAAGAAATTCGACTTGGCTCTTTCATCTTGACTGATGTTCTAATACTCATACTTTGCTTTCATTAATGTCACCAGATCTTGATTAACTCCAGTACTTTTCTATCAAAAAAAGTCTTTAGATTTTCAAATGCATAGGGATTCATAAATTCAGCCAAACTTCTGCTTTTAGTTATAAATATTTCTCCTTGACTTAGCTACAAAGAAGCCCCACAAATGAATTTGTAACAAACCTCTCTTATTTGTCTGCTGATAATTCGATTTGAAAGAAAGCAAAAGAGAAGGAAACTTTTTGTTTTGTTGTTTTTTTTTTTACTCATTAATCCTCACAAAGTATGTCCTGCTAGGACATTGCAGGGTACTTTAAACCAGGTCATTTTAACTAAACATAAATACAGAACAAATTGGATGTCCCCTCAGGCCTTTGAACTGACTTGAATCTAAGATTGTACCCAGGCCTTTGGTTTTATCTGTGCATGTTTTTGGAGTGGAGCCAGATTCTCAGCAGAAACACACATTTGCAGGAATAGGACCAGCTGCAAAAGGTTTTGAAACTATGAACACTAGCACCATATAAAAGCTGAAAAACACAGGCGGTCTCTGAGCTCTGATTCCTTGACATCTCCAAAGGCACATGTGTACTCGTATGCCTAAACTGTTCATTGCTATGGGGATGCTGGAAAGAAAGTTAGCTTTGGAGCTTGACTTGCTTTGCAGTCCTGGTCTGCCATTTAGTTGTGGCCAATCGATGACATTTTTTCCTCAGTTTTATCATATCTTAATGGGTTTTTTTGTGTGTTCCTGGAATAGAGCAGAATATCAACACATATAGTTTTGTTCTTGTTATCTTGACTTTGCATTACCAGTATTCAGAAGTGTATCTTTCTGGATATTCATTTCTTTAATAAGCTTTAAAGTTATTTCTCCTTCTATAGCTTTCTTTCCTCTTCCAGTGAGAAACAGCCCTCACCTTAGCTGTCATTCCAATGGCTGTATCATGTTGCACCATCATTGTATAGAAGGCTCATCTTTTACAGCAAATAAAGCACTCTGATTTGTAAAGCATCCATGAAAGAATCTTTCAAATTTAGTCAGGCTGGAGTGATATTGCCTCAAGTACCAAATTCCTAAAAAGACTGGAAAGGTTTTGGTGTTAAATGTGTGTGTGTGGGTGGGGGGGGGGGGGCGGGGGGGGAGGGGAATGTTTCCTAAGTCTTATTAAAAGAAATGTATATAAACAGTTTAATTGGGAAAGACATAATAGATTTGTTCTTTCAGGTATGAAGGTGGAAAGAGGTGTCTTGCCAGGTGATGTCTTCTGAATTCAGGCATATTTATGGATTTCTGTTTAAGATTAGCTTATCTCACTGACTTCTATGTCCTGTAATATCAATATGCTGCCCAGTTTAATGGCTGAGTCATTGCCCTGAGTCCAGAAATAGAGAGGGTACCAGGTCTTGTGTCAGCGATGTCAACATCCCCCTCAAGCCTACCTGTTTATAACACTCATAACAAATGACAAGCGTCAACTTTGGAAAACTACAAATGAAAGAATTAAAATAAACTATAGAAAGCCTCTCTACTTTCTTTTTTCTGGGTTACTGAGCTAAGTGGGGTGCTGAGAAATGCAGACTATGGCATACCAGAAGCCTTTCGAATCAGTCCAATAATTCACAGTCATATAATAACTTAAGACACCTGAACCAATATTGATTAAAAACACTGGCTTCCTGCTGTACTGAGTGTTCCGGGGGTTAACAGAACTTTCTAGCATATGCAAAAGACATTCACAGCTGAAACCCTGGGACATAGAAGACTTTCAAAGTCTGATGAATTATATGCCAACCCAAGGCCCTTGTAGCAGCAGACTAGCTCACACTTGGAGGATAAATCAAAGCATTAATCGCTCTTGCCAGTAAAGCAGGTGTTTTGACTGCCTTTATGGTTCATTTTCATGCAAAAGGGTTGTGGGATACAGAAATCACAAGGAAATGCAAATAAATGGACTGACAGGATTAATCCCACCAGGCAAGGGGGCCCAAACCACCTGTCTTTGAATATTAGGAAATATACCTAATAACAGTGCCTCCTTAAACTCTAGCTCTCCTCCTCCTCCTTCTTTCTTTCTTCTTTCTTTCTTTCTTTCTTTCTTTCTTTCTTTCTTTCTTTCTTTCTTTCTTTCTTTCTTTCTTTCTTTCTTCCTTTCTCTCTCTCTCTCTCTCTCTCTCTCTCTCTCTCTCTCTCTCTCTCTCTCTCTCTTTCTCTCTTCTTTTCATGATAAACTATTCCAGCAACAATAGAAGGTTTAGAGTGCTAAACAACCATGTTGCACAGGACTTGGCAAAAGGATTTTTGTTTTTAAAAGATTTTAAAACAGGAGATACAAACTGTGTCATCTGGTTCCAAGATGGAAGGAAAGGAGGAGGAGAAGCAAATTCTCCATCCCACTCTCATTTCAAAATTTAATGATGACAGATAATATCATCAAAAAGTTCTGAGAACATAAACAACTCTTAAAATGTTGGTCTATTAGAGACTTAATATTTTACTAGAGGCCTGGTGCATGGATTTGTGCACCGGTGGGGTCCCTCGGGCAGGCCTGAGGGGATCGGGCTGAAACCAGCTCTCCGACATCCTCCAAGGAGTCCCGGATTGCGAGATGGCGATTCTCAGGTGACCCACCCTGGAATTGGGCTCCCTCCTCTCTTCTCCCAATATTATGTCACTCTCTCTCTGTATCTGTCTCGCTTCTTTCATCTCACTTTACCCTAAGTTTGGCGGTAACTGACGACTTGTGGGCATTTAGCTGCAAAATGCAATTATTTAGCAAACAGGGTTTACTTAACCTGGAATTTAGTCAGCCCAGGGCAGGACCCTGCTCAATGTCAGGCTTCTGCCCAGGCCTTTCTGCCCAGGCAGAGTCCTGTGGCAGCGGGAACCTCCTTCTTCCCACCTGAGCTGCTTCTTTGCCTCCTTCCCTCCCTGGAGATTGCCTGCTGGCGCTACTGTCCACCCGGAAGAAGGGAAGCCGCAGCCGGTTTCCCAGCCAAGAGTGGTAGCAGGGAAAATTCACTGCCTCCACTGGAAATCAGTATTAAGTAGATGGGCCAGTGTGGGCACCAGACATCAGGGCCACAGCCAGTAGGTCCTGCATGTCTCATCATTTAGCTAATCGAGTCAAAAAGTTTCTGTAAGGGCCAGACCCACGACCTTTGCAATGGGCTAGAGGCCAGGTGAGGAGTCAGACCCTAAGTGGGAAGCCAGTGAGCTAGAGGCCTGGTGCACAGATTTATGCACTGGTGGGGTCCCTCGGCCTGGCCTGCGGGAATGGGTAGAAACCGGCTCTCTGACATCCCGCGAGGGGTCTCGGATTGTGAGAGAGCAGTTCTCAGGTGAGGCACCTCAGAATCGGGCTCCCTCCTCTCTGGTTCCGGGTGTGTCAACCAAGAACCATAGCTGCCAAGTCACTGAAGCTCAGCAGCTCCTGCACTGAGCGTCTGCCTCCTAGTGGTCAGTGCACGTCATAGCTACTGGTTGGACTGTCAAAAGGTCGGCTGGTCACTTAGGCTCTTATCTATATAGATAGTGTGGCTGAATTTGGAAAAATAATTTAAAACTTGAATATTTTCAAATTTATGGTTAATCTGACATCTCATAGAAAAGCAATTGTGATTTTTTACTTTGGAATTTTGCTAGATTTTGCAAGTGTATAGTCATTGATGTAGTAAAATAGAAGTTGAAAAACATAACTAAAATTACAGTTGTAAAGTCTCTAGTAGATGTTATGGTTTTTCTTCTGTATAGTAGCATACTTTTGGATAAATTCCAAAACTACATGACAACTAGTTAATAGGCAATTATTGATGCTTGTGTACTTACATTATGGAAGCTATTCCAAGCACTTTATATGTGCAGTAAATGGCAGATAATGTTATTATCTCCATAAGGAAACAAGCACAGAGAGGATAAGTAATTTGTTCTAACTCCAGAGCCTGTAGGCTCATCTTTAACACTCTCCTGCCTCTAGATGGTAACTTATTAGATTACTGGACCTCAATATTAATATTTTGAATTTTTACACTAAATATATAAGTCATTTACAATAAAGAATTTTTTAAAGAAAGCAAGCTGAGTAAGAAGTTAATTTCTTAAGCCAAATTATGTTTCCCACATGACTTTACATAGGACCTCTAGTTCATAATGTAGAATATAATCTTGCTAAAGAGTTCATAATATCTTTCCTAATAACAATTCTTAAAGGAAACCTAATAATTTTCTCATTTTTCAGAGTGTTCTTGAACTTATGGTTCAGGAACAGGAAGTGGCCTTGAGTGAAATAAAGCTTAAAGGTGGTTTGGCGAACACATTAGCTCAACTTTCAATCCGATATAAATTTTGATTATTATTTGTGTTATAAGGCTGGCAAGAACTATGAGGATAAGATTTGTATGCAGACTTCCAGAACTGTAAATGTCCAAGGGGATGAAATTGGTTACATCCTCTGGCAAGTCCATTAGTGACATGCAGGCATTCTACATGAGGAATCTGCTCCAAGCCAGGCATTCGCTTGTTGAATGTAGATCCCCAGAGCAAAAGTAAAGTTGCTCACATAATACACATGTTTTGTGACTTCAGGTTAAGAATATACCACACATCCCTCACAACAAAAGGGAGACAGACTTCTTGAGTTGGAGTGATTTCTTTTGGTGTTAGTATTTCCCAAGGTGATTCACCTTTCATTACCATCTAAGGTTGATTAATCCCCTTTGATTGACACATTAGTTTTAGAGTTGTAAATGCATCATATCCAATCATACAATTGTCATGTCTTACCCATCTCACACATTTTGACTCCTTTCAAAAGCATTCTTATCACAAGCATTCATGGAAAGAACTCAAAATTCCCTGTTCAAATCACATATTATTTGAAATTGAATATTAAGTTAAGATCTTATGTACTTGTGCATTTTTCTGAGAACATGATCTATAAATTGCATAATATTTTCCGAGAACATATGTTTCAAAAAGTAAGAAAACCTAATGCAGTAATTTTGTAAAACTCTGCTCTTAACCATTTATTCTGTGTTACTAATACATTATAACCCCCTTGAGGGCAGTCTAATGGCGGTCCATTAAGAGGAGACTGCAGTTATTGTTAATAGTGATTTTTTTTTTTTACTGATGAATAAAAGGAGATATGCTTTCTCTATTTTTTTACTGTGATAAGATGAACATAACATTTTCCTATTTTAAGCATTTGACATGTCCAATTCAGTGGTATTAAGTATATTCATATTGTTCTGCAACCATCACCACCATCCATATCCAAAATATCATCCCAAGAGATTATTAAAAAACAAACAAACAAAAAAACAACAATTTGATAACATTCCAAGTTTTAAGTATGAAATAAATAAACCTTATGAGTTTGGTTAAAGTCATGATTTCCTAACTGATTTTAGTGTTTGATCTCCTCCCAAATAAAGTTTATTCTCATGTATAAATTATTTCTGAGATTGTATTATAAGATGGCCCAATATGAACACTTATTTTTAAAAATATTTAAATTGAGCTCAGTTTAAACTAACACTAAGCATGGATTTTTTTCTAATAATTTAAAAAGTCAGAAATATGACTATGGTTTTAAGAAAAATTAATCTTTTGATTAAAAAACAAAGATAAAGATGAGAGTGTATTAATTTGAAAAGTCTAAGAGATTTACATGTCTTCAATTAGCATTATTTGGTATCCTACATCTTTACTCTATATTGAAATTTTATAAGTATATAAAGTTTTAATATCTAATCTGATTGAATTACACAATGGATTCTTATTTAAAAACAAAAATAGTCCTTTTTTTACTAACAAAATTACTGTAATTACAAAAAATGTAAAATATAAATAAAAGTGGAAAGTAAAGGTAAAAACCATAAGCCTATCCACACTATCTAAAAGTGTGCTTTTAGGTGACATTGTTATAATTTTTTAAAATTATATTTTTACAAAAATTATATCTTAACTTGTCTGGTTAAACCTCATATTTTAAGTCAAAATTTAAAATTCATATTCACACATTGATATTAAATTATTTTAAAGTGTGCTATGGACACAGCTACACAAATTGTTTTTCTTTCTTTATTTAACAAATATTTATTAAAACACATAATGTGTCCTTCTAATGTAATTACTACAGAAAACATCCCCACTATCTTTATTGTTTATACTAGAGGCCTGGTGCATGAATTCGTGCACAGGTGGGGTCCAGCCAGCCCGCCCTGATGGGGGCCCATTGGGCCGAGCTGGCAGGGGTCGGGGACAGAGGTGGTTGGCCGAGGGGTGGGGGGGCGATCGGGGCCCAGATCAGGCTGGTTGGCTGCCGCAGTGCCCATCATAGCCGATGGTCATTTGGGTCATTTTGCTGTTCCAGTCGTTGGCCTTTTATATATATAGATAGCACAGAAAATATGGATGTAAAGAGAAAAGATCAAGCATTAGTTGACAATTTATGATAATGAATTGAAAGCAACCCTGAGGACTTATGGCAGTGTATTTATTTCTAAATATGATTTAGAATGCTTTCACAGGATCGCACGTGGACACTTCCCACAATTAAGGTTGGTCAGGAAAACGATTTGGAAATTTGCTCTTCTAGAGCCTGTGCTAGAGAGTAGCATTTAAGATATAAGCTTCGGAGAACTACGGTGATGCCTCGGCATTCATTTTTACAGATAGTCTTTCTGCAATCGCATTGGCTTTACTTTTATGTAAAGGCACATTGGCCAAAGCTATAGAAAACAGAGTTCCTAACTCTACAAATAACCTATGTAAATAATGCATCTAGGTAAATTAAAATGTGAGTTGTGGGAGTATAGAAGAGACATGCATTGATTTTTCTTCTAAATTTGAACATTCAAGGAGTAATATACACGTATTAAGAATATTAATATGAGTGACAATCAATCCAACTGGGCTTCTGAAGCACTTTTTCTAGCAATATTAATAACCAATTTCAAACTGAAGATGTCATATATTCTTAACAGGAAGTTTTATTTTGGGAAGGAAAGAATGATCAAGAACAGTTTAAAAAATATTTACAAATGTTTGGCTTTCTTATAGGAAAATAAAAATCTTTGAATAAAAGCACCAGTTCTCTAGGGGTATGAAAATCTTAAGTAGATTCCATTCACAGCAGCCTGCATTTCTCACCACTATATACCTGCTTCAGTGCCTATAATTGTTGACTTACTGAACCAAGAACAATTCAGAGACTGTGTTGTGGGCCAAACAAATACCCCACATTCTAGTTTTTAAATTGGGTCTAATGATAGCCACACATAGCAGTTTAATCAAAAACATTTAGCAGATACAGCTACTAGTCTGTGAAATTGAATGTTAGCTGTTGCCTGCCGTCAGTTTTATCTAGGGCAGAAAGGAGAGAACAAAAAGTAATGTACCCTGTATACTAAACGAAGAACCGCCAGATCTCTTCCTGTATTCATTTCCTAGGGTAACTGTAACAAATCACACAAACTTTGTATCTTAAATCACCAAACACTTCTTATCGTTTTGGAAACTGGAAGTCCAGAATCAATGTGTCGACAGGCTGTGCTCCCTCCAAAGGCTCCAGGGAGAGTCCTTTCTTGCATCTTCCAAGTTCTAGTGACTCCAGGCGCTCCTGGCTTCTAGCTGCAGAGCTCCAGTCTCCGCCTCTGTCTTCACAGGGCCTTTTCCTCTTCTCCCTGTCTTCTCTTCTACTGTCTTTTATAAGGACACTTGTCATTGGATTTAGTGATCCAAATAAACCAAGATGATCCATCAAAATTCTTCACTTAATTGCATCTGTAAAGACTCTTCAGTAAGTTCACCTTTACAGGTCCCAGGGGGCAGGATATGGCCATATCTTTTGGGGGGCCTAAGGCAACTACTCTCACTACCCAGACTGTTATATTATGCAATATATGAATTTAATAGTCAAGCTACATTGTCTTTTGTAATGGCTACCTGCCTGTCTTCTCCAAGACAGTGGTACACCCAACTAAATTGTTAAATGATAACAATAATAACTGCCATAGTTAATATATATTGAATTTCATTATGTACAGAACACTGTTTTTAACTTATTTTCTCCTCACAGCTCCATCAATTAAGTATTGTTATGCCAATTTTCCAGATTCAGGAAATAAAGACAGACAGGTGTAAAGTGATTTGTTCAATTTACATAGAGGAGGAGATGTGATTTGAATCCAAGCAAGCTGACTTTACAACCCTTATTCTTCACATCTACATTTTGTAACGTTTTAGGTAATGTAACTTGAAAATTATCTAGGGGGAAAAATTGTATTCCTCTTCATTTACTCAGATCTCCAAAATTCATAAAGTATGAGACCACAATACCTTTATTTAATTTTACCTTGAGAATTATCCACTATATTTCAACTATGGATAATATTGAAATATATTAGAATCCAGAGCTAGAAGTATCATTTTATTATATACTAGAGGCTCGGTGCAAGAAATTCATGCACTGGGAGGGGGGGGTCCCTCAGCCCAGCCTGCACCCTCTCCAATCTGGGACTCCTCTGGGGATGTCTGACTGCCTACTGTCCTGTAGGATCAGGCCTAAACCGGCAGTTGGACATCCCTATCATAATCTGGGACTGCTGGCTCCCAACTGCTCACCTGACTGCCTGCCTGATTGCCCCTAACCGCTTCTGCCTGCCAGCCTGATCACCCCCTAACCATACCCCTGCCAGCCTGACTGACACCTAACTGCTCCCCTGCAGGCCTGGTCTCCCCCAACTTCCCTCCCCTGCAGGCCTGGTTGCCCCCAAATGCCCTCCCCTGCCAGCCATCTTATGGCGGCCATCTTATGACCACATGGGGGCCGCCATCTTGTGCAAGGGCATGACGGTCAATTTTTCATATTACCTCTTTATTATATAGGATGGAGAAAGAAACTTTTACAAAAACAGAGCCCTAAGTTAATGAAAGTTACAGAGTAAAGGAGAAATTCTGGAGAAATAAATCAGTCTCTGGCCTGATGTAGAAGCCAGTATTCTTTCTCTTTGTATTTTCTTTAAAAAAAAAAAAAGTAAAAGAAAAGAAAAAAACACTTACTTTTTATAGTCAGAGGGAATGTGGCAGAATTTTTTGCCCCTATGACTTAACCAATATTTACCTCATTGCATACCCTCAAATGTACAATGTGACATTAACAATACCCATCAAGAGGTGAGTCAATGTTACTTCCCGTGAACCTGGGTGGAACTTCTATCTCAACCAATGTGGCAGAAGTGATGATCTGTGCATTTTGAAGCTAAGTATTAAAGGCAATACAGCTTCTACTATCAGTTCTTGCTCTCTTTTGCCCCCCCCCCCCAACACCTACCCCTTGCTTCCCCGTTTCTCTTTCTCTTCATTTCAGGTGGCCATCTTCTGTTAGAAATATTATCTAAAGAGCCTTCAGGTAATACCAGCCCCAAGTCTTTCAGTTTTCTCCCAGACAGATAAGCCATTCCTGCTGTTAAAACTTCTTGGACCACAGAACCACAAGAATTAATAAAAGGATCATTGTTGTTTTAAGCTACTAACTTTTGGGATAAGTTATTACACAACATTAGATAATTAACATAGAGAAATATATCACCATGCCATTTTCCCCACCCTATATAATAAAGCGGTAATATGCAAATTGACCCTCACACCCTCGCGTCATCACAAGATGGCTGCCCCCACATTGTCACAAGATGGCCACCCCCATATCATCACAAGATGGCTGCCCCCACATCGTCACAAGATGGCCACCCCCATATTGTCACAAGATGGCCACCACAAGATGGCCACCCCCATGTCATCACAAGAATGCTGCCCCCATGTTGTCATAAGATGGCTGGCAGGGGAGGGCAGTTGGGGGTGACCAGGCCTGCAGGGAAGGGCAATTGGGGGGGAACCAGGCCTGCAGGGGAGGGCAGTTGGGGGCAAACAGGCCTGCAGGGGAGGGCAATTGGGGGTGAGATCAGGCCGGCAGGGGAGCAGTTAAATGTCAATCAGGCCGTCAGGGGACCAGTTAGGGGGTGATCAAGCTGGCAGACAGAAGCAGTTAGGGGCAATCAGGCAGGCAAACAGGTGAGTGGTTAGGAGCCAGCAGTCCTGGATTGTGAGAGGGATGTCCGACTGCCGGATTAGGCCTGATTCCAGAGATCAGGCCTAATCTGGCAGTCGGACATCCCCCGAGGGGTCCCAGATTGGAGAAGGTGCAGGCTGGGCTGAGGGACATACCCTCCAGTGCACGAATTTCATGCACCAGGCCTTTAGTCTATATATATAAAAGGCTAATATGCAAAGTGTCCCCTCGGGAGTTTGACCGCTTTCTGTGATGTGCCCTGACCACCAGGGGTGTCACAAAACATGGCGGGTGACCAGCGGCTACAGCAGAGTGCTGAGGGAGTGAGGGAAGGAGGAGGCAGGGAGGTGGGGGGATCCGTGAGGTGGCGGCTCATGGGCGGTGGCGAGGGAAGGAGGAGGTGGGGAGGTGAGGAAACTGATCGACTCTGATCGCTGGTCAGGCCTAGGGATGCTACCCATGCATGAATTTTGTGCACTGGGCCTCTAGTATTACATATTAGTATTTCTCTTTCACTTACCAGTTTACTTTTAAAAAAATCAGGTTTCTATTATGTATAGCCTTTAATGCATCCAAGAAATATTTATTTAGCATTTTCTATGTACCAGGCCTGTGGTAGCCTCCTATGACGCAGTGATAAAGAAGACAAAATCCCTGCTATTACAGAGTTTCCATTCTAGTTGGTAGAAATACAGTTTCTCCTTTGACTCTACAGTAGTACATACCTAAATCCAGAAACATTGTACAGATTCTGCCACCAAGTAGAATATTCTAGTCATGGTTTGTGTCCTAGGTCAAGTTCCCCAGAAGCAGAGCTAAGAGGTATATTTGTGTGTAATTTATTAAGGAAATCTTCCCAGGAAGACCCACGAAGGGAGAGGAAGAAGCAGGAAAGGGAGGCAGAAGAAGCCAAGCAACGGTTCAGGTTTCAGACCATGCCTCAGCTCAGCCTCAGCTTGATTCTGAAGAGAAGCTCTCTGGGTGCATTTGCACTAAAGAACTTATCTTCCTCAGAAGCATAAGAGCTGGGCCTTTATGCTCTTTCATCAATCACTCATCTTAAAGGGGTGTAAACTGCCAAGGACTTCTGGATCTTTCTGTATTTGAACAATGTAATTACAGCGATGCAAGGGAAGTATTTGGAAGAGACTAGCACAATGAAGCCGGAGGAAAGATACACAGAAATTATAAAAGTTGATCTCAAGGGATCTGGAATGAGCATGGATATTGTTTCCTTAATTTATTGAGTATAAATTTGGGGGACAGAAAAGGAAAAAATATTTACAGCATAAAAACTGTAGAAATAAAATTGACAATGAGGAATATAAATACAGCATTAATCTGCCAGAAAGTAAAATATTTTGCACCTTCATAAGGAAGACATAATTTGAGATCCAAAGTATATTTATTGCTCCACGGATGATTCTGTTCCTTTATTTTTTACTTAAATTTATTTAATGATATAATATGGCCTTAATTTTCAAGTTGAGCAAAAAATAATATAGATAGTTGCAGGGCCAAGGCAAGGAGTACATCCATGCTCATGTGTACTAGGGATATTTTTCGTTCTTTTTCCCATTTGGACTAGGCATAGGTAGTCCTGATTATGGTTAGTTTAACTTCTGCTTCTGCTACACATCAACTCCTTTGCACCACTCAACATTTTTTACCTCTCCACAATCTATGTGTGAGCAAAACCGGCTCCTCTTTTGTTCTGCATACCCAGGATAAGGAGGGGGACCTCCGAAAGTGTGTTATGCATTTACTTCCTTATTTTAATGGGGAGTAGTTGTGTGTTTTTTTAACTCCAAGGCAAATTTAAATTGAGAGGTAGTAACTGGGTATAGAATATTGAGAAACAACCTATAACTAGCTTCATTGGTTTCCAACTGTTCCTGCAGTGTGTTAAGAAGAATAAGGCCCAATACTAATATTAGGAATTCATTTGAATTTCCAACCAATGGCCTTACCCATGCTCTTTGCTTGCTTTAAATGAATGGGGGGGGGGGGGGGGGAATCCTTGTGTCTGATCTTATTGAATGACAAAGAGTTTTATTTGACTATTCATTTGCATCCAAATTAAAAAAGAATATGTCAATAAAAATCAGTCAGTTAATAAATCACAACAGATGGAGCTTAGTTTGACTAAATACACATAGTTGTCTGAGTTAGCTATGGCTGCACAAAGGATGGCCACGGTTTTTGTGGGGCAGGAGTGTAGCATGGCTTTCCTGGGAGCTCTGCTTTAGCACTCAGAGTGCAGCCAGGGCTGCGTCTCACCTGACGCTCAGTTGAGGAGGGTCCATATCTAAGCGTTAAGTGGTTTTCAGCAGGATTCAGTGCAATGTGTGCTGAGCAATTGAACACCTCAGCACCTTCCTTGCTGTTACCTGAAGGCCTCCTCAGTTCCCTGCCACTTAGGCTTCTCTCTACTGCTTGTTCCTTCACCAAAGCCAGCAAGAGCCGAGAGAAAGTGTCCACTAGCAAGACGGAAGGTACAATCTTAGGCAACATATTACGGAAATAATACTCCATGATCTTTAACATATTCCATTGGTTAGCAACAAATCACAGGTCCCACTTACCCTTAGGGAGAGGGAACCATACAAAAGCAAACACACAACAGAAAGCAGAGATCACTGGGAGCCACCTTGAGGTCTGTCCACCACATTAGTTTATGTGGTGACACAGTATAAGAATGAATAACTTCCTTCAGTGAATAAAGCCATTTTTTGTTCTAAGATTATAAAACCTAGTAATGAAAACATTAGCAGTACCATAAACAGTAACTATTGCAACACATTAATAACTCATATATGGGCACGTTCTCATTTCTCTTATGAGGTTTGCATACATGCATAATTTCTGAGGGACTGAGCAGTACAAGCATACCACCTGATTTATCCAAAATGACTGTTAAGCAAAGAAGGCTGATTAGCACTAAGTACCTGAGACCTGGAACAGTATTGTTGGGGAAAATCAAGAGACAGGAGCAGCAATTACATAGTTTTCCTGTTGCCCATCATAAGCTAAGGCTGTGTGAAACGGTGGAACGAGAATCCAGATTCTGGCAGAGAGATTCAGTCCCATGGTCTTACACAGCTTCATCTGAGAGGAAGCACTGACCATTCCACAGGCTTGGTCAGGAGTGGCATCCAAGCCTTGAGCTTGCAGCTCTGTGATGTGCTGTACCGTGGCTCCCAGCCCTGACCCATCCCCTCAGCACTTAACTAGAATGGATTATATTAGCACTTCAGTCTACAGCTGGTTTCCATAGAACAGATTTCAGTTCCCAAATATTCTGCGAGAGGCCAATTCCCTCTTGGACATGTTAATCCCTAACTCTCAGCCAACACCCCACATGCCAAAGGATGACCTCCATGTTTCCCATCCCATCAGCAACCCTTACCATTTCAGCCTGTGTTTGCTATTTGCTAACATGGCAGTGCTGTACTTCCTCATTGATATACATGAGTCTGAGTTCAATTTAAAAGCAGATTATTTAGGTCATGTTTAGAAGGTGCCATAGGATCTATATTTCTTCTAATGATTCTTTTATGGAAGAATATTTTAATTCTTTTATGGAAGAAGTTTTTATCATTCTCTATAAACTTATTAATTACCTAAATTTTATACTTTTTCTTTACATTCTGTCCCTTTTATGAGACTCCACAATTTCTTCTAGAAGTGTTCTAATTTAACTTGAAAAATACCTCTCTCTAACTTTTTATTCCATTTTATTTCATAACTCTAGAAAATGCTTCTTTAAATATATTGTAGTGAGTGGAGTTAACTTATAGATAGGGGTGTTTTATTATGAAGTTTCATTAGTTTCTGATAAACAGTACTGTTTTCAGTAAGTCCAAGAAATATACTTCCTATTCCAAGTTCTGTCTGAAGCCAATAATACTAAAGAAAAATTCCAGTATATTTCTTTTTCTTTTCTTTTTTTTTTTTTTGTGTCTTTTCTAAAGGTTAATGGTCTAGTTTCTGAAATAACCATTTAAGAAATGTTAACTTTATGCTAATCCAAATTATTCTCCAAAATTCTTTCCTGAAATAACCTCTTGCCATTTTTATTCTATGTCTGCAAGAATAAAATGCCATTTTTATTCTATGGCATCCCTTCACAAAACAAAACAAAAAATAACTAAGATTTCCATAGTGGATCTTGCAAATGGGAAGAAAATGCATTAACCATATATCATGACACCAACTAAAGAAAAGTTTGGATTTTTTTTTTTTTTTTTTTTTTTTTGCTAGAGCTACTTTGGCATATATCTTGACTATTTCTTTTAACTGGAGTAAGTTAAAAGTAATGATTAGTTGTACACAGAGTCAGCCTTTTGCTTTGGTATTGATGTCAGAAGAAAACAAATCCACTTAGGAGACAAACATGTTCAGATAAGTAACATGGGGCCTATGGATTAAGTGATAAAGTACAGCAGCCTTGACATGCAAAACCAAAAGACCTGATGACCTAGGGCTGGAGTGGAGTATAAACTGGAGGCGTTTGTTCTTTGGAAATTCATGAAAAAGAGGTAAATGGATAGTGATCTTTTCACAAAGTTTCAGGGACCCAGAATATCAAGACAAAATATTGCCCTCGGAGAAAAGGTTAAATTTTCCAGATGGCTTAGCATTAAAATAGAGCAGAGAGGCAAAGGTTTTGACAATAATTGCCAACCACCCTTTTCTCTACTATTAGGCGATTTGTATTCTTCAGACATTTCCTGTCCAACTCTAAAGGCTAAATTCATTAAGTGCTACCCATTTTCTTTAGGCAAAAAATAGGACTATGCATAATATTTGTTATTAACTTCTTCAACATATTGCTGCTTACATAATGTGTGATGTTCTCAAAAAGCAATTAGCCTTGGAAAGCAACATTCTTTAAGTCAGTGCTTTTCAAACTACGCTAGTCCATGTCTCATTTTTAAAAACAGATGATAAAAATTAACAAGTAGAACCTAGCCCCTCTTATCATGATTTGACATTTCTAATATGGATAATAAGTATTAGAATACAACTCCAAAAGATAAAATATAAAACTTAACAAGAAACATATAAAATCTTCTTTGAAGAAAACTGCACATGCCACTGAGAAACACAAAAAATAGACTTTCGTCATAAGGAAAGAAACATTCTTGGACAGGAAAATGCAACAGCTTAAGAATGTTAGTTCTCCGTGAAATTAATCTATAAATATAATGTGACCCTAGTAAAAATAGCAACAACATATTTTTGGAAATTAGACAAACTATTTTCAAAGTTAAAATAGGAATAAAATAGTCAGAAATATCCTAAAAATAGAGAGATAAAAAAAGAAAGAGAATTTATGTTTCTCTAGCCCTATCATTTTAAACTTACAATAATTAAAACAGTATGATACTGTAAAGAAAGGCAATTAAAAAAAGAAAGGCAATTTATGTACTCTTAAGCACTATAAGCATTGATATTTTTATGTTATTGTTATTTTTTTAATCTGAAACTAATCAATTGCTTGACATCTTATGATTATTTTATTTTTTGTTTTAGTTAAAAGATTTTTTAAATGAAAAACACAGTTGAGAGCTCTATAGAAAAATATATATATATTATACAAATGGAAGGAATATATTTTTGTTGTTGTTAATCACCTGAGGATAGTTTTCCATTGATTTTTAGAGAGAGTGGAAGGGAAGGGGAGAGACAGAGAGAGAAACATCCATGTGAGAGAGACATATCTATTGGTTGCCTGCCACACGTGCCCTGGGCTGGGGATTGAGCCTGCAACCTAACTAGCTAGGGCTGAAGGAGAATATTTATCAGCAGTAGCTCTTTGCCTGAACTAGAACCAAATAAAAATGAGGCAAGTGTGAAGAGTCAAGGAAAGATGACATTAAATCAGATTTTCTTCTCATATGAGGGAGTGATATTCAGGATATGATATCCTGAAGAGTGGTTAAATTTTGGAAGTCATGTGAGCAGAAAAAGAAAATTGAAAAACACTCAGAATAAAAAAATTATTTTCTTTAAGAAAAACTGTTCTATCATGGAATAAAATGGATTATTCCAAGTCAAAGTCTAAACATCAAAACTATGAACAATTAGATAGTGTCTTCTTTTGAATTTGATTATTTTTATTGAAACTTTGAGAGTTAAATATGGAGATTTTTCATGCTAAATGAGTAGATGGCATCCCTTCACGTTAAAATAAATTATGGAGTTGAGAGATTCTATGGAAGGGCAGATAGTCTGTTCATCATTTGCAATATGCATTCCTTCATCTGGGACATTAGTTTAATGTATGGCATGTCTTTGCTTTTATAAGACTGGATGCATTGTAATAAAAGTAAGGAATATGTAAGAGGAGGTTATGATTTTGGTGTTTTTTTATGTTTGGCTTTGCCATTTATTTGCTTGTTTGTTTTCATAAGAGAGCTAATGTTGTAAATCACAAACCTTTTACCAATGACTCACTCAAACAGGCAAGGAAGGATTTTGCAAACATTTTCCAGGGGTGAGTGGCATCTCTGTTAATTTCATGTGTATCCCCTAATACTCTGTGGGCCGGTTGGATGCCTAACTCATAGTGTAAGCTCTATCCTGGCAGGCTGGGGTCTATTGCTCATTCTGCAAGCTTTTCTGGCTGTTTCATTATTGTAATTTTAGAGCAACAATCTTGTTGCTGCTCAAAATCTTCCTGTGATAGTTCTGGGTAAGTCTCAGGTTGTTTTTTTTTAATATTATAGCTGATAATAAATACTCCAAAAGTACTTTCAGGAAATTTGGTAAGATTTCTGTTACCTACATTATATATATTACAGTATACACACATACATACTTTTTCTGTAATATTTCCTACCCTGATAATGCACACAGATTTGTCCCCTGTGTGGCTATTTGGGTTTCTGTCAAAACAAAATAAAATCACAGGGTTGTTTTTCATTTTTGTTTTTTCTTCTAAATATGGGAAAGTTCCTTAAATAAGTTTGGTCTCCAGGGTTCACAATGGTTGCTTCACACTGCTGCCTTTGTCACAGCTGCTGGTGTAGAGATTTAGAGGATGAGGTCTAATTAGATCCTTTCTTCCCCCAAAGACCTAAAGTTGTAACAGGAAGACAACAGCTAGACCACAGAACTGAGTCACTGTCAATGCAACATCATATAGAACATTCTGCTGGGGACTTCTCTGAATTGACTTGTTGAATAAGATATTTGACTCAATTCTCATATTCTCTATTTTTGCTTCTTAGCCATATTTTTAAATTGTGAATTTTTTTTCAATTTTATGGAGGTGGAATTTACAAACAATAAAATGTATGATGTTAAATATACATCTGGTGAGTTTTGACAAATATAATACCCCCCCAAGATTTTATAAGCCCTAAAATCTTGCTTCACTCTGTTCTGTAGGCTATTTCCACCCTCTTCATTCTCCACTCCCATTGTCAGGGAAACACTTTTCTTTCTTTCTTTTTTAATTTGTCTTTATTGTTGAAAACAGTACAGATGTTCCCCTTTTCCCCCCATTGACTCCTTCTAGTCCACACCTGCCTCACCTTTGGCCCCAGGCCTTCACTACACTATTGTCTGTGTCCATGGGTTATGCATATATGCATACAAGTTCTTTGGTCAATCTCTTCCCACCCACCCACTCATCCCTACCTTCCCACTGAGATTCGACAGTCTGTCCCATGCTTCTATGTCTCTGGGAAATATTTTTATGATATTTTTCAGAATTTGAGAAAGAGTAGTCATATTTATTTTGAAAAAAAAAGGTCAATCATAATAATAACTACCATCCCTCTCCCCCCCCCATCACATTCCTTGATCAGCCCCCACCCCCAGCCATTAAGAATAACTTGTGTAGGACTTGAACGTTATTCCTTCCCCCCCACCCCTTTTTTATGTATTCACAGTGTGATAGGTCAAAACTGTACTTGTTTCTGGAGACACAAAAATAAATCAAATATAAGAATATACATTCCCTCTGTCATGGTACCCATATTCTAGTGTGGGCCTTTGAGGAGTAAACTGAGGATTACTGTAGAAGTTATCTAAATGGCTTGTACTGACTTTTTGAGAGTGTGGAACTCCTAAAGACTGTGTGGTGGAGAAGGTGTTGCTCACCAAAGCACAGCAACCAGCATTTCACAGCCTCCCTTTGTGGCCATGTGACTGTAGCCAATGAGCTATTAGTGGAATTAAATAAGACACTTTCATGCCTGGTCCCTAATAACCTTTTAATTGTATTACTTCGTGGCCATTTCCCTTGTGTCTGGCTGAAAAGGAGATCCCTCCCAAAGTAACCTTGGAAATGATAGCTTAATAATGATGAGTCTCCATGAGACTGATCCTCTAATGACCTTCACCTAAGACTGACTATTACACCAGTAGAAACTTCTGCCATACTGAAGAAGTTACCATTTTGAGCTTTTTTTTTTTTTTTTTTTTTTTTTTTGCAACAGTTAGCCTTCCCCACTAATACCAATGTAAACTATAATTTCTCTTTTTCATTTTTGCCTTCCAAATCCATCTGGTAAAAAGCTCAGTTCAGGAAGAAACTTACTATTTACTTTTCCATATCTGCACCTGAGCTGATGCACTCTTCTGCAGAAAATGACAAAAGAAAACAGATTGTTCCTGTTATAAGTTGTCCCATTTTCCTCTTATAACTTAAAGGTTTCATTATTTGTTTTGCTTGAGGAGAATAGTGTTTTTACTGTAAGAATATTGTAGTACGGATGTGGAGAAATCGATGTTCACTTGTTATGTGGCTTATTTAAAGTTATACTTCCAGAAAGGGGTGGCTCTGGAACATTAACTTTGAGATTTTGATTGCTGATCTAGAAAAATAAATGCCCAACGAAAAGGGAAAAGTATTCCAAATGTCTAAATGAAAAAGAAATAGACTTATGTACTCAGATCTGCTCTCAGTTTTTCTCAATTTCCATTTCCAATTGCTGATAAAAGTACATTGAATTTTATTTTATTTTATGCTATCTTAGTTCCTTGAGGGTTAATACTAAGCATGTTTGGGTAATAACTCAGTTTTTCATAGGTTCTCTTTTTTTTTCAATATTTCTCCCTGGAAGCATATGGGTTCAAGAAAAAACATGTAATCATATATTCAGCAACAATTTATTGAGCATCTATAATGGGCCAGCTACTGTTTTTGGCACTAGGGATGTATTGGTAAACAAAGCAGGTCTCTGTCATTTCTGTTCTGCTGTTGCTCTTTACACCTGATGTGAACTGTGTGCCTGCCCTGAGGTTATTCTGTGTGGCCTCTTCTGTCCTGACAGTTATGGCCTGGTGTTTTCTCCCTGCTGGTTTTGCGCGGTCTCTCTCTCTCTCTCTCTCTCTCTCTCTCTCTCTCTCTCTCTCTCTCTCTCTCTCCTTTATTATTTTAGAGCAGTGTTAGATTCACAGCAAAATTGAAAGGAAGGTACAGAGATTTCCCACATACCCCTGAACCCACACATGCAACACTTCCCCTATTAACAATATGCCTCATCAGAATGTTACATTTGATGAATTTACATTGACACATCATAATCACTCAAAGTCCACAGTTTGGATGCGGGTTCACTCAGTGTCATACATGCTACAGGTTTAGACGAATGTATAGTGATATGTAACCATCATTAGAGTGTTATACAGAGTATTTTCACTGCCCTAAAAATTATCTGCACTCTATGTATTCTTCTCTACTGCCTGAACCCTTACAACCACTGAACTTTTTACTGTTTCCATAGTTTTGCGTTTTCCAGAATGACATGTAGTTGCAATCATAGAGTATGTAGCTTTTTCAGATTGGCTTTTTTCACTTAGTAATATACATTTAAGTTTATTCCATGTCTTTTCATGGCTTGATAGCTGATTTCTTTTTAGGGGGCAATAACATTCCATTGTCTGGATAGACCAAAGATGATGTTAAAAATTTATTTATCCTTTCACTTACTGAATGACATCTTGGATCTTGGTTGCTCCAAGTTTTGGCAACTATGAATAATGCTGCTCTAAACATCTGTGTGCAGGGTTTCTGTATGGACATAAGTTTTCAGCTCATTTGGGTAAAGGCCAAGGAGCACAATGGCTGGGTGGTATGTTTAGTTTTGTAAGAAACTGCTGAACTGTCTTCCAGAATGGCTGTACCATTTTAGATTCTCACCAGCAATATATGAGAGTTCCTATTGCTCCACATCATTATCAGTACTTAGTATTGTTCAGGATTTTGGACATTCTAATAGGTATGTAATAGTCTTCATCTCTTTTTGTCTGTTTCGTTCATCAGTGTACTTCAAACATCTAAAACAGTGCCTGCTATAGTGCATTTTATGTATATATATATATACACATACATATACATATACGTATATATGTGTGTGTATATGTTGTTATTGTGTGTGTGTGTGTGTGTGTGTGTGTGTGTGTGTGTGTACACACATATATATACTGAGTGGCCAGATTATTATGTCCACCTGACATTTGTAGGCAAATTAGCCTTACACTGCGTCGTATGGGATATGGAAGCCAAAGTCCTGTTCGAATACCTTTGCTGTCTGCAGTTACCAAGATAAAACGTCTCCAATTTGCACAGGAACACAAGGATTGGACAGTCGAACATTGGAAAAAAAGCCATGTGGTCTGATGAATCATGTTTCCAGTTGCATCA
Source organism: Eptesicus fuscus (assembly GCF_027574615.1). Taxonomy (NCBI): domain Eukaryota; kingdom Metazoa; phylum Chordata; class Mammalia; order Chiroptera; family Vespertilionidae; genus Eptesicus; species Eptesicus fuscus. Next base: position 60,837,468 of record NC_072478.1, on the reverse strand, counting down.
TGCAAATGGCAGAGTGAGAATTTTGAGGAAACAGCATGAAAGCATGCACCCCACGTGCATGAGTACAACCCTTCAAGCTGGTGGGGGCAGTGTTATGGTTTGGGGCATGTTTTCCTGGCATGATTTGGGCCCTTTAATTCATGTAGAACAACGTCTGAATAGCATAACATACCTAAGTATCGTTGCTGATCAAGTTCATCCTATCATGTTGATGGTGTATCCCAATGGAGGTGGCTTCTTCCAACAAGACAATGCGCCATGCCATGGTGCTCGTATTGTGCAGGAGTGGTTTCAAGAACATGAGGGAGACTTTACCTTGCTTAGGTGGCCCCCACAATCACCAGATCTCAATCCAATTGAGCATTTGTGGGACGAAGTTAAAAGAGCCATCAGACAGCTGGTTCCACAACCATCAAATCTCACAGAACTGGACAGTGCTATTCATCAGGCATGGTGTCAGATTCCTCGTATCACCTTTCAACATCTCATGGAGTCAATGCCAAGAAGAATCGCTGAAGTATTGAAGGCAAAAGGTGGCCCAACGAAGTACTGATGATGTGGTATTAATAATCTGGCCACTCAGTGTATATTATCCTATATAATAAAAGGCTAATATGCAAATAGACCAAATGGCAGAACAACCGGAACAACCAAACAACCAAACAAATGGTCGCTATGATGTGTGCTGACCACCAGGGAGAGTGTGCAGAACACGGCAGGCCTTGGCCACAGCAGGATGGTGGAGCAGGTAAGCGGGGGCGCCAGACCAAGGCAGGGTGCCGGTCACTGTCATTGGGGCGAGCCTCTGGTGGTTACTGAAAATTCTTTGCTCTCGCGCGTCACAGTCCCACCCAGCACTCGCACCCACTGCCGGTGCCTGGTGCCAGTCCCGATCACTTGGTGCCATCAGCTGGTGCGATCAGTGGCTGTGGACCTTGATCACCCCAGAGGGCTTCTCCACTTCCCCCTGCTCCTGAGGGGGTGACCGGGGCAGCAGCCACCGCTCGCACCCACTGGTGGCACCGGCCTCAATCTCTCCACGAAGTCAGCAGGTGGGAGTGGGGCCAGTGACATCAGCACATGGGAGCAGAGGCAGTGGGAGTGGGGCTTCTGGAAGACAGGGGACTATGATGGGAGGGGCTGAGCAGGGGTGCAGAGGATGGGGCGAGACCCGCCCCTGTGCCTACCGCAGCCTCATGGCCCACAGCTCCTTTCAAGGTGCACGAATTTGTGCACTGAGCCCCTAGTATGTGTGTGTGTGTGTGTGTGTGTGTGTGTGTGTGTATGTGCGTGTGTGTGTGTGTGTGTGTGTGTATAGTGTGTGTGTAAATATATATATTTGTTGAATTAAGAAATGTTGTTTTTAAAATATATTTTTGTTGATTTCAGAGAAGAAGGGAGAGGGAGTGAGAGATACAAACATTAATGATGAGAGAGAATCATTGATCAGCTGCCTCTTGCATGCCCCCTACTGGAGATCGAGCCTGCAACCTGGGCATGTGCCCTTGATTGGAATCAAACCCAGGACCCTTCAGTCTGCAGGCTGATGCTCTATCCACTGAGCCAAATCAGCTAAGGCGAGGAATGTTTTATATGTTGCCCCTCTACTCAGATGTCACCAAAGAGAAAGGAGAAAGGGAAGGGAGAAAAGGTAGTGAAGGACTAAGTTAGTTGTAGTGGTTGGTTCTTTGTAGACTGTTCCTACAATGATACTTTGTTCATTTCCAAGTGACATTCTCATGTATTTGCAACCATACACTCTCAGCAATTACTGAAAATCTGTACAGGCAGTTCACAAAATCCACACTGACAGCCCCCAGGCATGACTTTGCAGAAGAGATCCAAATTATAAGGCATGGACTGGCAAAATATGTTTTCTGGTTAGAATTCATGAAGCATGCCTAATTGCATTTTTTGGGATATGTTACATCGCATGTAACAAGATTTACTGGAAGTTGTGTAGATTATTTGGAACCTAAAACTCTGTCTAACACAAAAGTTCTACTTCCAAAGGAAAAGTCTGGGCTTCCTCTGTCTAGAATATTTTGTGGTTATTACTTTAAGGTGCAGAATGTGCCTTTTAATGAAACAAGAATGTGCCTTCCTTTCAATTTTGTTATGAATCTAACACTGGCCTGAACAAGAATAGAGCTTTTTAGAAAGCCTATCTTTATTTAGATAAAAGCACTCTGAAATGTAATACAGTTTATAATATCAGCTCCTCCCCATTTGGGGGAGGAAAAACGTCTGAATCTTCTACAGGCCATCCAAAGGCAGTGAGGAGGTGAGCTGCTACCCCAGAGCCCCACACCTGGGCACCTCTTCCTTCCATGTGTGCGCTCCTCTGCAGGGGGTGGTGGTCGGGGGGAGGGCAGACAAAGGAGAAACACCTTCCACAAAAGCATTGCTTTGTTCTGCAGCTTATTCTAAAGAGCATTGAAGGTGGGAATAATGATGACACTGACATCCGATATTTTACCCTTCCCGATTTACTTACCTCTGGTGCTTTATGCTCTCAGCAATTACCTAAGTTATCTTCGTTTTTGTGGCAACAGCCCTTTTTTACTTAATATTCATTTTCTGGCACTTCACTTTGGCTTATAGTAAAATTTAAACCTCACCTTTCCCAGTTCAACCCTTAATATATTCATTTAGAAATACACATATTTAAGAAAGAATAACACAATTTCCTCCTTCTAAGTCAAGTTCTCTACAGTGGTGTCTCCCTAAGCTCTCAAAAACTTTTGATTTAAAATATAGAACAAAAGAAATTAAGATTGAAGAGTTATTAGCTTCACATCTCAAAAACATGATCCCTGTCATACTAACAAAGAAAACATACCCAAAAAGTGATAAAATCTAGGCGGTTATATAAAGTACTATACACATGCAAAAACGTGGAGAAGATTGCTATAAAATGTGGACAGTAGGATAAATGACCAAGGAGGAGTACCATAAAATAAATAAATTGAAGAGATAAAACCTGAAAAAGCAAACAAGAATTAGGAGCAACTTGCAGAAGTCATAAAAGGAAATAGAAAACTATTATTTTAAAGTAGCAGGGTAGTATGTGGTATTGCAATTTTAAAAGTCAGGAAGTATGTAAATTTTGGCAGCAATTTTTGCAATGCCAGCTCCCCATATAATTCTTTTAACAGCTCCACAAATTGTATAAGCTAGAATATAATGAACATATAAATTAATGAGAAGTATATACACTCACATTCAGATCTATTATACTGTGTGTATCTATTCAATAAGTTTTTGGTTTAGGTTACATTAAAGGTCCTATTATTTCTGGCATACAGTGTGTGTATGTATACTTTGCTATGAGCTCAGTTATACACATGAACAATGAAAGCACAATTTGGTCAATAATGTTCCTACAATTGTAACGCAGCACTTTAGATATTGTCCAGTTATTTCAAAAATGTGACTTACTGTTTGTGCTATAAACTGAAATGAATGAGATGGATTTTCAGACTAATTTATTAAATTAAAACTGTATGTAGCCATAGAGAATTATTTTTTTCATTCACAGTTAGAGACATCCTAATATATTAAATAATTACAATCAGTATGGCATCTTATGATTTTACAATATATAAAAGACAACATATGCATATAAAATTATTTTGTTTTATAAGTTGAACCTACAATTAAGGAAATGAATCTGTTGGTTCTTTTGAAAGACCTTCACTGTTTTTATTATTTTTAAAACTCAACATAAATTTTTAAGACTTTTGTATGGTTTGAATTTAATTTTATAAGGCAATGTTTATTGCCTGTCCAGAGTTCATTGTGTCTCTAATCTTTGATACTGTGATGTCATACTGCTAATTCCAGATATATTGAATTGGAATGGAAACATCAAAATCTTTTCAATAGTTTGGCAAATTTCCTGAACTATCTTGGTTAAGTCCTCCGAGTTCACTCATGATTGAAAGATGCTATGTCAGGCAATGCATTTTTTTCACCCACACAACTAATTTTTAAATAGATTCACAGTTTTTTGAACTTTAAAAGCTTATTTCCACCAATGAGACTTCTTTGTGATGCCAACAGAACAGTAACCCATCTTTTGCCTTAATAGTGGTAAATTTTATATATCTGTGACAGAAGGTAGAATAATTTAAATGATCAATAAAGTTATAGGTCTTATTTGCTAAGTACCAAGAGGGAAAGAATTGATAAAAGAGAATAATAAAGTTAATAACTTGTAATAATTCTAATCATCCTATAAACAATCTAATCCTACCTAACAATAGACAAATATGCAAATTGACCACACCTTGGCTATGCCCAAGCCACGCCCACCAGCCAATCAGGATGAGTATGCAAATTACCCCAACAAAGATGGCGGCTAATTTGCATATCAAGACAGCATAGAAAGAAGCCAAGAGCTGCAGAAGGGAGCAAAGCTGCGGAGAAGCAAGCAAGCCGGGGGGTGGGGGGGAGGAGAAGGGAGGAGCGGAGGCAGGGCCGAGGAAGGAGAGCAGGCGGGGCCGGGGGAGAAGGGAGGAGCGGAGGTGGGGCCGGGGGAGAAGGAAGGAGTGGAGGTGGGGCCAGGGGAGAAGGAAGGAGAGCAGGCGGGCTGGCGGAGAAGGGAGAAAAGCAGGGGGGCTGGCGGAGAAGGCAGGGCGGGGGACAAGGGAGGAGAGCAGGCGGGGCGGGGTAGAGTGCAGCAGGAAACCCTATTGCAGGATTTTTCCTGCAATGGGAACGATAGTCATACTATAAACAATCACTTAAAGGGAAGACTGGCTAACAATAGATTTAGTTTTGAATTACATTTTTAGAAAATGATTCCTTTAATAAATGATTATCATTGAAGAGCATTTAAAGGAATTGAATGGGGCCAAGGGGATTAAGAACTAATGAACAGAGAAAAGAATCTCTTTGATTTAGTGCTTTTTGGTTGTTTGAATCTGAGGAGGGGTGTGATATCAAAGAAGAGGTCATGTAAATGTGAAGAGGGGTTAGGTTCTATGACAGTACAAAGGTTCCAGCTTTCACTGAGATAATATTACCTGTGAAAGGGACAGGAGTGAAAAGCAAAAATCTTACACTAATCCCTTAACCTGTGGGCATGGAAAGCAATAATAAGAAGTGGAGAAGGGTGGAGAAGCAGCTAGTAGTGTGAGACAAGGAGTGCTTACTATATGGACAGTATACAAAGCTTTTGTGTTGAAATAACATTGCATTTTACGTGCTTCACATAAACATTGATTTCCAGCTTTGCTTCCTAAATTATTGTTGGTGCTTTAAGAATAGAACAATTATGAAAGTCTTTCTTAAATGATAATATGTGCTGAAAGAGTGAATTTGAAAGGCAGAATGTCTTTAAATGAGGTTAGCATTTGTGTGTGTAATCTACTGAAAAAATAAACGAAAATTTCACTTGAAATTGCAATCCCCCCTATAAAGGTAAAATGTGCCTTTTGAAAGACCTAACACATCTATTTGATGTGGTTGGTAATCACTTGAAAATTAAAATATCTGAATTAACTAACCACTTTTAGGTTATTCTACTTTTCCTGGTATTTCAATTCCCACTAGGAAGGCAATGAGGATAATATTTTCATCTCTTAGAAATGTGAAGTTTCAGAATGTGGGTTATTTTTAGCTAAAGGCAACTGAGTCGCAGTGTGCTCAAGAGAAACTTCTGTTTTCCCACCCGCAACCCCAACCCCAACTACTAGAAGAATTTGAATTAGGGGTCTTTCCCATACTGTAGTAAGAGATTATTAAATATAACCTATTTGGGGACCTAATCTATGTGGCAGGGCAAACTACTAATTACAGCACATCTGTTCTTCTTATCGTCCTATAATGACCCTCTGAAGTCCCAATGTGCTTTCCCTCATCTGGAGCTCAGAATGTCACATATGCCTCATTTTCCCTTTCATCTCTGGGCCTATTATGTATATGAGGTTCCCATGCACACATATGTAATTACATTTGATCATTTTCTCCTGTTAATCAACCTCATATAGATTTAATCATTAGTCCAGCTGAAAGAACTTAGAGGGTAAATTTTCTTTCTTCCCCACAGAAACATTGTAAGCGTACATTTTTCCCCCAACACAACTTAATACAAAATGTTCTGAGACTTTTTTTTTTAATTTAAAAAGTGGTCAAGCAATTACTATTTGATTACTCCATTTTCTTTATGCTTCAAATGCATTTAAATTATTTAATCTACTGGGAATACTGTAGACTCTTTTCATTCCCATTACAGGTCTCAAATTCAATCCTTTTCCATTGCGTTTTTCTTGTTAGCCAAGCCAGCTGAATGTTCCCTCTTTTTTTTTTTAATTAAATGTGTAGGGTTTTTTTAATTGATTTCAGAGAAGAAGGGAGAGAGATGGAAACATCAATGGTAAGAATAATTGATAGCTGCCTCTTGTATGCCCCCTACTGGGGATTAAGCCCGCAACCTAGGCATGTGCCCTGGCCTCCTGGTTCATGGGTCGAACTTAACCACTGAGACACACCCGCGGGCTGAATGTTCCCTGCATATTATTCAAAACCTAACACTGAATTATCTTCTCATGAAGGATATGCTTCCTGCAAAGCTTTTGAACATATATATATATATATATATATATATATATATATATATATATAGGAATAGGACTCTGATTTATGGACAGTTCTTTAGCTTTACTTTATTTTTTTTTTCTTCTATTTTCATTGACAGTAATATTTTCTGGAGAGTACAATCAAGATGGTGTATTCATAGAAATAACACTAATAGAAACCTGGTCATAAATGAGAACAATCATAATCACGATCTCTTTTACCAAAGCATTCCACACAGAGAGATAACAGCACAATAAATAATTTGCCATTTGTCACACAACAAATAAAACAGAATTGCAATAGCAAAAATGTAATTTTATAAACGTTCTTATACTAAATATAAAAGCAAAAATATGAGATCATGCACTGGAGACAAAAGCTAAAAGTGGCTACTATAGCAAAAAAAAAAAAAAACACAACACAACAACAACAACATTGCAAAGATAAAAATGTTCAAGTATTGTGAACGGAGAGGGGAAGATTCAAATAGAGCAGTTTCAGCATAAATCAATTATATTTACTACCCCAGGAGGGATACTGACATAATTGCCTTTGTCCATTAATACTTCATGCTGTTAGAATACATACTGTTATCCATTTAAAGGACAGAGTCCATTTCCTTGGAGCACATCTCTTGAGGATGAAATGAAATTCATTGTTTACCTTGATTATAAATAGACAATAATACTTTAGGAGAAATATTCTCAAGAACAAGCCGGTGTGATCTCCTGGAATAGCAGGGGCCTGAGAGTTAGGAAAAATTGACTCTGGTCCTATTTTCATTATTGACTGTGAAAGAGACTGCCTAGTTCTGAAATAACATTTCACCTCATGTTTCAATTTTGCTGTGAGAATTGAACTACCAGAACTAGCAGAGAACAGTAAAAATAATAACAACAACAGTAATAAAAGTTTAACATCTTTATTGATGCTTAATTATAAAAAGTATTGAAAAAAGTTGGATCACTTAATAGAAGTAAGAATTCTATAATGCTTTAGTGGGGTTGTTCCTACGGCATAACAATTTCTTCCCCAACGTAACTAATCTAAGCAGTGCCTGTATACTTTATGGTTGAATAGTATATCAGAATTGAACAGTGGCTACTTTCTACGTGATTAGGAAAGACATGTTTGTCATGGGAGTAAAAAAATAAAATTTGTCTGTTAAATTACACATAAATATAAGGTACAAATGTATTTTTAAAATACAGATTGAAATCATCACACTTGCATTGTGTACATACGAAAATACAGTATTTAATATTCAATATACACAGACACATTTATGATAAATGCAACAATTTGGCAATGCCAGTTCTCTCAGGGTTTTCTCTGTCCCCTACTTCCATGTACCTGGAAACCAAAACACTTGGCCCAAATCTCCTAGCTCTGGCGGACATCCTGAAGCAGCTTGTTAATCTCAGCCACTAGCTCACTGGCATCCATGAGTTCATGCTTCCCATCGTTGAGGTGGTTGAGCACATTGTCAAAATCATCTTCTTCATAGTTTTCGGGGATCTCCTCCATGGCCGGCAGCCATTTAGCAGATGGCTGCACACTGGAGTGGGTTCCCAGGGGGGGCCCAGAGTTGGTGGTGGGATTTTGAAAATGCGTACTGGCCGCCCAGGCTGCCACACCCTGTGGGTAGCCCCCAGTCTTGGCTGGCAGAGGTCCCTTCCGACGTTCCAGAGAGTTGGACCTATCCACCTCACTGGCCTCAGAATAGGTGTCCAGGGAAGGGGGTAAGAGACGCTGGAACACACTGCTCATTTCTGAGAGCAGAGATGACGTGCCTTTGTCCCCAGGGTCCTCCTCTTTGGGGGAGTCCTTCCCAAAGGTGGAAAAACTCTTCTTCTTCTCACCGGACTCCGCAGGCTGGGTGTCATCCTCAAGACCCTGGTGCGGATGCTGCTGCTGGGGCTGCGCTGGGAATTCTTCCCCTGGAATGAACATGTTGCTCCTATAGTCAGAGGATGGTGAGGGCAGAGGTGGCATCCAGCACTGGTCAGAGTGTCCCAGGACCCTGCACTCCTCCGTGCACAGCCTCATGGCTGCTCTCAAGGAAAACAATGGGGATTCATGAGTACACTTACTATCACTCAAAATGTTGGAAAAATGTTTTTCACTTTAAAAAAAAATAGAATGAGACAGTTTAAATTGCTACCCTGATATCAAGCCATTATTTTACACATTAGATGAACTATAATTATGGTTTTGATTTGAATGCTAGTTTTATGGACCCAGCATATATATTTTTTTCTTGCTCATCAAATAAGAAAAGGAAGATTATGAGTCCTGTTTCTCAGGAATATCATTTCTGCTACTCAAGTAATGAGAAAATGGATTGATAACTTATACATGAGAATGACTGAAAAGGTGTGGGTGACGAAATATTTGCTGAACATAAATTCTAAAGAACACCAGAGCTGTAAGGTGAAATCCATAACTTCATAATGCAACCCGATAATCCTCAAGTAATACCTTTGAGTAGCTCTTTAGGTAGTGAGGTATATCCGACCTACTTTACTTATAATGCAAGCATCAAGAAGATAGTGAGTTATCAGGTCATTATATTATTGATCTCTCTTAAATGTATTCTGGATTATTTATTGACTTTTTATTTAAAATAGCAGTGCAAATTATGTGCAACTACCAGGCATCTGGTTTGAAAATCAAATAGATGGAAAAGTCATCAAAGGATGAAGAATATGAAAACTCCACTGATTAGTTCTTCCAGTTGTTATGATGTCCTATTGGAATGTGAGTGACCACACTCATAGAAAGAATAGATGATGAGAAAAGCAGAAAAATAAAGAGGAGAAAAATCTCTAAATTTGGAAAATACAATAACTAAACTACATAACAACCAGGAAATATGAAGATGTCAATTATAGTCTAAAAATCATCTGTCTCTTACAGTGACAATAAGGTCTCTTTAATATCACAATTTTCATTTTAAAGCAAATGACAGAATGCAGAAGATCTAAAGTAATTTTCTTAGATTTGAATGAAAACTGGACCATTATCAGCCATACCTACATATTTAGAAATGATTCTATAGATTTGGCTACGTAAGAAATATTTCTCTTCCTGTGAAATTTTTGCTAGAAAGGATGACTCTTGAACAATGCCAAATACCTTGTCAGAGGAAGCAAGTTGCCTATTGTGTTTATTGCTGTATCCTTATTACTGGGTAAAGTGTCTGCAGAGAATAAGCATTCACTACACATTTTCTAATCATCATGGGAATGCAACTCAAAACCACAATGACATTTCACCTCAAACCTATCAGGATGGCTGTTATAAAAAACAAAAATGGCAAGTACTGGTGAGGATGAGGAGAGATTGAACGCCTGTACACTGTGTTGGAAATGCAAAAATGGTGCAGTCACTGTGAGAAACAGTGGTGGTATGCCAAAAAATTAAAAATAGGACTACCATATTATACATCAATCCCACTTCTGGATATTTATCCAGGAAAATAAGAGCAAGTATTGTGAGTGAGAAAAAATGTGTGATTGCTAAAAAAGCTGAAAATACAAAGGAAGTAAAGAAAATGCAGAGATAGTATGAATACTGATTCCATAGGAGTCAATGTGGGCCATGAGAAGGAGGCCGAACATTGAGAATCCTTGTGTAACTTTGCTATGAAGAAAAGTTGCTTAAATGAGGAAGGATGATTTAAGAATAAAAGCATGTTTAGGTGTGCTAACCTCATGCATTATTGCAACTTGAAAATATCAACTATTGTTCAGCAATTAATGCGGGCAAACCAAAAGGAGCTGAAAGTAACTGGAATACTTTAACAGCAGTGAGCTTTTCCAAGCAGTGGTAATGAAATGTTTTCTTCATTCCCCAGGTCTCTGAAAATGGAAAGGAGACTTGTCTATGTTGTCTTATTCACATCCTGTTACAAAGAAGGTAAACAGGCCTGATGACACCTTTCATTTATTTTTCTGGCCTTTAACTCTGTGGGAAGGGCTTAATTATTTGATTGACTTTATTTTATTTTAATGTTTAATGACAAAGGAGATAAAAATTACACAGGCTTCTAAGAATCCTGAGCATGAGCAGATTTCTAGAAACCTGAATACAACCTGGGTGTTTAAAATGATAGTTCATGTTTACAAATTACTTTGGTCACAGGGTGTGTTTTTTTAAAATAGGGAATGCTATTTTACAACTTCACAATAAATGGGGCTTTAATTCTAAAATAGTACATCAACACAAATTTAAAAATTCAGAAAATATGAAAAATTGATAAAGAAAATTTCATGGAGGAAGAGATGGCAAAAAAAATAATGGAGGTGGAAGGGCAGGGTTGCGGAAGTGGGCATTTTTCAGTTCCCCTGACATTTTCAGTATTTTCCCTGGAGACTCAGTTATTTGAAACATTTTCAGTGCACACGTAATTCAGTGCTACAGAGGTTCCATACTATGCCCAATGAATAGGACTTGTTGGCAAGTGGTGTAAGTGGCTGATCTCTCTGTCCTTCCTTTAAAGCTTTGCCAGGCAGTGCAATTTCCCCTGGGGAGGGGAGGACGTGAGGCAAACAGAACTCTTCTTTCCCACATATGAATATCAATTTTATCACTGTACTGTACGAACCTTATAGATAGGGCAGGAGGTAAGCATCAAATAGTGGAAGAAAAAACGTGTGCCTAACTTCTTCCAAGCCATTCGTGAGTGATCAATCAGTTCTTCATTAGGAGCCTCTCCCATGTGTCCTTACATGGTTTCAGATGTAGTTCTGAGTCAAGGGTAGCAAACAGGGCCCTAAATGTCCAATTAGAGTGCCAAAATACGATGCTGAGAGCATGTCAAGAGAAGAAAAAATAGTGGACATGGAGGTTCAAGTCGTTAAAGAGAAACATGAAACAAAATTTGAGAGATGATAGGCAAAGTGAAGAGAAGCCAGTGTTTTAGGTAGAAAAGCCCATGAGCGAAGGATTGGTGTCTTATACTAAGAGATGGCCCTACCTATTGCAAGACACCCTGAAAAGCCAAACTTGAGAGTTAGTAAACCAGGAGTGGATTTCACTGACCTTAGAATGCCAAGATAAGTAGGTTTCATAGAGGTTGCTGGGCAAAAAAGTCAATTATTGATTTTGAACCAAAAATATAAGTTAAAATGTTATGGAAAAGGTGTTCAAACTCTATGAAAGATTTAGCAAAGGGAGGAGTTACTAAAGCGAGAATATCAGTTCATATGCTTGCACAGTAACTCAGACATGCGGAAAGGTCAGAACTAGGATACCAGCCATGAAAATGAAGAGAACTCAGAATTAAAAAGGACTGTTTGAATTCAATAATCATTGAGGGCAGATTGGTGAAAAGTGGAATAGGCTCAACCAGAATGGAGCATCACAAAATCAAAAGCCTTTATAAATCACCCTGGTGCAAATAATACACTGGGGAAATGGAGATTTTGCAGGAACATGAATAGTATGGTAGTTCAAAGTTGAATGAATAAGGAAGAAAATACGTTGACAAACATGAGCTAACAGACAAAAATGTACGCTGATTTTACTGCTCAGAATGCAGGATGTGTCTGTGGGAATTAATAGAAAGAATGACCAGAAATGACCCTGTTGGCAGGCAATACAACATAACATGATCTATATTTGATCACAGTTTAATGCAGAAAAAAATGTTGAAATAAGACACTTAAGGCCTAAAAATACACATGCTTTCAAAACTGCACTGATTTCTGTTAATGGCATTCAGAAGTGGACTTACTTTTTTCCTACTTCGGATATTTCCTGGGAATATAAGTTCATAAGAAATAAGTTTTATACCCGAATGTGCTGGCAGAAGCTTTTGGGGTGAATAATTAACCAGAAAATTGGTGAAGTATCATCAGGAAGATGGTCATAATGAAAGGATGGTTATCTCTGTATGATACTTAATATGCAGGTTATCTCTGTATGATACTTAATATTCTTTCCCTACTAGCCAAACATGAGTAAAGCTTAAAACAGATTTATGTATCATTGGTGAAATCCTGACACTCTATACCTGCCACCACACCCCACAGGGAGGCAGGTAGCTAGGCATGCAGAAATGTATCTACTGTAACACAATCAGTTGTCATACAACGCCATACACCAGCAATATAGCTCTTCCACTACACACCTGGATTAGTATGATTGTGTAAATATGGAATTGTTTCTTAAAGGCTACCTATACATTAAGTGGTATTATTAATGATAATATAAAAGTGAGCCATTAACTTTGAAAAGAAATGTAAACTTACAAGAGGTCTAAAGTCAGTCACTATACAAAACTCACTAATATCTAGGCTTTATATCTACCTATTGTTCCTCCAATGTCTTTATTCTTTAACATTTATTTTTATTTTATTTTTTTAACTCAAACATTAGATAACACTTCTGTCATGAACATACCTGGTGTTGGTAACTTTGAAAATACAGGAAAGAGCGAAAGAGAAGTATTGATCTTTTTTTTTTTTTTTAAGTTAGACCATGGTTAGGTATTAGAATCACACAATTTCAGAATTTAAAAAGACTTTAGGCAGCATTTAGGCCCCCAAATGGCTAAGTTATATAAGTAGGGGTCGTTATTCTCTTTTTAACTATGCTGCTAAATTAAAATTTCAATGAATGGACTTCATATAATTAAAAAATAACACATAAGGAAATATTGACATTATGCCCATGAAGTTACTTTTATGCCTTATGAAATAATGCAATTTGGTAAATCAAAATATTCAAAATTAGAGTTCTGTCAGTGTCATAAAATCATGGAAATTCAGCCATTTCATACACACACACACACACACACACACACACATACACACATCCATCCATCCATCCATCTCATGGGTAAGAATAATAAAGCTGATTCTCTTTTAGCAAGTTGTCTGAAGCCATATATATCCCACTATATTTCCAGAGCTTTCTCTTTAAGTTGGTCAAGGGAATCTATGAATTAAAAAAACAACAACAAAGACACCTGGGCAAACATGGGCTCTCATGTAGCACCGTATGTAACTAGAAGTCCTTTCCATACATCCATCCTGCCAGAAATGCAGTACCTATTAACGTAATGACAATGAACTACTGTTACTAATTCCTATGTCCAAGTGTTGGGAGAAGCAGAGCAAGTGTAGAACACCTATGGATCTGGAGTAAGCATTGGGACATCACTGGCAACTACTACTGTGACTGCTGTGACTGATATTAATGCTCCTACAACTACTGCTACCACTACTACAATAACCATGAGAGCTAGAGTTTCTATTCACTAATTTTGCTTGAATTTCTGTGGCTCTCTGAAGCTCCCCATGTCTAGTCCCAAAACTCTTACTGAACTATACAGTATTTAGAAAATAGATGTCTTATGGAACTCAGATGGGTAATGTAGTTTTCTTTTGCCTTTCCTTTACCAAATAGAAGTCACTAGATCAACACTCAGTAGAATTTAGAAGCATATGTAGCCAAAGGAACATCTGTGTGTTCCTAGGAGTTGATTTAATATTACAGTCTTTAGTCACAGGGTTGCTTCAATGACAGTATTTACCCAGTTGGTTCAGAGAGTTGCTACTGCACAATTAGAGAGAAGGGATGCTAAGGAGAAAGTGGCTCATAACTTACTAGGATTTCCTCCATCCAGCTGTATACTTATCAATTCCTCTCTTGGATTCCTGTTTCTCTTGCACGCCAGTGTAGACATAAAATGAAAGGTGGTGAAAAATATTCTGTGCATACCACCTACAAAGATGTAGTCTCTCTCCTATTTTTAGTGAGGAAAGTATACCATTTCCTAGTATATTTTAATCTCTGATTTTCGTGAGTTGGTTCCCATCCCAGGAAATGTGTCCTCCAAATTATAGTCCAGCTCACCACCATGCACCAAAACAGGCTGTCTCAATGAAAACAGCCACCCCATCATTTTATAGAGAGTTGCCCAAGAGTGTCCTCTGAACAGTATTGGATGGGGTAGGAAAAGGAGGAAAGCAGTGTGGTTTTCTATCCCTCTCTGCCCACGCTCTTCTCCTTGTCTTGTTAAGCTTCCATACTTACTCCTTCTCTACCAACTGCTTCACATGAATTTTAAGAAAATAACTTCGAAGTGTTTCAGTCTGTGTTCATGGCTAATAGTGTGCCGATTACAGAGACTCAGTGCAAAGGACAAAGAGAATATAAGCACGGGAGAAATTGTTCACCTCGCTGGTACAACAGATGTGAGAATAAGGATTTATCTGCCACTGCCCCCTTACCTGCTGGGATTCTCCCGTCTGTGAGAAACAGGTCACTGAATCCTTCGCCCAGCAGCCTATCGATTGGAGAATCTCGCCCCAAATCATAATCACTGTCTCCTGCTTCACTGTCACCACGGCCACTGTCTTTCAAGCTAAATTTGTCCATGTCCTGAAGGGCATATCTAGAAAGATAAATCAGGGGATGTACAGTTTGTATTCTTTAGCATCCGTGTTATTTGACACTTAATAGGCAACACAAGGGTAATGCATACCTATAGCTCCTAGAGTATTTGTTTCCTCGAAAACTTGGCCTTGGCTGATATTGCCCCTGGTGAAGCATTGAAAGAAGCTGGGAGACCTGCTGGAAACCAAATAGACAGAACTGATTCCTGGAAACAAACCCCCAATACTCACAAGCTTTCAGCAAGGAAAAACAATGAACATGCCCTCTCCCTTTTAAACACTTACATGTGCTGAGCTGTGGCCGACTCTGCAGCAAGCCACCTGATATAACTGAATACATCCCAGAGAGATTTGAATGATCTAACACAACAGGTTTCTTTTTGAAAGAAGACTCCTTTATAAATTACAGGTCTATTTCCTTTATAGTTCAGCTTAAAGTGATCAGTTATAAAAATGCATAGAAAACACTCTAACATACAACATTCTAACACATGCAGTTAAAATAATGTCAGAAAAAATGTCAACTCAGGTTTTTGTTTGGGCTTTTTTTTTTTTTTTAGTAGAGACCACACCTATGACAATAAAGCAAGTCCATTTATTTTTTGCTTCCAGTATCTTAATCTTGGAAGTATGGGGATTCTAATCAGTCCTTTGTGAGCTTCATTTATTTTTCAATATTATACATGCAAGTAAATTCTTTAAGGAAAACTTGAAACAGTATGCTCAGGTGTGTGTACTTACTACATATGCATAATGAAACTTGTATCCTACTTAATTTGCATATTGTTAGTATTGTTATTTCTTAAAGGAAACACTCCAGAACTAACACTTAACACAACTTCTGTGCACTAGCAGCTACTTTGTCAGTGAATTGGTGCAGTGTATGATCTTACCTCAACAGCCGGAGTGGCATGGGTGAGTTCTAATGAGAAATTTTCTGGCACGTGGTTCGATGAGATTGTCACCAAACTGTTGAGGGACTGGTGACTGTTGTGACTCTGCCGGCTGCCCATTTGCCCTCTTTCTAAGGTAGGAGATGAGGATGGAGACGACCTGTGATGAGATCTGATAGGTAGGGTGCCATTGATGGTAGGCACCAATGTAATGTCCCCTTTGTGAATCTGCCTGGATGGTCTTTTGGGGTGGTGCTGGTAAGTTGATTCTGCTACCCTGCAGTTGTAGGATCTCGTGTCTTTCTTTTCTCGGTTGCACCTAGTTGCAAACAGCACCATAATAACCAACAACACTGCACAAATTGCTCCTAAGGAAATAATTATAATCATGGAGACATCCAAAGATTCCTGGCTTGCTGGGGTCTTTGCTGTACTTGTCACTGATTCTGCATATTTAAGGATCATACACTTCAGAAGGACTTTGGTATGCAGCTGAGGATTGCCTTTGTCCTGGATGATGACTGAGAGTTCCCATTCTGTGGAGGGAACAGAATCCATGCTCACATTTGTATGGATGTCACATGATCGTGGATCAATTATAAAGATATTCTCCTCATTGCCTGCTACTATGGAGCAGCTGAGTTCAGCATTCACACCAGAATCTCGGTCAATTGCCCTTATTCTTGTGACATGAAAGCCACTTTCGGCCCCTTTGGGGATGGAGATTTCTGCAGTATTATTGCGCAGTGTGGGCCCTATGACCACAGGGACATTGTCATTTTCATCAATGATGGTGAGCACAACTGTAGTATTGCTTACAAGTTGCTTCGGACTCCCTCCATCTCTTGCTTCAACCACAAATGTTATCTGACTCACTTCTTCATGATCAAAGTTTCTGAGGGCATAGATGCCTCCATTAGATGGGTCAATGGTAACATATGTAGTTATGGAACTTCCCAGGATAAAACTCTCCAAAATAGTATATGTAACTTGCCCATTTTCTCCAAGATCAGGATCTGTGGCTGTAACAGTGGTGATAAATGCCCCTGGCGAGTTATTCTCGGAGATCGCTAATTCATATCGACTTCTCTGGAAGTGGGGTGGATTGTCATTTATATCACTGATTTGAACAGTAAAATGTTTTACTGTAGAGAGACTGGGCGTCCCCTTGTCCTCAGCAATTACAGTCAAACTGTATTCAGATCTCTTTTCTCTATCCAGTGTGGCATTGGTCAAGATTAAATAGTTGTTTTCATAACTCTGCTGAAGTTTAAAGTGACCATGTCCATGAAGCTTGCAAACTACTTCTCCATTCAGCCCAGAATCCTTGTCCTGAACCCTGACCAATGCAACAAATGAATCAACAGGATCCCCTTCAAAAATATAAGATATTTCTTCTTTCCCAGGGGACATGAGATTTATGTTAATTTCAGGCTTATTGTCATTAACATCCACAACCTTAATTACAATTTTGCAATGAGCTGGAATTGAATTTGGACCCAGATCTTGAGCCTGAACGTCAATCTCATAGGATTTGGTAATTTCATAATCCACTTGCTTGAAAAGAGTCAAATGTCCTCTTTCTGAATCAATTTTAAAAGTCTCTATAATTTTGGGAGACACATGACTGCTGAAGGAATATACAATTTTCCCATTGGCGCCCTCATCTGGATCAGTGGCATTCAGATCTAGGAGCAAAGTGCCAACGGGGGAGTTTTCTAAGAGTTGTATTATATAAGACTGCTGCTCAAAAACAGGGCTGTTGTCATTGGAGTCCGAAATGCTGATTTTTAGGATGGACGAGCCGGACCTCTGAGGCACCCCCATATCTGAGGCAGTGAGCTGGAGCTCATAGCTGGACTTCAGCTCCCGATCCAGCTCTCTGACCACTATGAGTTCTGCATACTTGGCTCCATCTGTCCTGGTCCGGACCTCAATACTGAAAAATTCATTGGCCGAGAGAGAGTACGTGTGGAGGGAATTTTCCCCAACATCTGGATCAAATGCACTGTCCAGAGGGATCCGAGTGCCAACCGCTGCACTCTCTGATATCTCAATAGGAATGAGAGGTCTTGAAAACTGGGGAGCATTGTCATTGATATCCAGCACTTCAACCTCAATATGGAAAAGCTGCAGATGCTCAGTGGGTAGGGTGATCACATCAAACTCTATGGAACAATTCAAGTTTTTCTGGCACAGCTGCTCCCGGTCAATTTTCGCCCCTATGCTGATTTCCCCGGTGTCCTCGTTCACTACCAGCAGAGGCGAATTTCCCCTCTGCATGGCTCGAAATCGCACGTAAGGATACGGTAGCTTCGCTAACACATCAGCCACATCCTCGGATAGTCTTGCAATTACGGATCCAACCCTCTGCTCCTCATAAATCCTGTATTTCAAGTTCTTGCCCAGCACCTCGGGGTGGAAGGACACCACCAGGAGTGCAAACACAAGCCTAGAGTGCATTTTGGCATTCACCCGGCACACAGATCAGTTTCCGAGGTTCCTTTCGCCACGCAAGTTAAAACAGCAAAGCAATTCCCCCAACTTCCTTTGGCAACTTAACAGCTAAGCGACATTTGGTACTTGGAACTGGGAAGCGGCTCTTAATAGCACAGCAGCCACTAAACGGCTCGCAAACTTTTGTTTCATACACACCGTGTCACGACTTCCCGAGACGGTCGGCGCGGGGTCCAGCGCTCGCCTTTGCTGGGCGGGCGGGCGGGCGGGCGGGCCGGCTGGCTGTCCGCGGGGCCGGCGGAATCCGACTGTCACCCCCGCGGCTTTCCCGGCGCGTCTTCCGAATCCATCCGGGGCGGGGTGGCGGCGGCGTCCGCGGCGGGTCCTTCCCCGGCGATCCTTCCTCCCTTGCTCGGCTCGGCTGCAGACTAAACAGCCCTGATTGCTGACTCCGGTCTAAAACCTGCACAACTTCACTTCAACTCAGACAAAGCGCTCTGGCCCGGCGTGTGTTGAACCGCTTCCAGCCAATCAGCGAGCTTCCAAATCCGAAGCTGATGGAGTCCCCGAAGCGAGGGCGGCGGCGGCAGGGGAGGGGGGCGGGAGGGGGAGGGGGCGCGGAGGAGGGAGGCGAAGGCCGGGGGGCGCGGGAAGGAGAGAAGGGTGGGAAGCCGCTCCTAGCCTGCGCCTCGCCTTCCCTCCCCGCTCCCTCCTCCCTTCCATCCCCTGCATTCACTTTCTCTGAGCGTGCCGCGACAAAGGGGAGACAAATTACAGAAGAAGAAAAAAAAAAAAAAAAAAAAAACTTTAAATCAACTTCTGGTCGCCAGTATTTATATGGCATTTTAAATGGTTCTGGTTTTCTTTAATTGGCTTTCTACTTCCACCAACATGCAATCATCTTGCTTTTCATAGGCTTTAAGTGCTGGTTTAACTTACAATACCTCTAAGTGCATTTTGTTGGTGGAGGGATTTAATAAAATTTGAAAACTTGCTTCTAATTATGCTTCTCAGCCCGCCTCTCTGTCCCCTCTCCCCTCCCCCCCCACCACCCCCGGCGCCCCCCCCCCCCCCTCCCGCCTTTACTTGGATCTTCTCTGTGAGCACAGGCAGAGTGTCTCAGGGCTGTGTTATAAGGAACAGAACCAATGGAGATGTTTCATTCTCTGTGTTTCTTTCATCTTTATTCTTTGAAGATAAGAAAAGGGTTATTTTTTACTCTTGATTAGCAAGACTTAAAGGAACACCTTAGGATTTCAAATTAATTAACAATGTACTTCTACCTTGTATCACTTCTTTGAGTTTCGGCAAAATTGGTTATGATATTTCTTTGTCCTGTACTTAAAAAAATCCTCCTGTTTATCTTGGGTAAAAGACATTTCATGCTTTAGCATGCCAATGCCTACCAAAAGGTGTAATGTATACAAGATGGGTCTTCACAATGAATCCTGGGAGGGGGGGCGGGGAGGGGGGAACCACACAGGGGCTCCATAGTTTACAAGTCAAATTGTTATAATAATATGCATTATTTATGAAAACACTTTTCAGATAAGTATATTTTTTTTAAACCCAAAGCTTGTTTATATTGAAAATGTAAAATGCCTGAGCTGAAAATTGCATTTTGTGTGCATCAAAATGCTAGGAAATATCACGGGAGGCTGTGCACTATCCAGGTCACAGGAACTGAGATGGTATTCTTATTTGAAAATATGATTATTTATGATGTTCTTTCTGCTCTGCAATTCCTTTTAAGTTTATCATCAGGGCACTATTCTTGCTGCTTTTTTCCCCCATACCTCTTGCATTATTCCTCAGCTGTCTTGATCCACTTGCATATTTGCTGTTTCACATAACCTCACTGCCACTTTTTTCCATTTATTTTCTCCCACCCTCTATTTTGCCCCCCAGAAACATGTATAAGAAAAGTAATTTTCTGATTTTTCCACTTTGCTTACTCTCAGCAGAGCTCAGCTAAAGTCACTAAGAAGGTTCTTTCCCAAAAAGAAAGCAGAGGAGTCTCAGCATGAACTCCTCTTCGTTTGCAGGCATTCAGAGGCATTTATAAGCCATTGTCTTCCCCTCTCCAGAAACCAGTGCTGTGTGGCAAATTGTGCAGAATAGAAATGCCTATAATGAATGTATTTAGTATTGGGTCACGCTGATGAACATTCTGCCCCCATGAATAATACTGTTTTACAAGTTTGTAGCCCTTTCAAACTGCTGATCCCCAAACCCTATAGGCAAACTAGGAAAACTACCACAAGCTACTGGGACTTCAGAAACCCACAGCCATCTGGCCCAGATCTCTAACAATTTGAGCCAATAATTATATCAATTCAGGCTTTAGTGAACACCTTTGCAAACACCAAAAGAGCAAAGAAATGAATTAGTGACTATTCAAAGTTGGGGTGAGAATTCAAAGATAATCTAATTCCATTGGTTCTAGGGAGTTTTCTTTGTGGATTTGATAAGTCAACCCCCGCCCCCTAATGGACATGATTACCTTAATGCAGAGGACCTTTTCCCTAATTTTTAAAAAGTAAAACTAATTTAAATTTTTTTTTATTTATGACAGTGAGCTTGAACAGAATTAATCAATGCAAAAGAGCTTCCAATTAACTTACTGAAATATTTAAAATAGGTTGTAAATTATTATCCTATATAATAAAAGCTCAGTGACCAAAATGGCAGAACAACCAGAACACCTAGAGACCAGAACAGCCACTGCCTCTCTCCCTGGCTGGCCACCCCTCAGCGAGCTGTTAGGGGCGATCAGGCAGGCAGGCAGAGTGGTTAGTGGCAATCAGGCAGGCAGAGTGGTTAGGGGTGATCAGGCTGGCAGGCAAGCAGTTAGGGGCCAGCGGTCCCAGATTGCAAGAGGGATGTCTGACTGCCAGTTTAGGCCCGATCCTGGGATGATCCTGGAATAGTCGGACATCCCCTGAGGGGTCCCGGATTTTGAGAGGGTGCAGGCCGGGCTGAGGGACCCCCCGCCCCCATCCTGTGCACAAATTTCATGCACCGGGTCTCTAGTATATTCATAAAGAATGTTTTTCTATGAGTCAGTCTTTGAAGAACTTGGAATCATTTCATGGAGCATAGCATTTTTCACTTACGCTATCATCCTCATCAAATATCATTTCATGTTTATCTTGCCAATCTCTCCCTGAGAAATAATGTATGACTACTTGATAGTATTGTGCTTTGATTTGTCCTTAGTATATAACAGTACTCTGTTTTTAAACATGTTTTCAAAAAGGACAGAATAGAAAATGAATCTTCCCTGTGCATTTTTTATTAGTTCCAGCAATTCATAATACCTTATTTGGTAGCCCTGAAAAGAAAATTCCGAAAAAACTTTCTCCCATGTCCTTTGCTATTTGTGAAAGGGTTTCTGTTAGGGGAGAAAGACCAATAAACTCTTGCAGGTTGCAGCTAATAGTGATTTGATTGAACTTTCCCCTTCTGAAATTTTACAGTCAGGTAGAAGTTGTAGAGCCTTTCAAACAACTCCTCAGATATCCAGTGAAGGAGAATTGATTCAGAGAATTGATTCAGATATCCAGTGAAGGAGAAGTTCATCTACCAATGATATGGAGATGGTTCCACCTCTTGAGGACTATGGCATTCTGATATTAGGCACCAGAACACAGTGATCCTAAGACCTGGAGGAGAATCTTGGCTACTTCCATCCTGATTTTTACCCACAAAGCTCCTTTTACCACTTGAGCCTAAATTGGCTGACAATTGCTAAACCTAGAGAAAAGATACCAGCTGGCATTTGCAATACATCCCATCACCTTTAATAACACTTTTATCATGCCATTTATTTTTATTACTTTTGTTTTAAAGAAAATGAAGCTTTACAATTCTAAATCTTTAACGTTTTCTTTTCCTACTGAAGAACAAGGGAAATATAAAACAAGATTGTGGTTTTCCAGCACATATAAAAGTATGTCTCTACAAGATGTAAAGAATAGTGTTTTGTTTTGTTTTTTGTTGGTGGAATACAAAATTAAAGACTAAAAAAAAAAAGGTGTGGATTTTGTTTTAAAGTTCTTAGTAATTAATTGCTATGCTATTAGAGCATATGAAATACAAAATAGGTAGAAGAATAAATATTCACTTCAATCAGATATTATCATCTTTCTCATTATCAAAAGAATATGGGACGTTACAGTCTTCTTGTAGATTGATTTCACATTATGATTTTTCCTCATAGTATTTGTTGTGAATTGCCTTGTAGAATGAACTCATGGTCCTGCTTGATTCCACATGTCCATACAAGCCTAAATAATTGCTATGTGTCTTGGGAAATTAGATAAGAGCCACAGTTTTATCAGACAAAGGTTGGTAAAGTTAAGGAATCCCAACACTCTAGAACTGTTTACAATAAAAAGCTTGACTTTTTACACGAGTCTAGCACACATATAAATGCAGGTACCACCACTTGGTAGCTGTGTAATCCTGAACAAATAACTTAACTTCCCTGAGTCTGTCTCATCCTCTGGGAATAATAATAATTCACTTCTACAAATTCTTGTAAGATTTAAATACAGGCATACCTCAAAACTAATGTGGGTTCAGTTCCAGACAACCACAATAATATGAATAGTGTAATAAAGTGAGTCACACAAAATTTGTGGTTTCCCAGCACATATAAAAGTTATTTTATACGATACTGTAGTTTATTAAGTGTGCAAGAGGATTATGTTTAAAAAAATGTACATAACTTAATTAAAAAGTAATTTATTGCTAAAAAATGCTAATCATCATCTGAGCCTGTTAGAAAAATGGTGCTAATAATCTTGCATGACACAGAGTTGCCACAAACCTTCGACTTGTAGGAAAACGTACTATCTGCAAAGTGCAATAAAGCAAAGTGTGATGAAATGAAATTTGCCTGAAATTGGGGGCTTTCCACAGAATTGGCCCACAGTAAATGTACAACAAAGTTTAGTTTCCTTTACCTGGCCCCTGTGTGTCTATTTCCTCCCTACCATCCATTGAAGAAAAACACTTTTAGATGCTTATATAGATATAATGCTATGAAGATGCAGCTCTCTCTAGTTTTGATTTGTGAAGGTCACCTTTGAAACAATTGACAAAACTAATAGCACTGATCTATGAGGACCCTGAAAACTAGCTGATTCACTGAAGAAAATTCGAAAAGATTTATCAGATCTGCCCAAGTATACCTCCAGACTCAAAACCATAGGAACATACCTAATAACACAGTTAAGGAAGTTTAATTATCTCATATTGGGTGTAGGATACACACCTAGTATTTGCCTGTTCTCAAATAGTATGAGATCAACTTTTTTTTAATACCATGTCACACTGTATTGGGAAGATAAAAGGATATAATTTGATATGATACTTGGCAATGACAAGAAAAGATAAAACTTGTCAAATAAGATTTTCATTTTATAAAAGCACTATTTGACCATTTATCAACCATACTGCATCTCTTTATGCTATTCTCCCTGTATACCATTCACTAATCTAGTCAAGAATAGAATAATGAAATATCACTGAACAACATGAACCCTTTATTGGAACAACATTATCAACGTAAGATCAAAAGTTGGGAAATGAGAATGGATCCTAAACTCTCCTTATACTTGTAAAATAGAAATAGACTTTAGTAGAATTCTGATCAACACGGGAGGGGATAAATGCCCACAGGAGGGCAACACACCTGGAGGTATAGTTGTGCAGGCGCCAGGAGGCAGTATCACTGGGGTCCAGGAAGAGTTAGAGTTCATGACATACAGTGACAGGGACAGGTGCTGGGTCAGTTTTGTCTGCCTGAGCAATCAGTATTTGGGATGTCCTACCAAAGGTAGTACATCAACTTCCAGCCGGTGACTTTGGGTCTGGCAATGGGCAATCAACTGAGTCCCTATGCCAGGCATGCAGGTAAGCTACTATGCCTTTCAGGACTTCAGGGTTTTGGAGCCAGGCAGATTATGGAATTAGAGATTATAACAGAGAGAATAAGGTAGACACCTAAGGTCTAATGTTCTGAAAATTGGTGTATATACTGGGAGCCTCGTCAAAATTTGAAACCAAATCACAAAGTTAGAGTGGATGGCAGCAATGTTGTTCTCAGCATGAATCATCTGAACTATTATAAACTCACTTAAATTCCTTCTCCTCGAGGTGGTATACTGATGCAGAAACTAAGCCTCCAAAAGTTGCTGGTAGGAGATTTGAGAGACTTGGAAGTGTGGTAAGGCCTCAAATGAGTTGGGTCTCAGTTCTTAGTTACAAGCATTGCTACACAGTGTATGGTCCATAGAGCAACAGTGTGGCATTATCTGGAAGCTTGTCAGAAATGCAGACTCTCAGCACCCCAGACCTACTCAAGTAAATTCTGCATTTTAACAAGATCATTGGCTGATTCACAGGCACATGAAAGTTTGAGACATATTGCTGTGAAGAGTCATCTATTGTCTGAAGTGGTGGAAATCCTGACATGATGGTAATCACATCTTCTGTGCTGTGAGATTTTGCTCCTCAGAGGAGTTTGTGGAGATTATCAGAGAAAGGGCCAGGGCTTACATACCATTCATTTGAGAATATAAGTAGAAGTGATATAGGAAAAGCTCTCTATGAAGGCAAATTCATCAAAAGGGAAGAGAAATTAAGCTTCTCTCTGGATCCAGTCATTGTTTTATATCTGTTATCACCCTGTCCTCACCCATTGAGGCAGTTTTCATTAGGGAGGGGAATACTTCTCAGAAAAAGAACTAATTCTTTTTGAAAAGCTATTTCCGCAAGCAAAAATATCTTCATAGTTATTCTGTGTATGTAAATTTGTACATATGGGTATGCTTAGGAATATCCTGTCGAGTGTTTTGCATCTGTCCAGTATACATAAATGACAAGTTTGCTTTATGTTTTCTTCTTGCCAATATTGCTTTCAGTGGTGTGGTAAAGCCAATTTTTGGTACATTGTTCATTTATCCTTAACTAAGCCTATTGCTGATGCTTGAATCCTTTGTGTTCATGTTAAAATCCATTTCGCGTACAATACTTCTAGAGGCTTCTAACCAATATCTAGTTTATTCAAACTTTTTTTTTTCCAACTGGGAATATTCCACTACACATAAAGTGGTGTCTATTATTAAGATAAAGTTTCTAAAAAATATAAAGAAAATCTGACATGGCTTAGAAGTATTAGCCTTCATTTAAATAATAAAAGTCAAATCAATGCCATTTTAGGACAGTTTGGATTATATTAAAACTTTTTGAAAGAAAGTTTAATATAGTATGTTAAGCTTAAATAAACGTCTATTGAATATTAGCATCAACTGTGTACAAAGAATTTACTGTTAGTAAACACAACTAAGTTAATTGCAGCTTCAGTGTCCAGTTGCTTATTTACTTGAAATTTGTGGGAAATTGTTCACTTCACAGTTACCATTCACCAGTTGAAGCACAATCAATGAAGTCAAAGGTAGGATTTGTAAAGCAGGAAGAGCAATGTCATCAAATTGTAGGATGCTTAAGGAAAATAAAAGGTTCAAGGTATTCTGTCAAATAGCAAGTTTTATCAAGACTAAAATTTCATAAAATAAAGTACATAAATGATCACTAGACCATATATATATCTCTATAGCTGGTCCCTGGAAATGTGTATACTTTCCATTCCTTTATCAACTTATAAAGGAAATAAATAGTTTGCATACTTTTATATAATAAATGTATATTAATTATATAGAAAACGTTTCTGATGAAATGAAGCTAAGGAAGGTTGCTAACCCTTCATTGAAAATAGTCCCTATTTCCTATAAGACACTTAGAGGCTACCATTTGTGACAATATTGTGCCTCTTTATTACCTAGTATTTATTTTTATTTTGGATAATTTAGGTATAATAAACTAATAAATTATAGCTGATATTCTCTATCCATAGGAATCTAACTTCCCCCAAAATTTCTCATTCACACAAGAGAATATTTTAGAAAATATCTGATCCCAGAGCAAGTTAAACATTATAGCAAATACATACTCCAAAATGTAATAAAGTGTGCAAAGTTAAGAGTTTTACATTTAGATTGAGTTCCTCATTAAACACACACACACACACATACACACACACACACACACATTTAAAATAGTAACATCTCACATAGCAATGCTAAGATCTTGGAACACTAAAAATAAAGGCAATAGTTAATTAAAAGTCATGTGCCAAGTGCTTTATGTATTTTTTCTCATTTAATTCTTATAGTTATATTAATAATGAAATGTTTATAATCACTAGAAACATGTGGGATACAAGTCAGAGAACCCAGCCAGTGTCAACCCGAAGGAGTTTATTATCTCAAGACACCAGACACACAGAGATAAGATATTTCTGACACTAAATGATTAAGCCCCTCGATAATACCACCGTGAACCAGATGCCTCTCATCCTCCTGCTCTTTCCTCTTCAATGTGCTGCCTTAACCTTCTTTCGTGGGTTCCTCATCAAGAAAAAAATATGTTCTAGCAACCTTCCACTGATAGCCAGTTAAAGTTTATTGGTCAGATTTGTGTCACATGACAATCATCAGTCTCTAGCAAGGACAGTGAAATTGTCATGACTGGCCTAGACTAATAAAGTTTTATCCCTGAGTTACAGGAACAGCGCTTCACTTCATACAAAGTACTAAAATTGGGGGTTCAGTTAACAAAGTGGAGGAGAGAGTGGATGTTAAGTGGAGAGCACATGTTGTCTGCCACATTAATCCTAGAACCATTTTATGATAAAGCGACAGACTCACAAAGTTTAAGTAAACTTTCACATGGCTAATATATAGTTGATACTGAATTTGTGCACTTGCCTCCAAAAGTAATAGCTACTTGTTTCTTAGATATTAAATGAAAAAGTCTGTCCTTTTTCAAATTCTTTTCTTTTTCAAAATTATAAAGCTACTAGAAGCCTGATGCACGAAGATTCGTGCAAGAATGGGCCTTCCTTCTCCTGGCTGCTGGCACTGCCTTTGCTCCAGCTGGAGCCACCTTTCCACCTACCCACACTGCCCAGAGGTCCAGAGTGGCTGAGGTGGTGCAGAATGCCTGTGTTGTCACCATGGTGACGGCACAAGCATCCTATCCCCTCCGCTCATCCCCTGTGTATGCAAATTAACCCACCATCTTTGTTGGGTTAATTTGCATACTCACTCCTGATTGGCTGGTGGGCATCACGAAGGTTTGGTCAATTTGCATCTTTCTTTTTTATTAGTGTAGATGGAGAAAGATAACAGTATGCATCAAGGTGAAATTGTGTCATGGAAAAACATTCCATCCCATGCAACACAAAAATCATCACTGCTTTGTCCTTTAGATGTTATCCTTGAACATAATCAAAGCTGCAGGATTAGGGTTTTTAGGCAGATCTGGACAAAACAGAGGAGATAAAAACAGAGGTGATATTTTTCTAACTCTAAATATTCCAAATCCCTTATGACATCTTCACCCTCCCTGTGATATTTCTCTGAGACCAGGCTCATCCAGAAAGAAACACAATTGAATCATTAATAGGTGCAAATAGAAAGTCTAGGAAACTGAGAAAAGGAGAGTAGACATTCAGATCCTTAGTTATGTTATAATTAGAAACATTTCCGTGTTTGAGCCAAAGTGAACCAGGGACTGATACAGAGAGTGATCTAATGCAATACAAGAGATACTGACCTGAGATCAAAGATACTCACTTCCCACTCAACAACTCTTTGATGTTGCCTCATTGTTCATACCAACGCCAGTCTTCCCAGCAATAAGTCACTCTCCACAAATATTTTTTTTTGTATACAGTATTGAATCCTAAATTTGGGAAGAAGACATAAAAAGTGCACCTGGATATCCTGCTAACATTGAGTACTCAAGAGTATATTATTCATTTTGACACACTTTTCTAGAAACTCTGCTTTCTGTTGTGAGACTAAATGAAAGACACTAACATTCTGGCAAAGAAAGCAATATAATTTAAGACAAGCAAATGTGCTTTTTCTTGTGCAGCCAAAGTACTGAATTTAACCATCCAAATAAATAATAACAGAGAATTTTTCTTTAAATTTTAAGACACACATATAGTGTGCAACATCATGAATCTGCACAGAATCTCTAACATTAACTTAATGGAATCATAAAATAATATTCACTTCCTCCACAACCTCCAATACAAATTTTCTTAGACAAAATGGTTGCACATTTCTGTTCTAAAGTCTTCTTTCAGCAATACTAATAGAAATATGAAAAAGCAAATCTTACCCCCCTCATTTTTATCCAGAGCAGCTCACCAAAGCACAATAAAATTGTTTAAAAGTGATTTTGCTGGATAGTGTTAAACTTATGGAAAGCTCTGATTTGGAAAAAATTAAACTAACATATTTGAGCTTTTTCACTATCAGCAACTACAATATTTGCTGTGGTTCTTTCTGTTTTGCTGTAACTCTGCAATGTTTTAAATTCAAAAGGTTTCTGCTAGAATTGGATTATGATTATTATGCAGGAGCGTATCCCAGTATAAACAGCTTGCCTGGCATTTACATATTGCTCCCACATGCTTCCATATCTGACTTCTCAGTAAGTCAAAAGCACATATTTTATTATGATGAAAAGAACACAGTTTTTTATTTACTATAGGATCTTGTGTCTTTACAAACAGAATAATCCAGTGCTGTAGAGCTTATACAGACCAAAACCTGAACTTATAATAATGATATAAACTTACAAAGCATGTAAATACTTCCATCTAAAATCTGCATTATTAATTCAAGATCGCCAAAGGTTGTCCGCAATGAATTCAGAAATTCCAGCCTAACTAACTGCTTTGATACTAATGAGGGTCAACCAGCTGAACAGAAAGTGAGAACCTAAGCAGCTTTTGTTTAACCTCCAGAGAGACATTGAGCCTCTCTCTCAGGGCAGCATAAACATGACAAATCTTCCCTATCAGCAGTCGCCATTGAACCAAACCCAATTTTCCAATACTAGAAATAGTGCACTTTTTCCTACAAGGAATACAATATCATGTTTTCAGCAAAGCAGGCATAGGCATCCTCAAAAGGTTAAGTAACTGACATTTAACAGAGTTTGTCACAGTCATGCCATTTTGCTGCCCTCCTGGGGAGCCCTAAACAGCCATATGGAAAACAGTGCCATACAAACCTAAAACACCCAGTCTGTGAGGGTCACTTCTGATTTTACTTGCCTCCATTCTCGTCATTCATCTTCCTAAGACAGGGCCTTCCGGCCTTCCTAGTCTTAGATATTTAGCACATTAGAATAACTCAAAGATCAGTGACCGACAACCAACTCTAACGCAGTAAAAACACTTCATTTTGGCTAAGACTAATTCCAAAGGTCCAGCGGTTTTCTTTTCATTGAGAAATAAATATTCATTGCAATTCTACATTCTAACCTACATTCTCTTTTGATTTTTCTGTAGGGGTAAAAATGGCCGCTTTTTCTCATTGACAACAAAAACCATGTGGCCTTGTAAATCTGACGTAGAATAAACAGCTTAGGAGGAGCTACAAGAGGAAAGGCAGGCGTGGTTATTCAGAAGAATATGCATCATATACTGAACATCAGTCTTTCCATGTAAATCATTAACTGTTTGGGTACAAATGTTTCTCCATAAAGAATCAGATGTTCCTTTTCCTTCCGTTCCTCTAGTATGATAAAAAACCAATGCCATGAAGTCATTGCAAAAGACAGCAAACAACTTTGTTATTGTAATGGGCATTTTTTTTAAACAATAGGTCTAGCAGGTGGCATGTGGCTATAGCTGGGTCTATCTCCATCTCCAGGGTGCCAAGATGTCCCTCAAAGTTTCTGTGGGAGGAATTTGTTGGTGGGATTTGGATTGTAAAGGCACGCGAGCATCTGCTGCCTCCCTGGTCTCATTACCATTCACACAATTAACTCCTGTGGCTCTCAGCTCAGCAGCCAGAACCAAGGACTCAATTTTACTGCCTCTTTGACAATGCGCATTATCATTCATCTGAACTTAAGAGTTCTCAGGCTTTCAACTCACTGGAAAGTTTTCTCAGGAAAATAGATCCCACACAGGAAAGCACCAGAAATGAAAAGTGAAGGAGCAGAGCAGAAAAATGGCTAAGGACCCAAACCAACACCTGGAAGGAACCGAGGTTCCTCCGGCATGTCGAATTTTATTTCACTTTATAATAGCATGCCACATCTTTCAAGACTGTATCATCTTTCAAAGGCCTATGTTTAGTCTAATATTTTCAATTAAGGAACCATGATGAGTTAACAATAGTTATTTCAACTGTCGTCAAGGATTCCAGCTCAAATTTTGCAACCTGCAGAAGCTTTGGTCAAAACCAAAACTCTGTCTTACAGAAAAGCTTTTGAGTAATTTTCAGTAAAGTTTGTTTAAGGCATTTTGAAATGAAAGGAGGGAAAGATTCACAAAAGAAATGACAAATTCAGGCAAGTCTATATTTTTAAAGACTCAGTCAGATTAATCCATTGTTATTAGAAATGCTACCTGAAAATTGAAGCTGTACTGTCCCTTTAAGCAGTTTGTCTTATGATAAATATTCATAAACTGCAGTTATTAACAAGTGTATGTTGGGCCAGAATGAGGTGATAACATATGACTTTTTTTGTATCGCAAATACAAAAAAGTAGAAGTCTGTTCTTTATTTTAACTACAAAGTGGTTCAAAGAAAAGCTCTTTTTTTGTTACTCAGTAAATGATTATAAAAACTGCACCTTCTCTTAATGATAAAACTTAATTTTGAAAAAGAAGCATTTAAAACAATCTGGCTCAAATACAAGAAGGCTTCTTTGTTTGAAACAACAAAAGAATGATTAGGCTGTTAAAAACTAGGGAAGTTGTGTTATGTGGTGAAAGCTTTGAAGTTTTTTATTTGTACTTTATGAAAAATTTAGGTTGTGAAAGAGAAGGTTTACAAAACTATCTGCACTAAGTAAAACTTTACTCCAATGACTACACTTGGGGGGAAATTATAAACATTTGTTATATCACTGTTGAATATTTTGCATTTATTGAGCTTTATAGTTTCTTAGAAATGAAACCAATCTTATCGAACCAGATTGTCCTATTTCCCTTTGAATTTCATAAGTCAAAACATACAATTTCATTAATACATAGAGTGTCCCAAAATGTATAAATACACTTTGAATAAGTGCTTATTAAAATGCATTTCCTTTTCAAAATTGAGCTATTAGCTTTTAAAGCATGTATACATGTTTTTGGGGAGATATATATATATATTAGTAGCCCTGCACATGAATCCATGCACCAGTAGGTCCCTGCCACCCTCCTGTAGCTCCCCCCGCCCCCGCCCCCCCCATAACTTGCTGCCCTGCCTCGTCCTCTAGCTCTTCGCTGCCTGATTGTAGTTCACTGTCCCACCCTCCTGCAGATCCGTGATCCGGTTGTTATGCAGTCAGTTGTTACGCCTCACGGCATAATGGATAATTAGCATATTCCTCTCTTATTATATAGGATATATATATATACATTTTATATTTGGTATTAAGAATAAGGACATTTTCCTTAAGATTATAAATTTCTTATTATAGGTGTGTTACTTAATTTTACATATCATTCTATACTGTTGGACAAAATGCACAGTTTCTCAGGTAAGATGCAGGAGAAAATAAAATAATGTTTGGGATGTGAAATTAAACTGACATCCTGTGAATGGAGAAAAGAAATTTTACTTGAGGTATTCTAATGCTTATTGTTTGTTGTAATTCATGTTTGGAGGATAGGTAATGTGTAGTTGAATCTCAGAAAAGACATTGCCCCCAGGCTATTTAGACAAAATAAAAGTGAGCATGTAAGTTCTTTTTATCTTGTCTTGATATATGTGATAGCACTCCATCAAGGAACTTTATGTACCTAAAATTTCTTGGTGGCTCAGAGTAAAACATTTGGTTATTTCTGTATGCTACAGGTCTAATGCAAACATCTCTGATACTTATAGTGCCCACATAGGCTCTGAGGGGAAGGCCGGAGACCCAAATCCTAACTGCTCTTTACTCTGCAGGACGGTGGTTGCAGATTAAGTTGCACCTATGTTTCTTGAATTCTAGTATCGAATGAAATGCTGTCTGATTCACAACCTTTGTATCTCTCTTCTTTCCCATCCCAGACCACTTGAACTTGGCCCCTTGCACAACCAGAGCTCAGCCCCAGTGTATCTGGAACAAATCTTTTCTGAGTGAGGAAATATGTATGAATGTACGTGCTCACCAATAATTGATGCTCCATTGAGTCTGAGCCTAAGACTGACTCTAATTAGATTTTGTCCTTATACCTGATGTAGCATCCTTACTTACTGTCCCAATTCTAATAGTTGACCTTCAGACACTCCTTCATTTTACTGGTTTTAGTCTCCCATTATTCCAAATCCAAGTTACTCAATTTGGCTGTTGCTTTTTTATCATCTGGTGCTGTGCTTATGAATTCTGTGCTGTGCTCACTTCTTTGGGAATTTTCTCTGAAATGCTCAGTTTCTGCCACCTCCCTATGAAAGTCCTAAGGATCTCATGTTATGCTGTCAAGCGCTCCTGGAGTGATAGTGTGTGGTCTGCTGCCAGATCCTCTGAGGTTCTGCCCACTGCACTGGGCCCTCTTCCAATGCTCTCGATGAGCCTCCTAGCATTTGCTCTGTTCCAGTGAGAGGTTTGGTTTACAGATTCGCTCCTCTTGGCCTTGTGCTGTAACGTGGTCAACCCAACCCTGTTTGTCATGCTTGCCTACGTCCAAAACATGAATGAGAGTTTAGCAATGTTTCTGCTTGTAATTCATTACAGAAAATGCGAACTTCATAAAAACTGAACACATATCAACTACTTAAATTCAATTTTAGGTATTACATAAGTCTAAAGTATAGAATATTAAGAAATAATAGAACACAAGCCTATGTGGTTCTTCAAAAGCATCAAATCGTGTCTTATGTTTATGACTATGTTAGTGATGTTTTAGATATTTTTAAAAATTGTAACGAAACTAAACCTACATCTACAACCAGAATATGTCAATTAAGTCAATTTCAACAGTTGATTAAATCATTACTATCCTAAAGGTAATAAGAGTTGGGTATAACTATTATAGCAAACATATTTGCTTATATTTTCTCTAAGGATTTAAATATGAGTATATATGTTTACATATAGATATGTGTGTATTAGTATATACTTTTATTATTTACTTATGTATAATAGTCATACATCAATATAACTCTTAAAGGAAATATAATAACATAAGCCACATGCTAAAATATAATTAAAACAATAGAGTGCATTTTCTCTCCAGAGTTACAAGTATGACAACATCCAAATGTTTACTTAAATGTTTTCCAAAAAGCATATGCTCTCAGGCATATGAGTTAAGTCCCTGAACACATAAAATGCATAATGAAGCAGCTGCTATCACCTCTTACAAATTAAAAATATATAAATGTTAATATTTTCATGATGTGAATTGAAAGTAACTTGGCTTTAAAAACTCTAGCATACATATAAACATACACAAATGCTACCTTATTCTTCATGTGTGAAAAAAATCACTTTCCTTATACAAAATAAAGTCTTAACATTAGCTTAGGAAAAATCTGTGTACATCACTAATAAAAATGATGTGCTGAATATAATTTTTAGATGGAATATCTACATTATACTCATGTTACTAATCAATGTTAAAATGCCATATTCACATTTTTGCCTTTGAGTGCCCTTTAGAAACCATCATGTTATTAAGATATTGTTTGACTGTTTTGCCCTTTCAAAAGTCCCCTTAAATCATAGAATAAGGCTGTTAAGCAAATGTAAAATAAGTCAACCATGCATTGTATGGCATATGGGCAATTTCCATTAAAGAAGTTTGTATGTGGGTAAAAGTAAAACTTTATAAAATGGAATATCGGCATCTAAATGGATTTGGAGGATAACTATTATGAATGCTACACTAGTCAAATTCCTTGGATAAGCTGAATATTATTTCTAAGGTTTTAATTCTGTATCTTGAACACTTAACTCTGCATTAAAAAAATAGAATGTAGGCGCAGTTTATATTTTATTCTTCAAAATAGTATTTTACCTTATCTATTTTTTAATTATAAATAATGGATTGGTTAATGAGCTTTGATGAATGATCTAATGACACTGATTCACAAAACTTTTTCAGGGTCATAACAGGCTTCCTTATTAGCCATGGCTTACTTGCTAAGTAGTGATGCTCAGTGTATGAGCCTTAGAGAAATGCATTTTTTTCAATGGTTCTCCCCTTGGTTAAACGTTAGAATCATCTCTAGAGCTTTACAAATACTGATGCCTGGATCTCAACCACAGAGATTCTGACTTACCTAGCCTCTCTTGCTTCCTGGGTTATTGAAAAGTTTCCCAGGTAATTATACCATGCAGTTAAGGTTGAAAATCATTTCATCAGACTCTTTCTAAAAACAAGCAATTTAAAAATAAATAAAACAAGCAATTTGACCATAAAGAATACTATTATGTCCATATTATGCATGAAATATTGAGACAAGCAAAGTGATTTCTGATTTGATAGCAAAATTGGTGCTATTTATCTCTCTTTTTGCATTTGAGTATAGTGATGGAGGAGACACATACATGCCCCTGGCCCTAGTGAGGAAACAGAAGGGGACGGGCATGAACATCTGCAGGAGAGCAGGAAAGGAGAGGGAGCAGGTGTGAGAAGGAGGGAGACAACAATATGGTGAGTAGAAGTGTTTCTGTGCAACTGTTCTACCTTACAATCCTCAATCTCCTTATTATTCACATAAGAGTACAAATTATGTATAATTATGTATAATTGATCATATAATGGAAGGAGAAAAACAACAAAATACCAGCATTAAACATTACCTATTTGTTGCTCTGTTTAAAAAAAAAAAAAAAAAAAAAGATTAAATTGGATACAAACCCTGCCTTTAGTGATTCTCTAGAAATGAATTGCTGCTTGACCAAGGAGAATTCAGGGCTCACAGATTCATATATGATGTCTCCAATTTCCATGCCAGCACTCTAATGGTATGAAAATCAGATTCTTGATTCTGGCTTAAAAGTCACCTTTGCTCTACCTGAAAAATGATCTGTCAATTCAAAGGCGATCCTGAAGAGAAAAGGTGATAGATGTTACACTACAAATCTTACACTCTAAATAATTTAAAATGTCATGAAAGGGGACAAATAAGGACCCTCTGATGCAAATTGGGAAGACATATACGTGGCCCTGTGAAACATGTATTTAAGCACAATGGTTCTTTGAGGAAACTGGATTATGCAAGGGAGAAGGACATCTAGGCTAGGCCAGGTGAATAGGATAGCAGTCAGGTGAGTTTTAAAGAGTTAAAAATATTTCTTTTTTTCCCCACCACTATGGGGGCAGTACCTGGAAGACTGTTTAATACCTTAAACGTGTGCCAAGTAACTTGAGTAATGTGAAATTATGCCTCACTCTATAGCTCAAGTACTAAAATTATTAAACATTAATTTTTCTCTTAAATGATGTGTTAGAGACAACATTGACAGAAAGGGCAAGGGGCAAGTGTTAAAAAAAAAGACAAAATAGGAGAACACGATGAAAGCAGAGGCATTATATCAGAGAACTAGAGGTGTCAGCCTCAGAAAGATGTCGGACACCATGCCCAGCGTGGTGGTTTGCTTTATCACAGGCTTTGTCACTGATTTGAGATTTGATCTTCTGACAAATTAAATGTGAAGTGATGTTTCCCCTTTTCTGTCCTAATTGCTTTCATCAGTATGCATTATAATTATTTGACTGAATTGATCAATCAGTGGGTCAATCAATTAAAATTATATTCTTAGCACTTCTTTTTCTGGCCAATAGTTATCTTTCTTTATTAACTGGAGTAATTACCTATGTTAAATGACTATTATAAAAATAGAGTCATTGAATGGCAATGTTAATACAAAATAAATTATTTGGATAAAGTATTTAGTTTAACACTATTTACAATATCAACAGCAAAAGAATTTAAAGTGGAGATAACTCAAATACCTATCAATAATGTACTGTTTGAGTAAATGATGAAAAAACCCACCCTGTGTAAGACTGTGGAGCTGGGATGAGTACCAATTTTATGGAATGACCATCAGAACATGGATAAAGTTATAGAGGTTCTGTGGCAGGTTATCTCAGAGGTATAAGTCATAGAATTTTTAAAAACTTACAATGGAGGAGGGAAGGAATAGGTTAGAGGTGAGAAAGATATAAGCTAAGTTTCTTTGCATCTATCCTATTTATATACTGAACTTTCAAATTATGCAAATATTAGAGGCCCGGTGCACAGAATTGGTGCACTGGGGGGGTGGTGTCCCTCAGCTCAGCCAGCCTCCAATCTGGGACCCCTTGGGGGATGTCTGACTGTGGGTTTAGGCCCCATCCCTGTGGGATTGGGTCTAAACCAGCAGTTGGACATCCCTCTCACAATCCGGGACTGCTGGCTCCCGACCACTTGCCTGCCTGCCTGACTGCCCCTAACCGCTTCCACCTGCCAGCCTGATCACCCCCTAACCACTCCCCTGCCAGCCTGATCGATGCCTAACTGCTCCTCTGCTGGCCCGATCATCCCCAACTGCCCTCCCCTGCTGACACAATTGCCCCCAACTGCCCTCCCCTGCCTGCCAGTTCACCTCCAACTGCCCTCCCCTGCTGGCCCGGTTGCCCCCAACTGCCCTCCTCTGCAGGCCTCGTCACCCTCAACTGCCCTCCCCTGCTGGCCTGGTTGCCCCTAACTGCTCTCCCCTGCTGGCCATCTTGTGGCAGCCATCTTGTGACCACATGGGGCGGCCATCATGTGTGAGGGTGTGATGGTCAATTTGCATATTACCTCTTTATTATATAGGATACCCTATAATTATAAAACAGAAGTATATGTTTAAAATATTTAAAAATAAAGTATCCAATAAGTGAGCATATGTATTTCATTTAAAAAAAAATACACACATGCTCATTCATACATATATTTCCTATTTCTTGCCACTGAAAATATCTAGAATCAATGACCAATCCAATAGGAATAAGTTCCTTTAGTGTTCTAATTGTGGTCTTTCGATATTATTTTGCTATTTGAAAGGACCTAGGGTTCCTTGAGGAAAAGGTTGCTTCCAGGTCTGAGACAGGGAATGTGTCAGATGAGCCATCTTGTCCTAACATAAAGCAAAAATGTCAATGAAGCCTAGAAGGATACCGTCTTTAGGACTCAGGAGAAAACTTGAGTAGACCCCCACTAGCCAAAGATCCTTTGAGCAATGTTACAGATAACTGTATTATATTAAAACACATAAAATGTTTAAATCCATGAATTCATAATGATAATAAAAAACAAGCAAAAATTTTATTGGTAACTTTTTAAAGGTTCTAAAGAACCAAAAATATCTTGTAACTAAAGGGAAAGAATTGGTGTCTATTCTGCCCTTTCTAAACAGCTTCTAATTAATGAGAGGTGAGATGGGGATGTCCCTCCTTTGAAGAACTATTCTCTCTGATAAAAGTAGATGAATTTTAAAATTAGAACATTATTATTTTTCAATCTATAATGAAATAAAAGATGTAGGCAATGATCATCAGTGATTAATAATATGACAAAAAGACAAAGAGGCATTATGCACCTTCTTATGAAAATATGCACCACCACTCAGGAAGTATACTTGCCAAAAATACTGAAAGGAATATGACCAATCCTCTGGTTACCAAATCACATGACATACAGGGAAAGAAAGTCATGCTAAAGACACTGGTGTGATGCAATTAGCAAACCCCATAATGTGGAACATGATACAGGAAACAATAATATAAATCTTCAACAACAACAAAATTCAGAAACTTTAAAGAGATGAAGTGGTAAACTGTGCACTAAAAGTCATTTCAATTAATCATTGTTCTCAAGTAAACAAAGTAAACTTAAAACAATTAAATATTTGGGAAATTTTTATAATATTAAGGAATTATTTTTAACGTGCGATAATAGTGTTGTGGTTTATTGTTTAATTAAAGAACCTTCATGAAAAAAAAATCAATTTAGTAAAAAAAAAAAAAAAAAAGTATCACTTCAGCCCTTGGAGTTTTTCTGAGAATCACCCTAAAAGATAATTTCTACAAAAACAATTAAATGTATGGTAATGATTTTATATCTAAAAACCTACCTGCATAAGTAATAGCACCAGAAATCACTCCTTATTTCAGGTGCCACTTAAGCTTGCAGATTATTGTTGTTGTTTCAATCAATAAATCAATGTGGCAATATCCAGTGCCAGTAATTCACAAATTGTTCCAAGCAATGTGGCTTTCTGGCAACTGCCCTTCCTGAATCTGACTTACAACCTAAAAGCACTAGGAATTTATAATCTTTTACTGATCTATATGCTGACAAGTAATTTTCAGGCTGTTGGTGCCGATATTTGTGTTTTGGTCAGTAGAAACATGAACATTGGATATTGTGCAATTAATTGGTGGGGAATAGTTCCCAGAGTAACCAGGATACAAGAGAGTGAAATGATGAATGATATCTGAAGCATATTCATTTTCAATTAAGCTCCTTGTTTGTATATTTCATTTAATTACCCAAAGTCATGAGCTTATAAGACATCCATTTATATTATTTTCAGGTGTTCATATTTTTATAAATATATATACATATTTATATATATATTAATATATATGTATATATATATTTATGTGTGTGTACATGAGTGTGGGTGGAGGGAGCGAGAGAGAGAAAGAGGGAGAGGGAGAAGCAGGCATCTAACATTGGTAAAGAGCTCAGCACTAAGAGTTCTATTTTCCTGGGTTTCATTTTCGTTCTGGCTCTGGCACTTACTAGTCATGTAGACTTGTCCAAATTACTGAAACTCACTGATTCTCAATGATCTCATCTTAAAATAGGAATAATAAAAATCCAACCTCATACTTTTGCTGTGACTATTGAACTAATGAATCATGTTCAGAATTTAGCACAATTCCTGGCACCCAGCAAGTGATACCTCAGGTAAACTAGGATGAACCATTTATATCCCAGCTTTTAAAAATAAATTACTCAAGTACAATAAAATAGGACACAGAATGCATAGAGGAGAGGGTTAAATTCAGAATAGACTCTTCTCAATATTGTTCCTTCCTTTACTTGGCTGATCTTTATTCAGCCTGAAAAATTCTATTACAAGCCACCAATCCTGTAAAGGAGAGTCTGAACACTTTCCCCCTTACTAGA
This sequence comes from Eptesicus fuscus, assembly GCF_027574615.1. Taxonomy (NCBI): domain Eukaryota; kingdom Metazoa; phylum Chordata; class Mammalia; order Chiroptera; family Vespertilionidae; genus Eptesicus; species Eptesicus fuscus. The sequence continues at coordinate 60,797,871 of NC_072478.1, read as the reverse complement.
GGTAGCATACTTAGTGATCAGCTTGCTCTTTTAGGTTTGCCATAAACCAAGACCCTCAGATTAGAACTGTTCAAATATTTTTATAGGAATATACATGCTTTGCAACAAAGGGTCTCTAAGGACACAAAAGGATCAATATCTAGTACAATGTTTCATGTCATAAGTTATCAAGGTGTCTGGAAATATAAAAGTTCTATTTACAAATAATCTCGAGCACTTTAAAATGGTATCAGCACTACCATTATTGTTCCATTCACCTTCAATAAATTTGATTGAGTGTAATAAAAATCCCAACCTTGGTGATAAACAATCTCTGCAACCTCAATTTTTTCCTTTAAAAATTCATATATTACAGCAATGTTTCACACATTTTAGTCATTTTTGTAACACCTATAATGGTGTTTAGCATATCTGAAAACCACCTATATTATTATTTACAAAATAATATTTTCTTTAAACTGACTCAGTATTTCAACTTAAAATTTTTTAAAGAAAATTTATATTATTACTATAAACAGTGGTAGAAGAAAACAAATGGAAAACCAAATCACTTGCCATATATTAAAATAATCCATTATTATAAAATAAAATTATTAAATCAATATTGTTCCATCATGGACTTTCATAAGACCTATCTATATAGTTCAGACCTCAGTTATCTTTCTAGCTTCTTCTTTCATTGTGCTTCGCCTCACTCTCTGTTTTTCAGGAATCTAAATGTCATTTCATTCTTTGTACTTCTTATGATTCCTTGCCACAGGGCCTTTGCATTAATCACTGCCTCTACTGGGATATTCTTTTCTCCTCTTTATACCTCGTTAGCAATGATTTCTTCATTATACCATTTCCACAGAGGTCTTCTTTGATTAAGTTAAATCTCCCTATTACAGCTTTTGTCAAAATAGTGAGTTTTCATTTGATTTTGTGAATCTGACTAATCTCTCTCTCATTAACTTCTAAGTTTTTAGAGGGCTGTGATTATGAAGGATTATGCACATCATTTTGTCTCCAGCAACTGGTATCATGCCCAGCCCACAATTCTCCACAATAAATGCAGAATATATATTTGTTCAATAAGTGAATATGATATTTTTTAAAACATAAAGAGGTAAAATCACATATATTTACTTAGATTATCCATATCCTTTACTCCTCTTACTCTGCATTTTTTTCATACCTCACCATGTTAAATTTGGATTTGATAACCAGCCAAATGACAATTAGATATAGCTTCTGAGATATTGCCATATTTTTCTAGAGAAAGGTTGTGTTTGCTTTCTCAGGTAGGAGAGGGATTTTCAAGGTGATTTTGTGGTTCAGAATTTTGATATTTAGAATTCTTGAGTGTGCCAAATCCTCTCAGGCAGTGCACCATTATTTTCACATTAGATCCCTAATTTAGATATAAATAATGTCTTTAGATTATAAATTAAACAAGTAGCTCACATACCATTGAAATAAAAATCAAAGTTTCTCCATGGACCACCAAGAATCATATCATATACTTCCACAATGATGCACACTGAACTGAAGGTGAGTTTTTAAAGTCATATTACTTTATGTTCATGGTGTACAAGGCATTTTCACATATCTTATGTGTTTTTTATTCTCTCACAAGTACTCAAAGTTTGGAACAGCAAATATACATATCCCTATTTAATAAATGTGAATCCTCAGTGAAATGGCCAAGATCTTATTAATATTTTATAGTAGGCATTCTAGTTCCAAGAACTATACTATCCTCGGGTTTATTAAACGGGAGTAGATGTTAATGAAATTCAAGGAACTTTGAAATTATTATTAGGAGGACCTCCATCTCTCTATATAAAAGCCAAGCAACCAGAACGACTGGAACGACCAGTCACTGTGATGCGCACTGTGGCCGGCCAACTGGCCCGATGGGGGCGGGGCAGGCTGGCCAACCTCCTGTGGTCCCTCCTCCCACCCGGTCCGACCCCTGCTCAGGGGCAGAGCCAGCCAGCCAATCTCCCCTGGCCCTTTCCCCTGGATGGCCCCGTCCCTGATAGACCCCCCAACCCGATTGGGGGTGGGGCCAGCCGGCCAACCTCCTGCGGCCCCTCCCCTCAGCAGGCCCTGATTGGTCCCAATTGGGGCAGGCCAGCCGGACCCCATTTGTGCATGAATCCATGCACCGGGCCTCTAGTATAGACATAATGTTGTGTCTAGTAATGGAAGGAGTTTGGTTAGAAAAGAATCAAAGCTTTAGTATATCAAAGATTTCAGTGAATGTTGGGGAGTAATTAGACTACTTGCAGTACAGTCAAACGAAGTAAACCTCAAAGAAGAAGGGTTTGTGAGAAGAAAATTAGTGGTGAGGAAGTATCTGTGGGATCTAAGAAAATATCAAGACCACCTCCTTATCAAATGTACCTGAGATAGGAATATTAAGGTTGTAGACTCCAGAGATTTGTAAAGAACCAATCATTTTAAGAGAGAGGATAGTATTAGTTATGCCAAAAAGTTCAAGGATCCTCCTATGAAATATCTGAGGCTAATTACTTGTGAAATGGAAAGGGACCACACATTCTTCCATTTCTTATCTCCTTTCCAACTGCTGAAAGTTTTTTCTACTACTCTCTTTATTGTGGATTGATAAAGAGCTGGTCTGGGAGACATGCGTTTTGAGGAGAGGACAATTACTGACTCTGTAAGATTGTAGCTTTTGCATAACAGTCTTCTAATCTGTAGAAAAAGAAAAGCCGAGGAATATAGTGATAGGCCATGTAGAAATATATAGTTGGACTTGTGTTACCTTTGTAGCTATGAAAGTTATAGCAAAGAAAAAAAATAAGTAAGAAATCTGTACTGCTTTCTTCTCATTTTCACATCTGCTGAGATTCTGAAAGAAAATCAGCAAAACCAAGCTATGGCATGTTCAATCTTGTAGCTACAATTTGAATTCAAGGAATGGGAAAAAACACAAAAAACATTGCCAAATGTTAAGTTTCCATCAAATAAGTTCCTGTGCTGTTCCATACAAGATATGAGACGATAGGAAAAAGTAATAGAATTCATAAAAAATTACTCTCCAACAGCATTGCCCAAAGGAGAAAGTAGCAGAAGAAAAGAAAAGGAATTCCTGATGAAGACAGGAAAACTCTGAGAAAGCTTGGTAAACAAGGGTTGGTCAGATTAAATAGTCCTTATTTTGCTTTTTTCCTTTCCCTCACTTCATCATGGAATGCATGGAGGGTAGATGGTTTGAAATATACTGAAAGCAGTTTGATTTCTCTCAATACATGTGACTTACTCTGTGCATAGTTAGAGATTAAACTTTTGGAGATACAAAATATACAAAGCTTTGTAGTCATTCACTATAGCAAAAGGGGATGAAAGGTGGCATAAGAGAGTAATACAAAACACAAGTGTTAATTGGGCCATAGTTGGAAAATGAGACTATAGGAGCAGAAAGGTTTAATTCTTAGAAATGTCACAGACTAATGCATGGAATTATATATAAACTAGAGGCCTGGTGCACGAAATTCATGCACTGCAGGTGGGGGTCCCTCAGCCCAGCCTGCACCCTCTTTAATCCAGGACCCCTCAGGGGATGTCCGACTGCCGGTGTAGGCCTGATCCCACAGGACATCCAGCAGTCAGACATCCCTCTCATAATCTGGGACTGCTGGCCCCCAACCGCTCACCTGCCTGCCAGCCTAATCACCCTAACCACTCTCCTGATAGCCTGGTCACCCTAACTGCCCTCCCCTGCCGACCTGATTGCCCCCAACTGCCCTCTCCTGCCGGCCCAGTAACCCCAAACTGCCCTCCCCTACTTGCCCGGTTGCCCCCAACTACACTCCCCTGAAGGCCTGGACCACCCTAACTACCCTCCCCTGCAGGCCTGGTCTCTCCCAACTGCCCTCCCCTGCAGGCCTGGTCCCCCCCAACTGCCCTCCCCTGCAGGCCTAGTTGCCCCCAACTGCCCTCCCCTGCCAGCCTGGTCACCCCTAACTGCCCTCCCCTGCCAGCCTGGTCACCCACAACTACCCTCCCCTGCCAGCCATCTTTGACCACATGGGTGTGGCCATCTTGTGCAAGGGTGTGAGGGTCAATTTACATATTACCTCTTTATTGTATAGGATTGGACCCAGAGAGTTGTGTAAGGTGGAGAAGGAGCAGATGGGTGTCAGCAAAAGACCAGAAATATTAAGATGGAAAACAATTTCCAAGGAAGGTGTCTTTTGTGGAGGAGAAAACTGTCAATTCAGGCCAAAAAGGAAATATTCAAGGTCTTTGGATGTTAAAAGGCATTTGCATTATATTGGTTACAAACCAATGAAAGATTTTGTTTCTCATGCACATGTACACATACGGGGGTATTTTTGCACAATGTTTCAAGGTTTCACAGAAGGCCTTGTGCCATTAATAAGTTCTGATATTAGGCGATGGGAACTAAATGACAGTCTGAAAGTAAAATAATAAAAATACAAACAATTACTTTGTTCCATGTGACTCTCATCATCACCAACTAGAATTCTGGCTACAACAGGGGCTTAAAATTCTGATTGTACTTACTCGGTATGAAAAGATGGAAACTAACTCTTCTCTTGAAGAGGGCTAGACAACTCCAAGGGTAATGCTTTCAAGAAGTAAACATCACCTGTGGGAGCATATGTCCCTGATTGTGTGTACTGTATGAAATAGTCCTTCTGAGAAGTGCACTGCTTCAAACAAGAAGAATATATCTATTTTGGAAGCTGAGAAAAATGACTGGGTTTTGGTCCTCCCATGTTACTTGCATAAAGGGATTTTTATCACTCAGACATTTCTTAAATTAGAAAACAGCTTTCACAGATTTTACCCTTTGAAAATGACAATATCTAATCTTTTTGCTTTCATGAGCCAGGCCTGCATTTCCAAATATCTCAGAAGGGGAATAGTAAACTATTTTTCACAGATCCTCCATAATAGATGAGATATGAAATGAATTTCATGGAAGTTGAGCTCCGTGGAGGTTATTACTTTGCCATAATATATAATGTTATTCTGACATCATATCATTACCGTTATTATTTTTCTGTGCAACCAACCTAAAACATTGGGAAAATTTATCAATTTTATCACTTATGGATCTTAATAAAGAATGTGTGTTCTTTTCTTAAGACCATTAAGTTATGAAAGACATATTTTAAGTTATAAATGCATGCACTGAGTATTTAACATATCAAGTTAAAATATATTGAGGAAATAATTAAGCAATATTTAGCTAAAACAAGATGATTTTCTTAGGTTAATATGTATTAAATTAAGATAGTAAATTATTGACATATTATAAACATGTTTAATAATCTATATGCTATGACAAGTTTAAAAATGATTAGAACTTTAACGTCTAAATACAATTAGTGACCATTTTCTAAGTATTATGCTTGCAGTGCCGCTAATATATAATCTTTAATGTTAGTATTCACATATGTATTTTTTTTCACCCCAGTTTTATGAGAGAACTGAAATTGTATATTAAGTCTCTTAAAGGTTCAATTTTGAAATTCTCTTAAGTACTTTCAAGCAAGTTTTGGAGTCAATTTTTAAAAGTTGGGAATTTAAGATTTTGTCTTTTATTGACAATTTTCTCCCTAAAGACTCTAGAAACTGGTATTAAAATTTTAAGGAAGCACAACTGTGTATGTTAGTTAAAACTAATCCTATATAATAAAAGCCTAATATGCTAAGTGTCCAACCATTTGACCATTTGACCAGTCGCTATGACATGCACTGACTACCAGGGGGCAGACGCTCCAACTGGTAGGTTAGCTTGCTGCTGGGGTTTGCCAATCGGGACCGGGTGATACTGGCCGGACACATCCTGGAGCCCTCCTGTGGACCCTTCCTGGCCAGCCAACCTCCCGCGGTCCCTCCACAGCCAGCTGGCCCCGATCAGGACTGGGCAAGGTGGGCCAGACATGCCCTGGAGCCCTCCCGCGGCCCCTCCAGGCCGAGATGGTGCACCAGTGGGGTCCCTGAGCCTGGCCTGTGGGGATTGGGCCGAAACCAGCAGTCTGACATCCCCCAAGAGGTCCTGGATTGCAAGAGGGCACAGGCCAGGCTGAGGGACCCCACTAGTGCACAAATCCATGCAGCAGGCCTCTACTAGAACTATAAACTTAAAAGGGTGAAAGTTATGTAAATTAAACCTCATAAATCTGACTTAAAAATGCTATGTATAAGTAAAGGAATAACGTAAAATTTATTCCTTATTCTAATGCATTTTATTTAACAAATAAATAGTAGTATTGCTTATAATTGTCCGTATAACCATGAACTAAAGACACTTTCATCAGTCAAAAAGCATCTATCCTAGGAAATACCAAATTAGAAAAAACTTAAAATTCTGCCTTGATCGATAATATTTTTTCTTTTATTAAAAAATGTTAACTTAGCTTTAATTTCACTACAAAAAAACCCCAAAAACAACAACAACAACAACACAAAAAACCTCCAGTACATTAAAAATTAAACAAATACCTCCTCTTAGGGTTCTGGTAGGAGATTTCAAAAGAGTTTCTTGATAAATGTACTACATTTTGGGGGGTTTTTATCATTTAAAAGATTTATGGTTATTTGTCTACTTAGCTAGCAGATGGGAAGTGATTTTCTGATGTTCTATATTCATCATGGAGTGACTGCTCATTCCTATTTTCTTTCTACTTCAGAGGAAAGAAAAAGAACTTCCATTTATTGTTGTTCATTTCTTTACTGTGCTATTGTCAGAACCCTTTGCACTAATCCTAGCTATGAGTCTTAGCGCTAGGTGGTCATTCAGTGAAAACACATAGCCTTGCCCTAGCCAGTTTGGCTCAGTGGATAGAGCAGTAGCCTTTGGACTGATGGGTCTTGGGTTCAATTCTGATCAAGGGCATCCAGGCTCGATTCTTGGCCCTGGTTGGGGTGTGTGTGGGAGGCAACCAGTTGATGTGTCTCTCTCACATCAATGTTTCTCTCCCTCTGTTTCTCCCCCTCCCGCTCACTCTCGAAAAATCAGTAGAAAAAATATCCTCGGTGAGGATTAACAACAACAAAAACAAACCAAAAAACCGCGCACATAGCCTTGTTGTACTTATCCCTAAGTCTGGTTGTGTGATTCTAAGACTCCAGAAAGTGGCTACACAGGACTTCCACAGCACTTGCTGACCCAGTCTTCTTTCTCAGAATTCAATTGTCTGCCTTCTGCTAATCTTCTATTCTCCTGCTGCTAGCCAATTTTCTTATCTTTGAATTTTAAGTAAGACCTTATTCTCCATTACCAGCAGCAAAACTGAGACCAAAGAGTCAATGCTCTGTAATGGGCCCAAGGAGTGTTACTCCTTTCAAAAGGAAGATAATGAATTCTCTACTCTTCTCCAACTGTGTCATAAAAGGTAGGGGCATGATCCAGGCATCTAGATGTCCATTTTAACTGAGGCTCTTTCTGCTTCCTGTCAGACACCTAAATAGACTATTATGACTCACAGTTTTAGTGGAGTCAACTAACTCTCTGCCCATCCCATTGTCATCGTACTGGATGACAGTGTTTGAAACAGATGATTTCCACCAACAGATGCTCTGCCAAAATGTAAGGGCACAAAAGAACTTTCAAGTTTGGGGGTGACCAAAATAACTGACAAAAAAGCCACTGCATGATGAAAACAAGATTGTGAATTATTAAATTTTTCTAATTCCTAATCAGAAACATAAATGTCAATAAGATTTAGTGTAGACATTCTGAAATTTCATCCCTCATCCCTGAAAGAGAGCTCATTGATCTTTCATCTACTTGTCATCACCAACTTCAAAAGATATACAGAAGAACTGTGAGTTTGCAAAATTTCTAGTTTTTAAAACTTCCTTCCTTCCTCCATATTGCAACTTCTGAAAAGCAATATCATATTTCCAAGCGTGAGTTACATAAAAAAGCAGTTATTTATAGAGGCCATCCCTCATGCCATTCTTATAGATTACAGCTTCCAGAGAAAGTACAAAACGTATCTATTGTGTTCTAGGAACTACTTTCTGCATATCTTTTTATCTCACCCCTTTCAGGATATTATATTTTTGTTGTTGTTTCATAGACCACCTCCTCCATCATTAATAGACTATGTACCTCTTTATTATTGTAACCCTGGGTTTCTCAACACCAGTGACGTATTGAGCAGGATAATTCTTTGTTGTAGGAGGCTGTCCTGCATATTATAGGATGTTTTGCAGTGTCCTTGGCTTCTACTCACTGGATGCCAATTTCTATAACTCTTTTCCTCCTCAGCTCATTGTGACAACCAGATAGGTCTGTACCTATTACCCAGTGCCCCCTGGGAAACCCCTCAATGCGGCTATCCTAGGTTGTGAACCTCTATCTTAAAGCCTGATAAACTTTCTAAGTTTCCTAAAATGGATGCAGAGTCATCTACATGGCTTTTAGCATTAGATTTCATGGCAAGGAGAATTTAATCAAATACACAGGTGAGGCCAGGCAGTGACATAATCTGTCATGGACTTTGGATTCAGACTACTTCTACTAGTTAGTAATTATGTAAAATCTCTTCCCACAGTCTCCTCTCTGTAAAGCTGAGACAATGACCTTGTGCTGATTATTTTCTTTTACGCCTCCAGATTGTCTCTGCCTTGTCTTCCCTGCCTGGGAGGCTGACCTCCCAGGACTGATCCCATTTTTCAGAATAGGAATCTGAGAGTCTATGCTCTTATTAAGCAATTTGCCTGAAATTAAAAGCCTGTAGTATACAGATGGTGTGGCTTTCATAACTAGGGCACTGTCTAAAATCACACCAGTGCTCACTGCACCAATACGGTACTCACTTCCCATCTGAATAAGTCTGCTAATTAGGAGAGTGTTCTAGTCTTTATTTAATGTTTTCTGTGTTACTAGAACTGTATTTAGTCCTGCATATGTTTTGTTATTTAATTCTCAAAAAATATGTGTAAAGATTATCAGGGTCCCTCTTTCACAGGTGAAGAGATTCCAGCCCCAAGGCTTCCTTGTGTGTTTTTCTACCCCTTGAACATTCTTTCCTCAATCTCTGACTGATTGCTCTCTCCAACAGTGGTAGCACCTCACCTGGGAGGACTCTGCTGGTTACATATCATCTAAAGCCAGTCTCTTCTACGCCTTAGTTAGTTCCTGTATAGCACTTACCTATACTTTCTAATTATTTTATCTATATATTTCTTTACTTGCTGTTTGCCTCTCCACAGTGGAAAATACCATAATTTCTAACAGTGAAAGTTGCCATATAAACAAAAGGATTGTGGTTAAAATAAATCATAATTTTGAAAAATACTTAGGTAAAAAATTCCCCTAAACTGCTTATCAAGCATTAATAATACAGAAAACAAATTAAAAGCTGTAACTTCCTGAAAGAAAGCATGTTCGAGAAAATTTTTGAAAGATCTGAAAAACATAGTTTCATGGGAAGAAAAATCTTGCTAAGTAACCAAAGCAATAACGTAGAATGAGATAATTTGTAATTGTTGACCAAAGTTACATAAAGTTTGATTCTTTAAAACAATAATAGAAAAATTATTACCCTGTATATGAGATATAATTTAATTATGAGATGTATTAAAGATGCAAGTAGATATTGCTTTAATGATGATTAACATTGCAATTTTAACTGTTTCTCCTAACACTAACCTATATTACTACTCTTTTATTCTACCATATCTTAAGATATTAAATTGAAAAATTCTAATAAAAATAGGATTCAATCCACAATAAATTAATAGAAAAATATCAGTGGATTCACACTACCAAGCAAACTTATTAATTTATATATGTAAAATATCCTTTTCCCTGAAGTTTTCCCTAAAGTTCCCAAAAGTTAGATCAATGAAAGTAAGTAGATCTGCTCTAATGATGCCTCTCTGTATAGTAAACATGAAAAAGTACCTAATAAAGAGGATTATTCACTCTTTGCTGTTTGCAAACATCTCTGAATGCTGCTCATATTGATATGTTTAATAATTTAAACAGTATGAGGTAAGCAGTAAAAATTGAGTACTATTATATAATGAACAAAAGTATATTTGCCAAATCCAATGGTCACTTTTTAGTTTTTAACTTCTTAGAATTCTCTACAGTCTTTAATTAATTCTAGCAATCTTTTCTTTTTTTATCTTTTTTTTGTCTCCTCTTCTTTCATCCATTCTTTCTTTCTTTTATTTTTGCTTTATCACTTTTTCTTTTTCCCCCCCATTGCTGGTTTCTCTTTAGGCTCCTTTGTTCAAAGTCCAAATATTCCTCCAGTTTTTATTCTACCTTTGGCTTTTAAAAAATCTATCTATCATCTATTCATTTATCTATGTACCTACCTACCTTCCTATCAATTAATCATCTATTTTTCCTCATGGAAATCCCATTTGCAATGAACATTTTTCAAGCAGCATTGAGATTCTTATGTCTAGAGCAAACTCCACATGGGCTTTTAATATAATTAACATCACAAATGTGTGTAATTTTATATAATATCCATCTCATGTGGATAGTCCCATATGTGCAGAACTAAGCTCATCATTATCCCCGAAACCTTTTATCTTCTCAGTTCCCTCTCTCCCCTAATGAACCCTTCCTACTCTCAGGGGTAAAACCTCAGTCATATTTAATTCCTTATTCTCAAAACAACCACAATGAATCTGTATTTCAATAATGAGATTGTAAATTAGAAATATCTTTCCCGCCCTCTGTTTATCATTTGTCTTTAACATGATACTAGTTACCATACAACTCCTAGTAGCTCATAGGTTCACTTGAGTTTTGTGCTGTGGGACACCTTGGACAGTGCCCTATACCAATTAGGCATGACGTGTGGTGGTTAAGTAAATGGTTTACGAGGCTGCATAGTTTATTATTTGTGGTCTTTGTTTTCAAAAGAAATATAAGCTAAAATTTGGAGCTTCCCTTCTAATAAATCACATGATGAGAAATTAATATCAAAATTAACTTTTACACACTATAGAAAAAAACTCTACATGATGTAATTTTTCTACCACCAAAAATTTAGACTTTATATTAATGATTATATAGGTTAGTAACACCTTATTTACCGATTGATATAACAAAATAGTAGCAACTCATGGAAAGTAATAACTTCAATTCAAAAACTGGGCAAAGGAATGGTTACTAACATTTATTGAGTGCTCAGTATTGGCAGCTCCTGTGATGCAGACTATACCTAGGCAGTTCAATTTAAACCTTACAATAAGCTGGAGGAGAGATATCATTTTATGGCATTTTACACATGGGAACACTTTCATATTTTTATTTCTCGATGATCACACATCTAGTAAATGTCTCCCCTGAAACTCAAATCGAACCTTTTCTTTTTAAATCACATTTGCAGGGAGACACCTAATAATATGTAACAGGCTTCTGTCTTACCATGCAATGTAGATAAAATTTAAGAGCAAAAAATGTGTTGTATTACATTTGGGAACATTTAAATAAGAAATAAAAGTTTTGGTTGAGCTAAAGCACTTTCAGATCTCTAAAAGCATCAATCTTGTTTTACCTTGCCTGCGGGCATTTGTACAAACTGTTTTCTCTGCCTAGAAAAATAAAAGCATACTCTAGCCATAAGTGAATGGCATTATAATAATTCGTGTATTTATTAATTTAGCAATCAAAAATTGAGTGCATACTGTATTCAGTGTTTCCATTGTCCCTGGAAATTACAATCAAATGAGGGAGAGATGTATTTATCAGCTGAATATTTTGCTTTTTAGCTGTGTGACCACAGATACTCTGCCTCTGAGTCTTAGTGTTCTTGCCTGAAACAGGATTTAAGAATTCTTACTGTACGGGACTGTTGTGATGAATAAATATGGAAACACTGCAGTGTGCTTAGCACAGTAACATACAGTCATGTGACATTTACGTTTCAGCCATGTTTTTGGTTCTTTTTGTGTGTTTTACTGCTTCACTTCCCTTTTCTGTATTTATCACTTAGCAATCTAATCATACAAAGCTACAAAGCTCTTTTTTTTCCAGGAAAGCTTTCCAGAAATTTTAGCACAAAATGAGGTATTATTTACATATATATATTCTCATATCCATCTGTAGATATCATTATTATATTACCAATCACATAATTTCCACTTCATTTTGTAATAACCTACATTTTTTTGCATCCCAAATTAAACTGTAAGGTTCCTAAAGGTGGGGGAAGCTTGGGGCTGCTCACCGGTGTGCTTTGAGCACCTCCCACATTCCTAGACCATGATGGACACCAAATAGGTGTTTCAGAATGAATGTGCTTGTTGTACAGAGAAGTTATGGGGAGGCAGGCGTGGTGAACTTCATGACAGTTGTTTCAGTATTTCAACACGAATTGGGTCTACAATGGATAACCCAGGAAGGCCATTATCAGCCCAACAGCTGACTCAGTGCTTTCATTCTGCGCCTCCTTTCCATTGAATAGTGCTTCATGGTGGAAATGGCGAACCGGCTACATGCACTCTTTCTGGAATATTATTTAAAAGGTCCATATATTAAAAGGAATGGTGGACTCAAGAAAATTCCTAGACACCAAACAGAAATATATTACCTAGTTTGATTTTAGTTAGGAAAATATATCTGCTGAATGAAATCTGGAAATAGACCATTAATTGTCTCATTCTGTCTAAGGATTGATTAACCCTAATACTTGGACAGAACTTGTGGACTCAGGTAATAATAGTTACAGTGTATCATGGATCACATTCGTTAATTATGATACCTATAAAGACTAAAAGCATAAAGCTACTGCCCAGTGGGAGTGGCTCAGTGGTGGAGCTTCAACCTATGAACCAGGAGGTCACAGGATCAGGTTGGGGCACATGCCCAGGCTGAAGGCTTGTTTTCCCCCCTCCCCGTGGGGTGTGCAGGAGGCAACCAATCAATGATTCTCCTCATTGATGCTTCTATCTCTCTCTTCATCTCCCTTCCTCTCTGAAATCAATAAAAATATTTTTTTTAAAAAGCATAAAGCTACTTAACTTATTTTCATTTCCTCCAAGTAAGTCAGTTCACTTTTAGAATGATTTTCAAAGCATTTACCTTCTTGCAGGTTCACTCTTTATTGGTAGATGTGGGCTGTTCTGTTGTGATGGAGAGACATGCCCTTGTGTAAGGTTTTCCTTTGTGTTTCTCTTTTAATAATTAGGGGTGGAATGTAAGAGGAGAAATTATATATATATATATGCCTAAGCGACCATCCAACAGTTTGACCATCCGACCGGTAGCTATGACAAGCAATGACCACCAGGGAGCAGACACTCAACACAGGAGCTGCCGAGCTGCAGTGACTTGGCAGCTGTGGTTCTCGGGTGATGCACCCGGAACCAGAGAGGAGGGAGCCCAATTCTGGGGTGTGTCACCCGAGACCTGCCCTCTCGCAATCCGGGACCCCTTGGGGGATGTTGGAGAGACGGTTTCAGCCCTATCCCTGCAGGCCAGGCCCAGGGACCCTACCGGTGTACGAATCCGTGCACCAGGCCTCTAGTCATTCATAATCTTCTTCCTAACACAGCAATCTAGAAAGGACATTCCTTATTCAGAGAAAATAGAAACAAACAAACAAACAAAAAAGGGAAAATGAAAAGAATGACAGCAACAAAAAATAACAAAGAAGTTGGAAAGCTTTCAAACTTGTGAAGCTTTAATACAGTGTATTTGACATATCGGTGGAGTGTGCATCAGAGGGGAAAAAAGCATGCCATTGCTCTGAAACTGTCTTTTCTAATTAAGTGCATCCATGTATTGTTATAAATCTGTTTCCCAATCTTGCTTTCTCACTGAATGATGCAGACACCAGGGAATGAGCTCCCCTGCTATGTATCAGCTCAGATAAGGAACAGTTCCTTTTAGCCTGACACTGACAGCTTAATGAAATGGAGGCCAAGACGCCTGTAAATGACAGAAAGACTGGTAAGGTAATGACCATACCTGGTACTTAAAATGGACAAGGGCGAGAATGACTAGTAGCTATGTTTTTATTCCCTTAGGCAAGGGCTGTGAGAGTGAGGTAAAAAGATTGCTTCCTAAGGATGATTTATGAAAACTACATTCACAACTTTATATATCCAACTTAAATGTGGCTTAGTTAAGTAATTGAAGCCAAAGCATTTTTCAAAGAAAAAAAGCTATAGGTTTTGTGCCCCCCCCCCCACCCATTTGATAAATGACAGGATTTCAGGTCCTATCATGTAAACTTGCACTATTTATTGGGACTGCATACATTTCTTGTAGCTGATTTTTTTTTTTTAATTGAAGGAGAGATTTACATTCAGGGAACTGAAAATTGACCCAATCTTTACTCAATACATAGAAACTACTAGTATTTAGTAGCATTCAATTCTCCATTAGTTGTTTTTTTTTTTTGTTTTGTTTTGTTTTGTTTTTTTCACAAGCCTCCACCCTTCCTTAGCCTCTACAGGAGAAAGAGAATAGGGGGAAACTCTAGAAAGAACCTCCTAACACACACCCAGATTATTAACTGTAAGCGGCAAGTACTCAAAATCTCATGAGAAAATCAGAATTGTGAGAGAATTACAGTGTCAGCTTTGGTGAAAGAGATGATGGTTTTGTGAAAATGTTTTGATTAAGAATATAAAATTTAGTAATGATTTCATTCCTGATTTGTACCCATTTACAGTGACTGTTTGGGAACTGTGTCTCTATATTTGATTTACATCACCAGAATTCTCCAAAATACACAAGTCACCTTGTAAAACTATCTGGGACAAAAGTAACATAAAGATGTTGCATTTCCAGAATATTTACCCAATATCTAAGTGTGTATAATACCATTAGGATTACTAGTAGAGGGGAAACCTGATTTTCACCCATCACTAGCTGGAGAGTCATCTATAAAGGCAATACAACAAGAGAAAGTTCCATGTTTGGAAACTTCAGTAGAAGTTCAGTATGGTGCAACATCATGTGGCCAATAATAATGGGCCTTATGCAGAATAGATAGGAATCCAACCTGTAATGCAGTGTTTTATAAAAATTGCCCAAAGATCCTGCTTGGTAATGAGAATCCTTTCAAAATGCTCACCAGGTTGGTAACAAGGAAGATTTATTTTGAGAATAATAAACATGTTGGTAGTTGATTGAAGAAACAGGTTAGAACCAGTTGATTGTAGGCAATAATAGAAAGTAGGAAGTTGTTGAATAATTGAGGTGGGAAATGTTGGAAGTCTGACTGAAGGCACTACTAGGAATGGACAAAAGATTTGGAAAAAATAAAGAAGAATAAACTCAATATAAAAGCCATCTTTTGTGTATACTGAAATCCTTACATAATTTAAATAATTTAGTTCTCACAATCCTAATTAAGCATGCGTTATCTCCTTTTATAGCTATAGAAACTTTCAAAGACAGTTTATATAACTTGCCCAAAACAGTATTATATGACAAGGAATTGGTTGCACAGGATTCCAGCCCACACTGACTTCCAGGCTCATTATTGTCCACATCATGATGGACTGACTCTTTTGCGAATCAGAGAATACAAACTCCACTTTGGAAAAGTTTGCCTGAGAAAGGAGGGTGGGAGACAGGCCTCTAACTAGAGTAACATTTAAAGTCTAGGGAGCTATTTCTGTGGTTGTGGCTATGGTTTTTAAGAGGGAGTCCATTTGAGAATGTTTATTTGCTGAGAACAAGATGATGGTAGAAATGGAGACAAGGATGAGTAGGAAATTTACGCAGCAGGTCATGAAGAAGCAGGAGGAGATGGGATCGAAAGTACAGTTAGAAAACAGGCTGTAGAGAATAAGATGGATGATTGTTCTCTCTGGTTTGGCAGAGCAAGATGTAAGGATGGGTACAAAGAAACAAAACGTTGAAATTGGTGGAAGAGACAGAATGTTGGGGAAGGAAGCTGACCTTCCAGATAGCCTGTATACTCTGTAATATAGTCTGTTTCAAATGAGAGATCATAGGACCTAAGCATGACTTTCACAGAGGGCCAATCAGTGGGGTAAAACATGGCAATCCAGGTGTAGATTCTTCATGAAGCCAACGAGAAATGACTGATGGAGAGCTGTAGAGAATGGTTGAGATGGAGGCATTGCATTTTTTTGAAGGTAGTGTTGTTCCAGGTAATAAAAACTACCAGGATAATACTGTTAACATTAAAAATAAAATTTTAAAAAAGAAAAAACAATCCCACTAGGCCAATGTAAAGACACAGTGGGTGACAAAAGTGAGTCACATTATGATCACATCCCATGAGTCATTGTTACTCAATGTGATAGTTACTCAATGTACTAGTAACATGTCAACAAAATGTCTACCAGAAATTCTCCCTTAAAACAAACAAACAAACAAACAAATAAAAATTACCAGACTAGAGCCATGGGTACAGGTGAATGAAGTTTTCTATTGAATTGAATCAACAGATATTTGAAGGCACAGAGAAAAGCACCAATGAAAATATTGTGGCCAATATAGAAATATTTTTAGTAGAAACAGATCACATATCATTTATTTTCCATATAATAATCACTATAAGCATAACTTTAATCAGAAATGACAAATCTGAAGAAGTGCTATTACTTCTCTCCCATAGCAGGTATTACTTATCAATCTTTGCATTCAGTCATTAAAGAAAAAGACAGCCTCACATTCCATTTTAACCTAGCACCATAGGAAACCACACTGTTGTTACATTACCTTAAATCTATTAATTATACTTGCTGTATGGTAAAGAGCTTAGATAGACAATATTATAATAATAGCATTGATCATTTTTACTCTGTTGGCTTATGGTTTCTAAAGTGTTATTAATATAAAACACTCCATACTGATATTATTTTAAAGGTTATTTAGATACTAGAGGCCTGGTGTACAAAATTTGTGCATGGGTGCGGTCCCTAGGCCTGGCCAGCAATCGAAGTGTGAGCATCTGGTGTGAAAGGGCAGGTCCCAGCTGACCTCTGGGCCCTGGGCAGCACCTGGGCCCCCGGACCCTCGTGCACGCCCCTCCACCTGAGTCATGGTGCCCAAGTCCCCATGCGGAGATGCGGTGAGCGCAGCCGGACACCGCCGGCCAGGGCACAGCGTGGGCCTCTGGGCTGCCCAGCAGCACTGCACAGAAGCCAGGAGGGCAGGGTGCTCTCTCCCTGCCTTGCAGACCAGCTCCTGCACAAACTCACAGGGAGCCTGACTGGCCCCTGCAGTCCTGGAGGCTCAGCCCGGCTCACCCGGAAGTGCATTGGGGCCAGCAGTGCCTCGTCACTGATGCCCACCATGTTCCACACCACCCCCTGGTGATCAGCACACATCATAGCGAGCAGTCGAATTTCCAGTCGAACTCCTGGTCGAGGGGACAATTTGCATATTAGGCTTTTATTATATAGGATTATACTCATTATGAAGGCAATTTGAAGGATACAAAAAGCATCTGATAATTTAAATAGTTATCACTTGTATTTTTTCTAAATGAACATATCTGTACATATCTCAATATATTTTTAATTGGTCTATTGGGATACTCAGAAATATGTGGACTAGAAAAGAATTAGGGAGAAATGAGAAAAATCATGAGATTACTTAATACATAGCAAAAGTACCCTGAATATTTAAAAGTGCCTTCACTTTGTACATTTCCTAATGCTCAGAATCCCTCTGAAGGTTGATTTCCAGTAGCAGAAATGGAGCAATTTGTTCTGTAAACACTGTTATTGTGAAGACATATTGTGCTCCATGCTGTCCATTAAGTTTGCATTAAGTCAACTACGGCAGGAGAAATATAGTTTGAGATCAAGATAGGAAAAAAAAAAGCAAGTTTAAAAACAAATTTTAAACTAGTTTTCCAGATTCTTGTGTTGTCAGTTTTATCTTTTCTGTACAGAAACTTAATTAATGCTGGAGAATGGTAGATCCTCAGACTGTCAGAGAAAGACCAGTTTCCAATTTCTGATGAATCATTAAAATGCTCTTTTATGGCCTGACCTAGCAGACTTTCCTCTCTCTTATGTGGGCTTGCTTATTTTTTCACCTTATGAAAATGTGTTGGTGAATGCAACCTCCTTGATACAAAAGAAACTAACGATACAACATTTTAAAATCTCCATCTATCCATACCCCATGATTGAAAATATCAAGTAAATCTTGGTTAAAAGGAAGAGTGGTACATCATGTACATCATGAAAACCTCCACATTTTAACCATGGTTTAATCATAAGGATTGCCAGTGTTGAACTGTGGGAAAGCTAGAATAGATAAAAACTAAAGAAAGCCAAATTATTGCAAGGAAGTGAAGGAGAGTGGGTGTCATCAAAGCTTTAAAGGCTAAACAATGATAGTTTATTTTCTTTTTAATAAAATAATCTCATAACATAGTTCCTTTAGCTTTTTCCTTTGACCTTAAGTTGTTCAAGCTTAGAGGAATTGGCAAATTTTCCTCCTCTGTGATTGAACTCTTTGTGAACATGGATGTTTTGTAGTTCACACAGCTCATAGTCGCTTCATCTAAATATATGTAGAACAGAGCAGAGAGAGTCAAGAATTCCTAATATAAATGTCAGATGGCATTCTCAATGATAAGGGCACATTTGGATACTTTTAAATAGTGTGATAAGAACTAGTATTTCAGAGTATAAATTAGTGCTTTTGAAAATTCCTTGTGTGATATTTCTGCCACTTCCCCCATTATTGTCATCATTATTTCACTCCCGTTATCATATCAGATCCTATGAGTTTTTACTTTTTATTTTTTCTCAAAATAGGAATATATATATATATGGTACCATATTCACTGATGACAAGTTCTACATATGCCAGGCAACACCACTCAATGGTGGTTCCTTCATCCACCCATGCCAATGTTTAAAGTAATTGTAATTAGTCCTTGAAAAGAAAATATGAGTATAATTAAGAAGGGCCGCCAAGTCCAAAAGTAAAACTAGTAAGCCATGTCTTATTGTGGGTTCTCCTGCTCACCTCTTTCATAGATCACTAGAAATAGAGAGTGACTAAGCAACACCGTATCGACAGCTCTTATACATTTAAAGTTTGAAAATCCAGAGCTTGAAATATCCAACGATTGTGATTATATCCAGGATGATAAATGTACAAAACCACAAGGATCTTGAGGAGGTCCTTTACACAATGATGTAATGATTCACTTATGCTTCATGGCCATACACTTAATGAGGCAAAACCAAGAATTTCCAGCATACTCATGGAAACTTCATGTTAAATTCAGGTATATTTTAAGCCAGGTTGAGATTGGTGTATTATTCTGATCTCAGAAGCAAAAATAAAGCATCACAAATTTTCACTTTTATGTTTTATATTAAAATTTATATAATTTTTAAAAATATATTTCTTTATTGATTTCAGAGAAGGAGGAGGAGAGGGAGATAGAAACGTCAATGATGAGAGAGAATTGATCCTACTGGGGGGATCAAGCCCACAACCCAGCATGTGCCCTTGGCCGGAAATGAACCTATGACCCTTCAGTCTGCAGGCTGACGCCCTATCCACTGAGCCAAGCAGGCTAGGACAAAATTTATATAATTTTTATGTGAGTTTTGATGGTTTGATATGTGTCCTGCATCATCTGTGGCTTCTTAACTCTGCTCAGGTCATGCGATTAGATAATAGGTTACCTTCTCTCTGTACATATTCTACATCCATGAATAACTGTTAGCCCAAATAAGTCCTGTTTCCTTTTAATTCTTCCAATCTCATTGACAGAAATTATTGGTTCTGCACTTTCATATATACTCAGACCTGATGTTTTTTACCTTCAACCTGAGTTCTTATGGTCATAATTTTTCAACATTATTACAGCAAAAGAAGAATAATACTTTCAATTCTGCCTTTAATGTACATATATAGAATTACATATAGTAACAAAGATCATCTTTTATTTTCTCACAATACGGAATAATAAACATTAGTTGACTTCAGCCTGTGGCATCCACTGTAACTTGCAGGAATAAGGATCTCATCAAATGTCTTACTAGGAAAACAAATATCCATGGTTTCCCACATTGCTCTCATAGGAAATCACAGGCTAGCACTTAATATGTTACAAGTAGTACAGTCACTCATTGCTTTTTGTGTAACTAGATGATACATTGCCAAAGTGCCAGTTGTTGAAGAGCATTGGCTAGTTTAAGAATTTACAGAAGATCAATTTGAATTACAGAAATTGGACTATCAAATATGGGTTAATAAAAAATGAAACAGATTAGTAGTGGTTTTTAATACAAACAAGCATACTCACATGCATACAGGATGGAGTGCTCACAGTGTGATTTAAAATGAGTGGGCGTGGGCAGATAAATCACTCTTCTTATTCAGCAGTGTCTATGTGAGGACTCTGGGTGGAATGTGGACAATGGAAATTAACTGATTTGTCTTGAACTTGTATGCCCCTATGCTTATTGAGATGGAAGCCTTCTTTATGTGCCTGGGGTGGTGCAGGAGATTAGGAGGGGCTGATACACTTGAAGTTATTGTCAATATATTCTCAATACAGAATCATTGGACATTTTATTCTCACTTAAGGACTGTGTTGTTAGCTCATTTATCTCTTGCGTAATATCTGTTTCCTACAGAAGAAGAAATGGGTTTATTTTTAATTTTTACTGAATTTATTGGGGTGATGTTGATTAATAAAATTATATATGTTTCAGATGTACAATTCTATAATACATCATTTGTATATTGTATTGTGTGTTCACCAGCCCAAGTCAAGTCTCCTTCCATCATCATTTATCTCCCTTATGTCCCCCCACACACACACACTCCCTTTTTCCCTCTGGTAATCACCACACTGTTGTCTGTGTCTAAAGAGGTTTTTTGTTTTTGTTTGCTTAACCTGAAAAAGGTGAAGGGATTAAGAAATGAGTTTACTTTAAATTATAATCTCTGCTCCATCAAAGCATAGTGATTTACTTGGGCACATTTACATCACACTATACTTAAGAGTTTTATCCAGTAGTTAAATGAGATTTTTAAACCTAACTTCGTTTTATTTTAAATGATATGTTTGAATTTCCAGTCATGCATTTTCTTCCCATATACTCCTCAGATAAAGGGAAAGCACCTATTTTCACCATCTAAAAGAAGCATTTTCCTCGAATTGCAGCTGTAAGCCTCGCATTCATGCGCAGACACCAGCTTATTAATTCAGCATCATCTATTTCAGTGTAGGCAAGATGGACATTAGCCTGAGCTAACATTCACGTTTTCATGGTGGGCTCTTTCTTTGTAAAATTTCTGCAGAACTTCAGGCCCAGAAAAATCTAGGGTTTTCAATTCTCACACCTAAAAATACTTTAAACAGAGATGGGTTCAGGGTTGGAAAGGCAGTTAAGTTGATCCGGACATTTCATGCCTAGTTTCTTAGTCAAAGGCAAAAAAGCAATCCTTACTGTCAACTTTTGTCTCCAAAAACTCCCCTACCCACAGTGATCTGTGCTCTGTCCAGGAAGCTCTGCTCCTTAGAAAACAAACTAAATCAATTCCAGTGTGCCCTAACAGAAAACTGTCCTTCTTCCTGAGGATGCCAGGTTCCTGTCAGCTACTTATTATTCTAGACCCTTACGTTTTCAGCCCAGTAAACAGAATTAATATTCACACCCCCCCCCAATCCAATCCAAGCATATTTGTAGACTTTTACTTTTCCTTTCTCATTGAAATCAAACAAAATAGCAACAGCTTAAACAGTAAAACGCTATTGGCATAAAACTATCTATGTAGACCCCTGTCTATCATTTCAAAAATGTAAAGCATGCCCATGATTTTAAAATAAGTCAATTACTACTAAAAGTCTATAATGAAAGAAAGCTTACTCAATGCGCCTCTCAGTTGCACTCCCCATAGACTAACCCATTTTAGCCTCTTTGTGTGTGTGTGTGTGTGTGTGTGTGTGTGTGTGTGTATGTATGTATGTATATATGAAAATTAAAATTTTTCTTTAGGATCTAGGTTGGCTGGGACATCTGCTGAGGGAACTTG
This sequence comes from Eptesicus fuscus, assembly GCF_027574615.1. NCBI lineage: Eukaryota > Metazoa > Chordata > Mammalia > Chiroptera > Vespertilionidae > Eptesicus > Eptesicus fuscus. The sequence continues at coordinate 60,775,895 of NC_072478.1, read as the reverse complement.
GTTGACCTTGGCTAAGGTTATTCATATAGTGATGTTATCTTTCTAGGTTAGCTTAGAACATGCTGTTCTAGTATGGTCTCAGTTGGTTGACTCAACTACCCTTCACGGGTTTCTCACATACACAACTTTCTCTTAGTCCTACAGCCCACTAGCCCTGTTCTCTTGATATAGTCTCTTATTGAGAAGTTCAATGACATTTTTTCTTATTCTTTTATTTATGTCCTATACAACTATTAATCTCTTGGGAAGATTTTAGAGTACTTATTTATTGTTTATCCCTTTTCCCTTTATCCTTCAAAATGTTAATGTTGTGCTCCTCATGTTGGTAATTTCATGTTTGTCTGAACATGGGCTATTTTACTATGAACACTCATTTTTTTCAATTATGGAAAATTTTCCTGTGTTGTGTCTTTGATAACTTCCCTCCTTCTATTTGCTCTGGTATCTCTTTCTGCACATCTCAATTACTTGGATATTAGACTTCCTGAATTGGTCATTTAAGTATTTTACCTAATTTTAAATGTCTGTAATTTTTCTAGCCATTCCCATTAACTTATACTGCATGGATGGCCCTCCAATTAACCCATTTTGTTATTGGCCTGCTCTTCAACATTACTCCCTCACAAACCTAATGTTCCTAAATTCTAAACCTTTCTATTTCGGTATTGTTTTAGAAATTAAATTCCAATATTCTTGCCTTACACTGGAAACATTGTGAACTGAATTCTGTGCATGGTTGAGGAGATAAATCTTTTCTTTATATTCACTTGCAGATTCATGCCATCCTTCCTTCATTATCCTTTTGGATGTAAAGCCATCTTCCATCTGCCATGTATCTGTCAAAATATATATTGTCTTCTCTCCCAATATCATTGACCTTATTGATTTAGACTTTTTAAAAAATTCCTTTACTATCATTTCAATGGTGTCTAAAAAGGTAATTAAATAATGTGTCAAGTTTAACATGTGTAACTGCAGTGCAACCTGCTATTTTTCTTATTAAAGTTTTCATTATGTCTCTTTTTAAAAAAATATTTTTATTGATTTCAGAAAGGAAGAGAGAGGGAGAGAGAGACAGAAACATCAATGATGAGAGAGAATCCTTGATTGGCCATCTTCTGCACGCCCACACTTAGGATTGAGTCTACAACCAGGCACATGCCCTTGACTGGAATTGAACCCTGGGCCCTTCAGTCTGCAGGCCCATGCTCTATCCACTGAGCCAAACTGGCTAGGGTTCATTATGTCTCATTTAGATTATTCTAATTGTGTCTTGAATGCATTCCTTTTTCACAGTGTTTCATTCAATCCACCTTTGGCCTTAGAATGGGATTTTTGTAGCATAATTCGGACCATTAACTTTCCTGTTTTAAAAAATGTTTGAATACAAATTCATACATTATCATCGAATATCATTAAAGTTTTTCCTCATAATCTGATCAGAAACTCCTGTCATTTACATACCATTTTCTAAAGCACTCATGATTTCTCTTCATTCCTAAATGCTCACTGTATGTTGTCAGTTCTGTTCCTGTCTTCATACTATTGTCTTTAAAAAGTCTATCTTTTCCACCTCTGCTGGTGGGAATCTCATCCGTGCACAAGTCTCCAGACTTTCCTGATTCTGTAAGTAAGCGATTTTAAACCGATGTGTTGCGAGAAGTTTTAAAACATGTAATATCTGACTATAGTCAGGGGCTCTGACCTCTTTTCCCTTGGCTTCTCAAATTTCAAAAAATGACAACAGCCAACACAGCAATAGCCCTCCAGTGTGAATGAATTAGAATTATACCTACTATTTTTTGTCAGATCAGCAAAAATAGGGGTTTTTTTGGTGTGCTATAGAATTTTAGTAATTAGTTTGTGTGCCATAAAGTGAAAAATGTTGAAAATCCCTGCTGTAAGTAATATATATTTTCCCCATTCCCTGCTTTTGTTTCACTTGTTTAGCAACTTTATGGTAGATTTCATTGTGGTACAATGTGAAGTTTCATGGATTGATTACCTCTTTATCTCCCCATAATTTTCTTAGGAGCAGAGGCAGTATCTCTTTATCATACATTCACTTTATTTTCTTATCAAATGTCTTGTGCATGGGAGCTGCCTCATAACTGTTAGATTAAATCTAATGTTCTTCTTCTTTGTCTGCCCAACAATACGTAATACTTGTATATTCCATGTGAAACCCACTGTCTTTCAGGCCTTTATTTTTGTGATTCCCACTACTGAAAAGTTCATGATGTACGTTGTCTCCATTAATATTTATAGATGGCTAGTATCCAGAAATTCTCTTCTGCTCACCTATATATCAGTGGTTCATAACAAATTAGGAAATGGGTTTGATTTAGGCATGCATATATTAACACTTAGACAGCATCTGTGACTGGAAAATTATGTTAGCTTCATGCAGGGAGGTCATCTCAATGCTAAGAATAGTCAAATACGGGCTAGTGCTTTTGCTAGCAAATATATAGCTCTCTTTTATGAAGATAATAAACAGCAAGTTAGACTAATTCATTTGTGTTGCAGAGTCAGTTCAATGTCAGTGTGCAGACAGATTCTTACTGCCACAGAATATCTTATACACAGAAACAATCCTTGATCCCAGTGTTCCTTGAATGCTCTGTTACTAAATAGTATAATAGCATTATTAATTTTAGAAAGTCAATTATAGGCTTATAAACACAATATTTGAAACTGGAAAGTTCTCAAGGAAATATGCTGGAGGATGGTGACCTTCAATGGCATGGATAGTAATTTGAACTATTCAAATGAAACCAGTTGTTTTAGGAAGAAACAAACAAGATAAAAGCTAAGGAAGTTTAGAGAAACGATATTCTTGAAAAAAGACATCCTAGTATGTTCTCCTCAAAAGAAATTCATGTGAAATACTAAGTTTACAAAAACAAGTAAAAATCTGAATGAGAAGAATTCCATCTTCCATGGGGAATCTCAAAAAAATGATGAAATATTTATAGCATAGCTAAACCATCCTTGGAATTGAGGATGAAGTGGAATTAGAAAGGTAGAAAAGAAAGTAGATTCTTCACTCATAGAAATCATCTTTAGGTATTTGCAAAAGTTATTCTAAAACTTTGGTACTAATTCAAGACATGGGGAGAAAAAGAAGAGATTTATGTGCCTTTTATGGAGTCACTTTTACTCATGCTCAGCCTTGACATTATTCTTTTCTTTCAATTGCATGGATATATCTTGGGATGAATAAATAATTTGCAAATATACGAGTCAACAAAGTAAGAAATGCAGAGTTGCAGACTGATAATGGAAATTACAGGGGTTATAAAATATCATATATTGTGTTGGCATTACGGCGAAAGGAATATGGGAAGTTATAAATAACCCACATCATCTTCTAAAGGACTGCTTTTTAAATATTCTTTGTGGAAGCATAACTGATAAAAGTCTAGTCATTTTTCATGTGAAATCATTCTTCTCAATAAGCAACTTACTAAAGTGAAAAACCAGAACTAGACAACAGTGGTGGTGTTTCATTCAGTACTTCTGAATGAAATGTCATATCCTGTCTACAGTCTCATACATGAGTAAAATAGGGAATAGCTTTTAATATAAGGTGTTACACAACAATAGTATAAAAGTCTATAAAAATAATACTTAGATCACAGAATAAAACGAAACTGCAAAGGCAGAAAACATATGATATTGCCAACTTATTTTGATGGTTATAATTTATGAAGTATTTTCGAGTACATTATTCAACTTAATTGTCTTAAGAACTCTATAATCTGGCCACACTTATTCTTCATTTACTGATACAGATAACTAACATCATTAAATGAATTGCCTAAAGTCACAGATTGTTAGATCTTTTGAATTTTAAGTCAAGTAGTAAAATGATTAGTCTAGGAAAAGGCAAAAACAAACAACAACAAAAAGATGTGGGAGGGAATAGTATCTGCTATTTACAAGAAAAATTTAGGGGTTACACTTATAATGTGACTTTAGCCACTGTGCTCACTGTGACACAGAAAGAAACAAGGTGTCAGGGAACACATAAAAAAATATATATTCTCTTTAAGGAACCTCAGGGTTACAAAAACAGTTTAATAGTATTCCTGATTATAAATTATTTATATAACATTCTGCAAAGTAAAGGGAAGCAACTTAGCCAAATTGCATGTTGAGCGGTAAGAAAGTTGGTGCAAATGATGTCTTCTAACCTCTACTGGAAGCTTAAGGTGAGAGGGACCAGGGTTGAGGAGTGAGATGATTAGAGCAGTTTATTTATTCAACACACACTTCCTAAATCATCCAACGAAGATCTCATGAATAGTACCTTGACTAACATGATTCAGCTAGGATCTTAAAGTATTGAATCCCAACATCAACATTAATGTATCATTTTGTCTACTAACTATTTATTGTAGCTTTCAGAGAGGTTAAAAACTAGTGAAATTGGTTTCAAAGTGGAAAAGTTGTTCAGAGAAAGTGTGTTGAAAATTGTTTGGCACATGAAAATACTCTCTGATCTACTAGTCACTCCACCTGTTTTCTTCTTTCAAGGAAATACTTGTCAAAACACTTTCTCTGTGGATAAAGATGCCTAATAATTGTATATTTTGTAAATATGTAAGTAAACTAAGCATCCCAAATAATTCATCTGCTCCACAATCAACTTTCTTTATCCATTTGTAAACTTAATTTTCTGAAGTTCGTTGCTACTTGCAAAAATAGTTTAGCCCTGAAAATGAAATCCACTAAATGTAAAAATTTTCTGAACTTCTTTCCATTAAAATCTTTTCAGTTACGTTAAACCAGTTTTTAAAAAACATTTGTGGTTTTGTTTCTAATTGTTTCTTCATGAGAGAAATTGATCATTTGAGCCTGCTTTAAAAACTTGCCTTAGCAATATATATTTACTTAAGCAGGTGTTCAAAATTAATTCCATTGTCATTATCAATGTGTCTAAAATATGAATTTTCAAAGAGTAAACACCATTGGTGTGTTTTTCTTCTAAGTCATGCTAATTAATGCATTTGGAAAAAATTCAGTAGCATGTATTTTTTGAGACAAGATGCTTCTTAAAAGTTATTCCAAAAACATTTTAACAGCAAAAAAAAAAAAAATCATTTATTTTCCAAATCCTTGAGCAAAATGACATTCCAGGAAGATGAACCATCTTAGACTGTGTTTTAAAAGATCACTGCCTCATAGATGAAAGGAGGTAAGCACTGTTCTGTTACTTTTCAGCAACCACATTGAGATTCTTTGGACGCAGCTGCTATGTTCCAATCCAGAGGATTATTTTACCCAGAAAGGCTGTTGAATATATGTTAATGGAAATGGTTTTATTTTCAGCCAAATATGTAAATATGTCCCCATTAAAAGTATTGAAAATAAAGGAAAGTATAGTGAAGAAAAAATAAATCATGTGTGTCTACTCAATCTAATTTTAATGTCCATTTATCTACTTTTTCTGTCTCCCTTTTCCTCTTTCCTTTCTACCTTTTTGTCTTATTTCTCAATTTCTATGTGGTGTAAAGAAAAATGATATTACACAGTTATGACCTGCTTTGTGCACTTAACACTAAATCATACGTTCCTTTCTATGCCAATAAATACAGATTTACATAATTATTTTAAAGGTAACAGATATTTCGTTGTGTGAATTTTCTTCAATATATTTAATTAGTCCTATCCTAAAGTATTCTTATTTTGTTTACTTTTTTCCAAAGTATCAACATAGTAAAGAACATTGTAAAGTTGGTGATTTTCTAACTGTAAATTTTAATAATAGAATACCTCGACACACATTTTTGAGTTTTTATTTTATCATGTTGATATTTAGAAAGTTTATATCAGTTCTACATTTCTGCTAACAAGCTATGAGAATGACTTATATAGCTTCCTTTCTATTGGTTCTTAGTCTCAAAATTCTGCCATTTTTAATTATTTTTCTTCTTTTTGAGTGTCGAAGGTTGCTTTACTAATTAGAAAGATTTAAAAAGATGGGAAGGACATTCTTTTTTAATTAAATGTATTGGGGTGACTTTGGCTAATATAATTACATAGGTTTAAAGTGTATATTTCTATAATACATCATCTGTATATTGCATTGTGTGTTCACCACCTAAAGTCAAATCTCCTGTAATTTTTAATGAATGCTTATTAGTGATTTTAATGTTTACTTTTGGTTCATGATAAAGTTGAAGTACTTTTATATCTTTTTGCTCATTTGTATTCCAGATTTTATTAAGTATTTGCTCATCTATTTATTTTTATTTTAACTGACTTATGTGATTTATATACTAAGGATGTTCAAACTTCTTTTATCTTATTTATTGCAAATTCTTTCTAATGTTTCATTTTTTTTTCCAATCTTGATTATGGTATCTTAGCCATTCATATTTAGTTCTATATGGTCAAATCCATTTTCTCTTCATATTTTCTGATATTGGTATACCTTTTGAAATGCATTCAGTGCAATCTAATAGATGGTTTTCTATGTTATTTTGCAAGCTAGTGGGGAGTTACTGAGGAAACATCAGAAATACCAAGTGCTGACAGCTGCTCCCCTAATTGACTATCCTCAGAGTGTTTCACAGCCTGCCAATATTTTTATTGATGGGGCTCAACTAAATAATCTATTTTCTTTCACTCCATTAACACATATATTTCCACAACACCCCCATGATTTTGGTTACTGTTATCATTCCTATCTTACATATGGAGAAATTAGGACATCACAAGTGAAGACATTTTACTAAGCTTGCATAGTAGAAATTTGCCAAGCTGAGCTTTGAACCCAATCTGTCTTATTTCAGAGTTCTCCCTCTTAACCCCTTCACCATTACTACTTCTTGAGTGAGTCTTGGCACTCTCTTTAATGAACTTCCCAGTAAGTTCCTTGTGTGACCCTGTGGTCAAGATGCATCCTTTCTGGAAGCTTGAACTGTTTATTTTAAATTTCACTTACTAGGATATGAACTTCATTTATGACCTTTTCCTGCAGAGAATGATTGCATTTTAAAGCTGCACTAATTTCCATGTTTCTAGCTACTGTTACAGGTGCACTCTAAGCTTTTTGTCTATCCTTTGACCAACAATTTTGGTCAAAGGATAGACAAAAGGACACTTAATGCTGGCTTTAAATAGAATGGCATTCTTTGATACACTGTTTGTCTATCCTTTGACCAACAATTTTGGTCAAAGGATAGACAAAAGGACACTTAATGCTGGCTTTAAATAGAATGGCATTCTTTGATACACTCAAATTATGTATATAAAAAGGTAGCTTTCCCCCAAACTTTAACTGCATAGTACATTTTATTATGCTTTTGATTAATTAATAATAATTGTGAGCAAGCCTTGGGCATATTTATCATTATTTCGTTTCTGCTTCTTTCAGACATGGCATTTGCATGGTGTAAACAAACCCACTGCACTGTCAGTACAGCATATACAGTCACCCACAGTACATGATACTTGATAATGATAATAAATGACTATATTACAGCTTTATGCATTTATTATACTACACAATTTATCATTATTTCAGAGTTACTCTTTCTACTTATTAAAAAAATTTTGCTGTAAACAGTATGCTGTGTTACCCTGGCAGCAGCCTCATCCATCTCATATTTGAGGTCTCTCTTGATCGCATCATGTTCTCTTGCACTAGATTTAGTCTCATGTTGTTTTGTGCAGTACATGTTGTACAAACTCACAGCCTAGCAGCAATTGGCTAGACCATACAGCCTAGGTGTGCAGTAGGCCATACCATCTAGGTTTCTATAATAACACTCTATTATGTTCACACAATGACAAAATCTATATATCTATACACCTAACTATATACCTCTCGGAATATATCACTGTACAGTGGTGTGTGACTGTATTACTGTTGTTATACTTCTATTTTGGGGGTAGATTATTCAATAAAGATAGTCAGTCTCTGTTTATGATCAAATATTTGCCATTAGACAGGAAACCATTGTAAAATGTTTTTGTATTATAACTTCCTGTTAAAACTAGGTAAGTTAAAATGGGATGTGTGTGTCTGTGTATGTCTCTGTGTGTTTCATACGTGTCAATGAAATTAGGTTTAAGTTGTATTTTATATGTGTGTTAAATAATTTGTTTATTAGTTTCTTACTCATTTTTAGTTTTTAATGGATTTCATTAGTTTTGGAGGAAAAAATGTATTCTAAGTGAATTCAATGATTTGGAACTAAGATTTATAGAAATCACTGTGTTTCATAAAAAAAATATTTCTAAAAGTGATTGCTAATCATTCCGAGACAAAAAGATTTGTCTTTTTATCATCAGGAATGACTTGCCATGTTTTGCTCTGAATACAACACCTGGGGAATATCATCTGAGGGTGACTTTGGTTGTGGTGCTTTTTAAGACTGCCTTTAATTGCTTTTGCATTGAGCTGTATTCATGAATGTGCATTCATCAAAGAATGAAGAGCAATGTGACATTTTCAAGTTTTACTAAGTCAACTAGCATCCGTTGCCATAGCATTCAGAAATGAGGAAACCAGAAAAAGGCAGAGCTGTTTTTCATTATGTGTTGAAAGATGTCAGCAGGATTAAAGTGTCAGAGCAAATAGAAAAGAAAAAAAAAAAAAGATGAAGAGAGAGTAAATTACTTTGCAAATGGTTATTAATGAAGATTAAAAAACAAAGCAGCCAACATTTTTTGGAAGGAGACAAGATATGAAAAATATGTATTTAAGGGAGGGATGTCTTTTGTAATTTTAAAAAGCATTTAAAATACCTAAACTTGCCCCTTCCTATGTAAAAAGATAAGTAATCTCTATGCACCTAATTTGGCAAGACTTCTCTACTAGGGAGTGGAGAAGGCTGATTTTCTGCCTTCAGATGAAAAAAACAGTCTGAGAATAATTTTGTGCCCTTAAAATAGCCTTTGAGTGAAATTAATATTCAAGCATGTACTTGATAATTAGGTCTGAAACTTTGTAAATATGTATAATGTTCAAAAATAAAGATCCAGTGTTATTTAAATATGGCATCTTCATAACCTGACCTCATAATTCCTTGATTCCTCAGTGCCTATGAATTTTGATAATGATACAATATTAATGGTATAAACAGGCACACATTTGGTGTCATCACTATTCCAATCTCTCCCTCTTCCAAAATCATGATTTCTGAAATTTCCTTCCCTGATCTCTACTTACTAATCTAAGGTGTCTCTTTTCTCAGAAGCTGAATCTTGTCCTCAGTTTATCAACAACCCAGAGACTTGACCTTCTTCCATATTTCTACTTGACTTCAGAATCTCCATGATCTTTCTATCGTAACTGCCCCTCAATCCCTCAATCTTCTTCCTAATCTCTGATCACTGCTGGAGAAAGCTAACAAAAGAGGATACATTGCAAGTCCAAGATACTTAATCCCACATAGGTCTGCATCGCTACTAAATTAACTGGGATTTTTCAGTTTCAATATTTTCCCTCTCAAATGTTTTCAAGTATCCTCAATTTTAGCCTAAACTCCAAATGCATTCGGAAAGTATTCTATATTCTTGCTATATATTTACAATTAATGTTAAATAAAATGGTGTCCCTCAACTTCTCTGAGTCACCTAAAAATGTATCTTGGTTGTCACTCACTTTTTTTTTTTTTTTCATTTTCTATCTCTCTAAATGAACACCAGACTCTCCATCCAGCTCTTAATTTCATCTTCTTTCTATGTCAAATTGGAACTAGGAATCCATTCAATATTACTATAAGACTTTTTTCAAGAAACCTTAGCCATTTTAAATTATCCCTTTAATATTATGGTTCTGATGGAACCAGGAATTAGTAACTACCCGAAGCCAAATTTTTTTGTTTTGTTTTGTTTTAGTAAATACTGAATTAACAATAAGTAAGGAAACAAACCTCTCCTCAGTGGAGATACTAATTGGAATGGTGATCCCATATCTTTTGTTTTTTATAATTAATAAGACTACAAATAGTAGATCACATGAATTGTTCAAACCTTTCTTTACTGAAATAATACATCAATTAGAACATTGTTCACACACAAAAACCTCTCATGATAGAAATATGCTTCATTTTTTCCTATAATTAGAAAAAAATGAAACTGAGAAAGGGGTTTCCCTAGACCAAAGGGGGGAAATGTGCCCCCAAATAGATGAAAATAAACTTTCATCTTGGAATTTAGTGTTAATCTCAGTGAAGTTTATTGTCAATAATAAAGTTTTTCAAATGCAGCAAATACGATTATGGAATGATGACGCAGCCAAGTCTTTATTTGCCATGTCAATATTAAGATAGGAGAACATCTGAGATGAAAATGTCAGACTCAGATGACATGGTGACTCACAAGGCAGAATTAGAAAAAAAAAAAATGGACTACTAGTAACTTTTGCCAAACTGCCCATGGCACTTCCCCATCTGTATGTGTAACTGCATTCAGCTATTGTAAAGTTTCTCTTCACAGTCCTGGGAAGTGCTATGACAGTAATGAGGAAGATTGATAGCAGACTCCATGCCTCTTTGTTAATCACATTAAGAATGCTGCTTTGTACTCTCTCACGTTGTGTGTGGAACTATATATGCCCACCACATCGTATTGAAAACTTTCATCCTATTACCCATCTGCTGCCAGTAAATGATCAGTTTAAATGCAAAAGTGGGTATGGGGGTGTGAAGTTCATATTTGCCAAGCACACCATGTTTCTAGTCCTCATGCCTCTAATCACCTTTCAGGAAATGAGAGAACCTCACACATACCACACTTTGGAATGTTTCTTAGGGGGTCTAAATAATATTTTACATAACTTGAGTTATGTGATAATGACAAGCATATCTCCAAACATTACGATTGGTCATTTTAAACACATTGATTTCACATAGCATCTGTTACTTGTTTTCATCATAGAGTGTATGATGAAATTCAGTTCTAGAATTTGGAATGTATGAAAACATGTTTTACTTCCATTTAGCTGGAAGAGTTTCTTATGTCAGACTCCAACCTCAACAGAGATAAATAAAAGCCCTTAGATATTGCAGCAATAGGAACAACTAGTGGTGAGTACATTTAATCAGGTAGGGAGATCAATTTTATCTTTTCAGTTACTTCGTGAACATTGGCATGTTTTAAAGAGGAAATTGCATTAACATAATTAACCATTTATTTCCCTTTTAATTACTTTCATGGATTAATTTGTAAATATTCTAATCAGTTTTTGTCTGGTGTCATAAGATAAGGGCAATACCAAACTTATTTTTCTGAATAAAAATAAAATTTTGGATAATAGACTTTTTTCAATGCTCTTGGAAATAATAAGTAATAATAAAATAATTCTACAACAAAGATACTATCAGCCATACCAATACATTGTTTATTGGGAATATTTCACAAAGACTAGATCTATATCTACATTGAAGGAAAATTATTAAGTTCACTAGAATAGTTACCATCTTCCCACAAGGTGGGATGGCCATTTGGAACTGGTAAACAGCATAGTACAATTGTCATGTGGAAGGGATCAGTAGACAAGGTATCTGGGTCAAATCCTGGCTACATCCCTTTTCAGGTATGTGATCTTGGGTGAGTTATTTCCTCTGTAAAATGATGCTAAAAGTTGTGCCTGACCCTTAGGTAGGACTGTTGTAAATATTAAATACACAAATCAGAAAGACTTTACTTCTATACATGTACTATCCTGTTTAAAATTTTATGAATAAAACTGTATACAACACTAGGTGAGTCATGATGGAACCCTAAGAATATAACCTTGGTAGAACTATAGAATATCCTTGGAAGAAATCCACAGCTTGGAAGAGATCTACAGTCTGGAGAAGCATAACCTAAGACAATGGTCGTCATAACCTAAGACAATGGTCGGCAAACTCATTAGTCAACAAAGCAAAATATCAACAGTAAAACGATTGAAATTTCTTTTGAGAGCCAAATTTTTTAAACTTAAACTTCTTTTAACGCCACTTCTTCAAAATAGACTCGCCCAGGCATGGTATTTTGTGGAAGAGCCACATTCAAGGGGCCAAAGAGCCGCATGTGGCTCGCAAGCCGCAGTTTGCCAACCATGGACCTAAGAGAAAGAGCCTATGTCAAGAAGGAGAATCAAGCCCTTCTTAATGTATGCAAATGCCTCACTGACTACCTTACTGGTGCGCATTTTCCATATATGGCTAACTTTCTCCTTTGAGACTACAACCAGGCTTCATTCTTTCTCCTAACAGGGATGGGTGTATTCTCAATGAAATGCAACCCCATTTAAACTTGGATGGAAGGATGTCATATCAGAAAACATAATATTTGTATGTTAATAAAAGATCAACCAATTGTATATGTAAGAAACCAAACTATTTTAGATAAGGTACTTCACTTTCTTTCTTTTAGAATAGATAACAAAGAGTTAACACTATTATTCTCTAAGAATTTAGAAACAGGGGCCATTATATCACCAATGAGATACTTCCAAATAGTTATCTGAGAGTCAATAAAATTTAAGTACAGACTTCAAAGAGGCAGTAATTGCTAATCATTACTTTGATGTAGAATCTCAACTATTATAGCAGTAAATAATCCTCCTTCCTATTTTGGCAATTTAGTGCATGACCCTCTTAGTGATATTTTCATAGTTAAGAGGGAATACAATAGACTTTGTATCTAAAAACACTTTTGATAGGTACATTGAACTATATACTTATTTTCATTATAAACTTGGCCCCACAAATTAGATCAGAAAAAAATAACAGTTATTTAGGGTGCTTGGTAAACTAATATTATTGTTTAGGAATAATAGGAGTTTGGCAATGAAGAGAAGACACTAAAGACAAAGCAACATTTGGAGAGGTAATAGTATATATATATATATATATATATATATATATTTTCATGGTACTCATGGTATTCATGGTAGCAGGGTAAAAAACAAAGTGGTTTTAACAGATGGCAAAAATAAAAAAGAGTAATATTATTATGATCATATTACTAATACTGTACTATGACCAAGTTAATACTAAAACTTCACTGTGACAAATGACAGTATACATAGGATAAGACATAGGCTGAGAAAATGTATTATAGCACAACAGTATTTTTAAAAGTTATTGAAAATCTTTTAAAGGATATGATTAGGCAATACACAGAAGATAAAAATATGAATTACAGGTCAACAGATGAAAATATTTTTAAAGATGGCAAGCATTTGGGAAATCTCTTATATGATATGTCTATAACTACTTTTTGCAAGGAAGTATGTAATATCTATTCTAACTAAAATTTATACCTTTTGATCTAGGGATTCTAATTCAATTGCCTTATTGTTTGCAAAAGTTACATCATAAGATAAGTAATTGATATTTTATTATTACAAATGGATTACTCTATATAGTACTAAAATATACAATTTATGAATCCATGTTAATAATAAGGCTATAAAGCTTAATAGGAAGAAAATAATATTAAAGATTAAAATAAATTTAAATAACTTCCTGGAAGTAAATTTTAAGATGATTTTAACATAACCTATTTGGGGGAGGTTCTTGTAAAACCTTGTTTAAGTTCTTATCTTGTAGCATGTATGGATCCATAACTTTATACATTCTATACACTCATTAAAAATAAAGTTAAATTTTGGAGTGGCCACCTGTAGAATAGAAATAGATGTAGAGTTTCAAATATATGGAAGAAAACAAAACATGCATCTAGATCAATCCAGAATAGGTTAAAGAAGGAAAATTTTTAAAAAAGAAAGAAATTATAAGCAAAGAGTAAACAAATGAATAAAATGCAATAATAACAGTTGTTATGTGACTATAATTTTGAATACCTTAAATTGCTTACTAAAAAGAAACAATGAAGTAAGAAACGTCTATTCAGTGAAACAATGAAGTTGCAAACATCTATTAATTAAGTATAAAAAAGAACTATTGATATCTGACGTATATTGGTAGATACTGCAGGACTGGCACAATTATAATTTAGTAGAAAGACAAATGGGCCTTTTGTCCTGGCTCTGACACTTATTTACTTAACACATACAATTCAAGGAATACACTTTAACCTATATGAATCTCAAATGTGGGGTGAGAAGAGCAACCTCCCCTATAGCGTTTAAGATAAATTTCAGATTGTACATCATGACAAATGAGGCCTTTATGGCTTTTCATGTGGCCTCTTTTGGGTCATATCCACCACTTTCCGTCCCAGTGACACCTGTGTTTTACCCAGAAAAACTATGTGTACTTAGTCCCACATCCTCTCCACTGTGGATTTCAGGACTCCTATGTCCACTCAATTCTTTAAGGGAAACCACAGTGCTGGAAACAACTGCTGAAGAAAGAGAACCTAGGGCAGCCCATGAAGAGTGTGACCGCTCATTTTTCCAAAGAGAGGCACATAGATCAGCAAATCTGGTAGTGACTTAAACAGGGAACTATGCCTAAGAAGGAAAATGGTGACGTGCTATCATTCATATATTATTTCTCCAGAATTTGAATGAAAAATGTTAAGATAGGCATATAGTAGCAGAAATAGATAAGAAACAGAGATAAAGAAAAGAGAATGATCATATTAAGAAAACTAGAAAGAGAGTTCATTTCCTTTCACTTAATTAAAACTAAAAATACTAGAGTTAATTGTGCTCTCTCACACCTTATTAGAAACAGATGTTTTAGAACTCTCATTTGAAAAAAAAAATGTTAGTATAGATAATATAAAAATATAATGAATAGAGTTGACAGGCTAAATTGTTCTTTTTCTTTTGAATTACTTTTTTAAGAAGAAAGTATGTGACTTTTAAGGAGAAAGTATGTTTTAATTGGAAATTTTCTCAAGCTAGAGAAATTACTTAGAAATCCTATTTACCTAAAAGCAAAAGAACCTTTCCACATTTACTAGTATGATTCTCTTGTGTGTTGTTCTGAAGGTTTTAACAATGTATTGATTTTATAAACTGAGGTTTAACTGCACTAACTTAATTTTTCCCTCAATTTTTGCCTCAAACTTGATTCCCCCATTTCCTGATAAAATTTGGAAATTTGGCTCTTCATACATATGACTTCTAAGTGAGAATTTTATGGGTAAGGGGGGAGCAGGAGGTTATGAAAATAATGGATCATAAGAAATACAAATTGTTATTAAAAATAAAATAATTCCTTATTTAAGAGTAGGAGCATGTCTTTTGTGCCTAAAGGGAAATTAGACCTTAACATAAATCTAGTTTTTCCTTGGAACTAGCAGTTTAGAAAAACCAAGGAATACCCAAAAACACATATAGAGGTTAACCCAGCTAATATTTTATGATATATTTTACTTTGTTAAATATGCTAGAGCTTCTCTAAGTCTCTGGTGGTGGGTGTAGCAGCTGCAGTGGTGGTGGTGGGAATATTGGTCTGATAGTTCAGAGCAGATTCCTTTCCCATGGATATGAAAATAGAAAGCAAAGGAGGCAGGAAGCAGCAGTGAATGCAACAGTTAAAACACAGCTTGTCATGAAAAGGAGACTGGGAGGGGGTGAGGGAGAGAAAAAACTAGAGAAGACAGGTCATGTAAACCATGAGCCAGGAAGTGAATTCTTTAAAATGATACTTTCCAGAAGCAAATTCTTAGAAATGTAGGTCTTTCCTCCCCCTGCCCCCTTATGCTATTACTGTTGGAATGAGGAATACTTGGGGACCGGATGAGAAAAGGTCAGAAGTCACTCAATTGTAATTTTATGCAGGATATAATGGCTCTGCTTCAGTTTTAACATTAACCGCCATAAGCCAATGAAAGACAGTTCTCCTTCTTATGAATCACCATTGCCAACATTTCCAGAGTTTTATTGTTTGGGTAATTAATCTCATCTTAATGCCTTGGTTTCTATTTTTTAATTCTGCTTTTAGTTTAGAGTTGCTGGGAGGAGGTGAGAGGGGGCTGTGGAGTGGGGGCATTGGAAGTTGTTAGGCATAGCTGCTGCTTGGGTCTAAGCTAAAGGAATCAAAGTGACTTAATAATTTCCATTATCTGAAGAAGTTGGTCTGTTTTGTATCTCAATGTCTAAGAAAAAATAATTTTGGGCCAGTAGGCATAAAGTCTTTCAATTTTTAAAACCTAACATATGCTAATCCAGAGTTCAGGTTAGCTTCAAGACCTTAGAGGCAAGATTGCAAAGTGCTTGTTTATACCATTGTACATATACACAAACATATATTGCACTCTCTTCAGTAATGAAAATCATGTGTCAGGCATATAACTGACAGATAAACTTTAGTGTTAAGAAGCAATTAATGAAATATATGTTTTATTTCCAGCAGTATGTATGTACGTACGTATGCACATATGTATGTATGTATGTATGTATGTATGTATGTATGTATTTGCAATTGCCGTAAGCCAACAATTCACCAGCATGCAAGCCTAGGAAGCTACCGCCATTAACCAAGCAGCTTGAGTTAGGATATTAGAAATATTTAAAACTATGAAATATTTCAGAAAATAGTGGGAACAGGATGAGGGAAAATACCACTTTTATGTTAGCCTCAATGATGCCTCACTGTATGAACTGCAGTTGAAAGCAAAAATGTGTGCTTGCTCAAGTTGCACAACCTCTTAATGTAAGTTTTATCATAGCAAATTCCCTTCACTTTGAAATTCCCTTAGTGTGACTGATTTTACCCATTAGATAAAATACGTTACAATTTCAGGCACTTGACATACAACTATGTCAAATGTACAGAGTATAAATTAAATGCTTGTCTGTGTATTCAAGAGGAAAAACACCTGCTCAAGGGATTATTAACATCCTTTTAAAAGAAAATGTTTGTTCTTTGCTTTGGATTTATACTATCTTAAAAATCTTCTATAGAAATACACAATCAAAGGGAAAAAATGCCAGGTAAATAAAATTATTCATATACCCAGAGGACATTTTGCTCTTTGCATGGTGTGGATGAAAAAGGACCAGGTACTAAACCTGACACACTCTGGGGAAGCCAGCAGGGGGGACCTACAAACTCAGATTCTAAGAGAAACCATATAGGATGATCTGAACATAAGACTTCCTAACTAAAAGCGATTCCTGCTGGGTAGTCTTATCTTAGGCCTGTAGCTTCCTTGGCAAAGGTCAGTCTTAACATTAACTGAGCCTGTGTATTGTCTTTTTGCATCTCAGATAACATACATTTGGAATGTCAGAGTCATCCCCTTTTCCAGATCCCAGCGTATACTCACTGCACCAGAGCAGAAGACCACAGAACCCCTCACTGTTATCTTGTTCCTGACATACCATCTCTATGTGCTGTAAATGGTAATTAACAATCCTGTTCCCACCAATGTAAAAGAGGTATGTGTCTCTCTGTTTTACTCTTCATCCAGTCTCAGAGATTTTTTTTTGCCTAGGTTTCTTCCACCACTTAATCGGTCACCAATGGGTATCAGGTAACCCACCTAACACCTCCTCTTTGGATTCTTCTTTATAAAATAAGCTGTAAAACTGCCATTCTCAGGAGCATTTTCTCAATCCATCAAAATGTTGCTTCTGGCAATTGTCATCAGTTTGGCTCAAATAACTCATTACAATTCTCTACAGGTTGCACATTTCTTTCATTGGCAATGGTTCGATTCTATATTTTAACATAAGTTGTTATTCAGTGGTGGTATCTTTAAAGCAAAGTCTCTACCCAAAACACGAAATTGCTCAGAATTTTAGGAACAATTTTTAGTAATTCAAGAATCAAAGAGCTATTATCTTTAATAAATTGCATCCCGCCTGGGCTTTGGTTCAGACTGCCCAGAGAAATTCCGCAAATGAGAATATCCAAATAAAATAAATATAAGATCCAGTAAAAATATTCTCTTGCAAAATATAACTTTACTAAGTTTCTTTAAAATATTGACCATTAATTTATCATTTCAAAATAAATTTCATTAAAATAACAACATATGATCTTGAGTTTCTTCAACTGTAGAATTCCACAGAAATAATTTTCACTCTATATTTACTAACAGCGTGTTCTTTCAGGACCACATTGTATGGGAAGAAAAACACCTTTTTCCTTCTCTCCTTCTAGGTTCTTGGCTGGGTTTTTGTAACAAAAGACGGGTTAACAAAAGAAAAGCATACTTTTAAATATAAGTTTTACATGAGACAGGAACCTTCATAAGGGTATGAAGACCTGAAGAAATGGTCAAACCTGAACACTTTTTAAAAAATATATTTTATTGATCTTTTACAGAGAGGAAGAGAGAGGAATAGAGAGTTAGAAACATCGATGAGAGAGAAACATCGATCAGCTGCCTCCTGCACACCTCCTATTGGGGAGGTTCCCGCAACCAAGGTACATGTCCTTGACCGGAATCGAACCTGGGACCTTTCAGTCCACAGGCTGACGCTCTACCCACTGAGCCAAACTGGTTAGGGCAGACCTGAACATTTTTATGCCAGATTTGATGACAAGTGGAAAGTTGGGGGGAAATGTGACATAAGACTATAAAGGTAAGAGCTAAGTGTAATAACCAGGGGTCACTTAGCAAGACTTGGTGGGTTCAGATTCCTCCCAGTGTCCCTCAGTCTTTAGAAGAATGGATGCTCCTTTCCTCTGGG
Source organism: Eptesicus fuscus (assembly GCF_027574615.1). Classification (NCBI taxonomy): domain Eukaryota; kingdom Metazoa; phylum Chordata; class Mammalia; order Chiroptera; family Vespertilionidae; genus Eptesicus; species Eptesicus fuscus. The sequence goes on along the minus strand of NC_072478.1, from coordinate 60,757,321 downwards.
TATAGAGAGGGCACCTTGCACATACAGTAAGGGTCCTATGATCTACTCCAGGGTAGAAGGTCAGGGAAGTCCTTCCAGTACCTGGCTTTTCTCAATTTCCTTCCGCTTAAAATATTTAATATGCCACCGTGACATATCTGGGGGTAGTGTGTCCTGAACCCCATCAATGTCCCCGTGGAAACTGCCGGTGTGTGAATTTCAGAAAATAAAAGTTAATTAGACAACTAGTGACATTGACCTCATTAAAATATTTGAGTATTTGTCACAGAAAGTGATACCTCAGTGAGTTCATCAGAGCACAAAACAGAGATAGTGTTCCCTTAATTGGATCCAAGTAACTGTGAAGGACAAATTTCAGTGGATGTCGTTTAGGAGAAATCTGGATGTTGTAAGAAGGATTAGACTTGGGCACTGAACCAAATAGTCTAAAAGCTGTGAAAATTGGAAACAGGAATTATGTTATTAGAATATGTTAGTGAGCATAACGTAATGCCCATGTGAACGTAAGTGTTTCCCCAGTATTCTCCGGGGTGTCTGCCTCACCTGCATATCTCTACAGTTGTTACAAAAACAGTCTGTCAATGGTTAAAGCAGACTGAGAAAGAGCAGCCCTGACTCCTCTGGCTCATTTTCCAAATTACCTTTGTGCAGCAGGGAATGACGCTTGCTTTTAACTCAGTGGCTGTACAACAAACATATTCCTCATGGAAAACACGTGTTGGGGGTCATATTTCCTCATCTCGGCATGTGTCAGTCCTCTTGGAAAAAAACAGAAGAAAATGAAAGCAATTATTTCACCTCAGTTAATTTGTGAGTATCTTCAATAAGGCTTGAATTTCAAATTATACTTGTGTGAAGAATAAGTATACCCACACGTTAAAAGTTTGAGCTGGAACGAAGAGAGAGAGAGAGAGGGAAGAGAGGAAACAATGGTTCCATTTTTGGTTTTAGGTAAATGAAAAAAAAATGTAATGCACGGTTTGAGAAAATAAGCTGCTTTTTAGAACCGGACTCATTTTTGGGCAGGTTGCAAAACCATTTACTGATTGAGAAGTTTATACTTAAGTAACTAGACCTGAAGCAAAGCAATGCCCAGAAAGGGAGACATTTCCGAGCTATCTACTGCAGATATCCTCCCAGGTGGACTTTCCTTTCTTTCCTAACCAACTGTTCTATTTTTCTTTCAATGTTGTTTCACTTACTGAGTGGCCATTCCATGACAAACCCCATGCTAAGCCTTGTTTGATAAAGAATGGTAAAGTGGAAATCTTGGTCTAAAGGAATTTTTACTCTACTTGGGAAAATAAACACACATGAAGAAATACATGAATAATCATTGAGCCCCTGTTATATTGCAGTCACATATTTACACAAACTGTATAACTTGTGCATTGTAAAAATCCCTTGAGGTAAATGCTATGAAGACACATATTTTGAACATAAGGACAATAAAGTTCAAAGAGGCCCATAGTCCTACTACTAATGAACACCAGGCCTAGGATTTGAATCAGAGGATTCGCTCTCCACGCCACAGATCTTGGTTGTGTACCAAGCCCCTGGCCTCTGCTCTTCTCTCCATCTAACTTCTTTTACTACATTTCTCACTCAGTCCTTCCTCAATGAGGGATGAACTCAAGAATGGTAGAAGGGTGCTTGTGATGGCCCTACAGTCAGCTCAGAGGAATAAGCGAAGCAGATATTCACACAAGCCCCAAACGGGCAGGGATAGAGTCCCTGTGGGTCAAGATAAAGTCAAAAGGCACTTCCCTCAAATAAATTGTATAAAGACATTGCCTTGGCACAGGCAAAGCCCTTCTTCATCTTTAAGACTTTAAAAGCTTGCATGGCCTTTCTTTGAAATATAATTAAAGATAGTCAGGTGAGCCCTAGCCAGTTTGGCTCAGTGGATAGAGCATCAGCCTGTAGACTGAAAGGTCCCCATCTCATTCCCTCATTCCGGTCAAGGTCACATACCTCAGTTGCAGGCTCAATCTGATCCCCTGCCCTTGTTTGGCTTCTGTGGGAGGCAACCAACTGATATGTCTCTCTCACATTGATGTTTCTCTCTCTTTCTGCCCCTTCCCTTCCACTCTCTCAAAAAATCAATGGGGAAAATATCATCGGGTGAGGATTAACAACAACAACATAAAGATAGGTGAAATTAATGAGAGTCAAAGGCTCAAGTTCTTAATGTTATGTATTAGTTTATTGCATTTTTACTTAGCATATTATGTATGAATGTACTGACTGAATGAATACTCAGTAAGCAAAGAGGAAGAAAACAAGAGCTTCAAATTTAATTTCTGTAATGTGCTGGTAGTATTAAACCTTCCATATGATAGAGACATCTGATTTTTGTTAATATAAAGTAAGATTTTTATCATCTATTGGCCTTACTTGATATTAGGCTTATTGTACTGGAATTATTTGTATTTGAAGTCACAAGATATCTGTTTAATTCTGGCTTTTTTTTATAATAAGTGTGTGATTTGGGACAAGATATTTTAATCGCTATAATCTCAGTTTCAGTGGTTGAAAAGTGGGGATGGAATATAAATCTTACAAACTAACACAACTTTTAAATGAGGGGAGGTGAATAAAAATGCCTAGCTTAATAACCTTGGACCTAGACCTTAGTAAATGTCATATGACACTAGTAGTAGTTTGCCCAGTCAGAAGGCCTTGGGATTCAGTCCTTCTGCCATCTTTATTACTGCTCATTTGCTGATGTTACATCATGACTACTTAGATAGTTTATGTCGAGTGAGCTCAATGAAATCCAGCACAAGAAGGGAGAGGGGAAGGAAGATGTATGAGCTGGCATTGCACTGCTTCGAGTAATGTGGTGAGTCCTGAAAAACAGCAGGAGCACAGAATAGTCCACAACAGATAGAGAGAATGGACAGATTAGGCAAAATGTAGGTGATAACTCCAAGCATAAAGAGCAGACATGCAAAGGAAGAAACCATCTAAGGATGGAGTCTGTACTCTGAAATCAGTATCACTATCTTAATGGATCATAATTCCCATCAGTTCATAAATTTAGTTCAGGTCCTCTACTGCTTGGCAATGTGCTGTGAACTGAATGTTTGTGCCCCTCCCCCCAAATTCCTGTTGAAGCCCTAACCCACAACGACATAGGTAATCCTCATTTTATTTTTTAAATTAAAGGAACAAAGCTGTGGATATTAGACTAGCTTTAGGTTGAGATCAGGCCATTCTGTCTTTATATACTATCAGGTAGAGAGTCTGTACATTTTGAGGTTTATTTTGGAAGGAAGGTATTTTAGTGATGATCAGGGTGCCAGATGCTCCCATTACTAATTAAGGTTTCTCTCCTCTTTTTTTTTTAAATGCTTTTGTTAAAACCATAAAGAGCAGGATATGTAAAAATAAATTATAATATCATGAACTTCTACATTTAAAATGTTGAAATGTTACTTAAAGTGATTTCCATACCTCTACCTTTTATATATCATTCAATATCTTATTATATTAATACAGATAATACATATATTTTTGTATTCTATATGTGGCAGAACGTGTCTTAGAGGCATTATCACCATCACCACAATGATTTGAGGTAGATATTATTCTCATATAACAGAGGCTGAGAGTAATTAAGTATGTTAACTAAGCTATTGAGGCAACTAAACCTTGGAGCTGGAATATTAAACAATGCTGCCAACTCCAGGAACCAGGCCCTTTCATGTAAAAGTAACTTCTAATGTTTTTGGCTCTGTTGATTTCAAATGGTCTCCTTTTCATGCTCTGAGTACATTTTCAGTAGAGAATTTAACCTCTGAATTCTTGGAATGCATGGTGGCAATAGAATAAAAAAGTTAGGACAAGAAATAGGCTGGGTGCAAACACAGGAATACTATCATCTTACCATTTACGGAATATACCAAGTGTTTTGGTTATAAGAGTGATGTTTTCTTTCTAAGTTTGTCATTTGTCTGTTTTGAGGAGTAATATTTAGGTTAATGTAGGTTAGATAGTTTATGTCAAGTGAGCTCAATGAAATCCAGCACAAGAAGGGAGAGGGGAAGGAAGATGTATGAGCTGGCATTGCACTGCTTCGAGTAATGTGGTGAGTCCTGAAAAACAGTCCAGAAAAATGATATTTCATTTTTCTAAATATCAATTACTTTCCTCTCTACAGAATATTAATTTTAACTTCTCTTTTGTTCATAGATTTCCTTTTATCTTAAAGTAAGTTTAGTTTGGGGAACTATTTAGAGGTAGGTCCTGGCACCTCACTTATATCAATTCTTAATTTTTTTAGAAGGGATGAGAAAAAAGAAGAGTATCAAATATAAAATATAAATTGGGGGAATGTGTGTATTTAAACAGAAAGAAAATAAAACTATTATTTCTATCTAGATCTATTTCTGAAAGTAACTAGAAATGGTAACTATAATCTAGACTTCAGGAGAAGACATATATTTTCCAATGACTCCAGTGTCTTAGGCTGCTACTCTCATAGGAAGGAAATGTGTTTGTTTTTTTATGGGGGCGGGGGGAGCAGGGATTTGACAGCAAATAGTACTATGGAAACAATATAACAAGAAAGAATGGTGGAACATGGCGGCGGGAAGGGAGTGAGCAGTCTGCGCGGCCCCGCACTCGCAGGAGGAAATAGAGGGAGCAGCTGAAACGAGAGGAATCCAGCCCGAATTGGCGAAGGAGAAGCGGCTGGTGAGACAGTTTGCAGCTGGGAAGGGCAGAGATCTCCTGGAAAAAGGTAAAACAAGGTTCTGGGCATTAGAATCTGCCGGATCTCTAAACCCAGGTCAGGGGAAAACTACACGGCGCCAAGCCGCGTCCCTGAGGACAGGCAAAGTGTCTGAACTTGAGAAAAAGGGTCCACGGGACTGCGGGAGGTAGTAGATTTTAGACCTTGGAGTCTGATTTGAGATCTGAGCTCAGAGGCAGCCCTGAAGAGCTAACTGCCCGACCGCGCAGTGCCGGCAAGAGAGGAGATTGCAAAGACACGGTCCCGCTTCGCGCTGGGGCCTGCGTCTTTCTCCACTGAACCTAGTTCGTAGGACCTCTCGGATACAGACACCTACCCGTGCTGAGGTGCAGGAGAAGGGGAGGAGTGGTGGAACCTGGGGAGAGTGGGCAGAGGTGGAAGCGTGTCTGGGGCTGAGTCACATCGGATCCCCGGTCGCCATTTTCTCCTAAGAGATAACCCCTCCCTCCAGTCTCCAGGCAACCATTATAGCCACACCCAGATACCACTCTGATTAACACTATAGGATTTGAATACTCCCTGAGGCCATAGGTACCGCCCAAAAGAAAAACCTTTAGTATCTATTAAGCAGTTATACTACCAGAGCTCCTCAGAGTGCTTCAGTGTGCCTCGCTGGCAAACTTACCGAGGGTGCTCCTCTGAGCTGCCACTGGGAGTAAGCACCTATCCACCACAGGTACAGCATTAAAAACTGAGTCTGCCCACCCCACAACTACAGAACTCTGGGCAACACAGTCACGCCTTTCCAGAGTGCAGGCCCCCCGAACCACATCACCCCGACAGACGGTTCCTTGGAGCCACTGTGAGTCCCCACTGGGCAAGCGTAATTTCAATTTAGGGTGCAAGACAGAAAAATTGGAATACTACCCTCCACGACTGCTGACCTCTAGACACTGCAGTTGTGCCTCTCAAACTCGCAGGCCTACATCAAGAGAACCCAAATAGCTCAAGTAGGGAACTACACTAGATTACCAAGCCCAGGAGAACTGAGAGATTACATCAGTAGCACCATCACCAAAAGAACCTGGGTAGCAAAGCAATTGAAACTACAATCAAAACATTACAGGAAAACATGGGGAGACAGAAAGGAAATTCTCAAAGGAAGGAACAGGAAGAATCACCAGAAAGGGAGTTAAATGAACTTGAGGCTAGCAGCTTAACAGAAAAAGAATTCAGAGTATTCGTTATAAGGATGTTTAAACGGATGGATGACAAATACACACAACTCAATGAGAACTATAAGGAGCTGAATGAAAACGTCACCAACATGAAAAGAAACCAAGAGGAGATGAAGAACGACATAGCTGCAATAAAGAACACAATGGAAGGCTTAAAGAGTAGAGTAGAAGAGGCTGAGGACCGCATCAGCGAATTAGAGGACAAGGTAGGAAAACACACACAAACTCAGCAGCAACTGGAAAGAAGACTTAAAAAGCAAGAGGAGAGCATAAGGGAGCTTTGGGACGACAAAAAACGAAACAATATTCGAATAATGGGGATAAAAGAAGGAGAGGAAGAGAAGCAAGGACTAGAAAACCTGTTGGAAGAAATAATGACAGAAAATTTCCCTGATATTGACAAGAAAAAAACTATCCAAGTCCAAGAAGCATTCAGAGTCCCAAACAAGTTGAACCCCAAAAGACCGACATCAAGACACATCATAATTAAATTGACGAACACCAACGACAAAACAAGAATCTTAAAGGCTGCAAGAGAGAGACAGAAAGTTACCTACAAGGGATCTCCTATCAGAATATCAACTGATTTCTCAACAGAAACACACCAGGCCAGAAAGGAATGGACTGAAATATACAAAGTGATGCAAAACAAGGGACTGAATCCAAGAATACTATATCCAGCAAGGCTATCGTTCAAAATTGAAGGTGGAATCAGAAGCTTCACAGACAAAAAAGGGCTAAGAGAGTTCATCACTACCAAGCCGGCAATGAAAGAAATGCTAAAGGGGCTGCTGTAAAAAGAAGATAGAGAAAGGCAAGAAGAAACATAAACACTAAGGAAAAATATGTCAACAAACAGGTACTTATCAATAATAACATTAAACGTAAATGGATTAAATGCACCAATCAAAAGACATAGGGTAGCTGAATGGATAAGAAAACATGACCCATATATCTGCTGTCTACAAGAGACCCACCTTAGAGCAAAAGATTCACACAGACTGAGAGTGAAGGGATGGAAAAACATTTTTCAGGCAAATGGAAATGAGAAAAAAGCTGGGGTTGCGATACTTATATCAGATAAAATAGACCTCAAAGTAAAGGCCATAATAAGAGATAAGGAAGGCCACTACATAATACTAAAGGGAGCAATTCAGCAAGAAGATATAACTCTGGTAAACATTTATGCACCCAATGCAGGAGCGCCCAAATACATAAAAAATCTCCTGGAAGATATCAAGGGAGAGATCGACATCAATACAATCATAGTAGGGGACTTTAATACACCACTGACATCAATGGATAAATCCTCTGGACAAAAAATCAGCAAAGGAACAGCAACTCTAAATGACACACTAGATCAGATGGACCTAATTGACATCTTCAGAGTATTTCACCCCAAAGCCATGGAATATACGTTCTTCTCAAGTGCACATGGGACATTTTCAAAAATAGACCACATTTTGGGTAACAAGCAAAGTCTCCCCAAATTCAAAAAGATTGAAATCATATCAAGCATTTTCTCAGACCATAATGGCATAATATTAGAAATAAACTACAATAAAAACATTCCTAAAAATTCAAACACTTGGAAACTGAATAGCATGCTACTAAACAATGATTGGGTTATCAATGAGATCAAAGAAGAAATTAAAAACATCCTGGAAATGAATGAAAATGAAAACACAACATTGCAAATCCTATGGGACACAATGAAAGCAGTTCTGAGAGGGAAGTGTATAGCTCTACAGGCCTATCTCAAAAAACAAGAAAAAATGGTAATAGATCATCTAACTCAACAACTCAAAGAATTAGAAAGGGAGCAACAAGAAAAGCCCACAGTGAGCAGAAGAAAGGAAATAATAAAGATCAGAGCAGAAATGAATGACATAGAGACCAAAAAAACAATACACAAGATCAACAAAACCAAGAGCTGGTTCTTTGAAAGGATAAACAAGATTGATGAACCTCTAGCCAGGCTCACCAAGAAGCAAAGAGAGAGGACCCAAATAAACAAAATCAGAAATGAAAGAGGTGAAATAACAACAGACCCCAAAGAAATACAAAGGATTGTCAAAAAATACTATGAACAACTCTATTCCAACAAACTAGACAACCTGGAGGAAATAGACACATTACTAGAAAAACACAACCTTCCAAAACTTACTCAGGAAGAGTCTAAAAATCTCAATAGGTTGATAACTATGGAAGAAATTGAAGCAGTCATCAAAAAACTTCCAGCAAACAAAAGTCCAGGGCCAGACGGGTTCACAGGGGAGTTTTACAAAACATTCAAGGAAGAGCTAAAACCTATCCTCCTCAGACTATTCCAGAAAATTCAAGAAGAAGGGACACTCCCAAGCTCCTTCTATGAAGCCAGCATCACCCTAATACCAAAACCAGATAAAGATAACACAATGAAAGAGAATTACAGGCCAATATCCCTCATGAACATAGATGCCAAAATCCTCAACAAAATTCTAGCAAATCGGCTCCAGCAGTACATCAGAAAGCTCATACACCATGACCAAGTAGGATTTATCCCTGGGATGCAAGGATGGTACAATATTCGCAAATCAATAAACATCATACATCACATAAACAAATTGAGAGATAAAAACCATATAGTCATATCAATTGATGCAGAAAAAGCATTTGATAAAATCCAACACCCTTTCTTGATAAAAACTCTCAGCAAGATGGGAATAGAAGGATCATACCTCAACATAATAAAAGCCATATATGACAAACCCACAGCCAATATCATACTCAATGGGCAAAAACTAAAACCATTTCCCCTAAGAACAGGAACAAGACAGGGATGCCCACTATCACCACTCCTATTCAACATAGTGTTGGAAATACTAGCCATTGCAATCAGACAAGAAGAAGAAATAAAAGGCATCCAAATTGGAAAAGAAGAAGTAAAACTGTCCTTATTTGCAGATGACATGATACTGTACATAGAAAACCCTAAAGACTCCATCAAAAAATTATTAGACTTAATAAATGAATTTGGCAGAGTAGCAGGATACAAAATAAATGCTAAGAAATCTATGGCATTTATATACACCAATAATGATCTTACAGAAAGAGAGACTAAAAAAGCAATCCCATTTACCATCACACCAAAAAAATTAAGATACCTAGGAATAAACTTAACTAAGGAGGTAAAAGACCTATACACGGAAAACTATACAACACTGAAAAAACAGATAGAGGAAGACATAAACAGATGGAGGAACATACCATGTTCATGGATTGGTAGAATCAACATCATCAAAATGTCCATACTACCCAAAGCAATCTATACTTTCAATGCACTTCCCATTAAAATTCCAATGGCATACTTCACAGACCTAGAACGAACTTTTCAAAAATTCATCTGGAATAAAAAAAGACCCAGAATAGCTACAGCAATCCTGAGAAAGAAGAATAAAGTAGGAGGGATCTCAATACCAGATTTCAAGCTATATTACAAAGCCACTGTTCTCAAAACTGCCTGGTATTGGCACAAGAACAGACATATAGACCAATGGAATAGAATAGAGAACCCAGAAATCGATCCAAATCGCTATGCTCAATTAATATTTGATAAAGGAGGCATGAACATACAATGGAGTCAAGACAGTCTCTTCAATAAATGGTGTTGGGAAAATTGGACAGATACATGCAAAAAAATGAAACTAGACCACCAACTTACACCATACACAAAAATAAACTCAAAATGGATCAAGGACTTAAACATAAGACAGGAAACCATAAAAATACTAGAGGAATCTACAGGCAGAAAAATCTCTGACATATGCCAAAAGAACTTCTTCACTGATACTGCTCCTAGGGCAATGGAAGCTAAAGAGAAAATAAACAAATGGGATTACATCAAAATAAAAAGCTTTTGCACAGCAACAGAAACCATCAATAAAACAACAAGAAAGCCCACTGCATGGGAGAACATATTTGCCAATGATGTCAACGATAAGGGTTTAATCTCCAACATTTACAGGGAACTCATGCAGCTTAACAAAAAGAAGATAAACAACCCAATCAAAAAATGGGCAACTGATCTAAATAGAAACTTTTCGAAAGAAGACAGAAGGAAGGCCAAGAGACATATGAAAACCTGCTCTAAATCACTAATCATCAGAGAGATGCAAATCAAAACAACAATGCGGTACCATCTCACACCTGTCAGAATGGCCATTATCAACAAGTCAACAAATGACAAGTGCTGGCGAGGATGTGGCGAAAAAGGAACCCTTGTGCACTGCTGGTGGGAATGCAGACTGGTGCAGCCACTGTGGAGAACAGTATGGTGTTTCCTTAAAAAACTAAAAATAGAACTCCCATTTGACCCAGTGATCCCTCTTCTAGGAATATATCCTAAGAAACTGGAAACATCAATCAGAAAGGATATGTGCACCCGTATGTTCATAGCAGCACAATTCACCATAGCTAAGATTTGGAAACAGCCTAAGTGCCCATCAGCAGATGAATGGATTAAAAAAATGTGGTACATCTACACAATGGAGTACTATGCTGCGGTAAAAAAGAAGGAGCTCTTACCATTTGCAACAATATGGATAGAGATGGAGAACATAATGCTTAGTGAAATAAGCCAGGCAGAGAAAGATAAATATCACATGATCTCACTCATTTGTGGAATATAAGGAACAACATAAACTGATGGGGGAAAAAATAGATCCAGAAACAGAGAAACATCAATCAGAATGTCAAACCTCAGGGAAGAAATTGTGAGGTAACCAGAAACCCAAGAATGCACGAGAACGCCTTTCCAGCCATGCTAGCAATCATCAGATGTAAGGTAATTTTACCCTGGACAAGAGGGTAAGTATTTTGGACTTATGCTCCTGACTCTTCATGGGTAAGACCACTCATATAGGCTGATCCCCTGACTAACGTAGTCACCAATAATACCAAACACCTTGGTTATCCAGGAGGTCCATGGGGGGGGGGGGGGCAAGAAAGTATAAATACACAGGGGTCTTCACCCAGCTTCCCTTTTGTATGACACAAAATCAAAACAATGCCCCTTTGTGTGTAAAATTAAAGAGAGGTTTCTGGCCTGTGTGGACACCAAAGAAAGGGTGTCACTACTATCACTACTTGCCCGTGGTAGAAGTGCAGAAAATGTAACCAAGACCTTGTCTATACAAAAAGAAATAGACAGCCAGTTTGAAAGGGTACTGCCATGGACTAGAACAAAGAATATCCTTACATGATATTATTCTACACTGTCATTAAAAATTTTCCCAGACTTGGATCACCCCCATTACATATAATAATTCCCCACACCCATGGGGGGAGGGGGATCATCTGTTTGGTGCTTAGAGACAAACGTAACACATCTCTAGATATTTTAGAATTACAACAGCATATTATATAATTACCCCAAACAAACTTACAAACTAATTCTTTGAATGTCTGGCAGCAATTTAAAAAGGACATGAAAGGGTTTAATCCCTTCCACTATGTAGAGGGCCCCCTGGGAAGGCACCTGAGCATTCTAAATTGGCCCCTCTTGCCCTTTTAGCCAAGAGGGACCTGCTTCTCACAATCCAATTGTCCACAGCTGTTGCCTGAGCTTCTGTTCATGCCAAGGGTGAAACCTCATGATGGCTGGTACCATGGATGTGTCTCTCGCCCAGTGGGGTGAGTTGGGCCTCCTTGGAGAAGAAACCTGGGTTCCACAAGATATGTGATCAGTGCTGGGACCCTGCCAGCAGGCGAGGGGATCCCAAGACAGGTGCTGGGCGCGGAGGCCATGGGGGCATAGTCGACCAAGGAGACAGAACTAAACCTCACATCACCCTGCTTGGCCCCGGAGGATGGCTGGTTAGCCAGAGACGGGTAAGATTCCTCAGGGAAGGAACAACCTAAGACAGGCACAGTCGCACAGGGGCCATCAGGAGAGAACTTGGGGGTCAACAGAGGTGGGGCACAAACCTTCACCCCCCCCAAGTTTGCAGGGGCCTGAACCCTCACCCCTGCTGAAGGAGATCTCCTGCCCCCATGGCTGCTCAGCTTCACATGCCCAGCTCAAATCGGGACCCAGGTAACAGAGACTTGGCCGACAGCAGATGCCCTCTCACCGCAACAAGACTTGATGGAGATGTCTTGCACCCATGATCCAGGGAACTGGGGTCTAGGATATCTAAATCCAGCCTAGCACCAGGAATGCTCAGGGCCTACTCAAGAAGGCAAATAATCCTCTCCACTAATAATTACAGGGTAAAACAAGATGGTTGTTAGAATATTAAATTTGACAGTAAAATAGTAGTCAAGTTTTCAGACTAATTTAAATTGGCCAATCAAAATAAGCAAATACTCTAGAAAAATCAATTGTACTGGACAAAAAAGCTGTTACTAAAGTGTTAACTAAAATTTTTATTGATAGTTCATCTCATGGTAAAATTGCATAACATATAATGAACCTAAAGCAGTCACATTTTAGTGCAAAAAAGTAAAATTTAAAAGCTATCAAGATTACAGCATAAAATTTCCAAAAGCCTCCCAATATTTAAACCAAAAAAGGGGGGATAGTAGAAGAATATCATGTAAGGAAAAATATCCTGCAAATAAATTACATCTAGAAAATTTTTACTTTAGAAAATTAACTTTCATTTGTAATGCTAACAGCAAGTCACCCAGGTAAAACATACATGGTGTCAAAACAAGCCAAAGGAAAATCATTTGGGCAAAAAAAATGAAAAAGGATCGCAAATCAAATTTATAGAAAATATTCCTTTATTAACTTTTGGTCGAGAATATGTTTGTATATTTTCAGAAAACAACTCCGAGACATGTGGATTCCTGCAACAGAGAGGAATTGACAGGACTGCTCCAGCCATAAAGTCAGAAGAGAAACAGTCCAGAGATGGAAGACTCTGGCGATGCCTTGCCATACTAGCAGTCAGCAGATATGCGTCACTGCAGATTACCCAGGACCAAACCAGAGAGGGTCAGACCTGCAATACCACCATTTGTCCACCATCCAGAACTGAAATATCACTGCTGTTATGAACACATTAACAACTGTTGGACATAGAAACCAGGACTCAAAAGAACTGTTGGCCCAGAGGGAAACTCACTACAGACTGATTCATTTGCCTCTCAGCATAACCATTATTGCTTGTCTCATTTTCGGTTCCTATAAGTGTATTCCTAGTATCACATAAGCTCACTCATCTAGGGGAAAAGAGGAACAGCATAGACTGAAGAACAAGAACAGCATCCATCGGACTGTCGGACCTCGGAGGGAAAGTAGGGGAGGGTGGGGACAAGGGAGATAGATCAACCAGGGGACTTGTGTGCTTGCATATGAGCCTAACCAATGACCACGGACAACAGGGGGGCGGGGGGGCTTGCGTGTGGGGGGGATTGGGAAGGGAACGGGGGGAGGGGGTTGATGACAAATATGTGATACCTTAATCAATAAAGTAATTTAAAAAAAAAAAAAAAAAAAAAAAAAAAAAAAAAGAAAGAATGGTGTCATGGGCTGAGAAGATGGCATTGCAAGCAAAGACTGAAGTAAGGGATTGAAGAACATTCTAGAAAGACAGAACAGCTGGTACAAAAGCAGGAATGTGATTAGTGTATTTGAAGAATAGAAAGGAAGCCAGTATGTCTGAGACAAGTTTAAAGGGACATGGGTGGCCAGATTGTTTACAGGTTTTTATACATAGAAGGACACGATATAACATAAGATTATAAGGGTTACCCTGGCTGCTCTTTGAGAATAGAGAAGGACAAGAATGGAACCAGAGAGACAAAATAAGGAGGTTATTGCAATAATTCAATAGAAAAGCACTGGTGGCTTTGACCAAAATGGTAGCAATGGAGTCAGTGAGAAGTGGTTGGATTCTGGATGTATTTTGAAGATAAAATTAACACAACTGCTGATGCACTGGCTGCGCGGTGTGAGAGAAAGAGCAGTCGAGAATGATTCCCGTAACTGGCCTGAGGGACCAGAAGGAGAGAGTTGCCATTCATTGCGATTGGGAAGCCCCTGAGAGAAGCAGGGTTAGTGGGCGCAGATCGGGAATTTCGTTTTGGACACAGCATGTGCGGGATGCCTATCAGACAAACACAAGGGCATGCTGAGTTGGCAGCTAGAAATATGCAGGTAGAGTTTAGGAGATGTGCATGTGGGTGCTACCATCATATGGATGGTGCTTAAATCCAGGAGATTTAGATAAGATCTCCAAGGGAGTCAGTGTAGATCGAGGTGAAAAGAAATCCAAAGATGGGCCTCTGGCGCACTTCAACTTGAAGAGAGAGGAGTGAGGAAAATCAGCAGTTAGACTGGCACGTGGCTGCCAGTGTGCAGGAGGGAAAGCAGGAGAGTGTGGTTTGCTGGACTTCAGAGGAAAACAGGATGTATTCTTCATAATAGGTTGAATAATTATATCTGAAGTAAATACTTGATACCTTATATCATCCTGTAATTTGTGGATATTTAAATATGCCTTGTTGACTGTGAAATAATCATATTTTCACATAGCGTTATCTTATCAAACATGATCAGGTCAGAATTAAATAAGAAATACTGAGAAGAGGCATTTCTTGCTGAACTACTTATCGAAGAAACAAACAAAATTATCAGGCTATTTATCTGGCAAAGAGCTGTACTTCTGTCTCTTTTGACTTATGAAACATGATAAATATGGCAGTACGTTGTATTATGTAGAAAATAAATGGAGGGAAAATCCAATGTTTCACCATAATTAGCATACTTTTTTGAAAGCACTAAGATATATTAGCATTATGTATTCAGGACGCTCCAACTTTAAAATCTGAAAACTCTTTATATACAAATCTACATATTATGAGTGTTCACGTGCTTTAATAAAAGGTGTGTATTATGTCATGACAGGGTCTGCCATAGACGCCTGAAAAAGTGGGGTCCTCGCTCCAGCGAGTGGCTCAGTGGTTAGAGCATCCACCCACAGACTGAAGGAATGTTGATTGGATTCCTGGTTGTGTGTTCCCCAGCCCCGGTGGGGGTGTGTCTCTCTCACGTTGATCTCTCTCTCTCTCTCTCTCTCTCTCTCTCTCTCTCTCTCTCTCTTCCTCCCTTCCTTCCACTTTCTGGTCCTCGAATGTCCTCAAAATAGAGAGTGGTCTAGGTGGAAGGGAGGAAACACACATACATCACAGTTTTCTTAGGAGAAGCATGGCTCTGCAAAATACTACAACTTGCCACCGTGCAGACATGTGAGAATCTGTATAAAAACACAGTATATATTTGGTTTTGCTAACGATATAATTATGATAAAGTTAAACCGTGTAAGCCCTGGCCATGAGGAGTAACACTGATAACTTGAAGATGGCTAACAAAGAGAAACAACTGTAGTGGACCTTCCCCAGCTTCAGCACCATATTTGGGGAATAAGCAGAGGCTGCCTCTCCCGGAGGAAACAGCCCGCTTGCTTATCTGGGAGAAGTCTCATGTTCCAAGCACATCCGCTCCCCACGCTCCCTCCGTGTCCCCTGGACCCTCGCACTTCTCAGCCCCACTGGCCCACTTCCTCTTTAACCGAGGACATAAATCAGTTGTCTGCCGCCTCTTGATTCTCTTTCTTCCCTTGCTCTTTCAGTCTTCGCTCTCCCTGTCTGTCTTTGTAAGTTGGCCTCCCCCTGCACCATATGGCAGCTGGGAGGGGAGAGCGGTGATCTGGCCTGAACAAAGGGGCTGTGGTGTCAGAGCTGCCGGGAATGCAGGAGGCACAGTCCTGTGCAGAAGGGCCTGCAGCCCATCAGCGAGGGCCGGGCGGGCTCACAGAGCTGACTCCGTGTAGACAGAGCAGAGAGGGCCCCTGGGCCTCCGACGGAAACTCTCTTTCTGTGTCCTTCTCTCTCCTCTCCTTCCCTCCATTTTTTTCTTTTCTTCCCTTTTTATTTCCCCAGTCCTGTGCCCAAATCATATTAGCTTATTAATGATAAAGTCAGCACGTGTATCTGAACAAGAAATTGAAGCAAGCTATCTTATTTATGTACTTCTGAATATCTCTAAAGGGCATATAAAGAGTGACACCAGTGTTTGAACGTGTGTGTGTGGGGGGGGGGGGCCAGATACATTTCAACACGACCACATCCCTTTTTCCTGTCTCCTAAAGAATAATTCTACACAGTTACAGAAATTAGGTAATTCATGAGAGAAAAACATCTGGATGCTATAAGAGGATCCAGGCACTGACAAGAGAATTCTCTCTGATTATACCAAGTTAACTGCAGTTTCTAAGATTATGCCTTTCATGACTTACTAGAGGCCCAGTGCATGAAAATTTGTACACTCGGGCAGGGGGGGAGGTCCCACAGGCTGGCCTGCTCCCTCTCAAAGTCCAGGAGCCCTCAGGGGATGTTCTCCTGAGGGCTTAGGCCCGCTCCCCATGACCTGGTGAGCCGATCAGGGGATGGTGCCAGCCAGCAATCGGCCGGCCCTGCCCCCCCCCCCCCCAACCCGACCTGCAGGAGGTGACCTTGCAGGCCCATCAGGGGACAGCGGGCAGCAGACCCTGCTCCCTCCCGCCCCCATCACCCCTCCACCACTACTGGTTGCCACCTACAGGTAGTTCCACCGTTCTGTCGATTTGTATATTACGTTTTTATTATATAGGATTATTATGCCATATGCCATTTCAGAAAAGGGGCCCACTCACAATGTTTCTCTCCTTCCCTATTCCTTGTTCTTCTTAAATTTGGACCCCTCTCCTGTATCTGCATGATTTGTTTCCGTGGAGAAGTTCTGCACAGCAGACACAACATTTTCATTAGTGAAGTTAACACCATTCTAGAAGGATAGTAAATTCAAGCTGTAAATCCACCAGCTTTCAGGAGACCCATTTATTCTGTTCCATAGGAAATAAAAATCTACTAGAGGGGAAGAGTTGAATATGACCATATACATTTATGACGGAACATTTTATACTTTATTGCTGTAGGCTACTACTGGCCTTAGAGGCTAGTGTTGATTTTATTTGAATAAAAATAAGAGTATAATAAAAGGTAGAACAGACATTTCCCCACCTCTCTCAACCACTGCCCACCTACTCGCCACCCAGGGAGTCATCCTGAAACACAAAATGCCAGGCCCCTGGGGTTACTTAAAGGAACCTGGGCAGGCTTCCAGATTCTGGTGTCTGACCTTTTCCAAGTAGGCAACAATAACAGTTCCTCGTGAAATAAATCAATGGACATGTGTAGAGTACTTCAACAATGCCATGTATTTTTCTGCCCAAATCTTTTAAGAATACAGTGAAGGCTATGTTGCTCATTTCAACACATTGTTTACATTCATAACAGGGTTTCTTTTCAGAAATAGTTTTCCTGTGAACATAGCTTCCCTCTCTCTTTTAGCTATAATGTCATTTAATGCCTGACAATGAGAAAGGCTGCGTTTTAAAATTCATAGAGAGTATATTTTCTTTGGACAATGCAGTCGGAGACTGATGGTTATCTGTCGGTAGATTAAAAAGCAAAATTACATGGGCTTTTCAGTTATGTTCTTCATAAATGCTCTTTCAGAATTACCATAAATGTTTGGTCTGACATGAAACCTTCATTACAATAAACATCCATTAGAATAAACAGAGCCAAGAGCTGAGAGGGCCTGTGTTTAGCACAGACCAGGTTCTGTGTGTTTCCACGCACAGGAAGAGGTATGTGGTCCATCATCTGCCAGAGAGATTTGTGTGGAGAGGACCCTCTGTGCTACAAACAGAAAGCAAGCAACAAAGCAACTATTCAACCTTTTCTATTCACTCACTCACATCTGTTTACATGGCCTCTGCTCCATCCTGAAAGGTTTTGTCTTCCCACCTCCATTTCATTTTACACAGCTCCGAGCGGCTGGTGGCTTGGAAGATTTTTTTTTCCTTAGGAGCTGGGGATTCAAATCTGTTTTGTGAACAGAAATCTGAAAAACAGGCTTACAGAGAGCAGTTGGTCCTTTTGTCTCTCCAGTTGGAGTCCTAATGAAGGCTAACCATAAACTCCAACTCTCTCATTACTTTTTAAAGTAAATATAACACACAAGAAAAGTTTCTGAGGAGGCTTGGAGACTATTATTTCTCCAATTCTGCTCATTACTAAATGTCAGTTTGCCTTCTTTGTTTTAACGAAAATTGTATTTTTTTAAAAATATACATTCTTGGAAGTGAAATGATAAGAAATTAACATGCTACCAACAAATACAATATTATAGAAATCTTACTATCTGAATACTTTATATGAGCAGATTATATTTTGATGACATTTTATAGAGATTTTTACACCCATTAGCTCATCAGATCCTCAAAAACAAAAAAAATACCCTCAAAAGGCAAGACAGATATCATTACCACTGTTTTACAAAAGAAAAACTGAAGCTCACAGAAGTAGCATGGAATTCCCTCCACACCACAGACTGCATTCTCTATGACATACAAGCCAAATTGCCTTCTATTGCATTATATACATTCATTATCTTACAGGCCGTTTTATACGAATGAGTTATGGTCATGATAACCTCTAGTCTTCCTTATATTTCTAAAATCCTGTGGTTTGTAATCTGATCCATGATGAATGGTGTACTAAAGAGGCCTTTTCAAAATGATCATGCTCATGTAAATGTTGCAAAAATGGTAGTCTAAAGGATTTACATTTTAAATGTACTTATAAAGGTACACCACAATTTTATTTTTCCCTGCTTTTCTAAATTTTATTAGACCTCGCAGTACAAAATCACAGAGACAGAGGAGAAGCTTATAAGTAGATATTTAAATAAAATCTTTGAAAATCAGAGGTACCAGGTTCAATCCTGATGACTACTTTCCAGCCAGGTGACCTTGCCTATTTGTATTAATGTGTCTGGATGCATTAACTCGGGCTTGACAAGTAAAAAGGATAACAAACCAATGGTGCACAATTTTAGCGAGGATGAATTCAACTTACTTTCTATTTGTGGCAAGCAAATGGTAAACTGCACAGCCCTAGAGCAATATTAGTAACTTCCATCCGTTTGGTTGTTTCTAAATTGTTAAACAATTTATTTCAAACATGCAAACAAACCTTTGAAATGTTTGAAAACTAAATACTGAAATCCAGTAGTAGTACCAGGAGAAGAGTAGCTTGCAGAAGAAATTCTAATAGTATGCCACTTGCCACCTGTTGGATTTTGTGGAAGGGAGTGAATAAGGGAGGAGAAAAAAGACCTTCCCTGTCCAATAACACCAGTGCACAGAATAGAAAGACTGTATACAGTTGCTCTATTACTATATTTCTCATCCTATATTTTACTCAATAAATACTTTCTGAATAAATGAGTAACTGTGGTCCAGAAAAAAAAATTTGAAGGGTAGAGGTAGGTCAATCCTGTGTAAGTTTTGGAATATTAGTCAGGAAATTTTATCAGGAAAGGGGATTGTAAAGTTATCTCCCAAAGCGAAGCAGCAATATGATATATTCTTTAAGTCTAATTATTTTTATTATTTTTAGAACTGCCCTATAAATAACTTATAGTACATACATTGATACCCAAGAAATAACACATTCTACTCCATAAAAATCTTGCAAAATTAAACATGGTGATCAGTCTTCAGCAGCCATAAAACTCAGTTTAACAGATAACAGAAGGTGTATCCTATCCTTCTTAGAGTCAGCTTGATAATGTGAGGAAAGATATAAAACTAAACTGAACTAAAATCACATTTTTTTCATTCAGGAAAAAAAAAAACTTCTTTGAGGAAACATCAAACATGCAAAGGATAAAAGGCATAAAAATAAGTGACATTGATGGGGAATTGCATGTAGTTGCCAAACTAGAATGCAAAACCATGTCTAAAGTTTTAGGAGTTAAAAGAAGAAAACAACAACAAAGATAATTGGTATTTCCTGAGCTTAAGGACTGGCCTCAGCAGGACATATGTTTTCATTTTGGGGTCTCTAGTTTCTTATGAAAATGTTACTATTTCTGTAGGCTCTTCATTTAAGGGAATGGGAAAAACAAGGAATTAAAACCAGAGTTAGTTCAGTTGATTTTAATTTTATCTTTTAGTTTTTGCATTGTTAACCTAAAAAAAATTCTTTGAAAAAAAGCTCTACTAAGTGGGGGGAAAATAAAACATTTAGAAATCTTAATGTCGAGCATACATCTCAAATAGTATAAAAAATTATAAATTTCCTTTGATTGATTTCATTGCTAAGAAGTTTTATCCACTTTCTCTTTTACAAGGTCTGTATGGAATAGAATGTGCTATTTCCTGAATAACAATTTACCACCAGTTTACATGGTAATTCTAATAAATAATAGAAATAATTGTCAAGAATTTATGGCGTCATAGATTCATGTTAGTGTTTGTTAGTTGCATCCAAACAACGAAGCAAAGTTTTCC
This sequence comes from Eptesicus fuscus, assembly GCF_027574615.1. NCBI lineage: Eukaryota > Metazoa > Chordata > Mammalia > Chiroptera > Vespertilionidae > Eptesicus > Eptesicus fuscus. The sequence continues at coordinate 60,736,991 of NC_072478.1, read as the reverse complement.
CCATTATAACTAAGTATAGCATTAAAAGAGAAAACTCTCATGAGCTATACTCCAAGATGAGAATGACAAAGTGAGGAAGGGACACAATTTTTTATAGTGGCTCCCATTACCCCCCAGATTCTCTTTTTTTCTAGGACTCAGTAAATAAGGTCAAATTCATTGCACATGCTGTTTATTCAAACTAGGCCACACTGGAACAAGCTTCCTTGAGTAGTAACTGGGGTAAAGCTGTTTAGTTTAATTTGTTTTTTTTTTCAATATGTGCTTATCTTTCACTGAGTAAATTTGATTTTAAATCTTTCTCTGTATTAAAGAGGAAAGAAAAAAATCTACCCAAATATTTATAATGGGTTAAATGCTAGTACAGCCTCAATGATATGAACAATGGACTTCAAGTAGTGAAAGGAAGCTGCTCTTCTAATATCTTATAATGCAATAACAAAAAAGCATTTGTCCATAAAAGGAGATATTTTGTATATTCACATGCATTAGTTTTGTTTGAAATTTTTTATAAAGTTTTCAAAAAACACAATTCTGCACTATTGCCAGTGCACTGTTAATTCTTATTTTTCTACTTGTAAATTACTCAGTAGTCATCCAGTGTTACTGGAAAATGACAAGGTATGGAACCCTTCCTATAAAAATAATGACCTCCAGTTGACTTATAAATAAACTTTGTGTGAATGTACCGTTGTGTGTGTGTGTGTGTGTGTGTGTGTGTGTGTGTCATTTAGACAACTTTAATTGGGCACAATTGGTCTCCAGTTAAAGATTTCAAGTCTTGTGCCCATGTGGTTATTTGAGTCTGGTCTACACAAACAACATTTAATGTGGCTGAATGGATTTCTATTTACCTTTGCAGCATTTGCTCCTTTGATCCTGAGATCCTCAGGCAAAGAAAAGGACGCTCTGCAATTTTGTGGTAGACTGACATTTGCTTTTTTAGGTCGGCAGCCAGGACTAAGTCCAGGTTTGTCTCCTCTAGGCTATTTCTTACTAATTAGCTTGCCTTTGTCTGACTTCTTTCCTACATATGGCACTCACTAACCTTTGAAAACCGAAACACACACATACAAATAGTTGTAAAATCAACATGCATTCAACTAACCTATCAAGTCTATGAAAGTTTTAAAATAATAGTTATTTGGATAAACCCTAAAGCATTTATAAATAGTAATTGTCTCCTAAAATATAAAAAATAAATTGGATTTAGAATGGTGAATCCACAGGCCCATTAAACTGATGCAAGGGATGAAGCCACTGATAAAGAGAAAAGGGGCCATTTCAAGAAAAGAGGAATGAGGTGGTATGCAGATTTCATAAAAGGCAGCTCTGCTCTGAAAACAAAGGGAAATACCAAGAGCCCAACAACAAAGGGTGAGCCACTATCAATAGGAGAAAAATCAAATTAATAAACATGATTAGAACAGTATTATATTAATAATCATCACCTTTCCTGTGAATCCCTACTTGAATTCCCATGAAATCTTGATATTTCTTCCTTCCTGATCCCAAAGAATGCTAAGGTCTGATATAAACTTCTATTGTGACATTTACCATATCATTTTGACTGTTGGTTTTGTTTTTTCATCTTGCCCAGAGATTAGCATTAAACATGATACATAGTGGGTCCTCAAAATATTTCTTAAAATAGGAAAATCAAGTTCATCTGTATTTGTGCTATAGTACACTACCTATATGTGGGGTTTATTTCATAAATACCATCTCTCATAGAAAGTTCATTGGAGAATAAACATTTAAGTCCAATTATGATAAAAAAAAATATGAGAAAACAATCCACAGACTGAAATATTTGCAAAACACACATCTGCTCAAGGACTATTACCCAAAATATACCAAGCATTCTTAAAACTCAACAATAAGAAAACAAACAACCTGATTAAGAAATGAGACAAAGCCTTTAACAGACACCCCAACAAAAAGGATAGGTGAAATGATTTGGGGTACTTAACATGATCTACACCATCTTACATGTAAGATGACCTTCAGTTCACCTCGGGAGGGATAGGCCCATATCACCTGAATGGAACATTACTGCATAGAAAAGTGAGTCTTTTAAGTTGTTTACAGCCTTGGCGTATGCAGCTCTTAACAAGCAGGTGGCTACAAGCCTCCTGTGTTAGCAGGTGTCACTTAGCTATATGTGACAAGTCCCATCCCTTTTTAGGTGCAAGATTTTCCCTCTTGCTGCTGCATGAGACACTGCTTCTGTCTGTAAGTTCCCTTACTAAGCACTCGATGTAATTCTGGAGTTCTCAGCTTCTCTTCTGTCTTGGAGGCCCATCCTCCTATGGAGATTGGTTCCAGCACAGCTCTGGAAAATTCCCCAACAGATGTCAAATAAGCATATAAAAAGATGCTATAGATCATATGTTATCAAATAAATGCGAATTAAAACAACAGTGAGATACTATTTTCCACTATACACCTGTTGGAATGGCCAAAATCTTGAGCACTGCAACACCAAATGCAGGTGAGGATGTGGAACCATTGGAACTCTCATTCATTGCTGGCAGGAATCTAAAATGGTTCAACCACTCTGGGAGATAGTTTGGCAATTAATTTCTTAGAAAACTAAATTTATTCTTACCATATGATCTAGAAATTGCACTCTTTGTTTTTTACTCAAAGTAGTTCAAAACTTATATCCACACAAATCCTACACACAATGTTCCTAGCGGTTGTGTTCATAGTTGCCAAAATTTAGAGGCAAGCAAGATGTTCTTCAGTAGTTGAATGGAATAAGAAACTGTGGTACAACTAGACAATTAAATTTTATTCAACATTAAAAAGAAATGAGCTATCAAGCCATGAAAAGACATGGAGTAATCTTCATTGCATAATACTAAGTGAATGGAGCCAATCTGAAAAGGCTGCATACTGTATTGCTTTAACTATATGACATACTAGAAAAAGCAAAACTATGGAGAGAGTAAAAAGATCATTGGTAGCCAAGGGTCAGGCAAGGAAAGGGATGAATACAAGGAGCACAGAAGAATTTTAGGGCAATGAAAATACTCTGTATGATACCATAATTATGTATATAAGCCCATGGAATATACAACATCAAGAGTGAACAGTAATGTAAACCATGGACTTTGAAGTGATTATTATGTGTCAATATAGGTTAATCAATTGTAATAAATGTACTACTCTGGTGGGGAATATTGATCATGGGGAGGCTGTACATGTGTGGTGGCAGAGGCTATATGGGAAATCTCTACGTTGCCCTAAATTTTGATGTGAACCTAAAATTGCTCAAAAAATGGTCTTAACAAAAATTAAAAAGTCAATTATTTGTATAAATAATTAAGAGAAATGGGGAGAAGTAAAGGGCATGACTTTAAGGCTAGACTCTCAGTTTGCTTCCCTTAAGCCAGAGCAGTAGGATACTGATAGCTATCACTATCAAGAAGCTTATTATTTGGGCCACATTAAAAATAAGGTTACAATTTTACAACAGAAATTAAGAGATTGGGCCAGGACAGAGGCAGTGTTGCCCAAAATATTTGAGTTGATTCTTTCTACTGATGGTTCAGAGTTGGGGCAGTTTAATGAATAGAGGCCATGTAACTGAGACTTAACTGAGCTAGCTGTACAACTAAATGTCCTTGGGATGGAGACCTGGTAGAAAGGTTTTGCTAACACATGACCAAAAGGACTAGTATATCTAGACCTCTGCTACTCAGTATGGCTTTCAGGTTAATTTAATGGGATTGAAAAATTTTAGTCAACAGAATAAATGAGTCCTACTCATATGTGTACTACCAATAAGAATTTTTATGGCTGTTTTCTAAGATAAAAGTATGAGCTAAATGCAAGTAATTACATGTCTACAATTAAGGAAAAATATATGTGTACTGTAGTTGAACTGACATGGTGGTTTTGATAATTGGTTATGTAGGTGCACAATAGAAATTTTGGCTTGGCAAGTGCTCATAAAACAACAAAGCTTCCTTTTATATTGTGTTCTTGCTGTCACGAGTATTGATGTTGCTGCCCTGGGATGAACCATGGAGTAGGTTGCAAAAGTCTTAATGAAAAGCTCTTAAACTAAACTAGTTGGTATCTCGATCAGCAACATTTGTCTTTCAAATGCCAAACGTAAGAGTAATATGTTCCATATGAAATAAATATAGAAAATTGTGAAACACAAATATATTCAGAAAAAAATTTAGGTCACTCCATAATCTTTGTCCTTCCATTTTGGCTCCTTGCCCTACTATGTTTCACATCCCGCAGGGTCCAAGGATAGCAGCCATCAGCCTAGAAGCCCTTTCTTTTCTTTAGTCAAGATAAGGAAGTACACTTTTATTAGAGTTGCTAGAAAGTTTAAATTCAGAAGACCTAAACTCTCATTTTTAAAAAAATGCAGCTTGACCATTAGCTTGCCAGAAAAAATTATTATAACTACTGACCACCTGGGTCTAGTGAACACTTTTTATTTAATTTAGTTAATTTTTAAAATAATTAAAGTCATTTTCAATTAATCTATAGAATGTTTAAATTAATATTTTAACTTCTATTAAAATGTAATCATAATTTAGGCATAGCAAACTATCAAGTACTAACAATAGTATCAAAACACTATTGTTTCTATCTAGTAAATTTTGGCATGAAACATCATCACATAGAACATAATATAGTCATACATCCTTTTCGCAAAATGGGATGGTCTAGATTTTTATTTGGTATTTCATCTTTATCAAACAATTTTATTCTTTAGGTGTCTAAATATACTTCAAACTCACATATTTAAGGAGGGATAATCTAATTGTGTATTAAGTTGATTTAGTTGTTTGTTTTTTTCCCCCCAGATGGTATGTCCTGAAAAAGAATTCAAGATTTATGCTTTGAGGAACTAGAACTTTCATTGGCTGGTAAGTAGAAATGCACCCTTTTGAAGGATGGGGTGAGGCCAACTGGAGAGTGATATTGTCTCCAGTCAGAGAACTGCATGAGAGCCGTTGGTGCCCAAGTCCCAGAGAGAATGGTGTTTGGGAAATGAATATTATACAAAGAGGAATGTAATATCACCAGTACAGACACAGGAGAACATTAACTTTTTAATGTTTGCTTTTGTTTCTTTTCTATCTTCAAGAGGAAGAAACAGAAGGAGGAAAAGGAGGAAAGGGAGGAGGGGGGAAGAGAAGGAGGAAGAAGAAGGAAAAGAGCAAGAAAGGAAGAAGAAAAGGGAAGGGAGAAAGGAAGGAAAAAAGAAATCTTTAAAAATATTTAAAACAAGTTTGAAGAACTTGAAAGAGAAAATATAGACGTTATTTTGCACTGTCAGTCAGATATGCAAACTGATATGGTTGCCAGCATCTTTTAGAATACATGGAGGGATCACTTGAAGGACTGGGGATAAAACCAACAGTGGGGCTGTGTATTTGGGTTTCCTTCACATAATATATTCATCTTGAACAGCAGGGGGTAAATTTCCTAAATAGGTCACTAGGGATCACCATAAATCCCATTAGCTGGTAATAGGATTTGTGTGCATAAGTTCTCCTGCTCTGAAAATTTTGATTTCGGTGTTTAATTTTCCATGAGCTGAATATCCATTAGTGTAAATTAGAAGGACCTTCTCTGGGAAACTTCACATAGCTGTGTTTTTTTTTTTTCTTCCTTTTGTTTATTCTTTTCTGAAAAGACAACTTTTCCCAAAAATTAATCTTTGAAAATTCTTTAGTGTCTGAAAGCGTCTGAGGAGGGATTATGCAGCAGAGAAAATTCCAAAACACAATTATTCATATTTTTTAGCTTATTAGGAAAGGCTGTGAGGAAAAAAAAAAATAACCCAATTTTTTACTATACTTTTACACTACTAGAACAAGCAACATTACATCCATATATTTCTAAAATATTATAATATTTATTGATTTTTATACAATTAACATAATTTTTGTTTGCCCACAGTGGGTATCCAAGATAACCTCACCAATTTGGATTTTTGTGGGGAAAAAAGTCCATCTTTGGGTTCTAAGGCTAATTGAGGATCATGGATTTTTCAAGGGATGATGGTCAAGAAATGCAGCATAAACTTCTCAGCCATTTCTTATGAACTTAGGTGAGAAATAAGGAGATAACGTCATAACTAGCAAAAACAAACTTGACAGGCTTTTCTGAGAGTTGTTTTGAATTTTCTGGTATATTTAAAGCCAAAATCAAAGTAAAAACACCAGGTGTTTTTTTGTTTGTTTGTTTGTTTTGTTTTTGAGTATGGACATGTAGAATAGGGGCAAAAAAGTATGTGTTCCTGGGCTCCTATGGCTGAGTTTCACATAGATCCATCTGACATAATAATAAGTGCCTCAGTGCCCTGGTCAAGCAGCTCTGTTAGTTAGAGCATCATCCTGATATGCTAAGGTTGCTTGTTCAATCCCCATCAGGGCACATATAAAAATCAACCAATGAAGGCATGTAAGTGAAACAACAAGTTGATGTTTCTTTTTCTCTCTCCCTTCCTCTCTCTCAAATCAATCAATAAATGTTTAAAAATAATAAGCATCTTATTGATAAATTGGACTGCTTAGTAGTAGTAATGATCATGAATATAACATCACTGTTTGAACAAAAATAAAGGGGATATAATAAGGATTCCATGAGTTTTCCATTTTTTAGCTTAAAGGTGGCTTTGTATTTTTCCCCATTAGTGTTTTTTAAATGAACATCTTTGTTTAGGAAAAAAAAAAAAAAAAAAGGAGGCTGCCTATAACTTGCCAAAGGCCTCAAATGTGTTTTTTTCATTTAGCCCTCAACTTAGAAAATAGTTATTATCTGCATTTTAGCAAAGGAAGATGACAAAGATGCTTGGAAAACTTACTTGGTTCCCAGTGAACACACTTGGTGCCTCGCTTCAGTACCCCAGTTCTGCCTAGTTCCAAGGATACCTCCGTGCTCATCTGAGAGTGCAATTTAGTCAATCTCAGCCAATCCTGATTGGTATCATCCCAAGAGGCGTGATTGCTAAAGCAATGGCAGGTTTTAAGTCCTTTGTTTTGTTTGAGTGGCTATATATTTGGATAATCTTAAACACTGGATATAAGCCTCACAGTAGTTCAGGTGTAAAGGGATTGTGCAAGCAGAGTTGAATACTCCCATCCGTGAGTTTTCCATTCTTTAGCTTAAAGATGACTTTGTATTTCCCCCTACTATTGTTTTTAAATGAATTCCTTTTAACCACAGCTGAAAAGGGGGGTTCTGCAGATTGATTGGGGGAGTGACTATGTTGATGTAGGGTGGGGAGCACAGAGAGACAAATACAGAGCCCAAGGGATATGGAGGCCTGAAAGGTTTGCCGCTGACCTCACTCTCCTTGGTGCCAGAAGAAGTGATTAATTTAGGAGGGTCAGGGTGTCAGTTAACTATTGCTACAACAACCCTGCATAACATCTGACCACACGTTCTCAGCACACACCACATAAGAATTGATTTAGCTCATGCATCTGTGGGGCATCTTGGGGATGGTTAGCCTAGATTGGGCTCATCTGGGGCGGCTCTTCTCCACATGTCTGTCATCTCCCTTTGATGAGCTGGATATACAAGGCATTCTTTTTCTCCTGGCAAAGGCAGAGAATTAGGAAAGCAACTTGAAACTTGCAAGGTCTCTCGATGCATGGTTACAGGCCTAGCAACCATCATTTCTGCCATATTCTATTTGCCAAAACAAGTCACCTGGCCAAGCCCAAAGTCAGAGAAAACAGAATATACTCTATCCCTCTAGAAAGAGGAATACAAAGTCATGTAGCCAAAGGCAGACAAGCATTAGAGTTATGAATGCAGTTTATTATACAGCCTGAATAATATCTGGAGGGAAAAGACTGAGACATAGTCTCACTCCAGGCCAGGAATTTGAAATATATATTGGTTGGGTCTTACAACCCCTGTAAAAAAAAAAAGCCTCAATTTCCAGAAGTTTGAGAAATCTTCAGGCAATTGCAGTAGGCTTTTTAAGACTCTTACTGAGGCAGTGGCTGTATACTAATTAAAAGATTTAGAAGTATGTGCTATCTTGGGCAAATGGAGTTTTCAAAGCTCACACCTCAAACACTGCCTTCTCCTTTTTTTTTCTTTTAAATGAGAAAAGAAGTTGAAAATGACTGAACTACAGAATAATTAATATCCTATTAATTTAAACCTCTCTCATGTCCCCAGGCATTTCATTTGGAAAATAGCTATAATAACTTACAACTAAAACTTCACATTCAGATGTGCTTGAATTTTTATGAAATGGTCTCATCTATTATGTCAATTGATTGCAAATAATCCCATTCTATGCAAAAGCCTGAGATTAATCACACCACATTACACATAAAGACGCCTAATTAAGGTCACTTTGTTCGTTCCAGAATTGTTCAGAACCTTACTCATTTGCTTCTTCTCATATGCCTACCTAACTCCACAACTTTTTTTCATATCTCTCTGTGATCTTAATAACAATTCTGTATAATTTGTTCTCAATTTCCAAATGTTACTGCCTGGGGCCCAAATCTGGCCATCTTTCCACTTGCACATCACACACCACACTTTACTGCACTTCCCAGGTGTTGTGGTTTTGACAAACGAAAGGCAAGACCCTCCATCAGCAAAAAGATTGACTAGCTTTATTGCAACACTCACTTCATTATGGTGGTCTGAACTGGAACCTGCAATGCCCTGGAGGTATGCCTTATTTGGGAGGGAGGGAGGGAGCAAAAAAAAAGAGCTAGAGCTAGAACAGAAGTGAGGATGCTGAATGTAAACAACTGTGTTTTCATCTGGGCAAGGCTTTGCGCCCTCTGGACATCTCTGCTAATTAGCCTTCCCAAAGGATTTACCCAGGCCCTGTTTGCAGAAAGGAGATGGTTCAAGGTTCTTTCTGGAATACGCGCGTGCGCGCGCGTGTGTGTGTGTGTGTGTGTGTGTGTGTGTGTGTGTGTGTGTTGGAGGTGGAAAGGTGACTTTTTAAAAATAGGATATAGAATGAAGGTGGGTGTTCCTGTTTGATTTTTTTTTCTGCACTTTATATGTCAAACCTGTGTATCTGCTGCATGACCCACCTCTACACCCTAGTCCTAGGCAGTGTCTACCTCTCAGAATGGGCCAGAAAGAGGCTGTCTGAGTATCTCTTTAGAGAGAAATATTCATACCGCCAGGAATATTTCATATCTCCAGGAAATAGTCATATCACCTTTTTAAAAATTCCAGTGATCATAAAATTTCTATGTGGAGCTCATTTGCTTAGATTCAGGGCATATGAATGTAAGCTCTTAGAAATCCCTGCTGCTCCTGTTAGAGTGGTGTCTCAGATACCTACATTGTTCTGTGTTGGAGGCCACCATGGGTCTAACCTGCCAGAGTTGGTGATTGTTCCAGTTGCATGCATGTGTGGTGTCAGAGCTGCTCAGAAGAGGTGTGATGTCTTACACTTGTCAGAGAACAAAGAGAATAGTGTCTTATGTGACATAGCCTTTGCAGGTGTTTTCCTGTGTTTAAAGAATTCTACGTCATGCCTGATGGGTAGAATTTGAGCTCCCTTGGGAAGTAGTTCCCAGGAAGAATGGCTTCCTTATCTCCCCAAACTGTTAGTTGTACGAAGGGCCCTTAAGTATAGGTTCACGTGCGTCGGGGGCAAATGCTGAAATATGTCTCTCTGCTTAATAAGTCTTTAAATAGTGTGCCTCATGAACAACAATTTTAAAAAGTATTGGTTACTATGAGATTTTAAGAGGATTCATGGAAATATCAGCAGATGTTATCAAAATAGATTTTCTAGAATTAATATATATTTATTAATATGGTATTCTACATTTTCTTTGCAAGTGTGCTTGTGATACCGTCTTAAAAAATTTACTTTACCATAATATATATGTATATAATTTATTAAAGGTGTGGATGTTATGTTAATTTTCTAGCTGTGTAAAGAAAGCAAATTACTTTTATAAAGTCTTGTAATAACAATAGCGACAACTATTGAACCAGCAGTTATGTGATAGGCACACTACGAACTCAATTGCTTTATTTCTTTAACTCCCCAAAACATGCTAAAATGTAGTTACTATTTTTTACACATTACAGATGGGTAAACTCCTATTTAAAAAGTTTGAGTCACTTTTTGAAAGTTATACAGGTAGAAAGAGGAAGAGCCAGTTTTCAAAACATGGGTCATTTTTAAAAACCACTGTGGTTTATAAATAGCCATGGCACTTGAGAGCAATATGCGTGTGGCTTGTACATTTTTAAAATGTTATTTTTTTTTCTATCCTAGCATAACAAAAAGAGAAGTGGGTTGATACCGAGAGCGTTGTTTTCACAGAGCACAAAACAAACAAAACAATATCTTCAGTGAAAATGAATGGAGAAAACGTTTTCTTTTATTCCAACTCTTTGAACACTCTCCTGTGTGTTCTAGACTTCGGTTAGTACAGAAAAGCAGCATCAACTGTTGGACAAAAAGAAACCATGTAGAGAGGATAATGTCATCTCATCAATGTCATGGAAATCCATTACTCATAAAGCAGCGTGGCCCAGGAAGAATGGCCACTCCACAAGCAAGCTGTCTGATTGGCTGGGGGATTATGCTAGCTTCTAATGTGATTAAGGACTCTACCTAAAAACAAAACAAAAAGCACTGCACCAGAGCCAAGGCTGGGCTGTCAGCTTGTGGAGATGGAGCCAACACTGGGGCTATTCATTCAACAGCGCACATGACAAAATTCAGCTCCAACCACAGGGGGCACATTTTTAAATGAGGTCACGTAGAGCCTACTATTTCATAATGGGATTTGTGGGCATCAAGTCTTGTGCATGAAAATCTACATTTGGGTGACCAATTTTCCATGTGACAGAGCAATTTATTGAATTAAAAACTGAGCAAAATAGTGCAAATGTTTTGGCAACTTCCATTGTTTCTCTTTTCTTATATTTCTGCTCTTTCAAAAATGAAACATGCATTGATTGCTAAACTAAGTCAAATGGTAAATGTACATTGTAAAGTATAAAATAATGGTATGCTACAAAGTGATAGAAACATTAAAGTCATCTATGTTTGATGGAATTTAATAATGTAAATGAAAGGAGCCAGCACAGCCTCTGGAACATAGGAAAGACTCCTCAAATATGTCTTGAATCTTAGGGGAAAAACTCCTCTACAAAATCTGGTTTTAATTATTAAACTGCTGCTATCATACAGATGCTCTCTGGGTAGAATTGTATAATTTTGCTTTCCTTTGTGAAGCTGGAACTGGGTTATAAAATATGTATGTTTTGTTTATTTATTTTGTGTTGGAATTAGTGGCTAATGAGTTCTTAATTTCATAACCACGGGCTTCTTCATTTCCTTTCCTGCTCTTTCGGAATGTGGAGAAAGATTTTAATTCGGAGGCATGAATTCTGAGATGCCATTTTGCTCACATTAAGTTGACTTTTTGCCAGGTGTTATGTTAGACACAGTCACTGCTGGGATTCTATGGGTGTTACTGAAAATTACTTGGACAGAAAAACAATATGTTGGCTCAGTAAGGATGCGAAAGTTGTGATGCAGGGGCGTGAAGGGAGTACTTTGCAACATGTGGCAGTGGCTGCAATTCTTTCTGCATCATTTCCAACCAAAACATTTCTACCCAGAGCTTTGTCACTTTATAGTAACAATATTTAGGCCAAAGCTTCTTAAATCAATCATATTAGACATTAAAAAAAAAGTAGCAGCTACCTAATCCATTAATTTTTAACACTGTTTAAAGAGTAGGAAGTCTCCCTTAAAATAAAAGTGAAAATCAGGGAAGAAATTGTCAAGGAACATAAAATCTTGATAAGAAAATTTTAAGAGAAACAAAATATATAACAGCTTCTATTTTCATTACTAGCCAATAACAAAAATAGAGACTTCCCTTCTGTTTTTGCTACCATTTTCTTTTTCCCTTTTTCCCCTACCACTTAGTATATGTCCTGCTTCTCTCAACAAGGCACATAAAGGGACCATCTGTTCTTTAGCTGTTCCTCCACAAAAATGACTTTCAAATCCTTTCCTTTAGTCACTCTCTCTCACCCTCAGTTCTGGTTCCTTAATCCAACCAGTCAAATAGAAATTGCCATTTGGACTATTTGCCTACAAGTCATTTTATTTTTTAATAAATTTTATAAATATATAAAAAGACATTTAATACATTTTTATTAATTTATAATTTTTAAAGTTATAAAAAAGTAGGGTGAGCAACCATTCTTCTTAGCCTGAAATTGCCCAATTTTACTGCTGGAAGTCCTGTGGCTTGAGAAACACATAATCTCAGGTAAACAGGTCAATTGGTCACCCTAAGAAGATAACAATAGTTCTACGCATCCTGGCAGCCATGGCAAAGATGGAGATGCATTCTATTTATTATTACGAGGAGCAAAACATATCAGTTCTCCTGTGAAAGGTGGTACCTGTGTGTGTTATTTGTTTGTTTTTGCTAACTACTACATTTAAAGAAAAGGTAGTTTAGCATTATTTAGAAGGTATTGATGTCACTTTCTCAAAAAATAAAATAAAATACAGAAATAGAACCTAAAAGGCTAGAACTCACATTGATTTCTAGAAAAGGAAAGATCTAAGCCTGTACTACATTAAGTTGAAATAATTCTGAAGCAACTTTCTGGACAGTAATATATATATTGGATAGAGACAATAGACAAACAAAAATAACAAAATTGGTGGTGATCAATTCCTTGGAGAAAGGGAGATTAGATGAATTAGGGAAGTATTATAATTTTAAATAATAAAGTGACATTGGATAAAGGCCTAAAAGAGATGAGAGCACACCATGGAGATAAAAGGGGAAGAAGATCTGGTAACCAGTGCTTCTATCTCATTTTTTATCTGCTTTTCTTTGTATTGCTATGCTCTAAATACCCATTGCTTGGTGTAACGTAAATAAAACCATCACAAGGCCTCATTTGGAAATCAGTACAATTAAAACAATAAATTAGGCACAAGATTGGAATTGTACATCTTTCTTATGCTGAAATTGGGTAACAGTTTTAATGCTAATAAACAAATCTACACTAATAAAAGAGAAAAATGCTAATTGACTGTACCTTTGCTACGCCCACAGCCAATCAGAGCGAGTATGCAAATTAACCCAACAAAGATGGCGGTTAATTTGCATACGCTGAGGGAGGGAGGAGTGAAGACTGAAGACAGCATAGAAGGAAAAGGGAGGGAAAGCGCGGGCAGGAGGGAAAGCGTGGGCAAGGGCGGGTGGCGGGCAACAGCGGCGGTGGCAGGCGGTGGGTGGCGGGCAGCAGCGGTGGCGGCGGTGGGCGGTGGAAAAGTGCGGGGAGGCAGTGGAAGGGAAAGCACAGGGCAGCGGTGGCAGGAGGGAAAGCGCAGTGGGGGGGGGCGGCAGCTGTGGGAGGGAAACCATGGGGTGGGGGACAGAGACGGCAGGAGGGAAGGGAAAGCACCAGGCAGCAGTGGGAGGGAAAGTGCGGGGCAGTGGTGGCGGTGGGAGGGAAAGCACAGGACGGGTGGCAGCTTCGGGAGGGAGAGCGCGGAGGGTGGGGGTGGCAGTGGCGGGAGGAAAAGCGTGAGGTGGGGGGTGGGGAGCAGAGGCGGCAGGGAAAGCGCGGGGGGCCAGGAGGGGTGGCGGAGGCAGGAGGGAAGCCCGCCGGAAGCCCGGTTCTTGCAGGAATCTTCCTGCAATGGGCCTCTAGTCCTATATAATAAAAGCCTAGGTGGTGTCATGCAATGTCATAAGAAGGCTGCCGTGACATCGTCACAAGATGGCCTCCCTCACATCATCACAAGATGGCCACCACAAGATGGTCACCACAAGATGGCCGGCAGGGGTGGGCAGTTGTGGGCAATCAGGCCAGCAGGGGAGGGCAGTTGGGAGCAACCAGGCCTGCAGGGGAGGGCACTTGTGTGTGACCAGGCCGGCGGGGGAGGGTAGTTGGGGGCGACCAAGCCTGCAGGGGAGGGCAGTTTGGGGGGACCAGGCCTACAGGGGAGGGCAGTTAGGGGCAACCAGACCAGCAGGGGAGAGCAGTTGGGGACCATCAGGCTGACAGGGGCGGGCAGTTGGGGGCCATCAGGTCAGCAGGGGAGGGCAGTTGGGGGTGAGATCAGGCCAGCAGGGGAAGGCAGTTGGGGGGAGATCAGGCCTGCAGGGGAGGGCAGTTGGGGGCCATCGGACTGGCAGGGGAGCAGTTAGGCATCAATCAGGCCGGCAGGGGAGCAGTTAGGGGGTGATCAGGCTGGCAGGCAGAAGCAGTTAGTGGCAATTAGGCAGGCAGGCAGGCAGGCGAGTGGTTAGGAGCCAGCAGTCCTGGATTGTGAGAGGGATTTTGGACAGTTGGACATCCCCCAAGGGGTCCCAGATTGGAGAGGGCGCAGGCCAGGCTGAGGGACACCACCCCGCCCCAATAGACTAGAGGCCCGGTGCACAAATTTCATGCACCGGGCCTCTAGTCTATTCATAATAATCTCATGACCAAAATAGGTTGGTATCTGGACAAATATGACTGAATTAGGAGGTCAAGAAGCCTAGGCTCAGATTCTGGCTACACCTCTAACTAGCTATGACAGTGGACTATCCATATTCTGGTTTTGCTTTTTTTTAAAAAAAAAATTAAATGTTAGGAAATGTCAAGATTCATTCTGTAGCAACTTCTATTTCTGGGATGATGTACTGTAAGATTCTGGAATTAAATCATACCAATTCAATCATCACTTGCTGTGGAGAAAAGTAATACTTCTCATGACCCCCTCACTTTCTGCCTCAGAAATTTACTCTTCTAATATTCCAATGGAACCAGTGCAAGAACAAGCTAGAAAAGCTGTGCCCAACAAGATGAGGCAGAATATTCCCAGTAGGATAAGATTTCTTTTTTCACATTATGGTAGGCAGAATTCTAAGATGATCCCCAGTGATCAATGAGTGTGAGCAGGACCTATCAATATAATGGGATATCACTCCCTAGATAATGTTACATGATATGGAAAGATTAAAAGATGTAATAAATGACTCTAATCAGCAAGCTTCCAATTAATAAAAATAATGGATTGTCCTGGGTGGGTCTGACCTAATCAGGTAAATCTTTTGAAAGCAGAATTAGCTTTTTCCTGAGTTCAGAGAAGTCTTAAAAGCAAGCCCCATTTGTTTTACATCTATAAGAATATGAATTATATCAGCAAGCTGATGAGCTTGAAAGTGGATTCTTCCCTAGTCAAGGCTCCAGATGAAATCCCAATCCTGGCTGATACCTGGATTGCAGTCTTGTGAGAGACCCTGAGTAGAGGATCCAGTTAGGCTGAACCCAGACTCCTGACTCATGAAAATTCTAAGATAATAAGTGGGTTATTTTAAGCCGTTAAGTTTGTGGTAGTTTGCTATGCAGTGATAGGAAAGTAATACATCAGTAGAAATGGAATTGCTACTGATGTTACAATCCCATTAAAAAATTTAACATACTATGAAGACCAAAATATCACTCTCGCAACATAGATGAGATACTGTTAATAGTTGAGTGAGTTTTCTTCTAGTATATTTTTAAGCATCTTTGGTTTTTCAAATTCCAAACACAAACATGCCAACCATACTGCCACCTTATGGCATTTGTTGTAGCTGCAGAGGGCAGTGGGCACAAGGGCTTTGGCAGATGGGACATATTGTTGTGGCAGTTGGACTGCACCTCCCTGTCAATACCCAGCCTTTGAGGCTAGTTGTCAGTTATGTTCTTTGCTCCCGTTTTTGACAGTTTCTTAACTTAAGGTAGAAGAAACAAATTTCTGACTCTAAGAACCAAAACTGAGGCAGCAAAACTGAAACCTAGTGACATCCATCTGGGCCCCAATTTTCACCCTCCACCTTTCCGTGAGTTTTTCTAAACTTCCAAATCCTTGTTTTCAATCTCTGTTTAAATTACCTAATGTAGTTTCTATTTTCCTTAATGATCCTGTATGATATATAGCAATACATACTTACTGATACATAACAATAATCTAATTAACATTACATTAATTAATCAATTTGATAATCACTGTTATTTTATTATAATTGATAGTCACAAGAGCATGCAATGAAAACCGTTTAACATTTGAAGTTTTTCATCAATATTAATACTTTCCCTGGCTTCACATTCGACTTGTGGAGTCTCAAATGCGATTGTGTCTTATTTATACCTATCTTATCTGAAAGAAGTCTTTGGCAAGGAATAAGGGAGTTTAGCAGATTCTGGGATTTGTTTAAATGAAGTTAGAGTAGCTCAATCTAGAAGTTTTGTCACAACTTCTCACTTCCCACATCACCCTTCACTTCTGACAGAATCATCATCAGGTTGACCATCCATGGCTAAAACTTTGGGTCTTAGCTATCCCCTTGGCCAAAAATCTAGTTTAGTGCTGATTACATGTTATGCACACTTTGGTTATTCTATTTTAATAGTTATTTTTTTCTTAATGAGAGTTACAGTTTTACAAGTGAACCATAACTAAACATGACATATAGGACATTCACAAGTGAGTAAAAGTTCTTTTACAGTGGGATGAAGAGAGAGAGAAACATACCTCTTCTGTGACCCCTAAAATCCCAACCCGCAGGTGCCTAACTTTAGGACTGTCCATGTCTGTGGCACAGCTTTTATGTAACTACTGCTATGAGGACAATAATCCAAAACTTCCCCCTCAAAACACGAACAAATTTTCAACATACATTTCGGGTTGGACTTTAATTTCTCTACTCTTGCAGTCTGAGAGATGTGGGTATGTGTGTGAACAATCTTGGAATGGCGGTGGCCCCAAAACGGCCCAGTGAGAGCACAGGGCCGTGGGGTTGGCTATGAGCCAGTGGCCCTGATGCCGGGGCCGGTGGTCCATGGCCTGGAGCGGGAAAGGGTGGCCCGTTGGCGGCGGTTGCTGAGCCGGCTTCCCGTGCGGCCAGTTCCATGTTCTATGACACGGGCTCTGGCTCAGGCATTCTAAAAGGCGACAATCGTCACCAAGGCCCGGCGAAGCAGTCAAGTGGTCAAGCTGAGGCCGGCGGTGCTCAACCGCTTGATTCCTCGGGGCGTCGTGAAGCCGGATCCCCGCATCCATCCACTCTGATGCTCTATGAGGTGTGCCTGGGGGTGGCTGACATGAGCACCCAGGCTCAAGGTGTGGTTCCATTACGGGATCCAGGCTGACGCCGCAACCCTGAATAAACTCCCTTGGCCCAGAACCTCTGCCCCCTCCCGGAGTTGAGATGCATAGGAGGGGCATAGGGGCGGTGATGGGTGTCTGTGCCTGTAGGGAGTCGCCCCAACCCACCTACTCCATCGAATCCCCCTCGCCTTTGACCAGCCCCTCTACCCATTGGGAGGAGACCATCTGCCATCCTAGGGTGAGGGACAGCACCCTAGGCTGGTGCCCAGAGCTCTGAAGAGCCCACCCCCTCTACAGTATACCCATCCTTCCGGGTGAGTCAGGGGAAAGGACTGGGAGCCCCTGGGTAGGGACAGAAAGGAGAAAATACTTAAAATGTGAAAGTTTGCAAATAGTCTATGATAATGTGGGGGCAGAATATGATTTCTACATAGAGATGACTTTTTTTTTAAATGTTCTTACTGTGCACGTTCTCTGCCTCAAAAGTGTGGGAAATGGTGTAAGGAGGGTGGCCCCCCGATCTAAGAAGGTCATTGTGTTATTAGTTCAATTATTTGTAGACCCTGAGGGGGGGAAAAAAAAGATAATCTTTAAGTTACCAAGGACTTTACTAGCCTGTGTTGAGATAGCCTATTTCACGCCAACAGACACATGAAATGAAGGGTGTACAGGGAAAGACCATCTCATGGTACTGAAGATGAAATTTGCTGACAAGGGTGAAGCATAACCACTTAGCTATGTCTTTTGAGCTTCATTTAGCCCCACAAAGGGCTATTCTTCACCCCTATAGTTCAATCCACACCAGTATAAAGTGGATCTTTGATATCTAAAGCTGGCTTAAATACTTACAGCACAGAAACATGGACTTTGTATCACTGTACGTGTATACTGAAATTGTCTAACAGTATATGTCCTGAAAAAAAGATCCACAAACTTAATAGAGATATCTTACTCATCATGTCTAAAGTATAATTTAGAAGAAAATCATAACTTTTGGACAGAAAATGTTAAGTGAAGATTTGTGAAGGTTTGCCCTAACAGATTAAGAGAAATTTTGTTTATGTGGCTTTACATTACATTTAATTAAATATAACCTTTGTTGAAAAGGACAGTTAAAAACATACTATCGAATTTTACTAATTAATTAGAATGCTTTTTAAGGATGATTATTAAGGATTATTAAAGATGTACCACATTTTAATATCATTTAGCCAACATTTTTTTTTCTTTATTGATTAAGGTATTACATATGTGCCCTTATCCCCCTATCCGTCCCCATCCCCCCACTCATGCCCTTACCCCCCTGTGCCCATTGGTTAGGCTTATATGCATGCATACAAGTCCTTTGTTTTTGAAAAATCAATGGAATGGAAGAAAGCATTGTGATGAATTCTTCATATTTTACTGTCTTACATAGAGAAGTCCTAGACCTCACTTAAGGCATAGAAACATGGGTCTTGTTTTTGTTTTTGTTTTTTATGTATATATAAGTTAAGAAATAGAGTTAGGGTTAGGAACTATTGGTAGACATTAAGTAGAGATTATGTGTTGGATTCTTTTGTTAGTGTTGTTAATCCTAACCTGAGGATTTTTTTTCCAATTATTTTTTTTTTAGTTGTCTTCAAAATGTACCCCAATGGGGGTTAGGGATTGAACCTGCAACCCAGGTATGTGCCCTTGACTGGAAATAAAACCCAAGATCCTTTGGTGCATGGCCAACACTCTATCCACTGAGCCACACAGTCCAGGGCTATGTGTTGGATTCCTATAAGGCTTGCAGTTTTCCTAGCCACCACTAGTACCATGAAGTAGTTCTGATTGGTTATCCTAAAAAAATATGAGCCCCAAGTGTTTTAGAAAAACCAATTAATAAGCCCACAGAACTGGAAAATTCTGCTTTCTCTGCTCTCCTGTTCTATTTCTAGTTTTCATTCTAGTTTTCTATCTCTAAATAACTCCATGGTTATAACTTACTGATGGCAAGTTAACAGAATATTTATTTTGTAACCTAAACATAAAGTTAAAAGTAATCTAGTTCAATTTTCTTTCTTTCTATTATTATCAAAATAACACAAGCACATGCTAAAACTATCAAAAAATGCAGACACACATATGCATAACTATTAAATACACACATACACACACAGAGAATCCTATCTAATAAAAGAGTAACATGCAAATTGACCATACCTCCGCTACACCCACAAGCCATGCCCACCAGCCAATCAGGAGCGAGTATGCAAATTAACCCAACCAAGATGGCTGCGGCAACAGAGCAAGCAGGAGGCTTGGGTTTCCCCAGCAATGGAGGAAGCCAAGCTTTCCGCCCGCCCTGGCCTGCCCTGGCCTCCACTCAAGGCTACAAAGTTTCAATGATAGAAGATAAATAAATCCAAGATACCAGGGCCTCCGCTTGGGTTGCTGGGGGGTGTGGCTGGCCTGCAAACCATGACAGGCCCCTCGCTCAGGCCACCCCATGCCTCAAGGAAACCCCCACCCGGATCCGGGACACCCTTCAGGGCAAACCAGCTGGCCCCCACCCATGCACCAGGCCTCTATCCTATCTAATAAAAGAGTAATATGCAAATTGACTGTCACTCCAACACACAAGATGGCTACCCCCATGTGGACACAATATGGCCGTCACAAGATGGCCAGCAGGGGAGAGCAGTTGGAAGGGACCAGGCCTGCAAGGGAGGGCAGTTGGGGGTGATAAAGCCTGCATGGGAGGGCAATTAGGGGTGACCAGGCCTGCAGAGGAGGGAAGTTGGGGGCAACCAGGCCTTCAGGGGAGAGCAGTTGGGGGAGACCAGGCTTGCAGGGGAGGGCAGTTAGGGGTGACCAGGATGGCAGGGGAGCAGTTAGGTATCAATCAGGCTGGCAGGGGAGTGGTTAGGGGTGATCAGGCTGGCAGGCAGAAGCAGTTAGGGGCAATCAGGAAGGCAGGCAGGCGAGCAGTTGGGAGCCAACAGTCCTGGATTGTGAGAGGGATGTCTGACTGCTTGTTTAGGCCTGATCCTAAATGGGCAGTGGGACATCCCTTGAGGGGTCCCAGATTGGAGAGGGTGCAGGCTTGGCTGAGGGACAGACCCCCCTGCCATGCACGAATTTCATGCACCGGGCCTCTAGTACTTAAAATAAGTGCCCAAGGACATTTTGCTTATTGTCTAGAAGACAAAAATAGAGGTCAGGCCTCTTGATTCCTACACCAATCTATATATATAAAAGGCTAATATGCAAAGTGTCCCCTCCAGAGTTTGACCGGGAGTTCGATCGCTCGCTATGATGGGTGCTGACCACCAGGGGTCTGCGCGGAACAAAGGAAGGCCCAGCCCACAGCCAGCAGCCAGGGAAGGGAGGCCCCAGCTGACAGCCGGAAGGCCCCGATCAACCCTGATTGCCGACCAGGCCTAGGGACCCTACACATGCAAGAATTTCGTGCGTCGGGCCTCTAGTAATACTATATTTATATAACACTGTAGATGCAAAATTTAGGTCAATGTGACAAAAGTTAAGCAAAATTAACATTTTTTTATTTTCTCTAAAGGACAAAGTTTTATACTAAAAGAAAACTATATTCAAAAAAGTCTATATTCAAAATTTTGCTGGTGGACATAGATTATACTAAGCCATTGCAGGATGAAACCACACTGTTTTCCAATATGTGGCTTGCAAACCATTAGTGGGTTGAAATCAATACAGTAAATTATGAAGAGCATTTAAAAAAAAATGTTAATAGATGACTAAAAATAACAGAGTGTATTACTCATGGTAAGGACAAGTATAGCTTAACAAAACTATTGTTTAACTTTTACTTAAGTTATGTATAACTTTATTTAATTTAAATATATAGATATTCATGTGGTTGCGATGTAAAATATATCCTTTAGTCACAGTAAAAAATATTTCCATGCCACTGGTTACAGAAATTACCTAAGAAATTTATGTGGTAAACCATGATCCAAAAATATTAAATAGAAACTCCCAGAAGTAAGCCATTCATAAGTTTTACATTGTACATTGTTCTGAGCAGCATGATGAAATCTCACACCGTCTTGCTCCTTCTCGCTCAGGACGTGAATCCTCCCTTTGTCCAGTGTCTCCACGCTGTAGATGCTCCCCATCCGTTAGTCACTCAGTAGCCAGCTAGGTGATCAGATCCACTGTCTGGTATCACAATGCTTATGTACAGGTCACCCTTATTTTACTTGCTCATGACCCCAAAGTGCCAGAGTAGTGATGCTGGCAATCCGGATATGCCAAACAAAAGCCATAAAGTACTTCCTTTAAGTGAAAAGGAGAGTACAGTTCCATAAGATAATTTGAGAGAGAGAGAGAAATAGAGGGAGAGACCATATTCACATGACTTTTATTGTAGCATATTGTCCTATTTTATTATTATTGTTTTTAATTTCTTACTGGGCCTCATAAGTTTAACCCTATCCTTGGTATGTACATACAGTATAGGAAAAACATTTTTTAGGGTTTGGTACTATCCATGGTTTCAGGAGTCCATTGAGGGTCTTGAAATGTATCCCCTCATGGATAAGGAGGGCACTAATATTGTGTCAACATGAGAGAAGGGTTCTTGGCATTTTCTCATGCTAGTGTTCCAGAGGGAAGAAGAAGCTTTTATTTCATACATTTCATAGTTCCAGGCATTGCATCCAAACTCATTAACAGTTATTTTTCATATAAGTGCAATGGATCTATACTGAAATACAGGTGGATACTGGCTGCATTCCATGTTACAAATACCAGGCTTTCCTCAGCCTGCTCTTTGCACACTGAGGAGAATGTTATTAACAGAAAACATGTGCATTGATGCAACCGCTCCACGAATGTGTAGCTAGGACACAATCAATCAGTAGCTTACAAAGGGTTAACAAGTATCACATGATCTCACTTATATGAGGAATCTAATGAACAAAATAGATCCAGAGACATGGAAGCATAGAAGAGACTGATGAATCTCAGAGGGTAGGAGGTGGGAGAGGGGGAGTGGGCAGGAAGAGATTAACTAAAGAACTTACATGCATATATGCATAACCCCTGGACACAGACAATAGTGCAGTGAAGGCCTGGGGTGGGGGCAGGAGCAGAGTGGATGAGGTCAATGGGAGGAAAAATGGGGACATCTGTAATACTTCCAACAATAAAGATACATTTTTTAAAAATCTAAATTTGGACTTTTTAATAATAACATAGTAGCAACAAAATAACATGAAAAATAATATTGTACACACAAATTCAATCAATATATGATTGAATAAATTTTTACATTAAAAAAGTGATGGCATTTCCACAAGTTCTGAGTAAGCTGTTTTCAGCTAAGTTATGCTTAAGTATAAGCAGAAAGGCTAGGGTTGCATTTGCAGGCAGTCTACTGATCTCAATAGTAATAAATCCTGGATTCATTTAAGAGTTGAGGTTGCAAACTGTAAATCCTAATCACTACTTCTCAGAAGCAAAACCAAAATTCAAATTTCAAGTTCTGAGCTAGTGTACATTCCCTTTTGAGTGAGAAAAGCAGTATCAGTCAAGTTACCTCCCAAAGTTAGCCTCCCAATTCTAGGCATTGAATAGACTTTGACTTGGGGATAGAAGAAATTATAACCTTATTATTGCTTTGGATTTTGATCACATAAAAAATGAGTTAATTTCAGAGACATACTTTTAGTGTATAAGGCATAGGAAATGAAACCTCTTTCTGAAAATAGCTCCTAGATTTATCTGTGGTCACTTTTCTGAGTGCCGTTTCTATATTGAAATTCAACTTCCTAATTTTCTTCTCTGTGGGGAAAAAAATGGTGTGTCAACTTTTATGATGCCATTAACAGACTTTTGGATTGCTGGGGTTGCAACAACATAAATTGCCATGTCTGCGACAATAAAGACTGACCCTTGGAGATTATATATTTCTAAAGGTGGTATTATCTACACATACAGAATGAAAATAGAATTGAGACGTGTAACTCGATGCATCTGTCTAAAGAACACGTGCACTAATTAAACGAAAGGAAGCCTCATTTTCCAGAAAGTGTCTAAATCTTGCAG
Source organism: Eptesicus fuscus (assembly GCF_027574615.1). NCBI lineage: Eukaryota > Metazoa > Chordata > Mammalia > Chiroptera > Vespertilionidae > Eptesicus > Eptesicus fuscus. The sequence goes on along the minus strand of NC_072478.1, from coordinate 60,713,809 downwards.
TTTCTCATTTTATCATTAACTGGAACCTCTGTATATTAGGCCCAAATATTACTTCCTGAATGTGATATTTTTTTCCTTAAATCTCAATAGGAAATAACTAGCCTGAGAATCATTTAATAATTTAATAGTTGACACACAAAACACTGAGGGTAAATTCTAAAGTGTTCTATTAAGTGAAGGAAGCCAGACATCAAAGAGTAGGTAAGGTATGGTTGCCTTTAGTCATGAAATCTCAACAGACAAAACTATAGTGACAGCAAGCAGATCCAAGTTTGCCAGGGTCTGGGCTTCAGGGAAGGAATGATTACAACGTGGCACGTTTTAAGGATGCTGCAAATGTCCTAAATCACACTGTGGTGGTGGTGATACTACTGTCTACATTTGTCGAAAGTCATCACCAAAATAAGGCTGAATGTTTTTGAATGAAAAGGCTATCTGAATAAAATTGATATATGAAAGTTTAAAAAGCAATCACCTGTGGTAAATTTTATCTATGTTTGTTTGTTTAGAGGAAGAAACTGAGGTTGAAGTTGAGTAACCAGCATGAGATCTCACAGTGAACCGGACCTACCTCTGGCGCCAAGACTTGGAATTGTGTGCGGGAAGGTAGGAACCTACACGGACTCCTGCTACATCACTGGCATCTGTTGCTATGTATAGAGTAGATATACAACACATATTTGCGATACACTTAAAAATCAGTGTCTTGAAGGCGAAGTTCTGCCCACGTGACTGCATAGCGCTGTCCCACAGTAAGTGTTCTGCACTTGTCATCTTCTCTTTCTTTAGGAGAATCTGAACTCGAGACCAAAAGTTTCCCAAATGGTCAAGATGGTATATAAATGTATTCAATCTCTCTGTACTATTAAGCTACCAGGTACAAGCATTAATTTCCAAATCAGAAGTAATTCATCCTGGAGGATTAGAAGTATGAATTTTTTCTTGTTGGTGCAGAAATTCTAGGCTTCATATCTTGCATAAAATTCCTTTGCTTTCTTAATGCACACCTGGATAAGAGTATTGGAAATGTATATTCATATTTCCTTTTTCAGTTGTCATATTTGGGCTTTTCTGTCCACAGTTTCCCTCTAATGGGTTTCAACTAAGACTTTCCACGTTGAAGTGGTGCAGACAATCAGTGCTTGTCCAAGAAGTCTAGCCTTGACCTGTCTAGATTCCATTCTGTTTATAAATGGCCTTGTATCCTACCACAATTCTCTTAGCATGCCCAATTTTAAAAATTTTCTATCACAGATTTCAGATACCACAATTTCTCCTTGCACCTGGAACACCCATGTTTACCAGAGAAAATTTCTTATAAACAATTTAAACCAGGTTGTCAATAATTCATGCTGGGGTCTGGCAGAGTAACTCAGTTGGTTAGAGAGTTGTCCCTGTACGCCAAGGTTTCAGGTTTGATCCCTGGTCAGGATACACACACAAGAGTCAAACAATGAATGCATCAGTAAGTGAAACAACAGAGTTACTCTCTGTGTGTTTCTTTCTCCTTTCCTCTCTCTCTCTCTCTAAAAATCAATAAATAAAATGTTTAAAAAAATTAAAGGCATGCTCTTAAAAAAATCCATGCCAGCTGTTTTAGCTCCCACCTCTATATTCAGGATAATTATATCTGGAAATAATCTCTCTCTCTCTCTCTCTCTCTCTCTCTCTCTCTCTCTCTCTCTCTCTCTCTCTCTCTTTCTCTCTCTCTCTCTCTACCATTCCCGCTGCCCCCTCCCTTTCTCCCCTCTCTTTCCCTCTTCCTCTCTCCCACTCTCCCTCCCCCTCTCAGCCTGCCTATCTCCCTCTCCCCCTCCCACCTGACTTGGACCACCAGTGCCCCTCATGGCTACCATCTTACTCTAATGCACTCTCTCCTGTACACCTGCAAGAGCCGCTTCACTGATTCCTTCAATTTACTTCATACAAAGTAGCTGTCTCATATTTTAAAATAAAATCAGATAGTGTTCTTCTTTACAAAACCCTCTAGTGGCCTCCCATAACCCTTAGGATAAGGCCCCAATTAACAGCCGAGACCTAATGATGATGACTTTGGTACCTCTCTAGCTACATTTCTAGGACTCCCTCCCCACCATGTCTCTCATTCCTCAAACATGCCCCTGGTTCATCCTCTCTGCAGGGCATTGCTGGTTTTTGTTTCTTTTCCATCAGGTCTTTTCCTGCTCATTTTCTCACTTCATTCAACTCCAGGTTCTAACATCACTACTTCAGAATATCGAATAAGTCATCACCTGTCTCACTCTCCCACATACACACTTTTACTCTTTTCTGCTTAACTATCTTTCTTTTTCTTCACAGTACTTCAAAATACCCATTTACTTTTATTTATTATATAACTCCACATATTAGAAAATAAGAGCCACTTAAAAAAATAACCTTGCCTCTTTTGTCCCTTTCTTTAGCCCCAATAACTAAAACCTAGTAGTTATGCAAAATATACTTGTAGAATAAATGAATCAATTGACATCCCTTGGCAGAGGAGCCTGGCCTTAGTCCCCTAATAGTCTGGACCAGAGACAATTTTAGTAAAATAATCTTACTTATGTTTATATTATCCTTTCCCTATGATCTTAAACTGTGCCTTCTCATTCTTTTCTTTCCAAGAGTATTTCAGTGCCTCTTGAGAACACTGACCCAGAGGTTAAGAAGCATCCAAGAGGTATTTGCTCTAGGAGTTAAAGGGATATTCTTGACACTTATTCTACTAGCCTTGTCATATCTTCCCAAACCAAATAAGAAATTATAGGAGACATGGAACAAAGGTCCGTGTTCTGAAATTCTTACTGAACATGTACATATAAAAATGAAAACCTCTCACCTACAAACCACAGTAATTGTTCTCCCAACTAATTAACAGCAATTTAATAAAGATCTTTAAATATTTTTTTCCACCTGGAGCCAAAATACAGTCTCAAAGGGAAATAATCTTCAAAGGTCACTCCATCTGAGGGCTCTTGCACTGAATGATTTGAAGTGATGATGGCATTACTCAGCAGCTTGAAGCGGAGTCTTTACACACTTACTAGAGATAAGGAAGTATGCTGGGGAAAGTCAAGGATGAAGGGATTGTCCAAGGAGTTGGCCATACATAACATTAAAAGCATCAATAGAATATACCTAGCACATAGTAGCTGCTTAATAATTTTTTATTGAATAAATGAATAATTTAACTATTTTCTCCATTGAAACAATTGAAAAAAAGCTGGAGCTTACTGCATATAGTGTCTGGAAGCTCACAAAGACTTTCCTCACAAAATTCAAAGATATGTTTTAGCTTTTCATCATTTTCTACTTAATAGATGTCTTCCTCCTTGAACTGTCTCTTCATTTCTTACTCTGACATTGCACAAAACTGAATCCTTTTCAAGTCTTTTTCTTTATCTACTTCGATTTCCTCTCTCCCTCCTACTAGCTCTTATGTCTAAGTTCCTCCGTGACTCTGTATTTACAGATGACCCTTTCAGTTCACTTCCTCAGAGAGTTCATACATTTTCAGAGCTCTAAATATTTCCTCTATGCTGATGGCTCAAATAGCATTTCCAGCAGTCCTCCCTGTTCAATGAGGCACCAGTCCCAGACTTAGAAATTTTGCTGCCAAATTTCTGATTCCAAAGAAAAACTTTTTTCAAGATTTCACAATGACTCCACTTTGCCTCCTAAGTCATGTTTAGGGAATGACACTTAGAATTTAAACCCTCTTCTCCAGCTGTTTTTCCCAGTACGCCCCGGCATGACCTCTCTCCCACTGGAGTCACTGTCATTTATAATTACTTCCGCCTTCTCCAGCTCTATGTCTCTAGCATCACACAGCTATTCTCTCTTCTTAAAATGCCTCCCACTCTTCATTAACTATCCAAATCCAGTAACATGCAGTCCAAGGAATGCTTTGTTGGTTGTCAGGGAAAAATAAAAATAAATGAAAAAAATAAAAATATTGGACAAAGAAAGAGGAGAATTAGATTGTTATCTAACTGGGTGACCCCAAAAAAATAATTTCTCCTTAGGCCTCAGTTTCAATAGTATGGGGTGTTTTAGGGTAGAATTCTAGCTTAACTCTGTAAACCTGTACAGTTTCAGTAGTTCTTTTCATCTGAATATAAATATTCATTTAAAATAATTTGCCTCCCCCCAAAAAAAACACACACACACACACCTCTACATACAATTTTACTATTTTCCAAGCTTAGCAAGTCCACTATTAGGCAAAGCTTTTGCTAGTAGAGATAAAAATACTCACAATAATAGTACATGATTATGACATGCTTACTAATGAAAAATCACTTTCAACAAATCAAATTAAGAAGAAAAAAAAAGTATATGTTATCCCCAAAAAAGAAAATTTTGGCATTAGTGACATTGGATATTTTATATCCATCATATGGAGAAACTAAAATGTTTTAAAGATAATTTTCAAAACACTAAAACGTAAAGCATTATAGAAATAAAGCATTTTCTTTTAGGAAAAGAATTAACATAATAAATGCTATTGTGTCATTTTTATCATTGTATCAAATGAGACATTTGAGGCCCAGCTTTGTTGACAAAGCTGTGTGCCTCGCCACTGCTTTGATGATCTCCGGAGGGCTTTTGGAAACACTGACTGATTAGTGTATGTCCATTCCCTCCACACCCAGGCTCTGCCCCCAGATTTGATTGGTCGATATACTGTCTTAAATGTTTTGGCTGTTTAAAAAAATTCTAAGGGTGGAAAATGTCCGGTCTTATGAAACTGGCCCACATAGAGGAAGGCCTCTTCTCAATGATGAAATAGTGATGGCCAGTCTTCTTGGGGAAAGGATTTTTTCCTGATATAAAAAGGGCCCCAGAAGCCAGGTCAGGCCTACTGCTTACTGTCGTCAGGTGGCATGTTGTTATGTATATTTCCCCCTCCTATTACACAATAAGGACCATGTCACTATGAAGTAGAGCTGCAATGAAAACTGTGTGCATCTGTGAGAGAGAGTGATGTACATCTTTGTATTGGACAGCATCGCAGAAAGAGAAAGAGAGAGAGAGAATGTGTATATACGCACTATGCAAATGCACATGGAAATAAAAATAAATTTGCCGGTGGTAGACTTAAGAGTGTGAGGTCATAACTGTCAATAAGCTCAAAGGCTTTGAAAATTTTGAATGTAACAGTGAGAAAGGCAATAAGTTTATCTTCAAAAGATAATACCCATATTTTCCCCCCAAAGATTCAGGAAATATCCAGACGCAGAAATGCATTACCTTCGGGTGAATGAAGAACTCACTAATTTCGATGTCAATAAATAGAAAACACAAAAATAAGATCTCATAATAATTTAAGAGTCTAATGCAGTCACTCCAAAACTGATTTGTCATGTGGAATGATTGTGTTGAGCAGCCTCAGGTGACCAAGTTGTAAATATGAAATGGTTTTATTTTTTTTCAGTAACTGCCCACATCTATACAATGTTGAAGTTCATACTCTTGCTGGCTACAAGCCACATTTGTTAATAATCCTTTGGCCCGATTGTATTATTTTTCAGCCACTTTCAGTTTTTCATTCTCTTCTTGATCTGCACGACTCATCCTTGCTCATTTAAAAACTTTATCTAATATTGTAAAAAATCCTTTCCTTTCTTCTAGTTAAGCATGAGCTAAAGTTGTAATGGCCGCCAGATGGGGTGGATTTGATGGGTCTCTGATCCTTCTTCCTATTCCCTTTGCTTGATGCCAACTTCTCAGGTATTGGTAAGCAGAAGAGGAGAGAGAAAACAGATGCTTTCTTACCTACCTGACAGCTGCAACACTCCCCCCTCTCTCCCTCCCCAAGTACTCGGTGCCTACAGTCCTGGCCCTCTGTCTGTAGGCTCCTTGTGGGGAGTGGGGGCTCACTTCTCAGCAGCACCGTTGAGGCGGTGGCAGTCTCTTGAGACTTTACCTCTGTTCTTCCTGCAGAACACAGGAGGTGGGCAGTCTCAAGCAGCAATCCTCTCTACAGCAGTCTCAGCAAAACTGCTGACCCCAACTGCGTCTCTTTGGGCACCTACAGGATCCATCCCATACAGCTCAGGCAGTGGGAGCTCCTGAGGGGGGCGGGGGGCTCATCTGCCAGACCTTTCCAGCATGTTCTCCCACAGTTTGTTTCTTCACTGTTCCATGAACACAAAGCATGGCAGCCAGCAGATTTCTAAGAACACAGTACCTTCTTGCGACTTCCCGTAATTGCTTAGCTTGGGGAAAGAAAGCAGCTCTGGGCCTGCAGAAGAATGGGGTTACATCTTTGTATTGGACAGCATCGCAGGAATCAGAGAAATTTTTGCTTTTACTCACGCAGACAGGCATTCTAAGACTGACAAAATGCCTTTCCCCCCTGCTGTATCTATTTTGTTCTATTGAGTTCCCATGACTTTATATAAGACAATTTGTAGCCCTTGGCATCTTAGCATTTTTACAGCCAAGAAAGGCAGAGCTATGCACTTCTGGCAAGACAATAGGATCTGAAGCTCAGCAGGCAGCAGGCCTGTGATTGTATAATAACGTCAAAGAACCCGACAACTATAACTCTTAACCCTTCGTGTTTGGCGTGATGATTGCGGGCAGGTGTACTATTTGATTTTTTTAGTCTCTCCTTTAAAAGTTCAATCTTGCGGTTTGATTCCCGAGAGAGAAAGAAACACCCCATGCATCTTGAAGCGGGATGGCATTACATTTCTTCTTTCCTTCTCCTTGTTTGGTTTAGCTGGTTGACACTCAGAGCTGCCTGGGAACGGCCCTGGCTGTTTGGGGAGGATCACTATTGGGTTTCAGCTCTGGCTCCATGTGAAGCATCTGCAAATAATCAAGATGCAGAAAGGCGCCCAGAGTGGGAGCAGCCTTCGGGATTTGATTTAAGTGCACCTTCCTGTGAGCTGCATTTCCTTGTTTACATACATTCCTGCTCTGAAGGCCAACTTCCTGTCATAAAGCGGCATACCGAATTGGAGCATTTAGAAAACAGTGTGCTTCCAACCCTCCTAACTCTGGAAACAGGCTTGATTTTTAAAGGCTGTGTCATAAAATGCAGCACTTTACCCTAACTTTCATGATTCCCACACATTCTCTCTCTCTCTCTCTCTCTCTCTCTCTCTCTCTCTCTCTCTCTCTCTCTCTCTCACACACACACACACACACACACACACACGGAAATTAGTGCTATTTTCACCAAAAATATGTCAGTGCAGACCTTGTTTGGAGACGCCAAAGTGACATTGCACAATGACTGAAAAGGAAAGGAACTTACTTTTCAAAAGTGATAAATCCCCGAGAGAAGACACAGTGTGACCAGTCCCATATCACATAAATGTGACTAGTGTTATTACTATCAATGTTATAGTTCAATTCATCATTATCTTTAATAATGATGTGGTACTTGTAACCACCACATTTCAGGTTTCCCCCCATTTGGCTCTCTCAAAATTAATATACCAAACAAATTGATCTTCTTAAAGTATTTGCATATCTTTTCAGTGCATAATCTTCTAGGATAGCTTTCTTATCATTTCTAATATAATTCTGATGAACCACACTCTATATGACATGATTCCTTCCAACCTTTTGTGCCTAATCTATGGCACAGAGAATGAAGGACACCAGATGCCTCCTCCCACTTTCAATCTGTAGTTATGATGCCATATATCCAACCTCTCAGTAATTGAATTGTTTTCCCTTTGGAAAAAAAAAAAAAGTCTACTTGTGTATTTCTTAAGCTGCATTCTAACAAATAGGCATGTTGAAAATGAGATTTTGTAATAGTTGTAGGTATAGACAAGTTATAGACTGAGGCAGCAAATCTAACATATAAATATTACACAAATTCTATGCATGGCTACCTATCATTTATATTCTTTATTCAACCAGTGTGCTGCAGAATTTTAGTAATTAATTTATGTATGCCATGAGATGAAAAAGGTTGAAAACCGCTGGCCTAACCTCCTTTACATTTTGTTTCTAGTGTTTCATTTCACTCTGCCATGCTTCACAGCATTGAAAGCAATATCCACAGACATGAAATAAATTGATTGTGTTCAAGAGAGATAGCATAGATGGTTGAGATAATTAAGTATAGCGGTAACTCTTCCTACAAAATCAAAATTGACTTTTTTTCTGTACTCCTGAAACTTAGGTACTCTACTTTGAAAAAATAATAGTTACTTAAAAACAACAACAAAAAGCCACGCGGCATTATACTAGTGTGAGTTCTAAAAATTGGGCAATGAGGGTAATCATGAATTAGTGTCCTAAGAGTCATCAGAAATTTAGAAAGAATAATGAAATTAAAAGTCTTTGGGGACATTGCAATATGGCATGTATACCACACTACACAGTTTCTGAATATTTTAAAGAATATAGAAATGATATTATTTGCTGCTCATTTTGAACAACGTATATCACATATATTTTACTTAAAATTCAAAATTGTACTGTGTATTCTCATCACTTTATATATGATAAACTCAGAAAGACCCAGTGACTTAATAGAAACAATTCATGTACTTGGAAAATTAAAACATACCTAAGCCAATTTCTATATTTCTTTATTTTAAAAAGTTATTTATTTCCTTCTTATTAGTGGACTTGACATGCAATGCTGGGGGCAAGTTTATCCAATAAAATAGTATAATATTTAAAGTCTAATTCTAAAATTCCCTGTCCATTTTTTCAGGTTAATTAGCATAATAGAATCTGGTTAGGATCAGTATTTTTAGGTATTGAACAAATACATAAGAGATTTATCTCTTCATTAGTTATTTATATAAGTTTGTTTTTAAATGTTACTTAAAACACCTTCTCAGTGAATCACGATTTCTGAGGTGATAGTTAGAATCACACCTTAATTTTCTAGGACCAGTATGAATTGATTATTAGAAAATTTCTACATTACTGTGTTTTGAGTTCTTTGGGGGGAAATAACTATTTAATTTAAACTTTCTCAGCTGCCGGTCCCAAGGCTGGGTGGGCGAGTATCTCTTTGAAAGGCTCACCCCAAGCACGACTAGGAGCTTTTGGAGCCCAGAAGCCTTTGAGGGGTCCCTCTGCATCCCCCTGGGGTCTGGCTTTTACCAGAACCTCTTCCCGAAACTACTGGCCATTCTTTAACCACCCTGAAGCCCTCTCCGGTGCATTGGACCAAATGAAACAATAAAGCTTTTTGCAGCAAAAAATAAAAAATAAAATAATAATAATAATAAATAAACTTTCTCAAATTACTTAACCAACATTCTATTTTTATAAATAATATTCCATATTCTTATTACATATCAATGTTCAGAGATACATGAGATGCCATTCACCAAAGGTAAAACTTCTTCCTTTGTTCATGAGCATTATTTAGGCAGCGGTGCTGTCTTCTCACGTCGGACCGGCCATTGGCCGCAATGGCAGAGGAAGCAGCATCAGGATTCCAGCACTTGGCTGCAAGTGGTGCTGCCACCTCAGCCTCTCAGAAGTGAAGCAGGGAACTGTCAGCAGAACTGCTCCTACGTTTGCTTTCTGGAAGGCAAATAAGTGGTCCCTCAGGTCCGGAAGACTCAGACAATAAAGCTTTATAGATTGCAAGCAACACCTTAATTGTGTTTGAATGTGAACAGGAAGTCCAGGCAATCCTCTGCTGTGAAATGAAGTTCAGATTCCTGCGTGTGCATGTGTTTTTTATTCTGTGCCCTTAGAAGATTCAGAAAAGATGCCAACATCATATTACTATTTGATCATCTTTAATATTTCAAAAGCCTTGATTTGAAACAATCAACATGCATGTGGAATATATGTATTATCTTCCCAAGTGCTTATAATAGTTTTATGCTATAACTGGGTTTGTGCTTATCCAGATTTAATGAAATATATTGTATGTAACGAGGATGGCTACAGATCAGAATATTCTATCTCACTTTAACGTATACCACCCAAGCTTTTCCTTTGCTGAACTTTCCACTAGTTTACCTCATGACACTATTCATAGATTTAGTTTTGTTCGTTTTGTTTAAAGATCTTTATTATTAATTAAACTATAAGCTCTTTGAGGTCAGGGTCTGTCTATGCCTGCCTAAATTTATCACTGAATAATCAGAAACCAGTTCAATCTCTGGAATTAGAGTGCCCTATTAATGACCAGTAGAATAACACTCTTTTAAAATGGTTTGTAAAGGCATGGTGAAAAAGATAATGCCATTTGATTAAATCCTTGAGCATACAGTACTGTGACGAAGTATATCAAATGTATATTTACATTTTTTAAATGTTTTTATTGATTGTTTTTAGAGAGGGAGGAAGCGAGAGGGAGAAAGAGAAAGAAACGTCGATGTGAGAGAAACATTGGTCAGTTGTCTTCTGTACACACATGAGCTGGGGACTGAACCCACAGCTTGGGCATGTGCCTTGTCCAGAATAGAACCGGTGATCCTTTGGTGTAGGGGAGGACACTCAACCAACTGAGCCACACCGGCCAGGGCATATATTTACTTTTAATATAGAAATAATATTAAACCAAGGATTTCTTTCTATAGTCTCTCGTATTCTTATTGTGAAGAACAACAAAAATCAAAGCTGTTTGTACCACATAAATTGGCAGGAAAAATAGAGCATTTAAAAATTTTAAAAATATTTACAGTTAGAATCTCAAATATCAGCAATATTTTTCCAGAATCTATTTGATATCCTTTACAAACAGAAAAAAAATGTACAATAGAGAATTATATTGTTATGTCCTTCATATAAAATAACAATTACAGACATACTGTTGTTGCAGATTTACATACTTTCACTTGTCTGGTCCCTATTGTGACAAATAGCATAGTTTTGTTAAATGACTGGCTAGGGAAGGGGACAAAATTCATATTCACGAAGTATAGAAAAATTGACAGACCTCCACAGGCATTAGATGCATGGCTTCCTTGTACAGTTCAAGGCTTATCCCAATGGAGCAAATCAGTCAGAGTTTGGGATCTGTTTCTTTTCTCACACGACATCCTTTACAGCTCATCATTGCGTTCTGCTTGGAATTCCCACAACTTTCCAGTTGTACAGCTAATGTAAACTCCAAATCACAATCGACTCCTTACTATAAGCATACGCTCAAGACCATTTCCTAATATAGAAAGATACGCTTTCTCTTTCGATTACATCTGCAAAGTTTGGTTATTTTCCTTTGGCCCACCCTGGAACATCATTTTAATGCAGAAAGCTCTCAAATATTTATAGAGGAATATAAACAAAAAGTAATTCTGTCTTCGTTGATAAATCTGTTGCTCCTGTTACTCCTGCCTCTTCAGCCATCACTTTTAATTTTTCTTATTTGACTGAAACCAATATTCTTGATTTCAGAGTGCTCTTTTTTCTCATGCACATAGCAATTAAAGCTTGCAAGTGTTTCATTAAAGAGCAATTCACTCAACTCGTCTACATGCTTCTTGGTTAACATTCAGTATCTAAAACAATACTTATATGTAGTCATGCTTAATAATTACCCTGTAACTATCTGTTGAAAAAAATCATAAAAGTTAAATTCACCTACTTTCTGAAAAAGTACATATATTCCATATATATATATATATATATATATATATATATGCATGTGTGTGATTGTATACCAAGAGTGAGAGAAAGAGAGAGAGAGAATATACTATGGAAAGCATTACATGTTACCATGTCACTCAAAGTTACCAAAGTAGATGTGCTATGGAGGGTATGCATGTGCCAGTTTGTTTACAGATGGTACTTCTGAGAATAAAGAAACTAATCTCTCACTTCAAGGAAGTCCTATTGAAACTAGAAGTAAGATCTTAATGAAATGTACTGAACTGAGTACCAAATAATATTTCAAAAATAATTTGTCATAAGCCAAGAATTGTCGCAGTGTTTTTTGAAAATGGCCAACAAAAATCATTAAACTTCAACTTCAATGCAAGGAAAACTCTTGAGCTATTTACAGCCACTCACTCTATACTTTGACATAATCATTAACAAATCATAATCAAAAGAGATCTTAACCATACACTTTGGTGTCATAAGAATATCCTGTCCTAATACTTAGTTATCAAAGAAAAGAATAGAGAAACAGTGTGAGGATAAAGAGAATGAACAGAAAAATAGTTTTCAGAAGAATTTTATTTTTATCTTTAATAAGATACTTATGAGTTTACTGTCATTATTTTGAAAAACAAAACATTTTGAACATTTTGAAAACAAAACAAAGGAAAATAAAATAAAATCTGAGCTATTAGTATAAAACAAGTCTTCTCTAAACTCTTCTTCCACATAAAACATCTATTTATTCTCAGGTAGAAAAACACTCCCTATTTTATTTACATAATAAATGTAAATAACTTTTGGATATCAGTATTTTATTTAGATAAGGTAAGAGGACATGAGACTATTTTAAATTGTTGACTGTCATAAACTTAGGATATTTCTTTGATCTAAATATCAGGAGTCTCAAGGTAGTCTAACTTTACAAGAGAAATCCAAGAATTAAGTTTCTCTTTACAATATAAAATCTGTTTCAGATCATTATCATCCTCATAATATCACGACTATCAGTTTATTGTAATTTAATTTCTTGTACTTGCTTAGAATTTCACACATCTTGTTTTCACTGGTATCTATTGCTCCTGTTTACCATACTAAAAATGGTTAAAGATACAATTCCAGCTGCATTGGGGAAGGCTGTTTGTATGTGTTTGTTGTTTTAATTTGCTTGATTACCAAAAACGTTATTATCCTGCCCAGTTTTGTTTTAATATTCCTTTACTCTTTAGGAAATTGAGTAAAATTCTTTGTGCTTTATGAAATTGAGGAAACTGTCCACCTTAAGTTTTAGGTGAGCTCACTACTTTCTGTCTTCCAAGGGCCTGCAATTTCTTCTCCCCAATTCTCTCCCAAGTCACTTCACATCCCAGAGCAAAAATTCTCTTCTAGCCTTGATGTGTCAGAGGTCCTACAGTGGCCACACCCCTCCATTCCTTTTCAACACTTAAGACTGTTACTAAATTCTGGCAATTTAATCAGTTTCCATGCTACATGTAGCATATTTTTAATCGACGTCAACAAACAATAGCTTTACTCTGGAAAAGTGGAACCATGGGATCTATCTTTCCGTACAAGGCACTGGCTGGAGAAGGCACCATTTAACCAGAATTACCTTTAAGAGACAAAATTTTAGGGTCTCCATGTGCATACACAGCACCCCTTTTTTAATAGAATGTTAATAAATGACATGTAGAAAAGGAAATATTTCAACTTTAAAGAACTTTTTTGGAATGATGGGTTAAAGAAATTAGCAAGTGTCTTCAATGATGATGTTGGGGTTCTGAATATATTAATAATGTGCAGTCAGTGTACAAATGGTATTGAACTATATTGGAAGTTCAAGGTTCACCCAAGCTTCACGCTATGAGTCAGTATAAAAGACAACTGTTCCCACCCTAAAGGTGTCCTGTAGTGATTCAACCACATTATCTAAGAGTATAATATTCAAAGAAAAAGAGTGCACATGGGCATAGTCATTATTCTCTCTTTTTCTCCAGTAAAGTCTATAATGGCTCTTACAAAGTGCTTACCATTGTGTGGTTAACACTAATCCTGTTTTCTCAACCTGAAAAGGCATAGCGTAGGCAGCTCCAAGCACATTTACTGAAATGGCTTTCTCTTCCTCTCTATATCTAGGCAGAAGCATAATGAACTCTAATGCTTGGTTCTAGACTCCATATGTTCCAAACTAGCTTACTCAAGTTTTTCATTAGAATTTCAGAAAACACAATTTGTTATCCTGTCTCCCTCTTGCAAATATCCTTCTTACAGGCCTTGTGAGTAAAGTTGTTTAAACTGAAGATAGAATTGGAGTGTCACTGATATTACTAGTGAAAATCAACTTAATATTATTTGAAATCACACCTTAAATATATCCTCTCTGCAATATTTCTTTAATATATAATATTTATAAAGTTGCCTATCCCCATAGGTTTGATTTTTAATTTGAACCTATGGAATAGTTGCAAATTTAGTGAGGTTCAAGTGTTTGCTCCACTACTTACTAGTGAGATGGACTTCATTTATTTTCTCAGTCTCTTTGAGCCTCAGTGTCCTAGAATATAAATGGAGTCCTTAATACCTACCTCATAATGTTGTTTCAAATAATGACTGAAATTATATAAGTAGTCATTAGGATAGTATGTGGCATGCCATAAGTGCCAGATAAATGTTTATAGCTACAAATATGTCCTCATAATTTCCTCACCATGCAGCCCGAGATTAAATCATAACATCTTTCTGCCTAATACCATCCAATCACCTTTAGAATAGATTCCAAACTTCCTTAAAGTCACATATAAAGTCAGCCCCGTTCTACCTAATTGTCCCCCTTTTGTGTGACTTTTCACTTTTTATGTTTCTTTGGTCTCACCAGCCTTTAATCTATTCCTTTAACACACCAGAAGGCTCTACTTATTTGCACTTTTTCTGTTTATTTCCTAGAATTCTCATCTGTAAAATTTTTATTTGGTTGAATTCTTCCTGTCACTTAGGTCTTAGTCCAAATATCACCTTTCCTAAACATAAAAATATACCATTGTTTTATTTTTAAATTACATTTCCCACTAGTTGAAATTCTCTTACATGTTTCTTTATTTGTTTTTACCTATCTTCACCATTAGAATGGCGTAGGGGCCTTTTCTGTTGTGTTCAATGCTATATTCAAAGTGCTTAGATAGTGCTTGAAACAAGGTAAATGCTCAATCAATTTTTGTTTGATAAAATAAATGGAGTAGACTGTGGCCACTGTAAGTGATTCTATTGTGGGTTTGGCTAGCACCAGAAATTGTGGATATTCTTGTATCTGGCGCCAGAGGGAGGTACCTGGGGAGTAACTGAGAGAGCTAGATATTTAGTCAGCAAGCAGCCTTAGCACTTCATTTTAATCCTTCTTACCTTTCATAAGCCATGTGATGGTTCAGAAAGGAAGAGGACAATATTGGGACTTTATATACTTGATGCACCAATATATATTCATAACTGGCAGTGTCAAGAAATCATAAAATGACCATTACACTCTTATGGACTGACATCCTATATTTGCTCAGAACTGGAAACATCCATCCGAGGGACGCTTTTGATACTTAATTAAAGATATACATAGGAGAATGTTCCCAAATGTTTCTGTCTATAGATAGACTTGGATATCAAAAATACTCCAGGGCACCTAGCACTCAGCTCTTGGTTTCTAATATCACATTGTTCAATAAAAGGCACTACGTCTACTGGAAAAACATGGCTGAATTGAGGGCTAAGCCAGGGAATATGCAAGATGGCCTAGAGCATCTCATAGTGCCCAGAAGTAAACAAGTGCTCAGAAAACAAAAGTCTCACAATGTGTGTGTCGGGGGGGGGGCATATCAAGAGAACACAGGTGCCACCTGGAAGAGTTCTCAATTGCCAAAGAAACTGACCAACAAAATAAAGTAATAGTGCTCTATAGCCCAAAGTATAAAATGAATATCCATGAATCTATATTAATATGAAGAAATAATTCAATAAATAAATAAATAAATGGGGGAAAGAGACAAATCTCCCTTGCAAAGGAATTCTAAGTAACTTATGTAGATACTGTGCTCTCATGTATGGGGAGTGTTAACTGCCACCTCTTCTAATGAGTACAGTATGGAAAGAAGAAAAGGATAACTTAACAGGTAGAAAATACTAACAATACTACTTCAGTCAGGTAATCAAAATTAATATCAATAGTAATAACTCATAGTATTTAGCCTTGGCAAAATGGGATATAATGGCATTTTGCCTCTGTAGTCTTTCTACCCAAAAGCCATGACCTCAGTCTCAAATTGATTAAAAAAAAAATCAGTCAAATCCCAATTGATGAACATTCTACATACCTGACTGATACTCCTCAAAAATGTCAAGGTTATTGAAAACAAGAAAAGTCTGAGAAACTGTCTTAATCAAGCAGAGCCTGAAGAGACATGATAACTAAAGGTACAGAGATTTCCTAAATAGGAACTTGGAACAGAGAAAGGACAATAGGTCAAAAATAAATAAATGTAAATAAAGTATGAACTTTAGTTACTAACTTATCAATCTTGATTTACTAGTTGTTATAAATATACCACACTAATGTAAGTTGTTAATAGAGAACACTGTGTATTAAGTATATGAGAACTGTATGTGTTACCTTTGAAATCTTTCTGTAAATCAAAATTATTCTAAAGTTAAAAAAATTAAATTAAGGATAACCACCAATGCTTGACTTTATAGAAGCAAGTGATGAGGATTCCAAGAATAACAATTTAAATGTACATCAGAAGCATATATTTAATCCTATCTAATAAAAGAGTAATATGCAAATTGACTATCACTCCAACATACAAGATGGATGCCCCCATGTGGACACAAGATGGCTGCCACAAGATGGCCAGCAGGGGAGGGCAGTTGAAAGGGACCAGGCCTGCAAGGGAAGGCATTGGGAGCAATCAAGCCTGCAGGGGAGGGCAGTAAGGGGTGACCAGGCCTACAGTGGAGGGCAGTTAGAGGCAAACAGCCTGGCTGGGGAGCAGTTAGGCATCAATCAGGCTGGCAGGGGAGTGGTTAGGGGGTGATCAGGCAGGCAGAAGCAGTTAGGGGCAATCAGGCAGGCAGGCAGGTGAGTAGTTGGGAGCCAGCAGTCCTGGATTGTGAGAGGGATGTCCGACTACCCGTTTAGGCCCTATCCTACTGGGATTGGGCCTAAACGGGTAGTTGGACATCCCTCGAGGAGTCCCAGATTGGAGAGGGTGCAGGCTGGGCTGAGGTACACCCCCCCCATGCATGAATTTCATGCACCGGGCCTCTAGTATTCTATGGTTGTTAATAAATCAACTTGTGTTTGTTTTACATGTAAAAAAAAAAAAAAAGGTTTTCTGCACAAACGAATGAATTAATGAAAAAACAATATTTTTATTTTTGCTTATTTTTCTACAAAAGTTACTCTTTAGATGTTTTATGATTTTGAGAGGAAAATAAAACAAATGAAAAAGAAGTTAGGCTTCCTAGGTTTAAATTTAGTATACTTTTATGTAATTGTTTCCATCATATAAAACAAAAGCTTTTTAGGGACATTACCTAATTTCTTCCAATATCATTATGTAGATTAAGGTTGTTGTTTTTTAAAGCACACTTTTTAAATATTAAGGATAGTTCTTTAAAAATTCAGGCTTTGACAAACATTTAATTTAGTCATTTAACCTAAATTAATCAACTTCCTTTGGGGTAAATAGCTATTTTTAGTCTAGGGAAGATTCTATATATATAAAGAGGTAATATGCAAATTAGCCCGGATGCCTTAAGGTGTCACAACCAGCTCAAGAGAAAGCTGCATCACGACCAGTTCAGGAGGAGGCTGCATGCGCAGATGGGCGGGGAGGCTGGGGCTGGCGGTGAGCCGGAGTGGAGAGACAACACCAGGGGGGCCTTTGCATGTGAGCTGCAAAGGAAACACCTTTTCTGACCACTCATTGGCTAAGCTCCCTGTAAGCTGCCTCTCACAGTGTTCTTGGTAACTTGAGTAATAAGAATCCAAGAAGGTGATCTAGGGTTTTTCCACCTCACTCCTGGAGGAAAAACTAAGGTCTGCTGCTGGAGGGGCTAAGAAATATCATATCCTGCCCTAGCCGGTTTGGCTCAGTGGATAGAGCATTGGTCTGCAGACCGCAGGGTTCAGGTTTGATTCTGATCAACAGCATGTACCTAGGTTCAGGCTCCTTCCTGGCTGGGGCCCACGTCAGGGCTCATGCAAGAGGCAACCAATCAAAGTGTCCCTCTCACATTGATGTTTCTCTCTGTCTTTCCCTCTCTCTTCCCCACTCTCTAAAAATCAATGGAAACATATCATCAGGTGAGGATAAAAAAGAAAGAAATGTTATATCCTATGAAAGACACATCTTGAAAATGCCTAAAGAAAGTTGTCATTTTTTCATGGTGAAGGGACTAGAGTCCGTGTTGATGAAAACACCTCAGCGGCTGGCAGTGGCAGAAGCAGCAGGGTGATGGGGGTGGCGCCTTCCCCTGATCAGCCCAGTCACCTCCCACAGGGGGAGGCCAGACTGTGGCTTAAGCCCGCTCCCCACGGACATCCCCTGAGGGCTCCTGGACTGTGAGAGGGGGCAGGCTGGTCTAAGAACCCCCCCACCTCAGTGCACCAATTTCGTGCACCGGGCCTCTAGTATTTATATAAAATTCTTCAAGGAAACCATCTACTCTTGTCTCTATTCTAACAACCCCAATTAAAAAACAAACTGAAACATGAAAACAAGATTAAAGAACAGGAACTTATTGCATATAAAGCTTACCATCTTACCTAATAATAGAGAAACATGTAAATTGACCATACCTCTGCTACGCCCACAGCCAATCAGAGTGAGTATAAAAATTAACCCAACAAAGATGGCGGTTAATTTGCATACATACCTGGTCCCGGGAACCTCCTCAGCACCCAGGTCACTCCCAGCTGGCCATCAGATGGAGGCTTTAGGCTTGGGAAGGGGCCGAGCCTGCGATCAGAGGTGTCGGGGGTGGGGGGACCCCTTCCCAAGCCTAAAGCCTGGGGCAGAGGCTTTAGGCTTGGGCAGGGGCCAAGCCCGGGATCGAAGGGAAGGGGAAATAATCAATGAAAACATATCCTCAGGTGAGGATAAAAACAAAAATAAAGAAATGTCATATCCTATGAAAGACACATCTTGAAAATGCTTAAAGAAAGTTGTCATTTTTTCATGGTGAAGGGACTGTTGTCCGTGTTGATGAAAATATCTTGGTGACTGCGGTAACTGGCAGTGGCTGCAGCAGCGGGGTGATGGGGCTGGCGCTTTCCCCTGATCAGCCCGGTTGCCTCCCGAAAAGGGAGGCCAGACTGCAGCTTAGGTCTGCTCCCAATGGGGAGCAGGCCTAAACCATCAGTAGGACATCCCCTGAGGGCTCCCAGTATGTGAGAGAGGGCAGGCTGGGCTGAGGGACCCATCCCCAGTGCATGAATTTCATGCACCGGGCCCCTAGTATTTAAATAAAGACACTTTTTTCAAAATTCAAAAAAAAAAATTATAGTGGTATATTGGTAAGATATAGTGAAATTCATATTTTGCTATATCACTGGTGATAATGTTAATGACTTCTTTTTTGGAAAACAATTAGAAAGTCTTTCTCATTTTACTTGGAGCAAGTTATCTCATAGCTTAAAATGTATCATAATGAAGGAATACAAAGTACTCAAAGAGGGTAAAAAATAACTATAATGGCTGAAAAGGAGATTTAATATAGTCTGCATTTTGAAATTTTAAAAAATGAAACAATTTAAAATGCACCAGAATAAGGAACTGGATTAGAAAATATTACATTATTGGAGAGATTTATGTGGTCATTAAAATACTTATAAAAAATCTGAAACAATTCAATGCCTTAATAAAAAACACACAGTAAATAATGGATACTCTGAAAAAAAATAGCTTAATTCTGATTATTCTAAAGCTTCCATAAAGCTTTTGACAACTATTTTCTAAAGTTCAATTGATCTCAAGCTTATGTAAAGCAGATTATTAGTTTTATTTATATGCTAGTACTTCATATTGTAACCACTTCAGTTTGGTGGGATATGGAAAGAAATCTTGCCCAAAGTGACTACTCCTGAAAGGTTAAGGCTTTTCTACAGTTGTAATGGCTAATAACACGACATAACATTTTTTCAGGCCAAAACCATGTCAGTCATGCACCTCTGAGTAAAATGTGAGAAACTCAAGTGATTATTCATATGTGGAATTGGACAAAAACAAAAAGTCTTGAGAGAGAAACCCTGGCTCTGTTTTTAAGTATTCTGTTAGTTCTAGACTTGTGAAGGAGACCAGACATATCAAGCCTCTCAGTTTTTCATGAGGGTTTACAGACTCAGCTACCCACCTGGTTCCTAAAGCATACGCTCCATCATTAAACTGACAAGACAAGATTGGTGCAGTAGGCAGGATTTTGGTCCCTATGATCTTCATGCCCTGCTCCTATACCTGTGAATATGTTATCTTAGATGACAAAGGAGATTTGCAGATAGAATTAAAGTTACTCATCAGCTGACTTTAAATTAAGAAGATAATTCTGGGCTATCAATTGGGCCCATGTAATCACATGTGCCTTTATCATGGAAAGATATTTATATTGTTTTTAAATTTTTTTTCTTCCTTGTAACAAATATTTGAAGGAGGTAACACCATATGCTAGCTACCTCCCATTGTGCTCCTTCAGACTCAACTTTCCACCCTTCTCCACCCTGAAAAAAAATAAATGGTGGAAGAGGAAGGCAGAAGAGTCCATGAGAGTGATGTGGCAGAAAGAGAGGCAGGAGAGTAGAGGCATAGGAAAGATTACCAATGTCTGAAGACAAGGCCATGAGCAAAGGAATGTGTGGCAACCTAGAAGCTGAGAGCAGGCCACACTGACAGGCAGTCCTACAACTGCATGGAACTGGGTTTGCCAATAACCTGCAGAAGCCAGAAAATAGATTCTCACCGAGAGCCCCAGAAGGGGACACAAGCCTGCTGCCGCATGGATTTTGGCCTTGTGAGATTAAGCAGAGGAATTAGCCCAGCCTACCTCACCTCTGCTCTGTTAAGGAATGCTCAGGACCATAAGAAGCTGGAAAAATTGATACTATCCATATACCCTCCCTAAGATCCTCTTTTCCATTTCATATCCAACATCAAACAAGAAGAAAAAGCAGCAGCAGCTTCAGCAGTGCAGTAAGAAAAAGGAGAGGGATTAGGAGGAGGAGGGAGAGGGAGAAGGAAAATACATAGAAATATATGCAAAAGAGAATGCAAAGGAGCTCATAGACAATTTGAAAGCACTGGTTCATTACTAGGTCAAGACTTTTGACTTTAGTTACTGAGTCCATGTGAAAGGAATGATCCCTTTCCTAGCTATACAATTACTGAAGAGTTTAATAACTGAACAGATTGCATCTGCACTTTCCCATCTTAATACTGTTTCACCAGAATGAACAGAAAAGACCACTCTTCTCCAGTTAACAGGTGAGGAATTGTATCTGTGATTCACCTTACTCTCATTGAGTTTAAAGGACTGGATCACAGATTTGTCTATGGAGGAAAACACTGGTATAAAGTTTGCTATGGCTTAAACCAGTCAAAGTGCCTTTATTTCTGCTCTTAGACTTAATTAGAAGCATAATTACCCCGTCTCCTCCTCTTTTCCTCAGAAGTTGTCTTCATTATCATGGCCTGCAGGGCAGTGGTTAAAAGTAGACCTTACCAACCTTGAAAATCCTGGGTTGAGTTAAAGCACAGTTTCATATATTAAAAAGGAACAATCCATCCTGGGATTGGCTCAGGGGCAAGTTAATTCCTGTTAATGAATTTTTTATTCTAGGGAAAAAAATCCCCATAAAAGCTTCCCTGCTGTGGCTTTTTTTTTTTTCTTTTCTTTTTTTTTTTTTTCTCTTTTCTTTTTTGGAGTTGAGTTGGCCTGAGGAAAGACATTTCCTAGCATGAGAAGTTTTTGCACTAGAGAAATGTTTAACCTTAGCCGTTGATTCTGCCTCAAAATAATTGAGATCAAAGCTGCAAAAAAGCAACTCTTCCAGGAGCTTAATAACATACCACATTCAACTTTTGTATATTGGAGGTTATTAATACTAAATATTAGTCTGGGAGTCTTTGCCAAAGTTCTCCCTCTCTACTTTCAAACCTCCACATTTCCTCTACATGTGTCATTATTTGAGGTGTACTGGAAAGGCCTCATTCTTCCAACAAGTAGTCTGCGGACAGTGGATTTTCCCGTGTGGAAAGAAAAACAGGGATGTGAATGCAGCACAGAATAGATCCAAATACACACCCTCAGAGGAAGACTAGAAAAATAATCCCTTTGGAAGTTCACTGAAGCACCAAGCTGTCGCTCTTACTGATTTCTAAGAAGGCTCTTCTGCTGGCTTTAACTCTGAGAATCTTATAGTGAAGCTCAGCTAGCTAAGTTTCTATCACCATCCAACCCAGAACAGCTTGTGGAGACTTGGGTGAAACTAAAATTATAACAAAGGTGGATGGATACCATAACATACATCTCCAGTATGAGGGCGGAGGTGTGACATGTTTCATATGCTTTTTGAATTTCTACTTCCTGCTGTTCATTATGGGTCATTTATAAATCCTCTTTAGACAGAGAGAGAGAGAGAGAGAGAGAGAGAGAGAGAGAGAGAGAGAGAGAGAGAGAGAGGAAGAAAGAGAATTCACCCTCCATGAGTTTTCTATAAAATGTTAAAGTATTTTATAAAACACCACTTTTCCTATACCACTATTGATATTTCCTCGTACAAATGATTTGATTGTCCTATGGTAGCATGATTAAAGTTAATTAGAAGGAAGTGATGAAGATCAACACTGTGTAAATTGGACAGTTCAATAATTCTAATGCAGCAAGTTTCTCTTAAGACAGTAACTTTTTTTAGAATATAAGTGTACATATTCTCTGCTTTGCAGTAAAATGCAATGCCAGCACAGAGCTATTGAGAGGCTGTGGATGTTGGGTCCTCGTCATGAATGGGACCTCACCTTACTGTTCAGGAGAAGAGACAACATATGGGCAACTTCAGGCCCCAGGCCCGCTCGATTGACAGCTACAGCTATTCCAAATATTGTATGTAGTTTGTTTCCCCCTTTAGGATATAGGTAGTTGAAGTCTGAAATATATTACATATAGAAAACTTTATAACAAAGAATGTAGATGAAAATAGTGATGGGGAAAAAAGAAAAACGATATCTTTCCTGACAATCTTGGCCACCCTATTAAGATGTGTATTGATCACATTGAGAGACTTCTAAGCATGAACAGATTTGAAAATGGCAATAACAAATGTGCAAGTCCCCCCATCTAGCAATATTTGACATCTGTATAATAACCCATTCATTGATATTTGACAGTTATTTATGACTCTTCAAGTGAAGCACAGTTGTTTATTTGGATTTTGATTTATAATTTGAAGTAATCTTCCCAGAAGAATATTAAATATTGTGCTTGACACATTAGTTGAAGTTGAGTCATCATCTATTACTGAAATATACCAATATGAAATATTAGGTGCTTTTCTATCAACCTGAAATATTTCTGACAGTGAATTTTAAATCGATCATTAATGCTCACTCTCCTGCTGTCTGATGAAAGATGCAGTTGATGACTGAAGAGCCTTTTCAGCTTTCAGAGTTGCACTGAGGTTTCTGGGTCATGGAATCATAGAGCTGGAGGATCCCAGTTACCGTTTAGGTTTAGGATAGCTAAAAGTTCAAAGAGCATAAATGATTGTTAATAACCCACAATATGAAATTTATATTAAATTAGAAGCCCAGCACACAAAATCGCACGGCCCCGCCCACACGTGCCGGTCTTTGGTCATTACGGCGTTAGGGCCACTGGGTTTTTATAATATAGATGATAATGCCTTTTAGGTATGAAAACTAAACAAAAATGCAATGTTAGAGAAATATTTCCAGTCTTATGAATGGCATTGTGCATGATACTTCCAAACAAGTTAGTACTCTAGATATGAAAGAGTGGAGAAGTATGTTCCATCACAATGCCAGAATGTGGTGCAGCTAAGTTGTTGAAACCCCTTTAAATAGAATTTCCAGAATAGGTTAGCGCCATTTAAACAATAATTTTCTGTTCTGTTAATAATTAAAGGTCAGTGAAATGTTCTAATAAAATTTAGATAGTAGGACATTGATAAATACTCTTCATCCAGTTTAACAAAGTTTTATACAAAAAGTAAGCATATTAATATGCTCTATTAGGCTGATTGAAACTGTGCAAATGGACAAAGCCCAAACTACACAAATGGGAATCTATTTGCCTTGCAGTAATTTATTTTCACTTCCTGGCCTCCAAATTAATAGTAACTAAACATTTTCTGGAAAGAAGGCCTAATTATTATATTTCTCCTTTTCCAGACTATGCAAACTAATAAATCATAATTAACATTAGAGACTCTTTAAACAGTACCCATCCACCACTATTTCTATAAAATATAATTGCAGCTACAGATTTAGGCCCCTAAACACATACTTAAATAGTCTTTCTTTTTTTCCTAGAAAACATTTGTTTAAATTATAAATACTTATAAGACAGGGGGATTGTGGGACTTCTACCCTATACAAACATACCCTCTGTTCTTATTCACATCTGTTTGTTTTTAAATTTTGTAGACATTCTCTTTTCACTGCAGCACATTATATCTACTTTATTTATCCATAATGCCATTTAGTTAATTAGGAGATGCATTTTATTGTTATTTTGTCACTAACTTAAAGATGTGATGCATATTTCTAAACTGAACAAGTTGATACTTCCCATTTCCACTTAAGAAATTAAGGTATATTCTAAACAAAAAAAGAAAAAGAAAAAGATAAAAAAGAAATTAAGGTATATTCTATTGAGATACCTATTAGATAATAAGTTTTAATGTGAATAGATCCTAATTGTACTAGCTACATTTCACTCATTACTGCAGATAATATGAATGGACCTTTAACATATTCAAAAAAAGACTTTAGAATTCAAATTAAATGAGACAGTTGTAGTATTAAAAGCCTACTTTTAACTTCAAATAAAAAATATGGGAAAAGTTGATTTTCAACTTCAGATCTATATTAAAAAGGTCAATTCAGCATGTATATTAGATATCTCTAGTTCAATATGATGTATTTAAGAGACAACTTATGATTTGGTAAAGGTCATTGGAGTCAGAAATGCCAAATCACATTAGTCTCACTCAGCTGATATAAGTTACCTACCTGTCTATATGCTTAATGCAAGGTTGCTGGATTTATCTGTTAAATGATTATCTTAAAAATCAGTGTTTCTTGAAAATGTTTATTCTGAAAAATGAATTTTAAGAAATCTATTTCATTTTATTATAATTTAAATTTTAAAAAGATTTTTCTTCTACCAGCTTAGATTCTTTGTCTTATTCGAACTGCTTTATCTGTATATTTGACCATAACTAGAAGGTTGAAAATTAGCAGAAACAAATGTATGCAAGGACCACAGAATTTCTCAATATTTTATAAAAATTCAGTTTTTAAAAAATTAATGAACTTAAACAAAAAGCTGAACATTTGTGCATATGGTCACACTGTAGTGAGGATAATTGGAACCAGCTGTTACACTGTGTAGTTTCTGGAAGCCTGTATATAGCCTTCTAGCTACATTGACTATGTGCAGGCCTTAATAAAAGAAATTAAAGCATATGCAAGCCTGAATGACTTCCACATCCTTCTTCAGAAGAGATTTAATTCAGACCAGACACAAGAGGCATAGCTTTTCCATTGTCGCTTGACTATAACCTACAGGTAGGTGAAATAATGATTTTTTTTATTGTCATGATTTAGTGGTTTGCAAGATGTAGCCATTTTTCTTGCTTCATTTATATGTGTCTATTTATGGTGAAGTACCATACCATGTTATAGTCAAGGA
Organism: Eptesicus fuscus; assembly: GCF_027574615.1. Taxonomy (NCBI): domain Eukaryota; kingdom Metazoa; phylum Chordata; class Mammalia; order Chiroptera; family Vespertilionidae; genus Eptesicus; species Eptesicus fuscus. The sequence goes on along the minus strand of NC_072478.1, from coordinate 60,688,291 downwards.
TTTTTAAACATACACACACACCAATACCAACAATACCTAGCATCTCACTTCTCTTATCTTTGCTTAAAATATTTTCTGGTGTAAAATATGGTAGAATAAAGTAGCACACATTAAGCCAGACAAACATTTTTACTTAAGGGAGGCATGATAGAATTGGTAATATTTCAGATTCATCATTCAAAATTTCTGTCTAGCATTAGTATTTAGTTATGGTGAGAAAACAATAATAGTTCAGGAGAAGGTTTGGGGAAGATGGTGACAACATCTTTTTCTTTTTATAAATCTTACTGAATATGTTCACTGTAGTACACAGAATAAGAGTGGATCCATCAAAGATATCTGCATCCTAATCCCCAGAACCTGTGAATATGTGAATTTATATGTCAAAAGGGTCTTGCAGATATGATTAAATTACAGATGCTGTGATGAGAGATCCTCCTGGATTATCCAGTGGGCCCATTATAATCATAAAGGAAGAGACAGGAGTCTCAGAGTCAAAGTGAAATATGAAGATGCAACACTGATGGTAGGAAGGACTGAATTGCCTAGAACAGTTGGGTCTCCATGGGCCTTAAATTAAATGAACCTATCAGGATTCCTTTTGAAGAAAGGGAGAAAGCAGTGAATGAAATAAAAAACTAAACAAGGTACAGCTATCTGAAGTGATGTAAAACAAAGGTTTTATTAAAGTACTAGAGGCCCGATGCATGAAGATTCATGCAAGAATAGGCCTTCCTTCCCCTGGCTGTCAGCACCGGCTTCCCTCCAGCACCTGGGACCCGGGCCTTCACTCTGGCTGCTGCCTTCCACCTTCGCTCCAGCCCCGCTGACCTCCTGTAGCTCCCTCCACCCCCCACACCGCCCCCCCCCCCCCATAGCAAGCATCCCACCCTGCCCGCTCCTCGCCTGCGCGTGTGTGCTGCCCAGAGGCCCAGAGCGGCCAGGGTGGAATGCCTGTGTCATCGCCATGGTGATGATGCAAGCATCCAGGTCTGGCCGCCGCCATCTTTGTCGCATCAATTTGCATATTTCCTCCTTTTATTGGCTGTGGGTGCCACCATCTTTGTCGCGGAATGATGGTCAATTTGCATATCCATACTTATTTTATAGGATTAGACAAGAATAGGGCCAGGAAATCATAGAAAACAAGCTACCATATATTTTTATATCACTACCAAAATTGTGTGAAAATACATACTCTGTGAAGTTAGAATGCTATCTAATTTTAAAAGTCCAGGAAAACAAATTTCACATAAAAATAAATAATAGAGAAATATGGGTCATGTCTCATACAAAATTACAGTAAGATAAAAGAGAATAAGTTCTCTAAAGTTAACAAATGCATATTCTAAAGATATACTCCAAAAGCAGATCAAAACATATTAAAATAATAAAAGCTGGTCAACGTAAGGACAAAAGGAGTCCCAGTGGAACACTAAAGCAGGCCAATCACTATAATTCAAGCAAACTTTCCTGAAATAAAAGATTTTAATTTACATGTTGATGGAGCACACTCTTTGAGAGCATCAAGACATTCTAATATAATTATTGTTCTTTCAGAAAAAGTTAAAAAAAAAATCCTTCTTTGGCCATCCAAAAACTCCATAATTTTTCATTAGACTTTTGGACAGTAAATATGTTGTGCCAGGAGAAAATAAAAAATATATTAAAGAAGACCAAGTGAAGAAAATGTAAGCCAAGGATTTTATATCCAGCAAAATTGACTTCAAGCATACAGGACATTGAAAGAATAGCTATTGGTATGAAGATGGGGAATATTGTACATTGATTACTTCCTCAGAAGTTGACTAGAAAATATGCTTCAGATTAGCAGAACAACTAGAGAGCCATCAACACAGGAACTGGTGCTGAGATCAAGAGAACACTAAATGGAGGTTAAGAAGAAGTGAGCATAGCCTACAATGGTTAAGTGCTTTGATAACATAGGTATAGTACACTATTTTTAAAAAGAGGGAAGAAAAGGGAGATTATATGCAAAAAATTGTTTTCATAATTATATTAATTGTAGTATGATTATTCATCATTGTGCTGATCCTGTGTGTAATTTGAGTATTGAACAAGCAAGCATTTGTGTGTGCTCTCGATAACTGGGATTCTTAGTTTAGAAGGAAAGACACAAATGTCATTGAGAAGAGGTGAAATAAAGATTCTCTAATTTTTTAAATTAAATTTATTGGGGTGACATTGGTTAAAAGATTATGTAGTTTTTGGATGTCCAAAGAAGGATTTTTTTTTTTACATTTCTATGATACCTGCTATATATTGCATTGCATGCCCACCACCAAAGTCAATGCATATTTTCACAAGTTTTCAGAACCTCCAAGATATCTGGCATTCTGAGGTTCTAGGTGATCACCATATATTTGGCCCCCTTTACCTTTTATTATCACACCACCACCCTTTTCTCTGGTAACTATCATATTGTTATCTGTTTCTGTTTGTTCATTTATTACTTTCAGTTTTCTATCCCACATATGAGTGTAATCATATGGTCCTTAACTTTCTCTGACTGACTTATTTTTCTTAGCATGATATTCTCAAGGTCCATCCAAGAATCACAAATTGTGGTTTTTCATATTTTTTGTGGCTGAGTAGTATTCCATTGTGTGTGTGTGTTTGTGTGTGTGTGTGTGTGTGTGTGTGTGTGTGTGTGTGTGTGTGTATGTGTGTGTATACTCCATCTTCTGTCTAATCATCTATCAAAGAACACTTTGGTTGTTTCCATGTCTTAGCCATCATGAATAATGCTGCAATGAACATAGGGGTGCACATATCTTTGCAAGTAAATGTTGTCAAAGGACTTAAACTCATCAAATATGTGTAATTCCATGGGTTCATAATTTCAGTTAAAAAATAACTGGTCACTTTTAGAGGATGATTAAAAACGGATTTATAAAATGAGGGGATTATACTTCTTTTCCCATATGAGCTGTGCCACGGGAATCACTAAATACATAAGTGGTGGTGAGATGTCTCTCTTTATAATAGTATCCCCAGTATTAAATAGAAATAGAAGTGCTATAGTGAGAATACTATCACTTTGCAACTTTCAATGAATTAATAGATATAGGTATTAGCATCAATGGATACTAACATCACAAAACAAGAGATGACCAGATATTATATGCTTTCAAAAATCTTACCAAAGATCGTGAATAGTCATGTCAAATCTCTGGATCCAGCTGGCCTTTTACAGGGTGTACCAAGAAAAGGGCCATGTGAATAAGACCATGAGCATGAGATCAAAAAGTAAAACTTCTTCAACAGATAAATTGTAAGGAAAACGAAAGGTTGGAGATAGTACTTATACACAAAGAGATATTGCTTATAATCTTATAAATTATGAGGCATTGATAAATTTAACTAATAAATGTTAATTCTTATTACATATCTGGTACTTGCTAAATATTTAGAGTTTTTTTCTCTTTAATCCTCACAGCAACTCTATGAATTAAGCATTTTTTTTTAATTTTTTACCAGTTTACAGAGAAGAATGGACATATACTAAGTTTAAAGTTTTGTTCAAGTTAAAAATCTCCCAAGTTATGATTCTAAGATTTCACTCTGCATCAATTGGAATACAACCCTGCAATTTCAATGCTATGGTATATTTAGTATTGTATTATCTCTATATATAAAAGCCTATGCGACCATTACTACTGGACAACCAGACAACTGGCCAGTAGCTATGACATGCACTGACCACCAGGGGGCAGATACTCCACGCATGAGCTGCCTCCAGCCCGCAGGCCCCAGGCCAGCCAAGGCAGGTACCAGCAAGGGACCCCTGATCGCCCCCCCAGTCACCCCACAGATTAGCCCTGATCGCTAGCCAGGCCTAGGGACCCTACCTGTGCGCAAATTTTGTGCACCGAGCTCCTAGTACTATATAAGAATCAAGTCATATTGTATAGTTCAGGAAGGATGTCAATGTTTTTAAATCAGAGAATGGCATAGTCAGAATTGTATTGTAGTAAATTAACTCTGGATACTATATGTAGGAAAGGAGTTCTTTATTTGCTGCATGGATAATAAGAAGAGCCATAGACCTTGGAGGTTCTGAAAACTTGTGAAATTGATTGTGAAATGTTGAATTGAATATTTGTGCATCTTTCCTGGGAGAAGTTCTGTAGCATTCAGCTGATTATCAGAACATTCCATAAAGAATCATAGTGTTAGAAGAAGTTATAGATGCCACTTATGAAATTTATTAGGTTCCTAGAGCCTGCTCTAACAAAATACCACAAATTGAATGTCTTAAAAGACTAGAAATTAATTCCCTTACATTTAAGAAGCCAGATGTCTGAAAGCAAGGTGTCAGCTGGATTATGAAGGCTCCTTCCTGCCTCTTCTAGCTTCTGGTGTTCCTTGGCTTACACAGGATAGCTCTGAACTTCACCTCTGTCTTACATGATTCTTCTCTGTGAGTGTCTCTGTGTCCTCATCTCTTCTTGTATGGATACCAGTCATTGATGTAAGGGCTGACCCTAAATCAATGATGGCCCTTACATCAATGATGAGTTCATCTTTAGATCCTTAGCTAATAACATCTGCAGACTCTTTCCAAATAAAGTCACATTCTGAAGTTCTAGGTGGACATGAATTTGGTGGGGTCACTATTCAGTCCACCACAAGAAACTATTATTTTAGTCCAGAAGAGCTATGGTTCCATAAAGGGATTGGAACAATAAAAGGGGGAGGGTTTAGAATACCAAATTTTTGTTTATGATTGAGTTAATGACTGCAGGGAAGAAAGAACTGAGGATGAAGCCCAGGTCTCTAGTATGGGAGATGGAGAGACTGTTATGTTCTTGGCTGAGATTAGAAATAAAAGATGTAGGCTTGAGAGCAGATCTGTGTGGTGTGTTTGGTTTGGACATGTTGAATTGGATATGCTCTTGAAAGAAATGTCTCAGAAACAGTGGGCAATAAAATCTCAGCCTGAGTTGAAAGAGAAGTTTCAATAGAAGGACACGATTAAAGAAGTAAAGGGGGGATTCTGAAATGGCCATTTTTATGTGAATATCTTTGAAAATGAGACAGCTCAGGATGCTGAGTTGTTTCACTGAGGATTTCAGGAGAAAATCCAGGCCACAGGGAAATCAAAGTTCGATGGGAAGAAAGGAAATCATGACAGGAAATGACAAACTTTCCAGAACCATAAGCGAAGGAGAGCAGAGATAGGCAGAGGAGACTATATGATCAAGTGAGGAGTTTGCTTTTTTGAGGTAAACGAAATAGGCTTATGTACTAAAGGAAAGAAATCAATGAAAAGGAAAGTGATGAAAACTAGAAAGGGAGGAATTTGATGGGCAAATTGTAAGAAAATAGAAAGGAATGGAATCTTGAGTACATGGGGAAGTTGTAGCCACACTTAAAACCTCTCTGATGAGCATAGAGGTGCTAAATTGGCTGTAGGCAAAAATGTTTAGAGACAGAGGCAGGAAATGAAATGAGGTCACCCTGAGTGTCTTCACTTCTGGGGAAAGTAGATGTTACTTGTTGAGGGTGAGGTTACTGGTGGCGTGAGGAGTGTGCTGACAGTGAGAAGAGCCACTGTATAGCCCACAACACCAGCAGAAAACAGAAGCGTGTTGCTGAGCCTTTCATTACACTTACAGTCACAGAATCACTGGGCCTCTCCCAGAAAGTTGAGATTTCCTACTGTGATTCTGGAATGGCGTTGAAAGACTATGAGATTATTTACCACCAAGTTGGTAGAAGGCACTGTTTTTAGTCCCTGCCTACAAATACCAAAGAGAAGCCAAGTTTGTAGTTCATTATTTTCTAAAAGGCCGTTGGAAATTTATTCAGGATTTTGGCTTCTACAGAGCCTGCAGATTGTATTTATGTCCTGCTGACATCAAGCAATTTATGAAGCTAAATAGAAAGATCAGTCTTGGGAACAGGGTCATAATAATTCCCTGTAGCCATCACCTAAGTAAAGTGAAACGTATTAAACTCATTATAAAGAAACTTATCATACACCAGGCCTCGAAGTGAACTCAGAAAACTTGCCAACAACGTTTGAGATTCAAACATTCTCTCAGAGTAGCACCGGGTTCTAAAGTTAATCTGTAAGAAAAGAAGATAGAGGAATTTAATTCATCATGCCACTTCTCAGAGTAAACCACTCCGTCAGAGAACTGGTTGGTGATTACGTGAACTGGCGCTGGAGCCAGGAGCCTGCATTTGACTTTCCTTTTCTTTACTTCTGTGACCTTATGTAAGTTTCTTAACCTTCCTGTGCCTCAGTTGTGACAGCTGTAAAATGAAGGTAAGGATAGAAACAAGCTCATATCTTGTTATAAAATTTTTAAATTATATTTTAAACACATAGGTAGGACCCAGAAGATAATGTAACTTTAAAGCATCCCATTAATGATAACATTTTTAAAATAGCTCAGATTGCATAGACTAAGTTTACACAAATGCACACGCATATATACACTAACACATAGACACATACATACTCATACACACTCTATTGTTTTTCTTATTGTTGGACACTTGGGGATGAAAAATATATTTTAAGGCTAGTAGGATATAGTTTAATTCTATTATAAAACAAGATTAATCAGATTATCAAATTATATATATATATATTATTTTTTTTGCTAACTATATAGGTGAGTCCTTGGACATATGTAAGGAATGCATTCTTATATCTTCTCTTGCTCCCACAGGCATTTAACAAATAGTTTATTATTATGTAATATGACACAATAGGTTGGTTCATAGCTTGCACTGTTCAAATTCTTTCACTTCTTTCTAAAGAGGTTATATATATTATTTCATTGAATGCATAAAACAACTTCATATGGTAGGTAGGTAGATATTGCTATTTATAACATATTATTAATATCATAAACCTGTTGTCACTTAGGGAAGTGTGAATGTTACATTTAAATACGAAGAGAGTCCAGTATGTATAAATTATAGTTGTATGTGTATTCTATACGCACACACATAGAGAATTACACATGTATTTACATAGTGTACTGAAAGTCTGTGTGCGACCTGAACAATTGTCCGTTTTCATTGGCCTCATGAAATTTTGCATGGTTTTCAAAATGGGCATTTTGAAAAATTAGGAACCAATTTGCATGATTTTCCCACTGTGTTTTCAGTAGTATACAAATAGTCCACCTTCAGCAAGGTACAGATTCACAAATATATTGAAATCACTGGGATGATTAATTTTATATGTAGGTAGTTACTGAACATATTTGTCCTCTGGGCATTTATGTCTCCTATTGCAGCCTCTTAACTCTTGGAGTTTATCTTGCAGTCCCTATGACTACCTGAACTGAAAGCCAACATCAAGAAATGCAACATTTTACAGGAATATGAACCCATTAAATATATATGAGTAACACAACATTTTTTAAAATATATTTTTATTGATTTCAGAGAGGATGGGAGAGGGAGAGATAGGAACATCAATAATGAGAGAGAATCATTGATCAGCTGCCTCCTACATACCTCCCTACAGGGATGGAGACCACAACCCAGGTATATACCCTGACTGAAATCGAACCATGACCTCCTGGTTCATAGGTTGGTTAATGCTCAGCCACTGAGCCATACTGGCTGGGTGCAACATTTTAATATTAGTTCCTAATTCTAGAGTCACTCAAATTGTATAACTTGATATGATGAAGCTTCCATGTGATTTAATAGTATATATTATCACATAGTGCTCTATAATTGGTTTGGTTGTTACTCCATCTCACTTAAGAGATACTCTAAAGTGAATTTTCCACAGTCCCTAACAGAAGATACTCAAATTTGGCCCCAGCATAGAATATTGACTCTCTCTGGCCTGCCTGGACAGATTCTACATATACTTAGACTAAAACTCTAATTTCACATCATCTATCACAGTCCATATTAATATCTCCCTCTCTTGAATTTCCACAGCAATACCCTATTCCCAGTAGGTTGCAATTATTTTTTTCAAATATCCATACACTGACACATGGTCTTGTTTGTAAATACCACGTATTCACAATTTGTTTTCTGGTTCAGTGGCGAGCACTTGGCATGCTTCATGTTTCTCTCTCATGAGCTACAGCACTTGCTTTAGTGATTTACACAGCATGAAACAACAAACACTTGGGGCATCAAAATTAATACAACTTATGCACATCAAACACAGTGCCTATGTCTCATATTTATCTTCTCTCTTCTATATTACTCAGAATAGCTGAAGGCCATTATACTTTCCCCAAACTACTATGCACATGATGGCCCATAGAAAATCTGATAGCCCCATAGAAAATCTGTTCAGACACGCACTGGCTCTAGGAAATGTGTCAGAGCTTCGACAAAGCAAACGACTAATTTCAAAATGATGGCGGAATTCTCTTTGGTGATACATAAATGACATGCATTTATAAGGAAAGGCATGCATTTATATAGGGCAGGGAAGCTGTCATGTAGAAGAATAAACATGGAGTTTAAAGTCTGATTGGAGTTTTACTCTTGGCCCTATCTCTTATATGTGATTTTGAACAAGTTTTGAAGCACATTTCTGAGCCTCATTTTTTATTTAAGATAATAAAACTTGTTCCACAGGGTTTTGCTTTAAATAATAAATGTGACAACAATGACAAAAGTGCTTTTAGCTGTAAGAAGTTAGAATTTTTAGAATTATTTTGATATTGAAACATGTTGCTTCAACACAATTCCTATTCCAGTTCTTAAAAAATTAAATCACTATCTTATACAAATAACATGAAATCACATTAAAAACGAGCTGAGAATAAGAAGTAAACAAAAACCATCTTGTATTGTTGGGCTATTTTCTTTGTGACAATCTGTAATTCAACCAGAATTTGTCAACTATCTACTGTGTACAAGGCACATTTTTATCGATAAAGAAAACAAGCCCTCAAGGAATGAAATGCCTGGAGTCTTTTAGGCCACTGTGCATGTATTTTTATTAATTTTTAAATCAACACTTGAAATGAAACTGAAGACCTTGTAAAACATTTATTATACTCCGCTTCCAACTCCCACAAGTCTAAGAAAAGTTTGATAAATTATTAAGGAAATCAGATCCTAACCTATTTCCTATGGTTCATTCATTCATTTATTCCTTTGTGCATTCATCCAACAAATATTTACTGAATAATTAGTTTTTGCCTGGCTTGGTGATAGATTCTAGATATATGGTGGTAAAGTATACATATGTGGGTGGACTCTCTCTTTATGGAGTTTATAGCCTTGTGAGGAAACAAAGTGTGTAAAGGTAAATAATTTAACATAAATAAAATGCAATCTGTGATAAATGAAAAAGGAACACAAAGAGTACAGAATTTGAAATAAGCAATAGAGGACCTACTTTAAAAGGAAGGAAGGAAAGTCTTCTGCAAGTGAAGTGACTTCTAAGTTGAGTCCCGGAGGATCAGAACTTAGTGTTGTGGGTGCAGAGGAAGATCTTCGGCAAAGCCCTGAAGGGGGGAGACATCATGATGCACTTGAACGTAAGTCAAGGAGCTTATGTGGTGGGAGCAGGGAGACAGAGGTGAGGACAAGAGGTGACAGTGGATAAACAGTCAGGATTGGGATCAAGAAGACCTTGTGAGCCAGGGTAAGAAGTTTTGGTGTTATGTGAAGTGCAAAAGCTAGAGAAGATCTTAAAGGATCAATGAACTGATTTATACCTTTAAAATTTATTTTTTTAAATCAGAATTGAATAAAAGGAAAAGCTTGGAGCTAATACAAAACTTTCTGCAGAAGAAGCCTGTGTTGTCGCGGTGACAGGTGATGGTGGCTTGAAAAAGTGTGGTAGCAGAAAGTAAAAGTGTCTTTTCATAGCACATTTTACCTTAAAGTGGAACTGGCAGTGGAAGAAATTGAACTTGGGGTTCACTTAAAATTATTGACTTTCTTTGGGGAAAGGAGAGAGCAGAGATTTTCATTAACTTCACGACTACTGGTACAAATATATTCATAGAAATCATATCTTTGCTTTGCCTGGTCCTAAAATACTTTATCTTGGAACATTCTATTACTTCAAGGAAGTTATGCTCTACAGATTGTCAAACATTTTTTACACATATATTTGCTACTTTCTATGTGCCAGATATAGTGATAAATGTTTTCTGTATGTATTTTCATCTGATTTCCATAACAACAACACCATCTCCATTTTTGAGCTAAGGAAAGAGAGGAAAATAAGGAACTTGTCCAAGGTCATTCCACACATTAGATTTAGAGACTAAATCTAAATTTGCCTCTGTCTAACGCAAACCTCATGCTTTCTGTTTGAGGTTTTTGACCCACTCCTTTGTCTATAAGCTAATGAGAGAAGCCTCCACCAGAGTTCAACCTTGCTGGCACCTTGATCTTGGACTTTCAGTCTCCAAAACTGTGAGAAAATACAGTTCTGTTGTTTAAGCCACTCAATCTGTGGTTTTCTGTTTGGCAACCCAAGTAGACTAATACACTGACCCTTGGCCTAGCGCATTTATTTATTCAAGAACATTGCACACTTACAACGTGACAGGAATTTTATAGAGGTTTAGAATTACAAAGATGAGAAAATAATGTCTTCCCTATCTGAGCTAATATAGCATAGTAGAGGGAAACAGACATACATTTGGCCAAGACGTACAGTTTTCAAACAGTTATTCCTGTTTACTATACAAAAAATGAAAGGCAAATGTTTTTTTCTCTCCCATTGGGAAAGTTTGATGATTTGATTTCTCTTGCTTTAAAAAATTTAAACAGAACTTTTGTGCAAATACTTTAGTGTCTCATTTTAATGGTTTATCAAATGACATTGTCAGAAAAACAAGGTGATTTGACAGAAGGGAAGCAGCTTGCAGGCGCAAGGTATTAGTTAACACCAGGAAGAGATCATCCTGGCTGGGGGCGAGCTGGGAAAATGTGTCTAGTTCTAAGACCTCAGCATCCTGGACCCTCTTCCCTGCAGTGATTCAAGGACATGGCAGAAGTCCAGAAAGGGTGGCTGCCTCGTGTGTCTGGGGCATGCATTATCAACAAGGGTGACATTGCTCCAAGACAGCAAAAACTGATTCTTGAGGAGTAAAAGAAAAAGAAATTACATGTTCAGGTACTCTGTGGCCTCCCAAAGGGTCACAGCAGAATATAAGCAGGTAGCATAGCTGTACAGAGAAAATGATTAGGGGAAAAAGATAAAGAAACACTGGTCTAGAGTGCTGGACCAATTCTGGAATCCCACTCAGGCTCCCACCCTCTAGTATACTACAGAGGAGACACACCTAAGGACCATATGGACATCAAACAAAGATTTTTAAGCTGGGGAGGCTTACCACGCCTTGGCACTACCTTAGAGTCCTCCAGAAACTTGGCAACAAGGTTGGGACAAAAGAGCTCCAAGATACCTGAGGTTGAATGCCTCACTGTAGTGGGAGCTCAAGCAAGAAACTTAAGAAATGAACTTCTATGGATTTCTTGTACTGGGTTGGTAGAATGAGATATATACCTGCTGCTGTTTTTAACAATAGTAAGAAGTAGAGGGTAAATAGACATGATAAACGTCTGGAAGAGGGGGTGCTGAGAAAACATGGGAATAATAATTCCACCTAAGACAGGAAGTAGAGGGAAGGGTAAGATATTGTTAGAAAAACATCACTAGGTGAGGTTCCAATCAAGGGGTGATGATAGCCTAGTGGAAAACAATTGTAATGGAGATGGAGTGGACAGTTGAGATTTAAGAGTATTTGAAGGTATAATTGATGGGATTAGGCTTCTCCTTGAATCCCAAGGAGAAGGGTGTGCTGGAGGTATCTAGGATAGCTCTTAGAAAGAGTCTATGAAGGGAAGCTGAGGTCATAGGAGAGAAATTTTCCAAATCGCCTTAGGACAAACTCAAACTCTGAATGCTTTGTGAGAATCTGTTCTGGTAAAGATTGTTTGTCTTAGAGCAAAGTTTGTAAATTGACAGCCGTTAGGCTAAATGTGGCCTTCAAACAGCTTCATTCGCAACACTGTATTGGCAACACTTTTAAGAGTATCAATATTCTTTAGAACAGAAAATAATTTATCAGCATTTAAAAAAATCATACATCGTCTTTATAGTAAACCAGATTTCTGAGTGCTCAGGTCGTCATGCCCACCTAACAACACCAAAAACCTGGGCTGGGGCCAGGAGTGGAAGCTTCCTTTAGAGGAGGCACAGGGTCTCCAGTTCACCAGGGTCCCTCCCCCTCCTCTGTTTCATTCATTGCCTGACTGGTCCTACAGGACTCCCGCAAGCCCAGTCACTATAGAATAGAAAACATCAGAGACATCATAGAACAAAATATGCCTCCAAAGTAGAGCATAGAAGGTGTGCAATATGGAAATGGAAGTTTGACTGAAGTCCTTCATTTGCATGTAATTCCATGCAAGAAAAGAGCAAGACTAACTAGTATCGATTCATACCAAAGTAAAAAGAAACATGAAATCAGAAAATACGCATTCAGAAGGGAAATGATAAAATAAACACTATAATTGAGGGAACAGGTCAAACAGGATTTCTAATTCTGGTAGAATTTGCAATTCTTTCTTATTCTGATTAAGTAGGCTTCCTAATTCTGGCCCCAGAATATAAACTTTAAAACAATTATTTGTAATTATTATCAATTATGCCTGTCTATCTCTCAGAAAATTTACAATTACCAAATTGTCATATAATGTCTACCTATTTAGACATTTTACCATGTCTGCCCACCCATCTTTGCTACATCTATACTTATCTGAAAGCTATTATCCTCTTGAGCTGATTCCCTCCAGGACTAGAAAGCAAAGTGCTAAAGAACAAGTTCATTTTATCACAGAAAGTTCACTGTGGTGACATTGTTCTCCAATTTCTGAAAATGCTAAACCATTTTGCACCCAGCTTGACCCAACAGCTGCAGCTCTTCTACTCTCACTCCCTAATTTGTTTGCATTTGGCTTATATTCCTCACTCTTTGGAGTGCTGATAATTATACTTGTCTGGGAGGCTTAGAAGCTATAAAAAATCTGGACCTCCTCACATTTCAACACAAGTAGACAAGGCGCAGGCTCCAATTTGGAACTGCACAGACTTACAGAGGCATGCGAGCCCAAAGACATCAAGAGCAGCCTGCCAGTGTGAAGACTCTTCTACAAAGCCACTCGCCATATGGTTGGCCGCAAATTGTGGGCCAAACAGGCCAAGATGTTACACAGGATTCCAAAGGACCTCTGTTACCATATGTGGTTGGTATGGGGCAGGTGTAGTGTTGATAGTCAGAACCTCGTAATCCCAGTTTCAATGTAACTGTGATATTTCCCTCCTCTGAGAAACACCTAACAATCTGACTAATTAAAAAAACAGCATAAAAGTTAATGATCACAGAGTACTTTGAATGAAAGGAAAAGTAAGAATAATAAACATTTACGATGAAGTTTGTTTTTAGGAGAGGTAGCCAAGAAACAATTTTAGATATGTTCAAGTGCTAGTGATCATATTAGTTTGAAAACTTGTTTAAGGTAATGGAAAAATTATTCAGATACATCAGGAAAAGTTACACTTAGGTATCACTTACCAACAGCTAATAATGAAGTTAGTACTGAGGTTGAGTTTACACAGATTTAAAACCAAGCCCTCCCTAGATTTATAATCTAAATTGAAAACCTAAAGTGTGATTTAAGTTCATGTTAAAATATTTAAAAATTTAAGCTGGCAACCCATAGGTCTAGGGATTTGGAAGTGTGTCACAAAACATTTCCATATTGCACACCTTCTATGCTCTACTTTGGAGGCATATCATAGGTCTAGGGATTTGGAAGTGTGTCACAAAACATTTAAACTTAGTCTCTTCTGTTTCACACTGACCTAGTCAATAGGGAACCAAAGACAGACTTCATTATCAATATTAAGGTTATTTCTGTTCAGTTTTTTGGAGAAGACGTAGTCATATTGGTGACAAATACTCATCTTAAATGATTGTTCTTGTTTAAAGATAAATGAAAAACTCTTAAAAATATCACCAAGAATTTGAGACTTCAGAAAAGTTTCCTAAATGGAGACTTCCCATTATAGTTGGGATTTGTGATCAACTGACTAAATAATTAGAAGATTGCATCTTCTTATTTTCCAGCCCCCTTCTGTGACTAAAACTGTTACCTTAAATTTCAGAAATGCCAGCTGCTTCAAAGAGCTATTATATTTAATTTTTAAAAAGGCTTTTTTTATCCCAAAGACTATAAAAAAATAACCCACCTAAGAGTTGTTAATTATCATTAAGCAGGGAATACAGACATTTTTAAAGTGTTTCTCAAAGTCAAGTCATGATTCCCAGGGAAAAGGGGAATTCATGTTACATCAAGCATGAAACATGTGTTTTGAAAAGTGACTTGAATCACAGGACTAGGACTTCACATGGGAGTTTAAAAGGCATTTTGTTTAGTTTTAGCACATAATAAGATAAAGTTCACGGTTTTGAAATGTGGCTGCCTTGGAAAATAACATTTGGAGAATGTGTATGAATCTATAAAAACAAACACACTATAGAGAGCTTTTCAGCATGGCTGGAATTGACAGAAATCCAGATGTTCCCTTTTTTATATTCTTGGATCACCACCAAAAGCAAAAATAGCATCAAGCTGGGCTGACCCATATCACTTGAAGAGGAAGTACTAACCCTAGGACAGCAGGAATTATTTAACATTCTTTAGGGGAGGGCTGGAGAGCCTTACAACTTGAATCCCCCATTTGCACATCTGAATCCCAGTTACACTTTCTGTAATGAAAACATTCAGTTCATTATATAACGTCTATGATCTACACACACTCAAATCAGCCAAATCACAAGTTTTATTGAAGCCTCAGCTTTTAAAGCAAATGCTAAGCAGATAAGGGCTCTGGCTTTTCTTAATCAACAGAAAACAGAACGTAAGATAAGCTTACTTGAAAAGCCAAATGCTTGCTCATCAAGAGTATGACAATCTGCCAGAGTGAAAGTTTGAACACAAATTCTAATCTTTCCATTCACCACCCTCCTTTTCTGTGGGTTTCCTCAAAGGAAACAATCTGACAAAAGTACCATCGTAGAGGGTCATAATTCCCTTTCTCCTTTAAAGAGAATTCAATGAAGCCCTAGTTAAAAAATAAAGTATTAGTAATAGTTGAGAATTACTATTAAGCAAGAACAATGTTTTTACTCATTTGTTAAGTGAGTGTGTATGTGTGTGTGCCTGTATGCATGTGTGTGTGTGTGTGTGTGTGTGTGTGTGTGTGTGTGTGTGTGTGTCATACGTAATTTTCTGGAGTCTATCAAGGCAAATGCAGAGTGAGTATAGACTGTGTTGGGGGAGGGAAGAAGAGATGGAGGATCATAAAAATACAAAGTGTGGGAAGAAAATAAGCAGAGTCTCAAAGCTATGGGAAATGTGCTACCTTTTTCTTTACAGAGTAATGAAGTGTCTAGGGGAAGCTAAAGGGCAAAAAAACTGAACACTATTCCCAGAGTAAAAATAAAACAGCTTGGGATTAAAAGGATCAATAAAGGTTAAATAAGTGAGAAGGCAAATCTTTGACAAGCGAAAATAAGCGACCAAAAAAATATTCAAAGTTAAATGAAAGGTACATCTTGATTATGCTATGTTTTACATTAAAATGGAAAGATATTTATGAAGCATAAAATTTCATTATAAAAATTAGGATTTATTACTTTTATCCAAATAGTCCAAAAGATATGGCCAGGTTTTGTGACATGCCCTTCATTTAAAATGAACATTATTAATGTCATATATCTAAAGAAATGGAAGTATATTTAGAAAATAGAATACTGCTACAAATCCACTTAAGACAATTCATTATATAGACATTTATTTAAACAATATTATCATTGTCTCAATAGCTTATAATATTTTAGTTTTCCTAAAAATCATTCCACTTCTGCATTATGTAGAAAATGCTTTGGGCTAAAGTTATGTGAGTTTCTTTTTTTTAAACGTTTTAATAGTAAACTAAGGTGACAACGCTAGGAAAATAAGTGACAGTTTTTTAATATATTTAAAAAGTAATGTTATTTTGAGATCATAAATATAGTTTGAACACAAAAGAATGAATCCAGTGTAATGCAATTCATCATAATCCATAAACAGAATTTTTAATATGTGGCCGTCCCTTTAGAGTTAATGAGTTGTCTGACTCTCAGGATGAGGGCTTCTGTCTACATTGGCTTTTGGAAGGTTGATAACAGACATTTAGCTGGATTTCTCAAACTTGATTCTGTGAGCGAATGACAAAAACAACTCGATGGTAGGCAATTATTTCTATCAATCAACAAGGATTTTGAGCACATATCATTTTCTTAATACTGTGCTAGATGCAAGGGAAATGTGTAAAAGATAAATAAAGGAATTGTAAGACACAGACCCAAACTTTGAAAGTATACAAATATGCCTGAAGAGGTAAAAACAAAGCACATGAAATAATTAGCAAAGTTAACAGCATATTCTTAAAGGGGGATTTACTTTGAAAGGCCAAAAATGCTATAAAATGTTAGAAATGCTAAGATAAATAAATGTCAGAATGATCAGAGGTGATTTCAATGGAACAAAATTTGGAAGAAAGTAAGAATTAGATAAATTAAAGGGGATGAAACTGATTCCCCCCTAACTGATGGACATGCAAAGCATAAACATGGGGACAAAGAAACTAAGTACAAATTTCAGCTGAGAATATTAAATGAACAACTTGATTGATGCAAGTGGATGTGTTGGAGAGCAAAGATCGATACAGACTAACATGTAGGATGTACGTGGAGCGTCTTGAAATTCAGACAGGATTTGGGTTTGCTGTGATAAGAAACTAAGAGTCAGTAGTAATTCTAAGGCATGGGGAATCTGATGAAAAGGTATATCTGACAGAATGCAGAGGAAATGAAGAAGAGAGGAAAGGCAATAAAAAGTGCCATGGTGTTCGTTATGAAAACAGAATATAAATTAATATTACTCGAACATTCCTAAGTAAACCTGACTTTCAGCAATCAAACATGCAGTGACGTAAGTCAGTTAACTATAACCATGTCGGAGACCCGTTAGTGCTTGTCTGCAGGATTATATAATGGTGTTACCAGGGCTCAGAGCTTGGTGATAAAAAGAAATCAGTTCAAAGAAACACTGATATGGTAGAAAATGAGGAATATGAAACCACACCCTTATTCAGACCCAAAATAATTTTACTGCTACCTTTAAGTAAGCTTATTTGTATTTTTGGGTTTTGGGGTGTTTTGGGGTTTTTTTTTGTTTTGCTTTTGTTTTTTAAGCTATCTTCCAATGCCCAAAGTGAGGGAATAGTTACAATATTTTTCCATCTGCCCAATAAATTCTTCCAAGTTTAGGCAAAACCTTTTACTCTTCTATGACAGTACAACAACACTCTTATAAAGATAGGTATGCAATAATTGCAATCAATTTTACTAGATATTGGTGCCAATGTTAATTAGGTATGACACTATTTTGAAAAGTTATTTGATAGAATATTCAGGTTCATTGTGGTTTTTACTATTTTTGCCTTTTCATTCCTTTAAATGTCAAATTCTATCTATGCACCCTTCGTTGACACCAAATGGTCAAATGAAAATAAATGTGAGTGTAACTGGTTGTTGTTTTATAGTGCCCACATTTATGACTACCTTGGGAACCAATTACACTGCATCATATATTCATAAAATCATAAAAGCTTTCAGAAAGCCAGAATGACAGTAATATGATGAAAGTCCATTAACCACATTTCACAGCTTGACATGTAGCCTTAATGAGAAAAGAATTATCAGTTTGACTCTCTTTTTCCCCCAATAGATGAAATGAGGAATGAGAAGACAACCAAATGATGTCATTAATATTTATGAAAACTTATTAATATGACATAATAGTAATTATATTTATGGTATATATTATGAGTATATGTTGATATAAGCTTGTTTATTCCATTCAAATATAGATGAATAATTCACTAAAATCAGTATCTCAATGATCAACCCACAATATATTTCTAATATGTATTAAAATGGTATAAGAGACAGAATGAGATTATGGAAGTGAGGACATTTTGTTTCTAGTGGTGGATATACCACTACATATGTATATTTTAGAAAATTAACTTCCAAGGATTATGTAATTTTCATCTGTCAATTGATATGATTGGGTTAGGTCAACACCTCAAAATCATGTTACAGCCAATAAAATAATTCTGCTGGATATAAATATTAAAGAACAAAAGTATGTTACATTAGCTTTGTAAACAGATTTATAAAAAACTTAAGGGTTTTTTTTAATGCAGAAATTTCCAAGTACTTTGCTCTTTGATATACTCCAATGTCTTAATGAGTGTTTGTTTATTATGACTCTACAATTAGGATGATTAGAGAATTGGGTATAAAATCAACATGAATTTCCAAACTTATTCTGAATTGGTAACTATCTTTTATGATAACACTTTAGGAAATATCAGACTAGATACTACGCCAACATTTTACACAATACTGAAAAATCTTCAAATACTCTCCTTTTCCTGCCCGGTAAAGATGACTTCTCTAATGATCCGTGTTTCTAAGAGGGCCTGTCAAGTCCTCAGTCCCCTGGATCTCCTCTTTCTGAGGATTTGTTCACTGGTCTAATTAAACTTGTTATAAATAAACAATAACAAAAAGAAAACTAAATAAAACAAAAATCTGGCACATGGCTCAAAATCAGGATTTAAAACCAGTGTACTGTAATACCATGATATTAATAGCCTCTCAAACCATTTTGAAAATGAAGTGTTCTCTTTATGTTCCTCTCATTTGACTTGTTCACCATACTTTTCTTCTTTTATTTGACAACTTTATCTTTTCAAGTGATTTTATTTTTCTTTATTCCTTTTAAAAAATATATTTTATTGATTTTTTACAGAGAGGAAGGGAGAGGGATAGAGAGTTAGAAACATCGATGAGAGAGAAACATCGATCAGCTGCCTCCTGCACACTTCCTACTGGGGATGTGCCCGCAACCAAGGTACATGCCCTTGACTGGAATTGAACCTGGGACCTTTCAGTCTGTAGGCCGATGCTCTATCCACTGAGCCAAACCAGTTAGGGCTATTTTTCTTTATTCTTAATGTCATATGAATAAGACTAGCCTTATTGTTTAGTATCAGTAAGCATCTAATCCTACAACTTCAGGTGACACTCTCAGATAACCTTGTTCCACCAGACGCAGGTTAGGTCCCCGGATTATGTGATCCTATATCACCCTCCATTGGCCATCATGCCATTTAGAACATTTTGCGTGTGTGTGTGTGTGTGTGTGTGTGTGTGTGTGTGTGTGTGTGTGTGTTTCAATGTGTGTGAATTGGTGATTATTTGATTAATTTGGTTATTTGATTATTGATCTTATACCAGATTATGAATTCTGTAAGGGCAGAACCAGGTCTGCTTTACTCACTATTATTTTTGCTAGGTCTAGCATCATGCCTCTCTCATAGTAATTCCTAAACAAATGTTGAATGTTGAACTTCAAAGACACTTAGTTAATAGACTTTAACACATAAATGTTTCACTTAGATACAGCTGCTCAAATTTAGAAAATAAATAGAAACTATCAATTTTTTAAATTTAAAAGGTGTTAATCCTTATGAAAATAATTTTTCCTCCCAGGGTTAATATTTAAAACATCATTAACTATTCTAAAACTTAGCTGAGAATAAAGTATCTGAGGATAGTATGAAATTAGACTGGAGACGGGATAAAAGAGGTAGAAAAATGAAAAATAATAGATACCTTTTGTTAATTTAACTTTACCATCACATAATTGAGTCTAATTTGGTTCTGGGTTCATAGTTTTCTAATAATTCTCTACTAAAAAAGAAACCTCAAATACACTATCTTGTTATTTTATTTTTAAAATGGGGATGCCATCATTACTTTGTAATGACAGTATGTTTGCAAAGAGGAACTAAAGCACTTCTAGATGCTATATTGCAAGTCAATAGACAATTAGAAAGTAAACCAGGGCCTCAGAATACCTTTATACAACCAGTGATGATTCTGCACATATTCATTGTAAAACAAACAAAAGATAGAAGGGGAAAATTTATTACCATATGCATAGAAGAAAATTTAGTTTGGAAGTGAGTGACATATTTTTTGAAATGAAACAAAAATAAAAGATAATTATTGTGTACAAAACCCTACTTCAGTGCAGTATAAAGGTTGAACTATGAAGTATGTTTTGTGATTTTGAAATTACAGTCCCCACAGTGGCCATAACCCAGCTGTCAGGTAAATATGTAGAGTTTTATGATACTTTATACAATGCAATGCTATGTGCCATAAAAATAAAATAATGTTGCTTACAAGTAGCTTTTGAAGTTATTTTTGTTTGAAAGTTTAAAGTGTATGCCACCACAGTCTGCATTGATTTGTTTTTAATAATAAATTTGCAGTTATATTTTTTGCATGATCATAATTTTTTATAGTGAACTTCTCTCCAATGAAAAGAATAAGGCAAACAAGTTGAGGAGGTCATATGTATATACTAATTTTTAATTGAAATTAATACTTTTGTTACTCTTTAGTATATTATCAAAAGAAAATCCAACTTTAATTTCATAATTATCATTGTAATATGCAAACAATTGAGGTTGCTACTGTAAGAAATAAAAAGATGAATAAATCGCAAATGTTGCTGCTTTAGGAACTAATACCCTAGGAATTAATAATCAAGTAGCTAAATAAGGTGGTGATATGTATGAAACAAAGGAGCCTTAAGGAAGAGCCCCGAGAGAAATACAAAAGAAGCAGTGAACACATTACCTAGGGGCTCAGAAAAGGCTAGACTGACAAGGGTGAGTTGATCTGGGTTTATAGGAATTCTTAAAATTTAAACATGCAACTTCTATATAGATAGATTATATTTTACAATTGCATTTGTAATTATGACATGATTTCCAAATTGCTTTCCTATACAATTAGCTTTTTAAAATTTAAATCCAGGTAGGAATCTCTCCACCATGATGGTAAAATTTGAAAATGAGCTAACTTCTTAACATCAGTGTTTTAGTTTGAAATCGTGAAGAACTATGAACAAACTCACATTCCAAACCTATATATCTTTACCACCAGTATACATGTAAACCAACACACACACACACACACACACACACACACACACACACACACACACTACTAGGCTGCAAGCTCTCTTGAAGACAAACCTATGTCAGTTCATTTCCCCACTATCTATTTATGAAGCTCCTTCTCTATGGAAGAGTGCTAAGTGCAGTAATTTAAAGGCTGAAAGATACAGGAGCCTTTAAGAGAAGTAATTCTAAGTTCTTTTTTATTCAAAGTACAGGCAGTTCCAGGAGACACCAACAGTGTGTCCACTCCAGTGGGATAGAGAGGGGAGAATGAATTGCTTAGTTAAGATAGGAAATGGGCTTAAATATTAACCAGACAATATGTGTAATGTGATGAAGATGTGTGTACTAATCTGAATAAAAAAGGAATTCATTTTCAAAAGTAGGTACATAAGTCTGAGAAACTGACAATGAACAAAGAACCCTCTGGGAAAACATTGATATGTGTTGTACACTGTTTCTCAGTTGTCTAATAGAATTGAGCTCCACTAACACCGTATCTTTGAAAAAATAGCTATCAATTCCGTTGTTGCCCATCGAAGGTAGCATGCCTTTAACCTCTGTGTGCTATCAAGTTTATCATTGTGTCTTGGGTTTCAGTAGTGTCACAGTGCTGTACCTGATGTAATTTTCTTTGTTTATTCTTCTCGTGGGTCACTGAGTTTCTTGAATGTGTGGAGTGGTATCTTTCATCAGTTTTAGAAATTCTCCGACATTATCTTTTAAATATTGCTTCTGCTCCATTGTCTTTTACCTCTTTTTGTAGGATTCCAATTACATGTTAGACCTTTTCACTATAGCCCATATATTTCTAATGCACTTTACTATATTTTAAACCATTTTTCTCTTTTTACCATGCTTAAATTTATAGAGTTACTTCAGAACTTACCTTCTAGTGTATGGTTTTCTTTTGCTGTATGCTATATAGAATTCTTAATTTTATTTATTGTATTTTTCAATTTGATGACTTATAGTTGCTTGTTTTCATAGAGCACACTAGCAAAATTCTTTTTTCATCTTTTAAAAAACTTTTAAAATATATTTATAAAGTTCACACCAAGTTCTCCAATATTTTTTATATTTGCAGGGTTTTAATAAATAATTTTTCTGTTCTGCAGTCATTTTCCTGTTTTATGCCATTTTTTGCAATTTTTATTTGAATGATGGATAGACATTGTGTATGAACAAAATGTACAGACTCTGAGTGTTGTTGACTTCCCCTGAGAGGCCTTAATTTTCATCTACCTTGCAGCTCAGGCATGAGCAGCAGATAGTGGACCATGATTTTGCTCAATGATCATAGGCATTATACATTTAAAACCCTATTTAAGCATGTGATATCCATGAATATTTCTTGAATACAATTTTGATAAATCATGGACAGCATTTTGAAGAAAAGAACTTCAAATATTTGCATGTATTAAAAAATCTTACAAACACCTAACACTGTAAACACATTATTTCATTCTAGTATATTAGCATTTTATATATATATATGTATATATGGAAAACAGTGTTTAGGAATGGACTGGCTTTCCTTGTGTCTGCTTCTGAGCCAGTGTGGCTTCTGTGAAATATAATTGCAATAGATTTATAGAAAAATTTATGATAAAATTCCTTATGAGTAAATATACAATGTGGATAGGATCCCTAGTATGCTATGCACACATATACATACACACATAATGTTTTATATTTATGCTTATTAATATATATATGAAATATATGTCTCATTTGTATTATATATTTTACATGACATATTTTCATATATGCATATATATGATTAAATTACTTCTATAAATTAAAATATGTACAACCCCCCGCCTTTAATTTCAACGTATTCTAGGAATCTGCTTCATGAAGCAAACTATTGTGAAAGGCATTGCCCCTTCCACTCTCAGAAACATTACCAAAATAGAAGCTGATACCAAAGAATTGATATAAAGTAAATTGTTAATATAAAAATGTAGGTACTAAAAGAAAAAAATGGGCATCCGTATAAGCTGAAGGTAATGAAATTCTGTCCTAGGTTCCAGATCAATGGTATCCCTTTATGAGGAATTTCAACTTACAGGAAGGATAGTCACTACAGGGACCATGCTGCCTGGAGGAAAAGACCCATGCAATAGAGACATGGCAGATTTTTGAGGGTAAAGAGTAGATTTCTTCCTCAGCCATGAGGACTTTCCCTAAAGGTCTGCAGTGTTTTAAATTTAGAAACAACTACCTTATAAGAAAACCTGAGTAACCAAGGATAAAATTATTTTTCTGGCGTCCAGAACAGTAATCAGAATGACTGCTCTTACTTTGCCATTGGCCCTACAAAATCAGAATCTCACCAGCAAGCCCAATTTTAAATGCCCTGCACTGATGTACAAAATCTATATATTTAAAGTTTTTTTTTTTTAAATGATATCTCCAGTTGACTGCTACAAGCTATTTGGAGCAGCTTGTGCAAACTGACTCTCCAACCAAGAAAAACTATGAAAGCTAGATTTTTTTTTGAAAGGAGGACATTGGAAAACAACCAGATGTCCAGAAAAAGAGGACTTGAGGGACCAGGATCCTGAGAAAAAGAAATCAGAGAGGACTGTAACACTCTGCCTGCAATTATCCCTCTAGGCATTTGCCAAATGCTGTGCATGTGGATGACAGGGCGGAACAGCAAACAGTAAGCACTTACTAAGATGCTAACACAGCTAAGCACAGGTTTTTTGTTTTGTTTTGTTTTGTTTTACAATCTCCTTCTCCTGGGGACACAACACCTGGAATTCGGGGCTCAAAACAGAGAGGTCCTTGTGTGAAATGTCTATGGTTTAGGCATGGGCCATTTTAAAAGAGAACTTTTAAAAATGCTTTTCATGTTTTATTTCCTATATATGTGTAGATATGGGACATTGGAACACCAACAGGCCTATTCAGATTACACTTAGTGTAATACCTAGCATATATGCACTCAGCAAATATAGGATAATACTTATTTTAAATATGAGTTTTTGAATCATTGAACCAATGAGTAGAATAACAACTTTATGTTAATTATTTTTCAAATATAATATATCCTGAAAAAAGCCATCTGTCAATGGTGAGACAATGTTTAGTTCTTCTAAAAAATAGCCTTCTTATTATTATTTTTTAATGTTGGTGGTTATTCCTAGAACCACAGATCCATGCTAAAACAAGTTCTTTTTCAGGGAATGTAAATCTTTCTAATTCTATCACTAGATTCTAGTAGACATAAATCAATGTTGGGGCCATTATTCACTTGCACAAATGTTTATAAAATATCTAAAATGCACCAAAAATACTCTTGGCATTATGAGGACACAAAATGCACAGATGATAACACCCTTCTTCTAGAATCAGATTCCTATAAAAAAAAGTAGTTACCAAATGATTTAAGAGAGTTTTACAGCTATGATAAAACAGTCACAATATAAAAATATTATAAAAATGATAATTTTTATTGTGTTATTTTTATTATATGCCTGGCATCGTACTAAGTTGTTTAAATTTAATTACCACAAAAGCCATTTTGTTGGAACATTCCAACCATTACACTGGTCCTTGAAAAAGAAAATGAAAGTAGTGAAAATAAAATGATGATTTTATAAGGCTGGATATTTTTATTGGGTGCCTGGATTTCTGACATATGCTAGATTCTTCCAACCTCCACCTCCATAATCAACCACATTCAGTCCACTCAGGTTACACAAATCTCAGTATAGATCTGATCATCTTGATAAAGCAGAAAACCAGCTGGGCTGCCCCTATGGCTGCCTCCATGTACTGGGATATATTCAGCAAAGTATTTGTTAATTTAAAGAAAGAAAAACCCTTCCCCTGAATAAGAATCTACACTAATAATCTACACTAATAAAAGAGAAATATGCAAATTGACCATCACTCTGCTACGCCCACCAGCCAACCAGAGTGATATGCAAATTAACCCAACAAAGATGGCGGTTAATTTGCATATGCAGGCTTGGAGTGAAGACTGAAGACAGCATAGAAGGAAAAGGGAGGGAAAGTGGAAAGCGGGGTGGCGGCGGGAGGGAAAGCACGGGGCAGCGGCGACAGTCCACAGGAAGCCCTATTCTTGCAGGAAAATTCCTGCAACGGGCCTCTAGTAATCCCATAACATGTGAAATTCTATTGTAATTCACAGCAAATGCACACACCATTATGAAATCGAGTGAGCCAAGACAATAGATTTGAGCACCAAGTTCAAATGTTTAATCAGAGATTTAACATGTAAAACAAATTTCACTGTGTCATTGTACCAAGTCACAATGCAGAGTTATAATATAGTATTGCATGGGAACATCCTTTCTTTTAAAACTTAAAAACCCTAAAGCTCTCTCTTTTAAGAGTGAGAAGCAGAATTGCTGTGAGTAAGCTGCACAACACAATCATTTATTGTACTCTTTATTGACATAACTAAACATATTGATACGGGGGTGATGACTCGAATCTAAAAATGTTCTCTAAGCTATAGAAAAAATTTTGAAAACAAGTTGGTTATATCTGCCTTTTACATTTCTTGTTAGACTCTTCAAATAAGTTTTTCGCACTGTTTAGTAGTGATTTTTTTCATTGCTTTGTCTCTCTGCAAAAAGATATACTCTCAAAGTGTTTTCAAACATGTAAAGATAATAGATTATATAAGAAATGGAATGAGATAGTTAAAATGAAGAATTTGAAACCAGGGTAAATTTTTGTAGGCATCTGATTACAAAGGTCTTAACAGATACCAAGTTCACTATATTTGACATTCAAAAAGCAGTCAGTACTTAAAGAGAAGAGTACTTCTTGTTTTTGAAATACTGACTTGGAAGAAAATAAGTTGTTAAGAGAAACTCCTTGAAGTTCAAGTCTGTGTGCATTTTAAAGCTATCTCAAAGAAGACAGGTATCAATCACTCTTGTATACATAAAAAGCATAAATACATTAGAAATGAGAAATAATTATTTTGAACTTCAGGTTCAATATAAACGTGGAAAAGCTTCATTGATATGGATCACTTTCATAAGGTAACTAATGCCAGTGTTTTTATGATTGTAGAAATATCTAGATATGAGCAAAAAAGCCCCAAACCTTGATTTTTCCTCATTAATAAAATAAATATTAGCCGGTTTGCCTCAGTGGATAGAGTGTTGGCCTGAGGACTGAAGGGTGCTGGGTTCAATTCCAGTCAAGGGCACATAACTTGGTTGCAGGTTCCCCATGGTCCGGTGCATTCAGGAGGCAACCAATTGATGTGTCTCTCTCACATCGATGTTTCTCTCTGTCTCTCCCTCTCCCTTCCACTCTCTAAAAATCAATGGAATAATATCCTTGATTGAGGATTAACAAAAAAATAAAATAAAATAAACATTATCATTTGTGCATTCATATATATGTGAATATAATTTAAGTAGATATTGTCCTCAATTTGAAATTTTTTTTCTTGTCTAGAATTCATAAACAAGCACAAAAACATTGTCTGGTTTGTGATTTAATACTTTGGCTCAAAATTGATATGATTCTGAAAGTACGGCTAAAATAACCAATATGAATAATTCAAAGAAGCAATATTTTTCTCAACTTCTTGAGTAAATTTTTGAGCTTCTACAATATTCCAAATGATTTAAGTAATGATGACCTAATCTCTAAGAATTCTGTGCACTTTTAAAATCACATAATTTTCATAGTGTAGTTCCTACACCTGCAAGCAATCAGAGGTTTTCTGTTTCCTTTTTAGAAGTTCTTTCTACCTTTCCTCAAATATGCAAGTTCACCAGGTGTTGGGATGTTAGTGTGGTAGCAGAGTTATGAAATCTTAATGGTGCTTTTCCCCACTGTCATTTTGAACCAACTTCTTCATCAGTGCTGTAACAGACTTGTGGGTAGTGTGTTTGTTACACTCACAGTAAACTAAAATAGCTTCCATTTACTTCAAACATTTATGTGTTTTCTTTGAGTAAAAAAAAAAAAAAAAAGAGTGAAAACAAATAATTGTCCTTCAGCCAGATGGTTTTCATTTTCATTTTCTTTAAAAATTCTAGTCTGTTTTGTTGATTTTTTTTTCACTCCTATCTTTGGCTCCCCTTGATTTTCCTTCATAAAATTCAACAGTATCTTGTAAAAAATATTTTAGGAAGTAACAGATAAAAACTTGTCCAGAAATTTATCAAATCTATAATCCAAAATTGGAATAAACATTTGAAAATTCTATTGTAATGCACAGCAAATGCAGTGCTCCTAAAAAGGAAAGTGGAATCATCTATAAGAAATAGCCTGTTAAACAAATACCAACTTTTCCTGTATCTCTTAATCAACCAGCTAGAAATTTCAATTAAAGATGATGAATAATGCTATAATAAAAAAAACATGATGTATATATATTTGATCCAGTAATCGGAAAGAGAGAGATGACACAAAAGGTGACTCAATAATGCCTGAAAGTTAATCTGATTGAAATGTGAAAATATCTTTGGCCAAGTTAAAATTAACATAGAATCCAGTAAGAGCATGAGATAAGTTGTTACAATAGGTTGTCTATATTTAATGTTAGTTTTGAATATTTTGTATATTTTTTCTTTTATAAATATTTTAAATAATGTTGAATGTAACTATAATTGAAAATAAAATGTAAAATGCTTATTGGAAACAAATAAATAGATATTCATCATGATATAAAAATATTTGCAAAAGAGTAGGAGACTTGGAGGATATGACAATGGTAATTTATAGAAGAGAAATATAAAGAATAGATTAGTGTGGTTATGCAGGAAGGTAAAAAAAAAATATTTGTGAAGAATTATTGCTTTGAGGAACATGGAGCCAAAATATTTATTCAGAAAATTTTACTGACCATCTGTCAGGATATGGTGAATGTTAAGTGTTTGAGAAGATTTAAGTAAAAGTCTTCATCCTGACTTATAAAGCTTTTAATAAGTTTGACATATAAAATAACAGTAGCTTCAGAAAGCACCAATGATATAGATAAATCTCTCAAACACAATATTGAATGAGAGAATCCGGACACAAAAGAATGGCATATCAATTATTTAATTAGCATAAAGTATAAAATAGGCAAAACCAATATATCCTTTAGAAAGTTAGTAGTTGCCCTTGAAGGATGTTGTTACAGATGATGGCAAAAGGAGAGGTGTTGGCAATATTTTGTTTCTTGATCTGGGTATTGGATTTACAGTTACATGCATTTGGGGATAATTAATCAGAATGTATTTATATGATAAAAATTTTTATTCTGTAAATAATAGTTTTTAAAAATCATCTTGTATTGAGAAAATGACAATTAGGTTGAGATTAAACACAGCATTGTTTAAAGAAATATTTTGAGCACATTTTTCAAATAGTTAATGGTGAATGGCTAAAGGTTGGTTGAATTATACTCCTGGTTGAGGAAATAGGAAATTTTTTTAGAATGAAGATATATGTAGGAAACTTGAATAATAATAGTAATCACAGTAACTATGAAAATGGTAGCAATAATAACTGCTCTTTATAATTATTATTATTAGTTAAAAGACATGGATCTAAGCATTTTACTTACTAATTTAACGATTACAATGACTGTCTGACACAAGTACTATATTTAGCTCCCTTTTAAATATTCAAAAATTAAATTGCTGAGTGAAGTAACTTGCCTATGTAAGATAGGGAGATTGCATTATTTTTTAAAGTTACATGAATTAAAAGAATAAAGATAGAGGTAGTGTAGATGTACTGGAAAGGGTGATGATCTGGAATGGCCAGATGGCTATGCTCATATCTTGGGTAGCAATGTTGCTAGTCCCAAGAGGGACTGAGAAGCTGTAGAAATCAGGTCTGAATTGTGCCACTACAGCTTAGAAGCTGGGACTCCATCACACATTGATGGAGGTTTGTCCTAGGGTCATGGTGAACTTGAAAGTCCTCAGGTAGAGAAGATGAAGGCAGGTGGGTGCTTAATATGGGAAGCTTTGAGGATGTGGGGGATTGTCCACAGCTCCAGATGAACTCATGTGACCCAAAGGTTAAGGTGAATTCTCAGCAGTGTCTGATGCAAACCACGTTGCTGAGAGATCTCAACACACCTAATCTCTCCTGCAGCATCGTATCTTTCAGGACTGAGAAATAAAGTAAAAACTTACAGGCCATAAACTCACAAAAACAAGCTCTGAGGCCACAGTTGGCTTTGGACACACAAAATCACAGGATGTTCCAGAAAATTACTGGCTTGAAAAGTTCAAAAACTTGAAAATAACTTCAGCCTGGCCTGTTTTACCAAATCCTACTTGTGTCCCTCCCCTCCAAAACATCCCCCAAGTCACTCAGGTTGCAACTTCAGCCTTATCTCTATGAAATACAACAAAACAAAACTTTCTAGAGTTTCTTTTATCAGATGTTTTATGGAACTCTTCTTAGCAGTGTCTTCCTGGGCAATAAGTCGCAATATAATGTCAGTGGGTTTGTTTGAAGTTGGCTTTTCTGGTGTTGGGGTGGGAAGTGAATGGGACCATTCCATGCTCTCTCTCTCTGAAATATATTCCATTTGAATCTTTCACATATGACTGTTTTTTGCCCCTAGCATTTTTATATTATGTTTACACGCCAATTGAATTCACAGTATTTTCTAACTCCTTTGTTCAAATTCTTCATCTTAAAGAATGTTACCCTTTTTTTCTGATATATTCATCTCAATCATACTCTTAATTTATTATTCTATTAATCCAGTATATATATATATATATATATATATATATATATATTATATATATATTATATATATTGTATATACACACATATGGCTTATATATATGATTGACTGATATACTGATAGTAATAGAATAAATCTGAAGGCTTTCTAAATAAAATCTAAACCCAGAAATCATAGAAAAGATCATTGATATGGCTAATAATTCTCTATTGTAAGTGCTATTATATTCAATGTTGAAAAGTGTTCTACAAATCAATAAAAATTGAATTTTATTTTCTTTACAATAAGTCTATTAAACATTTAGATTTATTATAAAGAAAATAAAATTCATAATATTGAAACATAATGCAAAATGTGCTATGGGTATACTTGAATTAGGAAGTGGTTACCATCAGTTAAGATAGGTTTTAAGTTGCTGCTTTATTTACCAGTTTTGATAAATAATTTTGAGTTGAGACTACTTCAACTGTGTAGAAAAGTTGCATATTTCAAGAATGGAGAGTATTTAAGAACAACACACTATACTCCATTGGCACAAATTTTAGTATTGTAAACAAGCATAATTATATTGTTAATTCTCCCTGGGAAAAATCAATAGTCACCTTTACCCAGAAATATATTAAAAAGGTCCAGCACTATAGGAAAATACTAAATAGGGATTAAACTAATATGGGAAATTGGCAGGCAAATTTGCTGAATTCTTCTGAACTTGAAATCATGATATCAGAGTCCTTAACTGTCCCATGATTTATCTTCAGAGTTCCTAGACTTTTTAAAAAACTATCATTCTTATTTTCCTAACAGAGATAAAGCAAATATTATATTGCCACCAACACAGCTTGAAAAGCAATATATGAGTCTTTTGGATATTTATAATCTGGCGCAAGCACAGCTGTGAAAGCAGAACATATGACAATTGTGTTGCTCTGTTTTCATATTTATATGATCCCTGACTTGGGAGCATGTTTATTATGCTTGTCTGAGAAACGTACTTCATCTCTGTCATGTCTCACGTCTCGCTGTTCTTCCTATCTCCAAATCAATAAACCTTAAAAGTGCCTTGTAATACTTACAGTATGTTTCTCCAGGGAGAAATTGTTGTGTTAGGGGTTTGATGGGTTTTGACACTATACCAATTTCATTTGACAACAAATTGAAAGTTGAGCAGTGCACTGAGCCATGCTGGTAATTTAATACTACCCTTGGAATATTGTCTTTCGATCTCAGACAGGAAGGCGTTATTTGTGAAAACTGGCCTATAAGTTCGTTCTCATTAACATCAGTTGGGTTCCTCCACGAGTGAGAAATTAAGAAGGAATATCTTACTATACACATGTTAGGGTCTTATTATGGTTAAGGTGATTATGTTTTTGAGACAATTTCTAAGACAACAAAGTGGATAATTCTTTATTAACATCATTCACCATACTTATATTTCTCTCACATACCTTGCTTCATTTTTCTGGCATTCAGAAGAGCCAGAAAACATTGTCTCAAACCTCAGCTCTTCCTGACTATTGACAGCGCCATAATAGTTTACTTTAGTGATAGGAGATGTAGTCCTTCAACTGTAAGAGGAAATAATGACAAAACGATTTTTTGTCAAACGTAAATTGCTATATAAATGCCATTGCCTTGATTTTGTTGCCCAGTCTGTAAAAGCCCTGTATTGTAGCGTCTCGCGAAGGCAGCTTGCTGAAATTTTTCCTGACCTTTCAGGTTTCCATTTCTAATAGACATTTCTGTATCAGGGAATTCAATATAGTAAACCCATAACAAGAGAAGTCTGAGTCAATATGGTGCATTGCTAAGATTGTCTAATTGGAGGAGCTGATGAGAAATTTCTAACTCCTAGTATTAAATTTGTCATAATAATTATGGAAATGAGAAGAACTAGTATGAAAATCCCAGGATGCCAGGAGCCCTTCCAGAACTGAGCAATACTCTAGGGAGTGTGAGAATGTCAACTGACAAAAAGACAACCCATAGGGATTCCTTTCTCAGGAGCTCTGCTGAAGAGGCAAGAAGGCAGGAAACTTATCGTGGCCCTGAGGGTGCTTCCCACTGCAGAATGACTTTCGTGAGCAATTCATTGATGAGAACTCATCTACCTGATAAAAATATGAGGTGTCATAAAATATTTAGAATTTGAAATGATCATGGTGGATATTCATTATATAGTAGGGGTGCTTTGGGGAAGGAAGAGTTTGGATAGAACTCCTACTAATGTTATAAATGTTGGGAGATTCCCCAGAAAATAATTAATGTGAAGTCCAGATCTGGTGCCCCTCAGATACATTTATATCTTCTTCAATTTATTAATCTAGGAATAAATATGATAATAACACACAACCCAAACAAGTAGCCAAAGCAAACATGCAAAACGAATGCCACTCCCAGTATGCTTGAAAGTGTATTGTCCTCACCTTTGTGTAAATGTGTTCTGGTTAATAAAGTGAATGATTAAGCAGTTCGGACATTTTTGCTCACTGTCAAAAATAATTTGAAAAAATAGAATCCAAAATATAAGGAAAAATAGTTGAAATAATTAAAATCTGGGAGGGGAAATAAAAGATCAAATGAATTTTCCTACTTATTTCAACAGATAAGAACATACTTAAACACAACTTTACATTCTTAAACTTATGGGAAGAAATATCAGATATGGGAATAAACTGTGAAAAAAATGTGCAACTCAATAAACACATTAAAAAGATGGAATAGATAATAGGAAAATATTTAAAATAAGCAAGAAGAGTACTTTAAGAACTACCTTCAGATTAGAGGCCTCATTTAGAAAATTGTCAATTTCTAAATATAGTCAGGAAGAAAATTGTTAGTCTTTCGGAGGGAGTGGTTAAACAGCCCAGCTCTGTCATTTTAATGAGACCGGAGTAGAAAGCAGACTAGCTAAGTTCCTTATATAAGGAAAATCCTAGTCAAAAGTGCACATACACATACACAAATACACACATATGTTTTTAAGTGGTGAGGGAGTTTTAAATAGTTATTTATTATTTTGATTCTGCTAAGAAAACAAGAGGGAATCAGCTTTCCAAGGGAAAAGTGCTTAGATAGAGACACTGCTTTTCTAAATACCCATGACTTATTTCTCAAAGTATCTGAGAGCTCTGCTGGCTTGTATGCAGTGCAAAATAGATAAAAACCCACCAAAGAATTATGTACAGATGTACCATCAATATACAACACAATCACTATGAATTATAGAATTCCACGATGGTGATGCTTCACATTTCCAAATGGAAACATGTTGCTTCATGTTGCCAACGAATAAATGAGTTTCATTGACTTGGGAAAGTAAGAATGATGTCTGTGTTCCCTGGTTACATCCAAGGTGTATATCGTGATTGGTAGATATTGGCATCATTTATGGGCTGAATTGCTTTTCTTCAAAACAATTGCTCACAGTGTGGGAGCCCTGACATCCAGTACCTTAGAATGTGTCTGTATTCAAGTGCCTTTAAAGAGCTAATTAAGTTAAAATGGGGTTATTGGAGTGGGCTCTAATCCAATATGGCTGTTGCCATATAAGAAAAAAAAATTGGACATAGATATGACC
This sequence comes from Eptesicus fuscus, assembly GCF_027574615.1. Taxonomy (NCBI): domain Eukaryota; kingdom Metazoa; phylum Chordata; class Mammalia; order Chiroptera; family Vespertilionidae; genus Eptesicus; species Eptesicus fuscus. The sequence goes on along the minus strand of NC_072478.1, from coordinate 60,654,850 downwards.
AAAGGGAAGTCCAGGTAAAGATACAGAAGGAAGACAGCCATCTATAAGCCAAGGAGAGAGACCTCAGGAGAAATCAACTCTGCTGACACCTTGATCTTGGATTTTAGTCCCAGGAATTGTGAGAAAATAAATTTAGTTGTTTAAGCTATCCAGTCTGTGGTACTTTGCTATGGCTGCCTGAGCTGACTAATATCCTTAAAAGAAAAAAGCCTTCATGTTTGGGAATATTAGTTGTCTGCTGTCTTGTGTCACAGACTAGAATAAATATAACAAGTTGGATAAGGGGGATTTTTCTAAAATATGAAATAATTTTTCCACACTGAGGTGATGTGGTATAAGTAGGAAATTCTCCTGGGTTGAAATTTTGTATTTAAAGAAATGGCAAGAAATTTCCATGAAGATCATAGCAAATGTAACAATGCCAAGTAGCCAGATTTTTAAGAACTCTTTTCTTTTTCTCTTTTTTTATTTTTATTGAGTTTATTGGGGTGACATTGGTCAATAAAATTATATACGTTTCAAGTGTACAATTCTATGATACATCATCTGTATATTGTGTGTTGACTACACCAAGTCAAGTCTCCTTCTCTCACCCTTTATTCCCCTTTACCCTCTTCTACCTCCCCTACCTCTCTCCCTTTTGGTAATCACCATACTGTTGTCTGTTTCTATGAGTTTTGGGGGTTTTGATTTATTCCCTTCACCTTCCTCCCCCAAACCTTTTCCCTTCTGATAGCTGTCAGTCTGTTCTCTGTATTTATGCTTCTTTTTCTATTTTGTTTATTTATTTTGTTCATTATATTCCACATATAAGTGAAATGATATGATATTTGCCTTTCTCTGATTGGCTTATTTCACTTAACATAATACTATCTTGATAGTCTTATATTCATTGGTAAAAATAATATTCAAAATAAACTACTGACTTTTCTTTGGAAGTTACTGACACAGCTAATTAATGATCCATTATTGTGTATAATCTTATTTGTTGGAGTGATGGCTTAATACATCACTGAAGGTCTAAGCAAAGACTGTTACATCATAGCTAATCAATACAAATTTGTTAAATGAATTTGCACAATGAATAATGCTAACTTTTCCACATGCATTTTACTACCTAGATTTCATTGAAAAATTTGAGTTTTTCTGTGGAAAAGACAGCCAAGAAAATTTTATTTCCAAATTGGCTAAGGTTATTCTTTTTTTCAAGAGTTTACTACTAATAAGTTTTTTATTCTAGTATTAACTTTTAAAATTCTAAAGATCCTATTAAATTTTATGTTTAAAAATTATGGATGATATGAAAACCTGCTCTAAATCACTAATCATTAGAGAGATGCAAATCAAAACAACAATGCGGTACCATCTCACACCTGTCAGAACGGCCATTATCAACAAGTCAACAAATGACAAGTGCTGGCGAGGATGTGGAGAAAAAGGAACCCTCGTGCACTGCTGGTGGGAATGCAGACTGGTGCAGCCACTGTGGAGAACAGTATGGAGTTTCCTTAAAAAACTAAAAATAGAACTCCCATTTGACCCAGTGATCCCACTTCTAGGAATATATCCCAAGAAAACAGAAACATCAATCAGAAAGGATGTATGCACCCCTATGTTCATAGCAGCACAATTCACAATAGCTAAGATTTGGAAACAGCCTAAGTGCCTATCAGCATATGAGTGGATTAGAAAACTGTGGTACATCTACACAATGGAATACTACGCTGCAGTAAAAAAGAAGGAGCTCTTACCATTTGCAACAATATGGATGGAGATGGAGAACATTATGCTTAGTGAAATAAGCCAGGCAGAGAAAGATAAATATCACATGATCTCACTCATTTGTGGAATATAATGAACAACATAAACTGATGGGGGAAAAAATAGATCCAGAAACAGAGAAATATCAATCAGAACGTCAAACCTCAGGGAAGAAATTGTGAGGTAACCAGAAACCCAAGAATGCACGAGAACGCCTTTCTAGCCACGCTAGCAATCATCAGATGTACGGTAATTTTACCTGGGACAAGAGGGTAAGTATTTTGGACTTATGCTCCTGACCCTTCAAGGGTAAGACCCCTTACATGGGCTGATCCCCTGACTAATGTAGTTACCAATAATACCAAACACCTTGGTCATCCAGGAGGTCCATGGGTGGGGCAAGAAAGTATAAATACACAGGGGTCTCCACCCAGCTTCCCTTTTGTATGACACAAAATCAAAACAATGCCCCTTTGGGTGTACAATTAAAGAGAGGTTTCTGGCTTGTGTGGACACCAAAGAAAGGGTGTCACTACTATCACTACTTGCCCCTGGTAGAGGTGCAGAAAATGTAACTAAGACCTTGTCTATATAAAAAGAAATGGACAGCCAGTTTGAAAGGGAATTACCATGGACTAGAACAAAGAATATCCTTACATGATATTATTCTACACTGTCATTAAAATTTTTCCCAAATTTGTATCACCCCCAGTACTTATAATAGTTCCTCGCACCCTTGAGGATAAAAAAAAAAATCATCTGTTTGGTGCTTGGAGACAAACGTAACACGTCTCTTGATATTTTAGAATTACAACAGCATAATATACTATTATCCCAAGCAAACTTACAAACTGATTCTTTGAATGTCTGGCAGCAATTTAAAAAGGACATGTAAGGATTTAACCCCTTTCATTGTGTAGAGGGCCTCCTGGGTAGGCACCTGAGCATTCTATATTGATCCCTCTTACCCTTTATGCCAAGAGGGACCCTCTTCTCACAATTCAATTGCTCACAGCTGTTGCATGAGCTGTCTGTTCATGTCGAGGTTGAAGTCTCATGATGACTGGTGCCATGGACCTGTCTCTCGCCCAGTGGGGCAAACTGAGCCCTCCCTGGAGAAGAAACCCGGGTTCCACAAGATATGTGATCAGTGCTGGGGCCCCGCCAGCTGGCGAGGGGATCCCAAGGCAAGTGCTGGGCATGGAGGCCACGGGGGCATAGGCTACCAAGGAGACAAAACTGAACCTCACGTCACCCTGCTTGGCCCCGGAGGATGGCTGGTTAGCCAGAGACGGGTAAGATTCCTCAAGGAAGGAACAACCTAAGACAGGCACAGTCGCAGAGGGGCCATCAGGAGAGAATTTGGGGATCAACAGAGGTGGGGCACAGACCCTCACCCCCCCAACATTGCAGGGGCCTGAACCCTAGCCCCTTCTGAGGAAGGTCTCCTGCCCCCATGGCTGCTTCGTGCTTCCCATGCCCAGCTCATATCAGGACCCAGGTGACCGACAGAGACTTGGCCGACAGCAGCTGCCCTCTCACTCCAACAAGAATTGTTTGAGTTGTCTTTTACCCATGGTGTGGGGAAGTGGGTTTATGATATCTAAATCCAGCCTCCCACTAGGAATGCTCAGGACCTACTTAAGAAGGCAAATAATCCCTTCCACTAATATTTACAGGGTAAAATAAGATTGTTGTTAGAGTAATAAATTTGACAGCAAAATAGTAGTCAAGTTTTCAAGCAAATTTAAATTGGCTAGTTGAAACAAGCGAATATTCTAGAAAAATTAATTGTATTGGACAAAAAGGTGTTCCTAAAGTGTTAACTAAAAATTTTATTGGTACTTCATCTCATGATAAAATTGTGCACCATGTAATGAACCTAAAACAGTAATATTATAGTGCAAAAAATTAAAATTTAAAAGCCATCAAGACTACATTATAAAATTTTCAAAAGCCTCCTAATATTTAAATCAAAAAGGGGGAGGGGGGATAGTAGAAGAATATCATGTAAGGAAAAATATCCTGTAAGTAAATTACATCTAGAAAATTAATACTTTAGAAAATTAATTATAAGGCTAAAAGCAAGACACCCATGAAAAACACACAAGGTGTCAAAACAAGCCAGAGGAAAATCATTTGGGCAAAAAATGAAATAGGATCCCAAGTCAAATTATAGAAAATATTCCGTTATTAACTTTTGGTCGAGAATACGATTGCATATTTTCAGAAAACAACTCCGAGACCATGTGGATTCCAGCAACAGAGAGGAATCAACAGGACTACTCCAGTCATGAAGACAGAAGAGAAGCAGTCCAGAGATGGAAGATGCTGATGTGGCCTTCCCATACTAGCAGTTAGCAGCTATGCGTCACTGCAGGTTGCCCAGGACCAAACCAGAGAGAGTTGGACCTGCATTACCACCATTTGTCCACCATCCAGAACTGAAATGTCATTGCTGACATGTACACATAAGGAACTGTTGGACATTGAAGTTGGGTCTCAAAAGAACTGTTGGCCCAGTAAGAAACTCACTACAGACTGACTCATTTGCCTGTCAGCATAACCATTATTGCTTTTCTCATTTTCGGTTCTTATAAGTGTATTTCTATTAGCACATGATCTCACTCATCTAGGGGAAATAATGAACAACATAGACTGATGAACAAGAACAGACCCAGAAACAAGGAGGAATGGAACAGACTGTCGGGCCTCAGAGGGAGAGTAGGGGAGGGTTGGAGTAAAGGGGAGAGATCAACCAAAGGACTTGTGTGCAAGCATATGAGCCTAACCAGTGGTTAAGGACAACAGGGGGGTGGGGGAATGCGTGGGGAGGGGTGTGGGATGGGAATGGGGGGATGAGGACAAATATGTGATACCTTAATCAATAAAGAAATTTAAAAAAATAAAAATTATGGCTGTATGTGATTATAATTGTATAAAGGACAGGTTTGTTCAAACAGAATATTTTATCAATTATATAAATACATTATAGCGTCATAAAAATGTAGAAGTAAACATATATCAATAAGTTACATTCATTGACAGGAAATATGAATTACAATAAATGGCATTGTGTTTTTATTTCTTTATGTTCTCTTTTTTAAAAATATTTTTTATTGATTTCAGAGAGGAAGGAAGAGAGAGAGAGAGATAGAATTGGTATGATTCTCATACCAATCAAGGATGAGAATCATTGATCAGCTGCCTTCTGCATGCCCCTTACTGGGGATCGAGCACACAACCCAGGCAAGTGCCCTGACCAGGAATCCAACTGTGACGTCCTGGTTCATAGATTGTTGCTCAACCATTGAGCTACACTGGCCAGGCATCTCTTTTTAATAGAAATATGCAAGATTGGCACTTATGGGACTGGGACCTCAAATGTAGAATTATATATTTTTTCAATTTAAATATATTTTTATTTATTTCAGAGAAAAAAGGAGAGAGAAACATCAATGATGAGAGAGAATCAGTGATTGGCTGCCTCCTGCACACTTACACTGGGGATCTAGCCTGCAACCTGGGCATGTGCCCTGACTGGGAATTAAACCATGACCTCCTGGTTCATAGGTCATCATTTAACCACTGAGACATGCCAGCTGGGCTAGAATTATATTTTATAATGTAATTACTCTAAATCATAGACACTAGGAAAATACCTTAAAAATGTAATTTTCTTTTTTTTTTTTTTTTACTAAGAAATATTAAGAATCAAATTGAATTGTGAATTTCTAATTTAGCTATTTCTTCTTTTATTTACAGGAACATATTACATTATTTCAAAATTACTTTTGCTAAAGTACTTCAGATTTCTTAAGATATTAAAAAATTTAGCATGATTTCGTACATAGTAAAAAAACACACACAACATACTAGCAGAAAAAACACTATGACCTTTCAGCAGTTCTTTTAATCTCTCTCAGCCTCAGTCATGATATATGAAATGGGAATAACTATACTGACCTGCTTAGCTAACAAGGTTTTATAAAAGTCAAATAAATAGATGTATGTGTAAGGAGTTCATATAAAAGTATCATATCAGTACAGGTGACATTATTGCTAACTAGGCTGCTATGATTTTTATAAATTGCTGAGTAGTATCATTGTTTTCTTGGCCATAGTCTAACCCCAAATCTATTCAGTTCAATCTCAGCATTACCAGAACAGAGAATATATATGTGAACAAATAAATCTATAGAATATTCCTTCTCATGTACGTAACTCAGTAGTGAAAATTAGCAAGAAAACAGTTGATGAAGACCCAGGAGAAAGAGCTGGGAGCAATGGGAAAATGAATGGAAGAATGCAAAGGTGAAACCTAAAGCAAGTGCTTTCAATGAAATTGTGTCTTTTCCAGAATTGTTCCCAATGTAAGCTTTTATAATAATCCTGAAAATGACTGAATTGTGTGATCCAAACCAAACCGTTGAAGCAGGTACCTGGCATTAGGAGAGATGAAAATTGTTTCTATTCTCTCTGCTTTCAAGATGAGGAAGACATAATAAGAATACATATGATTCCAAGGAGAGCACCATGCCAACTCTGTCAAGCAGATGGGATTGTGCAAGGCATCCCAAATGATTAAGAATAAAACACAGTCAAAGCATGGATGCATGGTGCACAGTAAAGTAACTCTTGCCCTACCCAGTTTGGCTTAGTGGAGAGAGCATTGGCCTGCGTACTGAAGGGTCCCGGGTTTGATTCCGTCAAGCGCACATACCTCAGTTACTGACTCTCTTTCCTGCCCTGATCAGGGCATGTGTGGGAGGCAACCAATCGATGTGTCTCTCTCACATCAATGTCTCTCTCTCTCTGTTTCTCCCTCTCCCTTCTACTCTCTCCAAAAATCAATGGAAAAGTATCTTAGGGCGAGGATTAACAAAAAAATAAAACAAATTAACTCTTAGTTTTCCTCTTGAATGTCCAATACATTTCCCAGATGTTGAGACCAGAAAGTGACCATGTTTGCATTGCTAATGATGACTAAAATAAAAAATGTATGGTAAATTAAGACAGTATAAATGCTTTTGGATTTGATAAACTTGAGGGATAACTTTGCAAATGATGTTTCTCCCATCACATGATGGAGGTGATAATCTGGAGACAATGTCTAAAATGATACAAAAAAAAACATGAGTCAAGTTAAGGTCAGATCTGAAAATTCACTATTTTCAAAAACTTCCTGAGTTTTGAAAGGTTATTAAAAGTTAAACACATTGATGCAATATGTCTCTATCTCTTTATAGATTTGTCATAAAAGGCATTGAAATAATGATTTAAATTCACCATTGACGTCAGTAGAGCCAAAACTAAACATTAATACTAACTAAGCACAAGATCTAAGAAATAATGTTAGATAATATTTCCTAGGATATTAATTTCAATCTATTTAACAAAGATAAAACAAGTACTTATTTTTACTCTGGTCTCCAAAAGGCATTGAAGCAGAAAAATTTTCCCTTGGTCCAGTTTTGAACCTCTGACTAGAGGCCAGTCAATTCTCCTTCTTGAACAGCTGATGAAATCCACATCTCAACAACTCCCCTTATCAGGCTCTCACACTGGATGCACTATGCAGCCGTCTAATTGCCCCAGGCCAGGTACCAGAACATTAGAGAGAGCCTCTGTTCCCCAGAGCCTGCAAAATTATGCAAACTAGCTAATACATAGGGAGCCCTTGCAACCTAGCTAAACCCATCCCTCTTGCTACATATAAGCTTCCCTTGGAGCTCCAATGGAGAGCCTGTGTGGCCTTGCATGGCAGCCTCCTCTTGTTTGGAGATGTATAGCAAAAGAGTTCTCCCTTTCACCTCAGTATCCCTGTGTTGTGACACTATCAAAAGAAACTTTAACTCATATAAAACAGGTATTGTGGATCTAAAGGTCATGAAAAATGCACATCTTTAGGCTTCTATTGGTCTACCACAGAACCAAAGGATGAGGAATCTGGTGGTAATGAATAGTTACTATTTATTAAATATTGTTATATGCAAGGAAGGTTGTATGGATCATCTTTATTCCTTAAAATAAACCTGAAATTTTTACACTATTATTATTTCATTTTATAGACCAATTAAATGCCCATTGTAATTGTTCAGAGGGAGAAATAAATAAGTTGGAGACAAAAGATACAAAAAAATCTGCATTTCTGAGTCAATATTGCAGGAGGGATATTAAGCAGAAATACCTGTTTTTTACTATGATGAGAGTGAGATATAAATTATATTGAATTAAGTTTGAGGGTTTTATCAATTATGTCAACTAATTTATACAGTGACATCCTTACTAAGATAAATGGTTTCCAGTAGTTTGGCTTTGTGACCAGGGATTATGGTTGGGATACCAATCAAAATGGGAAATCCTGGAAGAAATAGAGATTTGATACATTTGAGGAAAAGCAATGGCTTTAGTTTTAGACATGTGGAAGTCAAACAAGTTTAATGTATATAAGTAGAGATGTTGTAAGGCAATTGAATGTTATGCTGATTGAGAAAAAGTAAGACACCCTTGCAAAGGAGAAATTGATTTGAATATCAGTAACACTAATTCCATAGCTCAGCAAAAGATAGAATATAAAATGACCTAAAGAGAATAATATGACATGAAAGCTAAGAAAAAGGTCTGAATTACTACCAACAGCAATGTTGGTAAGCTATTCAGTTAATTTACTTAAACACACACACACACACACACACACACACATCCCTACTTTGGTTACATTTAAACAATAAAACAAACATAAAAAGCAGTGTGAGCTCAAAGGTGGAGGAAATGAAGTTAAATGGAGTAGAAATAAAGCATGGGGATTTCTCTTATAATGAAATAATCCATTCCATCAAATAAGAGATAACCATGTTGGGGAAAAGTAACCATTGCACTTTTGAATAATTGAAATCTATTAGAAATTTAAATATTGATCATGAGACATTGTATTCTGGTCAGAGATTGAAAATCTCTAGTAACTGGTTCACCTGTGAAACCGGGCCGGATGGTACATTTCTATCTGTCCATACAGCTTTTGATGTGACCAAGGGAAAACCATTCTTTTAAATGTGTTGTCCTGGGTTGATACTCAGGCAAATATGTTCTTAATTATATAAAACAAAACAGGTTCAAACAAAGTCACTCTAGTAGAAATGTCACAGCAAATTCATCAGAAGATCTTAACTCTATTTTTAAGTTATTATGATTTTGCAAACTAACAATATGTCATACTTCATAATGATACTTAAGATAGTGACTTCAGGAAAATAATAACATGTGATTCTTAAATGTTAATGAATGAGAAATAGGTTTAAATTTCATTAACAATCCAATTTCTAAAATATTTATAGAAAGAATTTATCTGAAGGCCTCAATTAACAATTGGGAAATCTTTGTGATTTACTAGTTATTATGTCATTCATTCATCTATGCTATTAACAATAAAGGCATATTTTATTACTACAAAACACACATGCTTACACAGTGCCTGAAATCTAGTGAAAGTTCACAAAATATCTAAGTTAATATATGACAAGGCTATAGTGTCTTTGTACCCCTCAAAAGGAAACCAGTTCTTATTTATCTTAACCTTGAGCTTCTTCTTCCTATTGATCCCCAGAATTCTCTATGATCTTTCACAACACTACTGCTTCCCTAGTTTCTAAAGCAGAAAGTATCTGAGGAACATCTCTTAGCTTACTCTGATTTCCAAATATGCTTTGTTAGCCAAAAACAATTTAATCCAGGGCATATCTTTTGGTAGGAATAAAAAAAAAAATGACACAATGTCATGAAGTTTTAAGAATAAAATTGGCAGCCTAAAAAGCTGAGAGTCTTCAAAAGGAAAAAGCAGAGGTTTTTAAAAAGAGAAATATAAATTTTTTTTAAAAGTTGCGCTTTTAAAAGGAGAGGGAGAGAGAAGTTTTAAACATCATGACTTTTTTGATATCACTTCTTCACTAGATATACTATATAATAAAAGGCTAATATGCAAATCGACCGAATGGCAGAATGACCAATCACTATGACATGCATTGACCACCAGGGGGCAGACAGTCTACCGGTCAACCAGTCACTATGATGTGCACTGACCACCAGGGGGCAGATGCTTCGACCGGTAGGTTAGCTTGCTACTAGGGTCCGGGGAGTTGGGACTGAGCGAGACGGACTGGACATGCCCTGGAGCCCTCCCGTGGCCCCTCCCCAGCTGGCCAACCTCCCGTGTCCTTCCCTGGCCCCGATCCTGCACTGGTGGTCCCTTGGCCTGGCCTGTGCCCTCTCACAATCTGAGTTGAGGGACCCTCATCCCGAGTGCATGAATTTTGTGCACCAGGCCTCTAGTTTAAGAATAAATGTCTGATCACAATAGCATTAAATAGCATCGTGTTGGTTTATATCTAAATGTAAGGCAAAGAAGAATATACTCCTAAAAAAGCATTTTTATTCCCCCATTTTTTCTAGTGTCTTTGGGCATGTTCTGCTATGCAATGCCAGTCTTTTCAGGGATGTAATATTCCCAATAGCTGACATTTTTAGGTGACTTAACTTGATTTTCTAAAACTTGTTCCAGTAAGGTTTGTGACTTAGGATATGTTTGCAATATACACAAATCCACAAATTCCCCCCATTTTATTTTTGCAGATAATTCCAACCAACATTGTAATCTGACATTTTTTTAGTTTTTGTGTGTTTTTTTCATAATCACCAACTTTTGTACAAGTTACCGTATGTAATGAGAAAGGTTTATCTTGGAGAAGCATCTGAAAAACACACACACACACATTTCATAGAAAATGAATCAAATCATAGCTGTCCTGATCTTCAAACAAAAATTGATTCAGAACATCACAGACATTGACAGCTAAAAAGAATTTATACTAGAGATATACAAAAAACCTCAGTAAAGAGAAACATGTGAGTAAAACCATTCCTTGTTCAAAGAATTTAATTTCCTAGACATAAAAGGCCCTCTAATTTTCTCCAAATGAATGCCAATTCTAGTATATTTTATGAGCACCTTCATTGCTGTTAGATCCTGAAATATAATAAAATGGCCCTAATAAAGGATGCCCCCTAAACATTTACTGGACTCTCCAGGAAGCTGTATCAGCACAAATGTGGCAGTACTCCAACACTGTTGCTTATGAACTATATCGGGAGATTTACTTAAAAGAATTTCATCTAAGTAAGTAAATCATCTCATTTTTAATGATTATTTAAAATAGGATTCTTTCATGTCAGCATTTTCCCCTTTTGAACCCATGTTACTCATTCTCTGAAGATAGACTGGGTTCTAGCAACTTCTCCAAACACCTGAGAGTAGTAAGCCTTGGCTCCTTGCCATTGTTACAGATACATTTATCTTCTGTCCACCTAATTAATGAGTCCTTAACCAGAGATCCCAGTGTGATGTAAGGTGTTAAATGACTGTGGACCACCCCGTGTGAAGTAATGTCTACAATAATCACCATGGGGCATTGTATGCAAGTACAACAACAGGAAAAATGTTGTCACTGCAGAAGCTGTCATCATAAATTAATATTATGTGAAATGGCATCACACAGATGTATTGGTGTGTTCTTAAATAATTGAGTCTATGAATATGACATGGGGTCTTGGTGTTTATGTTGTGGCAGTGACTTCAGCTCAACAGGGAAAGAGTGCTTGGATAGCACGTTCAGAATAAATAGTAGCTATCACTCTTCTCTTTGTAACTAGGAAGAAACAATCAAGACTTGATTATGCATCCATTTACTATTGCTACCCGGGACAAATAGCTTCACTTACACCCCAAAACTGGCATAGGGCATTTTGCTCACTTTCTTACCCTCCTCCCACGTTTGTGGCTCCAAAACCACAACTAAAAGAATGAAAAGAGAACTTGTTTCCACCAGAAGGCAAGAGAAAGAATAGTTACATTAGGATTATTCTTCAGTAAATTAGGTCTAGATTGTGTTTAGAACGAACACATTAAAAGCTAGTTCCTGTGTCTCTAGCAGACTCCCGTCTCTCCCTGGAAGAGAGAATCCTGGCTGATTTTCATAGCCAGATGTTATGTGGGTGCCTCTTCCCATTTCAGGTGCCTGGCATTGAGTTGAGACCCCTCATTCCTCATGGGGAACCTGTGCAGCTGTGATAACCCTCCAGTATCTTAGCTACTGTGTGTGGGAGTAGGGCCGGCCCTTTTCATGTGTCTCGCCCTCCCCACTAGTCTCTGTGTCGCTTCTTCTGTAAATTCCTGATTATAACACTTCTATTCAGCTAGCCTTCAGCTGGTTGCTCAGGTTGATTGTTCTATATTTTAGTTGTAATTCCAGTTTGGGCCTGGGAGGAGGTGAGTGTACCATCGACCTAGTCTGCCGCCATCTTGAATCTTGAATCACATTATTAACAGTGATTTACTTTAGGCATAAAAAATTATTGGGCCCTGGCCAGTTGGGCTCAGTTGTTAAAGTGTCCATGTTTGATTCCTAGTCAAGGGCACGTATCTGGGTTGTAGTTCAATCCCAGGCCCTGGTCAGGGTGTATGTGGGAAGCAAACAATTGATGCGTTTCTTACACATTGATGTTTCTCTCTCTCTCACTCTTCCTCTCACTTTCTCCCTCCTTCCCTTCCACTCTCTTTGAAAATCAATGGGAAAAATATCCTTGGGTAAGGATTAAAAAATATATATATTATTGGGATTTTTCACCTTATATTTTATTATTTTGTGTTATTGGAATAATTTGGTAATAAGCATGAATCATTTTCATAATCAGAAAAGTAAAACCATTATTTTTAAAGTCATTATAATATAATATACTTTTATAATTATAATTTCTACATACATTTATAATTTTACAATTATATGTTTATAATTATACTTATTATATCATTATACTTATAATTATAGTTTTGGGCCCATTCTATGAGCTAATTATTTCATTTCTATTTTAATAATATTTTTCTATCATTGAGCAGAAAATATACTTGAATAATGAAACGTAAAAAATCATGACATACAGTCCAATCATATCATGCTTGACTGATCTACATTAATAAAAGGGAAATATGTAAATTGACCATACCTCCGCGACATCCACAAGCCAATCAGGAGGGAATATGCAAATCAGCAGGACAAATATGGCAGTGGCCCTGCCCCCCAGCCGCTCCAGGCACAGAGCAGCTGGGCTGGGCAGGATGCCTGCTATGAGGGGGAGAGCTGGGGGTGGAAGGAGCTACAGCAGTGGTGCTCTGGCCGTAGCAAAGCAAAGACTCCAGCAGGAGTCAGCGAGAAGCCTGCAGACTCTGGCCAGAGTCAACAGACTCTGGCCGGAGCGAAGGTGGAAGGTGACGGCCAGAGTGAAGGCTTGGGTCCCGGGTACAGAGGAAAACTGGTGCCAGCAGCCAGCCAGTTGAAGGAAGGCCTATTGCATGAATCTTCATGCAACAGGCCTCTAGTCTGTGTGTGAGTGTGTATATATATATATATTATAATATTTATATATATTTGTGTGTGTGTGTGTGTGTGTGTGTATGTGTGTATGCACATGTGTATGTATATTAAATATTTGAAACTATTTGGTTTTATAACACAGATGATTTCTCATGACCATAAAAATATTCTAAAAATTACTTCTGCATGCTTTTATGCTCTTTGTAAGGAATGCATTGTCATGATGATATAAAAACTTACTAACCCTCTATCTAGAGGTCAGCCAGCCAATGAACATAGATTTATGGAGTCAAGGGATCTATTGAAATATTCATTCCTCAGATTCAAATTTCAATCTTTGCTTCCCTTTTAATGATTAAGACAATTTCATTACCACCTATGTCTCCAATTTTCACAGGGATATCCCAGAAATTCTCAAGTGTCTATTGACAATCATCCAATGTGAACATAGAGATAAATGATCCATTGTGTTTTTTTTAAAGAGTTCTAATGCAGAAACCAACAGGATGTGGGAGTTGCTGAGCTATTAGATCACAGAGAAAGTACTATACTCTTTCATGTGTCTCTTTTCTTCCTCTATAAAAATGATGATTCATACATAATTGAAGGAATGTCATTTCAACACTATGGCTAGAATTTTGAAAATCTCAAGCAGCTTGTATATTTTCTTTAGGTTACAATTCTCTCTTTTTTAAATTTCTGGGTGTGGGGGGAGGAAAGAGTATTTTGGCTTTTCCTTTGATGAGTGTTCTTGAACAGAACAGCTCTCTACTTCCATACCAGATGGAGGAGTTGCAGCAAATTGAAGTTTCTGACACAGAGAAAAGAATATTGTATGTCATTCCAAAGTAGCGGCACATCGGGGAAATCCCTAGAGAATTAGCCGAGAGCATGTTGTAGAGAAAATGGAACCAGGATATTTATAAGTTGTTTTTATGGAATAGATAAAAAGGAAAGCATATATTCAAAAACAAAAGGAAACATGTGAGCTTTGGTTAATATTATGGGGAACTATACAAACTGAACTATGTCCTCTCAATAATTGAAACCTAGACAAAATGTATATACATTTGCAAATCCCCGTGTTGAAACTGGATTCTCTTTTGCCAATATTCTTTGGCAATTAAAAAAGGGAGATTTTTCACAAAGAATAAAATAATTTATTGATAATTATACAAGGAACGTGGCTTGCAATGTATACTGTGATTTTTTTAAAAAAGTTTTTCTTTATTTTCAATTTGACCTCTTTTTAAAGAATAATATAATTTTTAACACTGGCCAATTAGATATTCCCAAATAATTGTCTATAGTGTATAGCATGAGAGATGATAATATGCACAGCATCTAGTGTCAGATACTGTAGCTGGTAACTTGAGAAAATAATGAGCATTAAAGCAGGAAAAAAGAAACTGATAGCATAATAGTCAAAATTCTCATTTTGAGAATGAGTTACATAAAGAAAAACTGAGAAATGTGCCCCAAGTTCATATAGTTGATAAATAATAAATCCAGGACTTAAATCTATAACTTTGATTCTAATGCCTATATGTTTATAACCATGGTACTTTACCTTTCCCGTGGAATTGTTAAAATTCCTTTTTTTCTGACATGTTGCAAAAGAGCTTTATACACTGTATGAGAGAGAAACTACATCATCACTTATGTCTAGCCATAGTTTGGTACATTTTAAATTAGCTCTTCTAGTGTTACTTTAAAATATTTACTTATCTATCTTCTACTCTATAGTAAAATTGATATAAATCAACTTAAAAATAACAAAATTAAAGTAAGTTCTGACATAAATTAACTTTACTAGTATTTCTTTGTGAAGTTTACCCTACGGCAGTGGTCGGCAAACTGCGGCTCGCAAGCCACATGCGGCTCTTTGACCCCTTAGGTGTGGCTCTTCCACAAAATACCACGTGCGAGTGCGCACGTACAGTGCGATTGAAACTTCGTGGCCCATGCGCAGAAGTCAGTTTTTGGCTCTCAAAGGAAATTTCAATTGTTGTACTGTTGATATTTGGCTCTATTGACTAATGAGTTTGCCGACCACTGCCCTATGGTAACAAAGAAGTAGAAGTGCATTTACAGACTAATATGCTCAATGACTGGGGCTCTCTGTGCATTAAACGAAGAATGTAACAAATACAAGCTAATCACCTGAATATACTGATAATAATTAAAGTTGCTAAAAAAAGAAGATATGTTTCCCAGTCCATATAAGAGATATTGAATTTTCTACCTAATTTGCTCATATCCTTTAGTTATTTTATGGAATCCTATTCTTACTTCATCATAACTTCTTTGAGTTCTTGTTTGCAATTTAGGTTTCTCTGTTAATTTTTTATTCATTACAAGCATACTTTTCTTTACATAGTTAAATAGCTACTTTAAAGTCTTTATGAATTAAAAAAATCTATAACTTAAAAAAATCTATATCTTTACATTAATTTTATTTGAAGGTCAAATTTTATGTTGTCTTGTAGGTATTGTGAATATCATTTTGCAAAAATCCTTTATTCTATTGTATTCCCCTGAAAGGTATTTTTGTTGTTGTTTTTAGGGATCAGTTTGGTTGGAATAAAATTGGAGGGCAGCTCAAATCTCAGTTCAGTGCCTTGATTCTACCCCAGCTGCTTGAAGTCTACCCAACAAACGCACGGTTCATGGGTCAGTCAGAGATTTCAGCACAGTTTACCCATGGAATTTAAGGCTCCCTATCTATAACTCCATGTTTTCTGGAATTTTCTCCTCATTTTACAGAAGTTGTGATTGCCTTCAATAAGAAAGACTTGGGGTTTTGCACAGCTTTAGCCATCCTGTATGGCATACACTGAAACCCTCTGACTAAAAACTGCAAAATTAAGAAAATCTCCCTATGTCTTCCCTTCATCCAAGTGTTAATTTCCTTCTTGAATCTCCTTGCTTTCTGTTACCTTCCAGTGCCTTTAATATTTTTATTTGGGTTTGGATGGTTTTTGTTTGCTTATTTGCTTATCTAAGAACACATTCCTATAATTTTAACCTTATATTACATATCCTATATAATAAAAGGGTAATATGCAAATAGACCGAATGGCAGAACAACCGAACAACCAGTCACTATGACATGCACTGGCCACCAAGGGGCGTGCATGGAACATGGCGGGCATTGGCCATGGAGGGATGGTGGAGCAGGTGAGCAGAGGCACCAGACCAAGGTGGGGCACCGGTCGCTGTCATCGGGGCAAGCCTCTGGTGGTTACTGAAAATTCTTTATTTTTTTATTGTCTAAAGTTTTACACATGTCTCCTTTTCCCCCAGTTAACCACCTCCCTCCCCAAGCCATTCCCACTCTGGGCAAGCCCCTACCGCCCCAGTGTCTGTGTCCATTGGATATGCTAATATGCATGCATACAAATCCTTTGGTTGCACTCTAACCGACCCCCTCCCCTACCATTTGTCTCTGGATCTATTCTTGTTCATCAAATTATGGTGATCATTATATCCCAGATATGAGTGAGATCATGTGATATTTATCTTTCTCTGACTGGCTTATTTCTCTTAGCATAATGCTCTCCAGTTCCATCCATGCTGTTGCAAATGGTGAAAGTTCCTTCTTTTTTATAGCAGCATAGTATTCCATTGTGTAGATGTACCACAGTTTTTTAATCCTCTCATGTACTGATGGGCACTTAGGCTGTTTCCAAATCTTAGCCATTGTAAAATGTGCTGCTATGAACATAGGAGTGCATATATCCTTTCTGTTTAAAAATTCTTTGCTCCCACGTGCCGTGGTCCCAACCCAGTGCTCACACCCACTGCCAGCACTGGCCTTGCTCACACCTGCTCCTGGTGCCTGGCGCCGGTCCTGATCCTCAGTGCTATCAGTGGGTGCAAGCAGTGGCTGCTGGCCCTGATCACCCCTGAGGGCTTCTCCAACTCCCTCTGCTCCTGAGAGGCAATGGGGCAGCAGCACCACCGCTCGCACCTGCCACTGGCGCCGGCCCCAGTCGCTCTGCACTGTCAGTGGGTGCAAGCGGGGCCAGCGCTGTCAGTGTGTGGGAGCAGCGGTGGCAGGAGTGGGGCTGCAGGCAGACAGAGGATGGGGCCACCCTGGGAGGGGCCAGGCGAGGATGCAGAGAATGGGCCGAGACCTGCCCTTGTGCCTACTGCAGCATCGCAGCCCACAGTTCCTTTCAATGTGCACAAATTTGTGCACTGGGCCCCTAGTATACATATCTACACTAATAAAAGAGAAATATGCAAAATGACCATACCTCCGTGACGCCCACCAGCCAATCAGAAATGAGTATACAAATTAACCCAACAAAGATGACTGGTTAATTTGCATATGCAGGCGCAGAGCGGTGGGGTGGGACGTCTGCTATGAGGGGGAGGGCAGGGGGTGGAGGGAGATACAGGAGCAGCACTCTGACTGGAGCGGAGAAGACTGAAGGCTCTAGCCAGAGTGAACACTGAAGGCTCCGGCCGGAGCAAAGACAGAAGGCAGTGGCCAGAGCGAAGGCCTGGGTCCCGAGTGCTGGAGGAAAACTGGTGCCAGAGGAAAACCTGTGCTGGCAGCCAGGGGAAGAAAGGTGTATTGCACGAATCTTCATGCAACGGGCCTCTAGTATATATAGTATATATATATGTGTGTGTGTGTGTGTGTTCTATGGTATATTATCATAATTTTGGGGTTTCAAGTAACATAAATACAACTCTTTCTTAAACAAACCAAGGATGCAAATGGCTCACTGTACTGAAATATTTAGGTTTAACTTCAAACAATATAGCAGGAATTTGTTTATCTTACAGTATTTATAACTTGTCTATGATTCTTTTCCATCTGAAGGACTATCTCCTCATAGTTTTCAAAGCTATCAGGTTAAAGGACCTCAGTAGAAAGAGAAGGCCTGAAACCCACTGGTTCCAAGAAAAGTCCTAGAACCAACTTCTGTGTTTCTGGCTGGTTGACCCATTTCTATACCAGTCCCTATGACTAAATGTAGGTCATGTGTTTGACCCCT
Organism: Eptesicus fuscus; assembly: GCF_027574615.1. Lineage (NCBI taxonomy): Eukaryota > Metazoa > Chordata > Mammalia > Chiroptera > Vespertilionidae > Eptesicus > Eptesicus fuscus. Next base: position 60,636,654 of record NC_072478.1, on the reverse strand, counting down.
GGGACTGGCTGCGAGTTCAGTCCCATTTAAGCCACATAAGCTGAGAGTAGAGAGGAGTGGTTCCCTAAGGGAAATCAGGTCACAGTCCTAATTGAAAGAGAGAGTGGTAGATAGGTCCAACAGTGGAATTCTCTCCACTGGCCCAGGCAGGAAAAGAAAAACATGCCAAGTTGAGAGAAGGGAAATAATCACTAACAGATGGTAACAAAAGTGGGCTCTTGTCCATTGTCAGCTTTCTCCTTAGTCCTCTGAAGAGCCAAGTCGCAGGCCTCCTTGTGAGCAAGTTTCCATTCTTTGACTCTTTTCAGTAGAGTTCAGTTCTCCCTTCCCTTTGCCAACAGCAACAGATTTAGTTCACTTTCATTTTTCAACATATTCAAACTATTTTCCCTATGCTTCTCCACAGAGCTAGGGACATATATCCAACAAAACTTCTCCCCTTCTCAAAGACAAAACTGCCACAGTGCCTTTATTGACAACAATAACAATAATATACTAACAAAACAAAGTCTCCATGTAAAAACAATCAGTAAATACAAGTATTTAGTAAAACAATAATAGTTTTAAAAGATTAATTTGAGGGGGTTACAAGATCAGTTTTGTTCTTTAGGTTATATAATACACACACACACATCTATGAAGAAAATATATAATTTTACTAGCGTGGGGTAAAAATAAATTCACATTTATTTTAATGTGTGCATTATAATGGCTCTAAGTCCCTAACTAGTCATCAGGGAATCTATTATTTTGATTAGGTTAATCTTTCCTAGATATTGTACATTCATAAGATGTCATTGCAATATAGTGAACTCCATCCAGTGAACTCCATTCTAATACTATTATTGCTTCTTTTCTCTCTACTAATCATCTCTATAGGGAGAGATCTTTTAACTGTTTTTACTGATTTTTGAAATTGTTTTCTTTTTCTTCTATTTGGAGAGAGCCACTTCACCTCCCTAAGTTGGCCTCCAGTAGCCTGTTCAGTCCCTCAGCCTTCTAACCCCCCTCTCTTACCTATGGCATAGGCCATTACATGCAGAGGCCCACTGTGGGAAACAGAAATGCTGGTTCTTATGTTTCTACTGTAAGAGGCTATCTGTTATACAGATGATTCCCTAGAGATTTTATATTAGAAAAACTAGGTATCTTTTTTCTACTTCCAGATGCTTCCTCTGTAAATAGAGGCAAAATTTCAAAGCAAGAATTGGGATCACAATATGCTATCTCACTCTGATGCCTTCTGCTAGACATGCTTTCTGCTGGCCTTATAAACAAGACCATTACACAATAAGAGCCATTGGGGTTGTGTTCCCTATATCAACTGTCCTTTACCATTTGCTCAAATCACTGAGGGGAAGAAAGAGCTTAAATGATTGAGCTAGACTGGTAAAGCCAAAGTATAAATACATTTTCAAAAGCTAGGCTACTTGAACCATTCACAAGAAGAAATAAGCTATAGTGAATGTTTTTCCCACATGTCAATATGTCACATATGAGAACTAGCAGAACTCTGCCTAATGGCATATGTGGCATGGGTGTATATGTATATGTGTGTGTTTCCACTCACTCGCACACTCATATAGAGAGATATATGCTTATATAATATATATCATATTACTTGGTTCTTAGTGACAGCATGTACAAAGTCTTACATCAGCAATTTATTTATCTACCCTGGGAGAAGTGTTAATTGCTCTATTATACTAATGGTTTATATATAACACAGCCTTCAAATGAGCTTCATTTAAAGTTGGCAATGTTAACTTACACCTGCAGAAAAGGTATTTTTCTCCTAACTTGGGAATAGAAGAGGCTGTTTCTCACACTAGGTATATGCCTAAAGACTAATTTTTTTTTTTTTTGCTTTGATTATCCTGCAGAACTGCAAGGCAGACTTTTGTATTTAAAATTTTACTGAAGAACTGCTGGGAAAAATCATGGCTCTCATGAAGTAACCACATGCTGGACAGAATGTTTATTTAAAACATTTGTTTGAATACCTATGAGGCATAGTAAATAGGATTACTGAATTATCCTGATTGTAAATTCATCATTCCATTATTTAGCTAGCATGTGCCAACTTGAAAAATATAATATTAAAATATTGTATTATCGCTGTCACTAAGAACCAAGGAAATATATTTTCTTGCTTTGTATAACATGAATAAGCATTCAGATATTTATGGGTAATCTTTCCCACACTCAAGTTTATTTGAAGAGCATAGATTAAGAAATTAAGAGATAGGTGGGATAACCTAATTCTAGCAGCAAAGTATGACAGTTAAAGTATTAACTAGTAGCAATCTCCATTAATTCATGATGAAGCAGTATTAACTGACCTAGCCCGTCATTTTCAATGTGAAATGTTTTATTTTCCACCCCAACATCAGGTTATCTTAAACTCTTCACCAGAACGTAAGGCAGGACTTTGCCCATCTTGTTCCTGTCTATATCCAGAGTACTTAGAATGTCACCTGGTTCAAGACATATCCTATCTAATAATAGAGTAACTTGTAAATTACCATCACTCTGCTACACCCACGATTGGGTGGCGGGAGGCTGGGGGGCGGGACTCGGGGTGGCCTATCCGGCCATTGAGAGGCACAGATCCGCTGCCACTAAGGGGGGCTACCCTGCTGTTGAGAGCCAGGTTATTCTGACCTCAGAGGTGCTGTGAAATCTGAGGTTAGCATGACAGTTATTAAATTCATCATTTGGAATAATAAAACTGATATAGTTTCTTCATCAGATAGTTGAATCTTCCTAGAGTTCACATCAACGGTGTGTTTATTGGACATCTACTGTGTGCCTAGCAGGTACTCTGAGAGGGGCTGGGGACATAGAGAGGGACGTTTATATCTTTATCTCGTTATTTGCATGGTAGGATAAATAGCTGTTGGCTTAAACTAACTATTCAGCAAGTAGTAATAATTTAAGGCATTTCCTAAGGAGTTAAAAAGAAAGTAGAATGTGAAGCTAATTTCCTGTTAACATAATTTAATTTTCTTTTCCAGTCCCTAAACAATTAATAAAGTAATGGGTGAGGTAGAGAAAGTGGGCATCTTGATCTCATCCCCACCCTTGGGTTAAAGCCATCATCAGTCATTCAGTATGACTGCTGAGACAAACCTAGATACAGAAAAAGCACCTCCTTCCTGAATATCAACCCAACACATACCATGAATACAATGAGAGCACTTAGAAAAAGAAACCAAGATATATTTACCCTTTACTGTGAAGATAACTGCAAGATATCAGAAACAGATAAAAATCAGCATAGTTTTGGGTGGTATTTTTTTTTTTTAATCAATTTGCCTAGATAAGTAAAGGCTCAAACTCAGAAATGCTTCTGTGCTATGTTGGTTTGAATGAAGGAAATAGACACACAGATCATAGGTTAGTGCCTGGAATCAGCCCGTGAACTTTTGCCAGCAACAGCTAACTTGCAACAATGGGGTCTTCATAACAATGACAGTTTCAGTTGGCATGGGGAGGCGAGCAGAGTCATTTGAGAGGATGGAGAGTGTGGTCCCTGCCAGTTGATGTTGGCAGGGCATTGTCAACCCACTGACTACCAGAACTCATCAGCATACTTAATGCTATGAGCACAGACATTGTCTTTAAAAACATAAGCCATGAGAGGGCGATGTGGGCTGCAGACCGCAGAGAATGGTGTCTCCAGCAGGCGGATGGCGCAGATACTGATAAAAGTTGTGGCAAATGGCAAATGGAAATAGAAAAGAGCCAGACACTAGGAGAAAGACGTGAAAGGCCAGGTGTAAGTTCACAAGAAGTGTAGGTATAGAATTTTCAGTGATATTTTTCTAATTACAAAAGTAATTAATGTTGAATGCAAAAAGAGAAAAAGAAAAATAATGTTATGAAATACAAAAAACTCCAAGGGAATATAAGCTACTCTACCACCATCACCACATATGGTATTGTTAAAACTTTATTCTAAGATTGTTCTAGGATTTTAGCTCAACACTTTAAAATAATGAAGAGGAAAGAGTTATTAAGAAAAGATATGTTGGACAAATCTATTATAATGAAGACAATATTAACTTTCCTCCCCCACATGTCTTGTATTATGAACAACTAATCTGTAAATTAGGGTAATTGGAGCTAACTACAAAAATAAAACATAATGGAGACGGTCTATTAACTTATAATTTTACCTACATAATAGGAAGTAGCTATTTTGAGTACAGTTGCCCATGTGTATATATTGGTAGAAATTAATGAGACTATAAACTAGTTCTAATTGCATTACATTACATTTCTCTGCTTCAAAATACTTGTGAACTGGTATTATACACCACAAGAAAACCGTTCAGTTTTTTGTTACATAAATAGTCTTACTCCTGTTATATTTTAGGGAAGAAATCAATTTATTCAAAAGATGTATTGATGAGGTTTAGGTAGGTTAATCAAATAATATATTATCCACTCTTGGATACTCTGGGGACTCAAAGAAGGCACTAGTCTTATAATTCCTAGGAAAACAAACCTAAACTGAGACTGTCTTATGCAAACTGGGGCCAACATTCATCCTAGGTTAAGAATGTCTGGGAAAATCAGATTTTATTCTAAATGAATTGTGTCCTTTTGGCCCCTGGTGATGGGGAGTAAATGGTGTTAGGAGTGGTGTTGGTCCCAGAGTGCAAGGTCCACTCACTCTTAATCTCTGTTGGGAGGTACAGCAGATTTATTCAAATGTTCACCTTTGATCTGTGCTGCCTAAATTAAGGAAGCCTGGGTTTAATCCCAGAGCATGATGCGAAGTGCTGGTCTCTGTCTGGCAGGATTGCTTGGAGAAAACCTGACTCCCTTTTGATGGTGATTTATGAAGCCAGGGCATCTGGAAAATGTACTCTGTTGAACTTAGGTCTCCTCTGGATCCCTGTGGCTATAGGGTGGAAGGCCTCGGGGAAACATGGTCTTAGTCCCATAGGATAGGTTCACAGGAAATATGTGTCTAGCATTAAACTTTTGGATATTAGTACACACTATTATTTTATAGTCTACTTCAGCCTAACCTAAGTTATTCAAAGTAGACACTAAGTTCTTAAATAATAAGTATTTTATTTCTACACATTCCATTATGTACTTTTAGAAATCTTTTAATGTTTTCAGAATGGGCTTTTTAAAATTATAATTTGTATTTCTTCTTGCATATTTTTGATAGTTTTAACACGTAAAGCTTATGGTCCCTTGAGGCTATTCTGTCATCTCAAGTTCTTGGGGTGGATGCCAATACCTCTGTTTATTTTGTCTGCCACTCACTTTTTTAGAGTGAATGGGTCTCATTTTATATTATTTATTTATTTTTACTTTCAGCTCATCGGCAGCTGGTTTTTGTGTGAATGTGTGTTTGAGAAGTAAGGAAGCTTACAGGGCCTGAGATGGATGAGTTGTTTTGTTTTCCTGTGGGATTCACATAAGACCCGAAATGAGGAATTTTCCTTGAAAAGCAGTTTATATTTGTTTCTAGAGTGTTGATCCCCAAAGTGAACTTGATCTAGTCTTCTTGGTGATGTTAATTTTTTAGGTTTGGGATTCCCTCAGATTACTCTAAATTCTGAATCCACAATATCATGCTCTTTAAGCTTCTCATTTTCACTGATGTCTTCAGCCCCAAGAATGGAGACACACTTCCTTGCACCACCCTGGGCCATGGACAGTGGTTCTCTAGTCTTTTACCCACTACTCATTCCTTAGATACTTATTCCAGTGTCCTGGATCCCTATGAGGATGTCAGTGTTATATGCTCACATTTCATGGGCTTATTACTGTTCTTCAATCCTTGAGTAGGCAATGAAGCTGGGACTCTGTCCATAAGGCCAGCATCTGGTCCAGCCTCCCCCTGGGTTCCTGCACTGTCTCCTCTACCTGTGACATCCCTGTTCATTTCAGGCACTGGGGAACTCCTTTATATTCCATATACGCTGTATATTCAATTATTTTATAATGTTTGGAAGATATATTTGTATTGAGAAGTTGGAAATTAGCCCAATCTAACAACTTCATGAAACAGGACTTTCCGGGACAGTTTTTCCCTTTTTTAATTTATTTCCCGTTTTTGATGTGGGTGGGAAATTTTATTTGTTTAAATATATTAAATTTAATATAAGCCTGCCTTTTGTTTTCAAGGTTTGTTTGTTTTTGTTTTGTGGGGTTTGTTGTTTTTTTTACCTACTTTGAGTTTCTATAATGTATTAATACTGTTTTAATAATTTCTAAATCCTTGAAGGGTGATCCTACATTTAAGTGCTTTCAAGATAATATTTTTGAACAAAGTAAATATTTCCACTATGGAAAACACCAATATAATAGTCTAATTATTTGATAATTATATGAACACTCAATAAGTCCCTACATGAAACCTAAATAGAACACTTTCCAAATTCTCAAAAAATATACTTATTTTACAATTGTATTTGATTAGATATTTTAGGAAATGAGACATTATTTAAAACTACTCAGAATCTTTTAAGAATGTTAAAGCAGGGAAATTCTTACTGGGAAAATTATTGTATTATTAAGTATAATGACAAAATTTCTGTTCCTTAATTATATCAATTCAATTTTCTAATTACATTAATATTAGCAACCTGTGTCAGAATGGATGTAACACAAAGTAATGTTAAGTCTTATAAAAACTAAATATTAAAGAGACAAAGCTTTATCACAAAAATAATTATTGGTATAATAGACACCATGAAAATTATGTGCTCTGGGTATTTTTTAATTCCCACCAACAATTGAATTATTCAAGTCGTATTTGATTTTTAAAGAACCAGAATACATTTAAATATTTAACTCACCAATTGGAGTGGCAAAAACATTTGACATAGATTCTATATTTGAACCCTCTAAGAAATTGTATAAAACTGAACCATACCTAAGCTTTACTAGTAAAAATAAATAAATAAAACTGTGTCCTAGCTGATTTGGCTCAGTGGATAGAGCGTGGTCCTGAAGACTGAAGGGTCCCAGATTCAATTCCAGTCAAGGGCACATGCCCAGGTTGCAGGATCCATTCCCAGTAGGGGGCATGCAGGAGGCAGCTGATCAATGATTCTCTCTCATCATTGATGTTTCTATCTCCCTCTTCCTTCCTCTCTGAAATCAATAAAAATATATATATTAAAATAAATAAAACTCTGATTAAATAAAGCAGAAAAAAGGGTGATATTGCAAACCAGAACATATGAGGAAATAGTATAGAGTGGATGAAAAATATAACAGTACTTCAAAAACTGATTTCATTATGACATAAAATTTAAATTAGAGACTATAATTTCAAATATAGGACATGTGACAAATGAAATACTGTGCAATCAATCAAGAAGCTACTCCACTTTCAGAATAATATGGTGTGTGTAAATCTCATAGTCCTTATTAAGGATGATAAGAATCAACACCATTATTTTCTCACTATGGTTATTATAATCATTATCATTAATAGAGGGCCAGAAATATAGAGGAGAAAGAGCACTGCCCTCAGGTACCAAGAACCCATTTCAAATCCTGGTTCCACCCACTTATTAACTAAATGGTATTGGGTTCCACAAATTCTCTGCATTGTTTGCTTCTGAAAAATAGTGATAATAATTATGCCTGCCTTACTAAACTCAGTGTTATAAGAATCAATTTTTTAAATGTAGCAGAAAACACTTCAAAAGAATATTGTTTGCATTATATTAAAAAAAATAGGAATTGAGTTCCCTAGAACTGAGTTTTATGCTAGAACAATTTCAGAAAATAAGGTACCTTCATTTTATCCAATATAATGTATCTGAAATGCAACACCACTTTAAACACTTACAATCTTGATTTCTTCTGGTTATAAATATAAAGCAAGCTCATTTGGCATATGTATTGTTTCATCACTATATATAAAGCCATTGTTGAGATGTGACTTGCTTCATTAGTAGCAGCAAACTCTACATCTATGCTTATTTGGCTGATTTGTCTCCCAGCTGGCGTATTCATAATGTACATTTTTCAGGAAATGTTCATGGGTGGCATAATTTCTAAGTCTTTGCACATATAAAAATTGATTTCTGTTGGCATTGCACATGATGTGTGGTATTTGTGTATATGTAGTCATTGAAGGAAAGCATGACCAACAGTGATGAGAAATAGAGGAGGGTTACCTTCTGCTTACTTCCAGTATTGGTTGCTTTTGGTTAGACTATTGTGTCTTCAATACTTGTTTTCCATTACAAGAACTTTATAGGACTACACTGACAGATATGTGTGTCCATTTAAACTTAAATTAATTGGATTTAGTTAAGACTAAAAATTTAGTTCCCCAGTTACACTAGCCACATTGCAAATGCTCAGGAGCCATACAGGGCTAGAGACTATCATATTGGGTAGCATAGATGTAGAATATTTCCAACATAACCAAAAGATCTATTGGACAGCATTACTCTAAAGTGTCTGACTTTGTCCAAAGATCCATCACAGGCACAAATTCAGAATTTGACCCTTTAACTTTTTCTAGGCATCCTTTTAAGTCTCTATAATGAATTGAGTGTCTTTCCCCAAGTTAAGGACATACTAGATACCCAATGACTTTTTGTTTCTCCAGTTGTTCTCATCCATACTTTATTCATTCATCACTCAATTTTTCACTGAACACTTCCCCTGGAATTAAGGGCACTCAGTAGAAAAAGATAAGTTGCTGGGGATTTTCAAGACAATGTGGATAGAGGAGACACAATTTTTAAGCAATGTAAAACTACATGGGGTAAATTCTAAATATATAGGTTCTGAGAGGCAAAGTTCCAGATACATTATATTATAAAACATACTGCTTCAATTCACTATGATCACATATATGGTGTCTTTATCTTGTAGGATTTTTTAAGAAATAAAATTTAAATTAGTTTGCTCCTGATTTTGATAGTCATCTGTGTTTACAAAGTATACTTTCAAGTGACGTTCATTAAATTTAAATTCACTGATATATATAGAATTACTGCCCAAATCAATGATGTATTTTCCCCCTGGAAAAACCAAAGAGCACATATTATGATGCTTCAAGTAAAGAATGATTTTCAACACAATGCGAGATATAAAAGCAAACGTATTTTCAACCACAGATGTACACTATAACTGAATTCCTGCAAAGCCAAACTAATGGAATAAAAATTAAAGTTTTTGCCTACCCAGTTATTTGGCACAACACAATGCAGGCAAAGAAAAAAATTTTTTGGCTTTACTGAACTCATGAATATAGCCTGTTTAATTCTTAAATAAAGTTAAAGTAAATGGGAAGCTATCACTTTATTAATTTCACATGGAGAAATTGTAATTATGAAGGTTTGGTAAATGCCAAATTATAGTGGTAATGATCATAGCAAAAAAGAAGACAAAGCTTGTTAATGGCCTAACCACAAATGTCAATGGAAATGGACCAGGAAGGAGACCGACCATGAGAACTAGATTTTTTGATTGATTAACAAGAAACCATCCAAAGGAAATCACAAAGTATATTTAGCCCAGCCAGGTTGCTCAGTGGTTGAGCATTGACCCATGTACCAGGAGGTCAAGGTTTGATTCTGGGTCAGGGCACATGCCTGAGTTGTGGGCTCTATCTCCAGTAGTGGGTGTACACCAGGCAGCCAGTCAATGATTCTCTCTCATCATTGATGTTTCTACCTCTTGCTCCTCTCCCTTCCTCTATCTAAAATCAATAAAAACATATTTAAATACAGGCATGTACACACACATGTGCGTACATACATACATGTATATATGTTAGACCAGGTAGTAGGTTAATACAGGAGAATTATCTTAAGCACAAAGATAAAGAAGGAAGCATGGGGAAATGCCTGAAAGTTTTATTAATTTATTAATTTATTCTTGATTTAATGTTTTTATTTTTTATTCTCTGACAATAATAATTGTTTTTTATTATACAAATTAGCCATGATATAAAGATGCATGTTTTATACTTAGGGAAAAATACTCTTGAGTTTCAATATAATAGACTAGAGGCCCGTTGCATGATATTCATGCAAGAATAGGCCTTCCTTCCCCTAGCTTCACTCCCAGCTACCTGGGAGCCAGCAAGTCCCTGCTCCTGCACATGCAAATTAACCTCCATCTTTATTGGGTTAATTTGCATACTCACTCTGATTGGCTGTGGGCATAGCGGAGTGATGGTTAATTTGCATGTTTCTCTTTTATTAGGTAAGACTAGAGGCCCGGTGCACAAAATTTTGCACGGGGGGGGGGTGTCCCTCGGCCCAGCCTGCACCCTCTCCAATCTGGGACCCCATCAAGGGATGTCCGACTGCCTGTTTAGGCCCGATCCCAGTAGGGATCAGGCTTAAACGGGAAGTTGGACATCCCTCTCACAATCCAGGACTGCTGGCTCCCAACTGCTTCCTGCCTTCCTTCCTGATTGCCCCTAACCACTTCTGCCTGCCAGCCTGATTGCCCCTAACTGCCCTCCCTTGCAGGCCTGGTCACCCCTAACTTCCCTCCCCTGCAGGCCTGGTCACTCCTAACTGCCCTTCCCTGCAGGCCTGATTCCCCCCCAACTGCCTTCCCCTGCAGACCTGGTCACCCCCCAACTGCTCTCCCCCGCAGGCCTGGGTCTCCCCCCAACCGCCCTCCCCTGCAGGCTTGGTTGCCCCCAACTTCCCTTCTCTGCCAGCCTGGTCACGCCTAACAGCCCTCCCCTGCAGGCTTGATTGCCCCCAATTGCCCTCCCTTGTAGGCCTGGTCCCTCTCAACTGCCCTTCCCTGCTGGCCATCTTGTGGTGGCCATCTTGTGTCCACATGGGGGCAGGATCTTTGACCACATAGGGGCAGCCATCTTGTGTGTTGGATTGATGGTCAATTTGCATATTACTCTTTTATTAGATAGGATAGAGGCCTGGTGCACAGGTGGGGGCCGGCTGGTATGCCCTGAAGGGTGTCCCGGATCAGAGTGGGGATTCCCTTGGGGTGTGGGGTGGCCTGGGCAAGGGGCCTGTGGTGGTTTGCAGGCCAGCCACGCCCCCTGGCAACCCAAGTGGAGGCCCTGGGATCTGGGATTTATTTATCTTCTATAATTGAAACTTTGTAGCCTTGAGCAGAGCCAAGCCTCCTGCTTGCTCTGTGGCTGCAGCCATTTTTGTTGGGATTTATTTATCTTCTATAATTGAAACTTTGTAGCCTTGAGCAGAGGCCAAAGCAGGCCAGGGCTGCAGAAGCTTGGCTTCCTCCTCCGCCAGGGGCAACTCAAGCCTCCTGCTCTTTCCAGCTCCATGGCTGCTGCCATTTTTTTGGGATTTATTTATCTTCTATAATTGAAACTTTGTAGCCTTGAGTGGAGGCCTGGGCTGGCCAGAGTGTGCAGAAAGCTTGACTTCCTCCATTCCCAGGGAAACCCAAGCCTCCTGCTCTCTCTGTGGTTGCAGCCATCTTGGTTGGGTTAAGTTGCATACTCACTCCTGATTGGCTGGTAGGCGTGGCCTGTGGGTCTAGCGGAGTGATGGTTAATTTGCATATTCATTTTTTATTATATAGGATATTCCTAAGGTTACTTTAAAAATGGAATATTTATCTAAATCATAATTTGGATCTTTACAGAAGATCATATATTGTTTGAGGGATAATAAATGTAAAAGGTTACACACTGTTTTTAACAGACATGCAGTTGGCATTGAGGCCACAACAATTCTTCCTTTGGTGGGATTGTCCCATGCACTGCAGGGTACTTGGCCTTCCCACTGCCAAATAGCAGCAGTGCCCCATAGTCGTTCAGTGATGGAAAATGCCCCTTCTTTACACATTCACCACATTTCCAAATACTCCCTGGGGTAGGAAGGTGGGCTGCTTTCACTTCCATGAAATAAAATTAAGAATTGCAGAAGAAGAGGGAGCCATACGTACTTGAGGGTATGAGAGAATTAAGAGAGGTGTGAGAGAAGGAACTAAATATGTTGATAGATGATTAATAAAAAACATAACTATTTTAAGTCAGTGCTCTTAAAATCATTTCGCCTCTGTGATTCTTTATTCATCTGATGTTCCCAATGGTTGTTTTTTTTTATTGTTTTATTTGTCTATCTACCTATTTTTTTCACCTATCAGCTTAGTTAATTAGTAACAAAATAACACTTGTTGCAGAGAGAGAGAGAGAGAGAGAGAAATCAAACAGCACAGAGGTATAGATAGGAACAATGACAAACCCTCCCCTCACCTTACCATCTCTCCTATGCTACTTCCAAGCAACATTTTCTTTACTTGATTTTTAAATAACCTTTCTAAGAATGATGAGTTTGTACTTTAAACTCATTTCAAGCTTCACTTCTCTGTGCAAGGCTAAATCTATCTACATGCAAAGTTCAAAAGATGTTGTTGCTTCCATAGCTAAATTAACATGGTTCCATAGTTAGATGGGGAAAGTAACATTTCAAGGGGCTAATGATACCACTTGTTATGATACTGCCTTCTCCTCTCCCTGGGGCCTTCTCACCTCAAACCTGACCTCTCTGGTTTTGGAAAATTGTGCTGTACAGATACAGTACAATCCAATACAAGCATTTTTTTTTAATTCCCTAGATTTTGTGGTAGTCCTATCCAAGACTTTGTAAGGGAGTGAGTGACAGCTCTCAAAATGTGCAGTGTTCAGGTGAATGGACTAAAAGTAATGAGACATGACAAGTGCTGTAACTTTAGTATTGCTACTGTCACCCCCTACATACACACACACACACACACACACACACACACACACACACACACTCCTAATCAATTCTAGATTAGCCCAAGTGTCATCCTGTCAGGCTGTAAGGCTCCACTGGGTAATGTGATTCAAATGTTAGAAACTAACAGCTCAGAGGACTCTTAGAGATCAAAAATCTCATTTCATAATTAGAGAGAATATGATTCAAAGTGATGATGACCTGTACACATTGGCTCAGTAAGCTGATCCATGATAAGTGTTTATGAATGAGGGTTAATGGGCATCTAAGCAACATATGTGCATTTCCGAATGACTTTCTGAAGGTTGTGTTCAATTTTTTTTCTTTTTTATTGTATTTATTTTCTGTAAGGATGCTTGTTGAGATAAGGAGAAAATGCAATGGAGAACTACTTGGAATGAAAGTGAGGTAAAACAATGATTGGTCTAAGAAGATAATTGAAAAAGGACTTCTTCATTCATGTTGCATAAGAATTTCATCTTTGTATGGCCTCAGTTGATCTAATTAATTATTTTACCCCTTAGGTCTTCAATTTCAAAATGATAATTGTATTGGACATTTTGTAAAAATCCATAAGTTTAGGAAGCATATTTTAATGCTGGGTACATAATATATTCACTTCATTAAAAAGATAATCTGCATGTAATAATTGAGGATGATTACTGTTGATCTACATGAAAAACAAAGGCCATGCATGCATTTATCATAATAAAAGCATAATATGCTAATTAGACTGGACAGCCTAACAACCTTCCAGACGTCCTTCTGGACGAAGCCACAGTGGCGGGGGCTGAGGCAGAGGCTGTTACGGTCAATCAGGCAGGCAGGCGAGCAGTTCGAGGCAATCAGGCAGGCAAGAAGAGTGGTTAGGGGTGATTAGGCAGGAAGGCAAATGGTTAGGGATGATCAGGCAGGCAGAGTGGTTAGGGGTGATCAGGCAGGCAGGCAGGAGAGCAGTTAGGAGCCAGTGGTCCTGGATTGTGAGATGGATGTCTGAGTGCCGGGCCTCTAGTTATTAATTAATTGATTATAAAGATGGCTAAGACTCATACAGATGAATGGACTTGTTTCATTTTTCTCAAACAATAGCCTTCTCCTTAATATACTAAATGAGATGCTATAAATAAATTACTTTCTGCTAAAAGGCCTCCCTAGTAGAAACCTACACATGACTTGCCTTGGTTCCTTTTCATTTTAAAACTAACATTATCAGTATAAAATGGGTAGGTGCATATCTTCATTGAAACAGTCATTACTTGGCAAAATCTTGAAGCTCTGCATTGTCTTCTGTTTTATATAGATTTGGCATCATAACCAACTAAGCTGTGAATGGGATATGTGGAAATCATTTCCTACACCCTTAGGCATCCATTCTCTTCTTGTTAATGGAATGTCTCAGAGGCTCTATTGAGAAAATAAAACATTTTATCAAATAGGATTAAACAGTCATATACCTCATTGTTTTGGGGATATAGTAACAGAAGTATCTCCTAATAGCACTTAGTGTTTATTAAATATAAGTTGATGATGATGATGATTGATACAGGCTACAGTGGAGATTAAGCTCTACTGTTATATTACTCGCTATGCACAATGTGGGAGATGTTTATACACTGTAGTATGCCAGAAATAGAAGCAAATGCTGATTTACACGGTGCACAAAATGTACGACGATTGAAAACACTTCTGGTGATCATAACTAAACATGGTTATACCATCAGTATGCTAATAATTTTAACCCCAAGATGAAAACTTTAGAGCTAAATGAGTAGAGGCAATATGTCAGGAATTATATCTGAGTGAAAAGTTGTTAATGGTTAGTGATGTGTATTTCAAGGATCATAAATCTTTATTTTTCATTGCTAGCATATGCTGAAGTGATACTGAGAAATACATTTTGATTCATCTGCTTTTTTTTCTTCTAAATATAGTCCTAGTTTCAGGTTGGAGATAGTAACTCCAATATGCTCCTTATCCCATAACCTTGCTTCTATTTTAGTGATGTTATAAAAATAATCAGACATAAACTTGCTCACTTACCTCCATTAAATTTCCCAGCTCATTTGCATTTGTATACACTCAGCCTCCCTCTAGGTTATAATTCCCGGAAACGTTGTCACGCCTCTCACATGCTAACCTCTCCTGCTCAGGATGCCATCTGCTCTTCCTTCTCAAGGAATCTTGCTCCCTGATTAACTTCCTTCCTGCAAGTTTGGTTTCTGTCACCTCTTTACCAGTTCAATCAACATAGAAACATGCATTACATCTCTAATTTAAAAAAAAGAGTTAAAAATTCTCCTTTAATCTCACTTCCCCTACCTCCTGCTACATTTCTCTGATTTCCTTCACAGTAAAACCACTTGAAAAAATTGTCTTCGATCACATCTTCACTTCATCTTCATGTTTCTTCTAAAATCATCCCAAATTGACTTCAGTGTCCACACTTCATGGAGGCCGCTATTATCACTGTAGCTTTGCCAAATTTAATGATCACCTGTCTGGGTTTACCTTTCTTTATCTTTAACAGCATTCAACACAATTGACATGTTTTAAAACATTTTCTTCTCTTGACTTCAGTCCTACTCTTTTCTTGTTTCCCTCCTCCCCTCCTTTCATTTTGGTTTGTGTTTCTCAAACATCATTGCTGCTTTCTTCTATTTCCATTGGACAAGTGAGTGACTTAGAGCCCACTTCTGTTATTGGAGAAAATGGGGGACCCGTTTCCCCACTGGGTGCGATTGGGGGTGGAGGTCTCGTGATATCCCGAGAAAAAGAATTTTCTGAGACTCACATGAAAGAATGAGTGATTTCTATTTGCATGGAATTACTAGTAAATCCCTGTGTTTTCTAAAGTCCCGTTTTCCTTAGTCCAGTCATAGAGGAAGTGTAGCTGGTGTTGCAGTAAAGCTAGAAGCAAAGCCAGTGTCCAGAGTTTTCATGTTGGAGCGGGGTCCAGTACAGCATCAGGCTAGTTGCAAGCTATTAGTCCATTGTGTGGGGGGGTCCACATGGCCTTGGGCCACATGGGAGAATGCTAGGAAGCCAAGTGTGAGCCATGAACCAAGCATGCCAAGAGGGACCAAAATAGTGAATTTCTTTGTTTAGGGAATTATATGTCCCAAATTTCCATGTGCTTGCAGAGGCCACACCCATTCTGGCCAATAACTTCTGTTCCCAGGTGTGACTGTCCGGTCAGTACCTTCTCCCATATCATCTCTACTTTGTTGGACATGCATCTATCTTCCTTATATGGTTCCCTCCGTCACTGTTTTGTAGGGAAGATGCCTACAATGCCTGGCCTTCCCTTTGTTCCTTTTCTATTATTTATAACTAGTTATTTACAATGGTATCATTTCTAAGCCCCTTTCTCTGCTTCAAGTAAATTTTTTTCCTCTAGATTGTTAATCTCATCAAAAGCAATGACTTAATGTCTATGTAATCCAAAAATCTATTTTTCTATAACTGAAATCTGTAGGCTCATTTTCAAGTGGTCCATTTGATTCTCTCCTTTGGGTGGGAAATACCTATCTTAATTTTAACAGAACCAAAAAAACAAAAACAAACACACACACACACACACACACACACACACACACCAAAAAAAAACCACAAAAACAACAACAACAACAAAAACAACCTTCTTGTTACTCCAAAGCCTGCTTCTTCTGCTTTCTTCTCTATATCAGTAGATGCCACCATTACCTACCTAGTTGCTCAAGCTAACACCAAAGAATCATTCTTGATTACTCTCTTTCTCTCACCATATATCCTATCAATTAGCAAATCATATAACAGAACTTCCAAAATGTATTCTGAATATATAGTGCCCCTTCACTCAGTTATCTACTCAATAGGCAGAGTGTTCTTTGAAACACTTAAACCAGATTATATATTTATATATACCCTCCAGTTTAGATACTTTACTCCAGTGACTTCTCATCATCACATAGAACCCTTGACCTCATGCTTAGAATCTTTACATTTACTTAGGATAAACTTCTGAATCCTCTTGATCTGGTACCTTTACTTCCCTGTGCACATTTCCTTTCTCTCTTTGCTCCAACCAAACTGACATTTCTTCTGTTTCTTATTTGTGTCTTAGCACATTATAAGAACTTCCTCCTTTGTACCAAATACTATTCCCTCTTCCAGTTATACTCTTCTTAATTTTGGAATGTCTGGCTCTTTCTTAGCATTCAAGCCCAGAGCTGTAGTCTGATTATACAGGCCATCCACAGTGGCCATATTCAGGTCTTAGCTCATATTTTATCTATGGAGATAAGTGTTCTTATCACTGAGTCAAAAACAAAGCAAGACAGAAAAACAACAACAAAACTAAGAGTAATTTGTGGAATTTGGGGAGGGAGAAATGTACGTGAATTTGTTCATACTGCCATCTTCACTTGGAATTCTCTGCTGATATATTTTTTAATTATTTATAAAATCATTGATTTTGATATATCTCTCCCTGAGAATAAACTCTACAGGATCATAGAAATTGACAATTGTGGGAACTATTCTAGTTTCAGCCAGACAAATAACAAGTACATAAAGACATATTGTTGAACAATGAAAAGTGAATCAGTTAAGTAGAAGAGCATGTGATTTGAAATGAAAGGATTTGTGTTCAAGACCTAGGTCCTTTTGACACTGCAAACTTGAGCATATCTACTATCCTCTCTAAGCTTCAGTTGCCTTATCTTCAAAACTGGGACAATAATTAAACTAATAACCTTTCATCCATAGAGAGATATTTCCAGTACTAAATAAGATGTAACACTGAAACTGTCCATGGGCTCATGTTTAATGAGTAAGATTAAGTTTTACTTAACAGTAGCATTTGCTTTTGTAAAGTCCTTTATATTGCATAGAAGACTATAATGTCATTGTTAGGTAAAACTTAATCTTACTCATTAAACATGAGACTATTGATAGTTTTAGTGTAACAAAGAAAGCAGCCACAAACTACTATATAAATAAATCAAGGAGGAAAGGAGGACAATGGTATCCTAAAAAGAACTTCAATAGCAAAGCCCTATTCATACATGTATAATCACTGATGGTCAATATAATCAGAAGTGATAGAGAATGAGAAGATAATAGGAATCCCTTTGGCATTAAGTTTGAAGACCAACAATAATTTAATGCAAAAGCATGAAGAGAGACACTACATAGCTCTTACCAGTAGAGCAGAAATATCAAGCAAAGGTCGATAAAACTTTGAGGCATAAATATCAACTTGAATACTTCTTACCAAAAAAATTTGTAAGCCAGTTTTATTTCACTCATAAAACCACAAATGGAAAGAGGATGGAAGAGAAGATGGGGTGATAGGATTTTTTTAAAAAGGAAAAAGATATAGCAAACACCTTAAAGGACATGAAAAAACTAAGAGTTAATCTGATGAGCAATTGAGAATTCCCAAACAGCTAAAAATTGCCCAGCCAGTGTGGCTAAGTGGTTGAGTGTCAACCCATGAACCAAGAGGTCACAAGTTCGATTGCCTATCAGGGTACATGCCAGTGTTGTGGGCTCGATCCCTAGTAGGGGGCTTGCAGAGGGCAGCCGATTGATGTTTCTATCTCTGTATCCCTCTCCCTTCCTCTCTCTCTAAAAACAATTAAAAATAAAAACATTAAAAAAAAACATATTGAAAAAAGCTCAATAATTGGTAGCATCACTACCTTAGAAAGGGATTGTGGAGAGAAGGAAAAGCCACAATACACGTTAAAGTTGAAAATTTGTGTAATAATTAATAATTTTCTCAGATCCCCTTCTAAAAGCCAATGCCTTTCTACCACTCTGAAAAGAGACTGGCCATTGGTTCCGTCTCCGTACTTGAGGTCACTTTGCTTATTTGAGAATGGAAGCAGGTGCCTATGTCACTTCTTGGGGCTCCACCAGTTCCATTGTTTGGCCTCCATAGTCCATGGCTATCCGGGTCAAGCTGGCAAAGGCCAAGGCACAGTGGGAGGCTCAAGGAGGTTTTACGGGTTAGCCCCAGCAGATCAAGTCTTTCTTCTGCTCACCTTCCCTGACTTCCATCTTGTCACTTGGCCTGAAATAACACCTTGGACCGGTGGTGCTTGGTCTGGTTGTGAGCGCAAGAAGTCCAGGGCACATACTTGGCCACAGAGGCCAGAATCTACCCCCAAGTATCTGTGAGAATGGGCATGGGTCAGGTGCAGAGGCATGTGCAGAGAGACTCCTGTTGTGCCACCAGGTGGAGCTGGGCTCTACTAAATGAGGTCCCAGCATCTCTGTTCTTTGTGCCTATATAGTGCTTAGGGACAGCTGGTCAGCCCCAGCACCATTACTCTGGCATTACTCTAGAGCAGTGGTTGGCAAACTCATTAGTCAACAGAGCCAAATATCAACAGTACAACAATTGAAATTTCTTTTGAGAGCCAAATTTTTTTAAACTTAAACTTCTTCTAACGCCACTTCTTCAAAATAGACTCGCCCAGGCTGTGGTATTTTGTGGAAGCGCCACACTCAGGGGGCCAAAGAGCCGCATGTGGCTCACGAGCCGCAGTTTGCCAACCATGGCTCTAGGGTAAAGAAAAGAAAGGCAAAGAAAAGGAAAAGAAGGGGAAGGGCAGAGAAGCAAAAGAAGAAAGAACTAAGAAGGAAGGGACACGAAAAAAAAAAGTTAGGGAACGAGAGAATAAAAGAGAATCTGGTATGTTTTAATGCATCGAGGGGATATTTATACTTATGAAGAAGATTGGGGGAATAATTTGATTATAGAAAACAAATAAATGAGGTAATTATTAAGCTCAGGGAAATCAATAGGTTGTAAAGGAAAGAAAATATAATCATAATAAACCATTCAACACAGATGAGCCTTAAAGTGCATTATAATGATACTTGTGAAATCATCAGGCAAACATTCACTATGGATAGAACTAAAGATTATTCCACAGCCATCTGGGTAGAGGAGGGCATTTGGGTCTAGTGCGGGAGGGGTGTGATAAAGACTCTCCTCAAACAGGCTCTTCTGAGCCCGTCCAGCTGGCCTCTTTCCTGAGGGCTGTCTCTAGCCTGCCTCGCCCGAATTCCAGCAAGAATCCTGCTAAATAAGGTTAGCAAGAATTCTTCCCTGTTTTCTGATGAGATTCCCCATTCTCACTTTTGACATCTGGTCACCCTGGCCTGTCCTCAGCAAACATTGTTAAGTCGGTTTAACAAGAATCTACACCTGATGTTTCCTCTTAGTAATTGTCCATCTACTGACCCCTTCACTCTGCTCCTTGGCTACAAATCCCTCAGTCTGACATCATTCCGCTGTGTTGATAGTCTTGACATCTATTATAATAGTCCTGAATAAATGCTTCCTTAGCATTTTAACAAGTGTCGGAATAATTTTTCTTTAACAGGTGCATATGAAAGAATAAATCCTATTCTTCCATATGAAAAAGCAATATACCAAAAATAAATAAATAAATAAAAATAAAAAAGAATTGCCCTGGCCAGTAGCTCAGTGATTATGGTGTTGGCCTATGAACCGAAGGGTCAGGGGTTTGATTCCAGTCAAGGGCACATACCTAGGTTGCAGGTTGATCCCCCGCCCCAGTCAAAGCATGTCTGGGAGACAACCAATTGATGTGTCTCTTTCATATCAATGTTTCTCTCCCTCCCTCCCTCCCTCCCTCCTACTCTCTCTAGAAATCAATGGAAAAATATCCTCCGGAGAGGATAATAAAAAAAATATATCGAAACATAGCAGCATTAGCATGGTTTTAGTCACCTGGAAGTAAATATCAAATGAAACAACTAAAGTTTAAACTGTTTCATCTGAAGGTGAGGAGAGGTGGGGAGACTTGAGAATTACTTTGGGAAAGAGGAAAAGGATACTGTTGCACTTCTTTAAAACCCTGTAGGATTATTTGAAACTATGTGCATGTATAACTTTTATAATTTTATTTTTAATGCACATAACAGTGAATTGAAAAATTACAGCATGTGTGTATATATATTCACATATATATTATACACATATATATTATAATCTATGGATTTTGTTCATACTTGGTTAGATCTAATCAAATCATTGTTATCACATATTGAATTCTTAATTACTAAATAATTAAGATGAGCTTCCTAGTTGTTTAATGAAGAGTAAGGGCTGTTTTCAGAAGAGATGTTTTGTAGTTAGCTGCATTATTTTCCAGCTTGGTCAAGAAGACTGGAAGCTGAAAAGGTAAGGTGCTTTGATCCAACATTTCTAGTCTGATATACCTCAGGAGTGTTCCTTTCCCTGGGCTAGAGGAGAAGGCATTCGTGGAGGAGATCTCCTCCATTCAGACTGCGCGGAAATCCCAGCTGGCACTTCGCAGCCTTAGCCCACTGCAGCGTGGCCCTAACTTTCTTTTCCGTTTCATCTGCCCTCATTCCACCCAACCACACACACAAAGGAGCAAATTCAATCAACTGTGACGAGGAACTATCCACTATTGAAACAAATCACTGAAATCCACTCCGCCTAAGATGGTCTTTGTCTCTCCAACAAAATAACATTTAAAAAGAATGTTTGGGGAGGTGGTAGGTAGAGTATATGCCAATTAAACAAATCCAAGGGCTCCCCAATAATCTCCCTCCATGCTTGTTCCCCTTTTTTCCTAAGTCTAATTGGAAGCTGTGAATATCCTCCATCCCACTGTGTCTCAGAAGTCTAATTAGAAGCCAATGTGGTTCTGAATTAGAATAAGTGCAATATTTGCCAGTGACGTCTGTGTCTGCAGGTGTCACTGCCAAGCGCCAATGCCATCCAATATTTGCTCACCACTGCCCACGTGGGACCAAACCCACACTTAATAAGACAGGGACTGCATTGTCATGACATATGTGCAATAATGTTCCCTGCATTTAAGCCCCAGAAGCACGGTTATTTTGCTAACATAGTCTCCTGCTATAATCATGGCAGTTTTTCTTCCAGCAGTAAAAGTCTCACCAACTACAGTTAGGGCATTTTCTGCTTTCCAATTACTTGCTGATGCTATGCCAAGTGTAGAGTAATATTTTCATGTATCATTAAACAAATGCAGTTGTGCTCCCCAAACAGGTTTCAGTTCGGTCTAAACTACATCCATTAAAGCTTTCATAAATGGCACACCCTTCAGCTTGCAGTTTCCTTTTACTCATAAATATTTAAGCTGCACAGATAATACCTCAACTTCCCAGCAAGTGCTGCATTAGCTGGGCAATCTTTACAGCATGAAACTTTGAAGCAAGAGGAAACTAGGAAAAGGGAAATACTAGTCAAAAAATATGCCAGAATCCTAACATTTTCTTATTTCCAAGAAATAATAACCAATTTTTCCCTGTAGATACAAGAGTAATCATTAAAAAGATATGCACATATATATTTAACTATAGTGGATACCTTATGTTGAAAGATGGACAAAATCTTTTTTTCTGAACTTACTAAAAGTGAAAAATGAAACCTGAGCCCAGAAATGTCAATGTAGTAATTATAAGAGTGATGTGAGAAGATAAGCCTCATGCTGTTTTTGTCAGACAGTTTGAGGTGACTCAGGAAGGCTTTATACAGTGTGTGAACTGTCTTGGTCAAGTTAGTCAGGGATTACTTGGTTGCTAAAAACCGAAACCCATACCAGCTATCATAAGTGAAGTGATCCATCTTGTTCATCAGTTTAATCTTGTTCATTAGATTCCACATATGAGTAAGATCATGTGATAATTATCTTTCTCTGACTGGCTTATTTCGTTTAGCAAAATAGATCCAGAGACATAGAAGCAGGGAACAAACTGTCGAACCTCAGAGGGAAGGCAGGGGAGGGTGGGTGGGTGGAAAGAGATCAATTAATGAACTTGTATGCATATATGCATAATCCATGGACACAGACAATAAATAGGGTGGTGAAGACCTGGAGGGGGTGGAGGGGCAGGCAGGGGCAGGCTAGAAGAGGCCAATGGGGGGAAAAAGGAGGACATATGTAATACTTTCAACAATGAAGTTTAAAACAAAATAAGTGAAGGGAGATTCATCTTAAGAGTGCAAGATCATAGAATCCAAATGCAGTAAGACGAGAGGCAGCAACTCTCTCCTCTGTCCTAGAGCCTCAGGCAGCCAGGCTCTGCTTACCTCTCCCTCCATTCTCCATAGAAAACCTTTGTCTACAAGGTTCTTAACTTTCAGTGTCCTCACAATTTCAGTTTACCAGAGGATGTGGGTGAACACTAAACCAACTCTAACTACAACTTAATATAATCCTTTGATTCCAAGGACATTGTCTGAAAAATACTTTGTGTAACTTAATGCAAATTCTTGAGAGAAAGATGATGGAGTCAGCCTGGATCATAGGCCCAACTCAGTTCAGTCCCCGGGTAAAAAACATTGATTTCTAGGCTTACCTTCCTTAGAGACTAAAACAGTTTAAAAAGAGCAACGTGAATGAGTAAGAGTGTCAACAAATGTCTACTAAATAGTAGTCAAGAAAACTGAAATGGAGGTTGAGATTTTAAAGAAAAATAAACCTTTTTCAAAATAACTCTATATTCACAATGGATTTACAAATTGCACTCACATGTATTAACATACTAGAGGCCCAGTGCACAAAAATTCATGCACTCAGGGGCGTCCCTCAGACCGGCCTGTGCCCTCTCACAGTCCAGGAGCCCTTGCAGGATGTCCACTTGCCGGCTTAGGCTTGCTCCCCAGGGGGAGTGGGCCTAGGCTGTTAGTTGGACATCCTTAGTGCTGCTGCGGAGCCGGGAGAGGCTCCCACCACGACCGCTGTGCTGGCCAGCCATGAGCCAGCTTTTGGCTGAAGGTGGTCCCCTTGTGGAAGCACACTGACCACCAGGGGGCAGCTCCTATGTTGAGCATCTGCCCCCTGGTGGTCGGTGCACATCATAGCGACCGATCGTTACGGTCGTTCTGGCATTCTAGTCGCTTAGGCTTTCATATATATATATATAGATAGATGCTATTTATGTCTTACCTAAGTCACAAAAATTTTTCTTCTATATTTTCTTCTATAAGTTTTATAATTTGAGATTACACATATATATTCAGTATCCATTGAGTTATTTTTTGTATAATTTTCATATGCTGTGAAATAAGAATTGTTGTTCAATTTTATTTATCTATTTATTTATTTATTTGCATATGTATAGCCAAGTTATCCAGCTAATTAGGTGAAAAGTTTAATCTATGTGGCTGATTACTATGCCATTTTATGGATATACTATTTGTTGTTTAGCAATTCATTCATCCATCACTTGATTGGCATTTGAATTGTTTCTACTTTTTAGATATGAATAATGCAGTTATGAACATTTGTACACGTGTTTGTGTGGGCCTGTGTTTTCAATTTCCTTGGGTTATGCTTAGAAGTGGAATTGCTGGGTCATATGGTAACTCTTTTTAACTTCTTGAGGAACTGTCAAAACTGTTTTTGTTTTTGTTTTTTGTCAAATGACTGCACCATTTATATTCCCACTAACAATATACTGGGGTTCCAATTTTTCCATATCATAGGCAATACTTATTATTGTCTTTCTTTTTTATTATAGTCATCTTGGTAAATGTGAAGTGGTATCTCATTGTGGTTTATATTTATATTGCCCTAGTAACTAATTATATTGACCATCTTTACAGACAGACACTTGCATATATTCTTTAATATATGTTTATTCAAATCTTTTGCTTATTTTTGAATTGGGTTCTTTGTCTATTATTGAGTTATAAGGATTTGGTACATATTTTAAATACTAAATCTTTATTAGATAATTGATTTGCAAATATTTTCTCAATTGTGTGGGTTGGCATATCTAAGAAATTGCCTAATCCAGGGTCACTAAGATTCACAGCTATGTTTTCTTCTAAGAGTTTGATATTCTTGACTCTTACATTTAGAAATTTTATTTCTTTAGTTTATCCTTCTTGGATTTATTGAGCTTCTTAGATGTGTAAATACTTTTCATCAAATTTGGAAAGTTTTGAGCTATTATTTTTTCAAATATATTTTTTCTCCTTCTCTCTCTTCTCTTTTTTCTCCTCCAGAATATCTAGTTTAGTTCTATTTTATAGTTTCTATCCTTTTATTTATGTTCATTTTTATAAGATATTGTCATAATATTTTTCTTTTTAGATATGGTCCTTTAGTTCTTTGAACATATATAAAATAAGTGATTTAATGCCTATGTCTACTGACTCCAACATCTGGGATTTTTTAGGGACAGTTTCTATTTACTGCTTTTTTCTGTATATGAGTCATAACTTATTATTTCTTTGCATATCTCACAGTTTTTGTTGAAATCTGGACATTTTAAATAATATAAGGTGGCAACTTTGGAAATCAGATGTTTCTCCCTCATCAAGGTTATTGTTTTGGTTGTTTGTTTAAGAGACATCTCTAAATTAATTCTGTAAAGTCATTTCATCATGTGTGGTCACTGAAATAACCGTTTGGCTATCAGCCAATGACTGGACAAAGATGTTCTTAGGTGCCTGCCAGACTTTGCCAAGAGACTCTGCATGTGTTTGGGGACATGCCTTCAAAATTCATCCAACTACATTTTAGCCTTCCCTTCCTTTACACACAGTCTCCAGATTAATTGTAGGTGAGACCGTAGGGCCTTCTTAGTTTTTTTCCCAGAGTATGCACATGGCCCACACATGTGCACAGCTGTACACATGTGTAGCATTCTACATTCCCAGAAATATGCTATAGCCATTCAGTGTCCCTCACAGATATATCAGTCTATAGCTTTTCCTTTTAAGCTTTTGGCTAGTCTATTATTTACCCCAATTGTTATTGATCTCTTCAGTATTCAATAATTGCCTCTGGTTGTTTTGTGATATTTAAGAATGACCACTGATTGTTTTGTGAAAATGTTTCTGGGAAAAGGCTGTTTGTGCTAACCTTATTTAGTGATGCTGTAGTACACAGTTGATTATGTTCTCTGAAAATACAAATTGTTTTTCTTTTCAATTCTTATGCCTTACTGCCATGCTTATAGCACTTCAACTATAATGTCAAATAGGTGTGCTAATAAAGGCCATCTTTACTTTTATTCTTTCTGATCATGGGATAAAGAATTCAGTATTTCATCATTAAAGTTGATGCCCTCCATGGGATTTTTGTAAAAGTTCTTTATTTAATTACAAAAGTTCTCTTCAATATTCCGTCTGCTGAGAAACATTTATGTCAGTGTGTTGAATTTTATTAAATGCCTTTTTTTGCATCTATTGAGTCAATCATGTGATTTTTTCATTAAGAACCTTAGTATGGTGAACTAAACTAATTTTCAGATGTTAAACCATTATTTCATTTCTGAGTTAAACCTCATTTCAATATAGGATATATATGTGTGTGTGTGTGTATGAATATATATTTACTAGTAAGAGTTTCTGTGTCTATATGTTTTAGGTATATTGCTTTGCAGTTTCCTTTCCTTTCTGGTTTGTAATATCTTTGTGACCTTTTGTTTAAATGTTTGAAATAATTTAATAATAAAGCCATTTGAGCCTGGAATATTATTTATAGAAAGACTTTTAACTATGCATTTGATTTATTTAATATAAATGGAGCTATTCTAGCCATCTATTTCTCTTTAACTGAACTTAGGTAGTATGTCACTTTCGTGGACTATTT
The DNA here is from genome assembly GCF_027574615.1 of Eptesicus fuscus. Classification (NCBI taxonomy): domain Eukaryota; kingdom Metazoa; phylum Chordata; class Mammalia; order Chiroptera; family Vespertilionidae; genus Eptesicus; species Eptesicus fuscus. The sequence continues at coordinate 60,610,310 of NC_072478.1, read as the reverse complement.
CATTTAAATTTTGGACTGTTTTGTCATAAAGTTTTTTAACTAATGGAGGACTCCAATGAGTTTCTCTTATAAGACTTATAACTACCTCATTGAATTAATAATTATACTAAGCATTTGAACACAAGAATACACATGCTATCATTATATTGCCCAAGAGAACAATGATGTTATCGCATGATGTATGGTCTCTGAAAAATTTCACTATACATTCATGAGAAAATGAAAATGTAAAAGGCATATGATGTCTTAGAATTATTATGAAAATGATTTTGTTTTCACACAAGCCACTTAAAGGGTCTCAGGGACATCCAGGGTTGAATAATTTGAGGGCTGCTGTGTATTCATCCATCTCAGACACTGTCATCATTGTTCATGAAGTTATTTAGACAAGAGAGCTAGGAGAAATCCTGCCTTTATTTTTCTGCCTCAAAACGCATATCCAGTTTAACAATACATAGCCAAAATACAGGTATAAAAAAAATCACTAGTTTTAGTTGGTTTTAAGTTCAATGTGAGTTAAGTGTGATGTGGCTACCACATTCCTCACCTCCCACCAACACTATTTCTTGACTGTGGGGGTAGTTGGCAAATTTAGATGTGCAGTATAAATGGAAAAAATAACAATTTGCAAAAGATGTTACATTTCCAGTGATAAGGCCTTTTTTAGATTATAGTAGGCATCCTATATGGCTATTAGAGAGAATAAAGAGTGGAATTAGTATGTATTAAAGCTAGGCAGAGTCACAGAGAAGAAGAAAAAGTTATCATCTGGATTCTTTGTTTCTACAACAACTTAAAGTTGGTATTTTTGTTGCTATGATAAAAATATCTTAAGTGCTGATGTTAATAAAGCTATTCTGATAACATATATGATTATTTTATTGTAAGAATCTATCATACTTTATTCATTTGACATACTGGGGTAGATAATTAGAATCTCTTTAGTTTTCTCCATTTAAACTGCTGTCTAGATTTCATTTATTTGCTTTCTCAACCACTGAGTGTTTTAATACCTCTTTTTGAGAAACTAATATTGTATAAAATGAGAGAAATAATCCTTGTATGCTAGCAGATTATAAAGGGTAACTTGAACCTTTGAACATTTTTATTACTTTGAAATTTTATATGAAAGTTATTTTCACATGGTAAGCATTAATATTTATCAAATGAAAAATATGTTATCTTCATACAGGCTCCTATGGATAAAAACATGCTATTTTGTGGGAAGCCACCGCTTGCCAATACTGTCAGTGCACCAAGGAACGCGGAAGGCCAATGGATCTTGGGCATTAGCAGGGCTGACTCTAAGCACCCGATTGTTGAGATACTGGTGTCTCAGGCCTGACTGGTATGGCTCAGCGGTTGAGCATTGACCCAGGAACCAACCGAGATAGTGTTGACTCAAGGCAATTCCCTAACCTGATAATCCTTTTACTGTTTACCAAACTTTACCTTTGATCTGCCTGTATGCATTGCTAGAGGGAAAATGTGTATTCAAGTAAATAAATAGCAGACCAGGCCAGAAGTCAATGTGTCTCTTCAAGAAAGAGGCTCCACCTGGCCCCCAATGCCTTCTAAATTCATATTTCTTGTATAGCATTTTCATTTGTGTGTCGGCTCCTCCTTCAGGTCCTGAACCCCGCAGTGCAGGTTCCAGCACTATGTGATTCTCATTTTAAATTCATATAATTCGTAGTTGTAGTGAATGTATATTTCTAATATTTTACACAGGACATCAATAAGAAGCAGTTCTAAGGACCTAGCTTCTCTAGGGAAAACAAGAGCATCAATGAGAGGTGATAAGGAAAAACCTAGTGTGACTTGTGTTTAAAACTATGACATTAGTTTCTATTTCATCTGGCCCTACACAAGAAGTGTGGTATGCAAATCATTACAATGAAATTCAGATCTTTATGCTGACAAGCTCCATGAGCTGTTATATACTACTTCATAGCCCATATACTAAAAGGCAAATATGTAAATTGTCCCCTCAGGAGTTCAACCAGGAGGCCAGGAGTTTGATTGCTCGCTATGATGTGTGCTGACCACCAGAGGGCAACCATGGTGGGCAACCAGCGGCGGTGGCAGGGCACTGAGGGAGCAAAGGAAGGAGGAGGCAGGGAGGCTGGGAGGCAGGGAACCTGATTGGACCTGATCGCCAGCCAGGCCTAGGGACCCAACCTGTGCATGGATTTTGTGCACTGGGTCTCTAGTTAAAAATAAAGTTATAAAAGTATTAGAATACCTCATTGTAACTTAAATGCATTATAAAATTAAGTTTTATCATAATGGCCCTCTAGATTAGTTTATGCCTCCTCTAGACAGTCTATAAAGAACCAATTAAGACTATAAAAATCAAGTTTAGTGGGAACATAACATATAAATAAATAATAGTCTGATTCCACTGTAAATTCCTCTTTTCAAAATAGTCCTACATTAAAAGCATACCTAGGCAATAATGTAAATAGAGTATGATAATTTTATATTATTTAAAGTTATTCTTAATGACAATTTAATCCATCACTTATAATATCACTAAAGGCCATCCTAATACTGACAACCACTCCTGGTGATTTCCTCCTAAAACACAGATTAGAGGTCATGATTTTAAAGTTCCTGAGATTTCTCTTAACTTTATAAAAATAACATTTAACTTTTCTAGGGCTCTTGGTATATATGCTAAGCACTTTTCAGATGTTATTTGCACTACACTTAGCAGCCATAGGGGGAAAATACTGTTTTTCTTCCATTTATAGATGTGGTTTAGATGAATGAAGTTACTTGACTAAGAGTAAACCCATGAACCTTTAACATGGATTTTAAGCACTACAACACAAAGCCTATTTGTTACTATGGAGTTTATGTCATGAGAGTTTCAATATAGCAAAACTTTCAATATTAACTGAGATTCATTTATTGTAAAAGACTCAGAATGCTCAGATTTATAGGTTTATGCAGTTACATAAAATTTGTGGTATACTAAGAAATCCAAATGATACTAACATAATGTAGAATGAATGAATGAAATTCAGTAGCAGTTGATATTTTTCTGAGTGATGATAAGTTAGAGTTCAAAGTATAGTAAGCCTTCAAGAAAAATGCTGAGACAAAATGCTTATTTCTTAACCTTAGAGCAACACAACAATTTGCTGTAAAAACTACTAAATCACTAGGTATTTTAAATGCAAACTTGTGGTTTTAGATGTCAGCATTTGATTAGTTTATAATTTTTCCATAATGCCAGTTATCTGAAAGTAAAGAAATCTCAAAAAAGATTCATTTTTTTATCAATTAAGGTTTTATTCCTCCAAATAAGCCTTATTCCAAAATTGGTCAATGTCAAAAATAAACAATGTTTAATATGGATAATTAATTGCATAATCTTAATGTGTATATGATCATAAGTCATTATAGATGGAAAAGATATAGTTAAAATAACTTTTTCAAACATTTTCTTTTGCATGAAGATTCTGATATCTTGAAGAAAAGTAGTTGTAGTTCATTAGTTAAATAAAGCATTATGTAGTCCTCGTGTTTGTTTAGGAAAGTATCTCATGTTCTTCTAAATATAAATTAACTTTGCTTTCATAGTAAATCTCAGCCTTCTCTCTTCTTTTTTCTTAAGGTATTTAGGGAAAAACAGCACCTGATTTTCTCTTGAAATAAAAATATTGATACAGAAAAACATGTTTAACTTAGTGTATTGCACCTAGGCATATGGCTATACCTTGGTGTAATTTACACCCTCTTTAAATTAGCATACCAGTGCAAGGGTAAATAATGAAATTAAATAAATTAAATTAATTAATTGCCTCTGTCTCCATTAAAATGATCTTTGTAAAATTGTAAAGTAAAGCCAGGTACCAACATATAATTTGAGGGCAAAGGTACTAACAGAGCAGTCTGTCAGCTCGCAGAGCTGTGCGTACCCTCAGCTTTTGGAGGATGCATGGTGGCATTGAAGGGGTGTGAATTCTAAAGCCAGCCCATATGTGCAGTCACTCCCACTGCAATGATTGTTTGACTTGTCCAAACTGTTACCAGTGACATTCTGTATGGCTTATAAAAATGGTAATTTAACACATTTATTCAGCCTGTCAGTCCCAAGGTTGACTGACAAAGATTGCAGAGATTTTATTTACCTTAAATCCATATTTCCTAACTCAAGTGTGGCCAGAATTTTAAAGAAGCTATATAGCATGCAAACAGGCATCTCATAATTCCTTAGGGCCTAGTTGTGGGAAACATGTCTAAATTCCAAGATGAAATTGCACATTCATAAATCACTAAGCAGCAGCATGGGAGTTTGTGTGTTTTTCTTTTGAAGAGAGTTCGTCAGGATGACCCAGGACAAGGTGAATATATCCTCATTATCCCCAGGGCAAGCAAAGACAGGTGGTCCAAGCACCAGCTCTGGTGTTCATGCACCCCCTGCCACTGGCTGTGGGGGGCTATTCAGCCTCTTAGTGCCTCAGTTTCCTCACCTGCAATGCAGATAAAAATAATGCTAACTCCAAGAGCTTGAAGGGCGAGGGCATGTTGTCAGGACAGAGTTCATACACAGAAAGTTTTGACTGGAACTGAACACATAGTAAATGTTACGTAAGTGTTAGCTATTGTTAAATAAATTGGTACCTTCCCTCGTTGTAACTGCCAGGGGGCAGACTATGCCTTGGGACAGAAGAAAACAAGGGAATGTTCTACCCAGGGAGCTGCAGAGGCTTGAGTGGGGTCCTCTGGGTAATGCTTCGAGGAAGGGCTGTAATTATCCTTTACAGGTGAAGGGATGCCTGGGCTTGAATACAAGTTTGTCACTTCCCAGCAGTATTTGCTGGGGGATGTTATTGAACCACTGTGCGGCTCAGTTTCCTCTTCAGTAAAGTAGAAAAAAGATGCCCAGCTCTCCAGATTTCTGAGAAGATTAAATGGATTCCCACATATAAAGGGGTTAGGACATTAGCTGGGGGCAGAGTAAATGTGAAGGTTGGCCATTGTTATCCAGACAAAGAGTGGAAGACAGAAATGGTTTCCTTGGCACTAAGTGACAAGGAGTAGAGAGAAGTAATGAATTAATAACGGGATAAGATAATTAAGGATAACAAGTATCCTCAGAAAGGCGGAGAATCATACCTGACAGCAGAAAGGAGGACAAGGTTGAGTGAGGGTGATTGGGAGTCTCAACTTTAAAATCTCAATGGGGCCCTAGCCGGTTTGGCTCACTGGATGGAGCATCGGCCTGTGGACTGAAGGGTCCCTGCTTTGATTCTGGTCAAGGTCACATGACTGGATTGCTGTCTCAATCCCTAGTAGGGGCCGTGCAGGAGGCAGCCAATCAATGATTCTCATTATTGATGTTTCTCTCTCTCTCCCTCCTCCCTTCCTCTCTGAGATCAATAAAAATATATTTTTAAATTCTCAATGGGTAAGGAGCCCTAATATTGATGAACATATCTCTCTGTTTTTCCCTTTAACAAAGTAGCTCTAGACTTAAAGTTCATATTTTAACCATGTTTCATATTGTTATCACCACCTGCTCATACAGTCACAAATATTTCCAAGATTATTGACATCCTTTGATATCTTGGAGATCTATAAAACTAAGCGACTAAAAAAGATGTAAGGAAATAGTAAGACTGAGACTCATCACAAAATGAGATTAGTCTCCACTTTACCAGCAGTCCAGAACAGTAATGTCATCTCAGTGCTGAGATATGAAGGTGCTATTTAGATGAAGACAGTTCAAAGAAGACAGAAAGCCCTACGGCGCTCCCTCACACATATCCATTCACACAAACTAATGCCTTCCTAGTTAGAGATTAGTCAAATCAAACATACTGCATTTTCTATTTTAGAGCATCTTGAAATCCTGAACACTTGGGCTGAAAAGTGAATGATAATTATTCAACAGGAGCATTTAAAACAAAGTACTTACCAAGGACAACATCAACAGTAGTGTCAGGTGTCCAAAAACAAAAAGCCTCCTAAAATAGTTACTACAGCCCAAAGAAAATACGTGGCATTAAGACCCAGCAGTAGTGAAATCATCCAGAAGCTTGTTAGAAGTCTAGGCTCTCAGATTTACGGAGTTAGAACTTATAGTCTGATCAAATCAATAGGTGGTTTTTATGCATGTGCAAGTTTGAGGCGCATTAATATAGAACAATGTTTCTCAATACGTGATACATGTCAGAATCATCTAAGATATATAAGAAATAGTCATGCCCAGGGTTTACCAATAGAGATTTTGCTTAATTAGTCCTGAGTGAGACACCAGCATCAGTATTGCTTTCAAATTTCTCAGGTGGTTCTATTGTGCAGCAAGTGTTAAAAACAACTGATCTAAATAAACAAAATGGGTAACAAGAAACTAAAAAATTTTGTTTGAAAATAAGTAAAGTCTCTTTTCTGTAAAAATTGAACTTATCATAATGAGATATTGACCTTTACACAAAATTGAGAAAGATATATTTATCACACAGAGCAAACTTCCTGCTCATCGCTAAGGCAACAATCTAGTATAAGGGGGAGGGATATGTGGAAGAAGGAAATGATCAGGAACACCAAAGCAAGACTTGGTGCACAGAAAGGAAGACACATGGATAAAGCTGTGTTTTCATAGTCAATGATCCAAGTGCATAGAAATAGACTCTGGAACTGCCTAAGCATTTTAGTGATAGAAAACATATAATTACTCTAGTCTGGAATGGCCAGAATTAAAACCAGATATGAGATCCAAAGGTAAAGAATAGCAAAAATGGGAAGCAGTTGGTCAAAAAAGAAAAATGGTCAGGAACCAAAATATGTATGAGTTCTAGATTTTCTGTTTAAACTTCTAGTCTTGACAATATGTTTTTATCCCTATATTTTGAGCTATTTTGTCTCCTAGTTCCTTCATGTGCTGAGACAAATTCCAACTGTAAATATCTCGGAACCCACAGAAATAGTCATAGCAGTGACTGCACTAATTTGGAGCACAAAGAGTGGGGTTGGGAACACCAAAGTTAGTCATTCTTCATTTCATTAACTGACAGGAGCCTGGGCATTCTCCCTTCAGAGTTTGTGAAAGGGCACTCATAATGTTCATCACTGCAACACTAGGCATTATATATGCATGATATACATGGTAAGTAAGGGATAAATGGTGGAAATGAGTATTGTAGATAAATACTGCCCAGTTGGCTAGACAGATGCGATTTTATAAATTCTGGAGTGCTTAGGTAATGACTTGCAGATGGGCAGAAAGAAAGAAATGTCTTCATTGTGACTATTGATGGCTTCACATATTTACAAAGTGGTAATTAAAAGTAAATAAAAACTAACAATCTAATGAATGCTCAAGGACCCACATAATTCATAAATGAATTCTTAGCAAAGTAATAGGCAATGACTCTTTCATAGTCCGTCTTAAAAATATATCAAAATTTCCCTTTTGTTTTATTTCTAGGCCCATATGAATTTTCATGTATTTGTGGGGCCCACATATTTGAGACAAAGACTAAGTGTGGTGAGACATCTCTTTTGTTAATGAATGCCTGAAATATTTACAAAACTATTTATTTAAAAAGTGTTTGCAGTGATGTATTTTGTTTTTGCCATCATCTAAAGGTATCACAGACTTTCCTAATAATTTTCACATGGGGTGAGAACCATTGTTGATACAGGCCAATGCTGTGTCTTCTCTAGCCCCAGGAAGAAGTCTGCTAAGTTCACAATTATAACATGGAAATAGTAAGGGAAACTCTGAAATATCAAAGGTTTCTTAGGTAATCCATTCTGAAAAAGCTATTTTTTTTTCTGGAAGCTGGTTCAATACCTAGTGGTGAATAAATTAAATTTAAATCTTATAGAGTTTGAAAATATTTTAACTTACATTTTTATCTATTTTAAGAATCACAATATTAGCAGAAATAAAAACATTTGAAAATTATTTGAGCGATGTTTGGAAATCTTACTAAAACTCCTAAGCAGCCCAGACGATTATAGTTAGACTTCCTATTAGAAACTGAATCCTATGTGACCATTTTACAGAATAGAAAATATTTAATTTGTAGGGTCCTTTTTACAATAGCAATCCTAAAAATACTGTCTGTTTCTGGAAAGTATGTGTGATTGTAAAAAATAAGATATTTCTTATTTTGGTCAAACTTGACTCCTCTCCATAAACAAATATACAATCTCTCTCTCTCTCTCTCTCTCTCTCTCTCTCTCTCTCACACTCACACACACACACACACACACACACACACACACAAACACACACACATTTTGGATGAGAATAAAACCCTTCCTGCCCTGCCTTTCCATTCTTTCTCCCCTTCCTTCTTCTGATACTTTAACTTTTTCAGTGAAATGCATTTTTAAACTATGATTTTTTGAACCCCTCATCTAACATATTCATACCAAAATATTTCTCCTCAATATACTAGTAAGTCTCAGCTTAAACCCACAAAGTCAACTCTTCATACAACAATGGCAAATCAGAAATTAAATTGGTACAGGAAGGTTTTCTTTCAGAGTCAGATGGGAATTTCATAGTCTGTTCATTTGGTTGTACAGTAACACCTCTAGAACTTTTTTGCTACTTTCAGAGGAAAGATTTAGATTTGGATATAAATGTTCCCGGTCATTGAAGGGAATGCTGGGGTTGTAGGCTGCGTAACACTCTATTATTCTAATGAAACACTTCTAAATTTACTTCAGAATCTGGAAGACTAAGTGGCCCTCCCATGTTCAGTAAACTGTAACTTAAGTTGGTCTGTAGCTCTGAGGGTATATTTATTTGAAAAACAAATGATAATCCAAAGAAACAAAAAAAAAGAGTTGATAATGAAAGAGAGAAATATAGTCAAAGTTCTAGAGAAAACCAAAAGAAATATGAACATCAATACACAAAAGTTACTTAGTTCAAAACCAAACAACAAATAAAAAGGACTTCATAGAAATTGGTAGAGAAGGGGAAGCAGGAAAATGAAGTTGATGTGATGAGGATATTGGATGATGTGAATGTAATTACTGGAGGGAATTGCAGAGGGAAGTTTATGCTTTATTCTGCTCTGAAATAAGTTGGAATTTATCCCTTAGTATGTTTTCTGTCATGAATCCAATGCCCTACCCATCAAAAACCATATCTCCTCATTTCAATTATTAATCTATTATTTTAATACTTTTTGATGTGATAAGATGAAGTTGTCCAAGATTTTAAAATTTTTTCAAATAGGTCTATTCCTTGAGTCGTAATCATTTTTCATCTCAAAATCTTAATAATATAGTAACCACTATATTGTGTTGTTTGAAAGTATCGTGTCATTACCCTGAAGTGAAACAGCTTTTACTTTCATACTTTTATTTGGACATTTTGGAGATTTTAAAACATGGCACTCCTCCTAATCCAGAGTAAAGACAAACTCCCTGCTAAGCCTGCCCAAATTGCGGATTTATGAGCCAAATAACAAATCATTCTTTTAAAAAATGATTTCATTTATTTTTTAGAAAGGGGGCAGGAGGGAGAGATAGAGAAACATCGATGTAAGAGAGAAACATTGATCAGCTGCCTCCTGCACATCCCCCACTGGGGATCAAGTCCAAAACTCAGGCATGTGCCCTGACCAGGAATCGAACCAGTGACCTTTGATGCATGGGATAACACTCAACCAACCGAGCCACATCAGCCAGAGCAAATCATTTTTTTTTTTAAGTCACCATGTTTTGGGATGGTTTTTTTCATAGTAATCAATAACTGGTACAGATTTTGTTACCTGGAAAGGGGTGGGGGCAGTGTTCCATAAGAAAAAACAACGTATGTTATTGGTTTGGGGCTGGGCTTTAGGTGGAAGCCAAAGAGCCTTGAGATGCGTGTTCATAAGATATTCCAAAGGCCCTTGAGGAGGTTGGTGAGGGTTTCAAGGGAAATAAAGGATGTGTTATTGAGAGCTGGAAGAAAGGGACATTTATTATACAGTGGTGGAAATGTTGGCAACCTAGGTCCTGCAGCCAATGTGGAACAGGAAATGAACCTAATAAACTCAACCATCTAGGACAATATTGAAAATCCCACATAGCTGCTGCTTGCCAGCTCTGATAAAAATGCAAGAGAAGAGAGGGTGCAAGGTGAGGAAATGCAGGGCTAAGTCTAAAGGAGCCAGAATTTGCTGGGTTCAAAAATAAAACACTTTCTCTTTCCAGGTCTTGCCATGTGACAAAAAAAATTCTCAAAATAATAAATACTCTGATGCCCCGAATCTAATTCTGTGTAGGACTATAAGATTATTTTTAATAAGATTGTTTTTAATGTCTCAGAAAGATTGTTGGTAACTCAGAAACTTTCAGACGAAGGGCATGTCTTGCAAATCCTCTCCTCTTCCCAATGGGGCTTCTAACAGTTTTAAAACTGTTGTCTTGCAGAAGCTCTGCGGGAGCCTGGGTGAGGGAAGGACTTCCTAAAAAGGACAGGTGGTCGTGGCTTTTGCCTGCAAGTGGGAACCCTAATTACACTTCTGGAAAATTCACTCAATTTTTAAGAGAATTGTTCTGATATAATAACTCTAGCTTTGGATCCCTCACTCTCGTGGGCGGAAGCTGGTTGAGAAGGATTCAGAGCACAGAACCCGAGTCCAGAGAGCAGAGACAAGAACCACAGAGCACAATTCCTGGTGAGCAGCACGAAAGCTTCACCATCAAAAGCCTAAAGAATAGAAATGGCCCAGCTGGAGCTCACAATTGTGAGGCACCAGAGACTTCTATGCGCCTCCATTACTCCCTTTTTAATGAGAACGTCATTGGCAATATCTTACACCTGTCTGTTCCCGTGTGTTTTGCCACAAGGGTTATGGGCAAGATAACTTACTGTTTTGTTCCTAGGTCTTCAGATTAGCAGGACCATACTTAAAGAGCTCTCTCCGAGGAACCAACCCTAAGGACCCTCACCTGGATGTTCAGTTAATGAAACTCTGCGCTTTGAGCCTGAAACCAATTCTGTAAAGGGATAAGGTGATCTAGGGACTGTCAAGAGGGCAAGCATATTTACATGTGGAGAGAATGTCAATAATGTGTGGCCAGAGGGCATACTGTGGCAGTTTAAAAGCAGGGCTCCATAATGCTTGGACATTCCTCCCATTGAGAAGGAGGCTTTTGTTCTTTGTCCTTAAAGTCAAGCTCTTTGACAGCTTGACCCATAGTATTATTCTGGACCCAGGGCTTAAACACGCTGAATTCCATGTCTTGAGTTTTGTGATTGCCCCTGGAAAATAGCCATCATCTGTGACAAGGAGCGTGGGTGGGGCCCTGGAGAAGCCCATATAAGAGAGGGCCACGCCATCAGTGAGGAGCTGGTGAGGGGCTACTTTGGAAGGAGAGCCTGCCCTCCGGTGTGGAGGAGCGAGGAACTGGTCTCGCTGAGTCCTGCTCCAATTGCATGAGTGAGTGAAATAACTAATTCATGTTGTGGTTTGGAAGTTCTGCGGTGGCTTGTTTTGCTGGGTTAAAAAACAAAATTCTACTGGGGAAACTGAAATCTACTTGGCTTTGTTAAGTGATTCCAGAATCAGGCAGGGAGTGTTGGATGTAGCAAGTAGAAGGGTGCTCCAGGGTACAAAATAGAAGGATTTTATAGGAAGAAAAGTGGGCAAGGGGGCTGTTGACAAAAGGAAAGAAGGATTATTTGGGGAGCAGGTGGTTTTTACTTTGGGGAGGAGAGGAGGAGGGGTTTTTATCATTCAGCTTGCCTCTTCTCTCTATGGGGGATGGAAGCTCACCTGATAAATTACCTTACTGGTTGGTTAAGACTGTGTTTCTTGCCCTGGCTGATGGCTCGGTTGGTTGGAGTGTGGTCCCAAACACCAGAAGGTTGCAGGTTTGACTCATGGTCGGGGCACATACCTAGGTTGTGGGTTCAATCCCTGTTGGTAGCATAAGGGAAGTAGCCAATTGTTGTTTCTCTCTTCTCTCCCTTTTTCTGTCCCTCTCCCCCTCCTTTTGTCTCTCTCTAAAGTCACTAAAAAAACATCCTTGGGTGAGGATTTAAAAAAACAAACACCTAAGTTCTTGGAGTGGTTGAAACCAATTAGACCTGGTATAAAGTCTCGGTTTGGTGTCATGGGCTTTTAAGCACAAGTGTTGTGATTTGGGGCCTGTAGTTTTCATATTAGCAGCCAGAATAGATAACTGGTACAGACTTACTGTTGCCAACAAAAACAAAGTGATCCTTCACTTCTATAAATTTATATATTTTTCTTTCGTAATTCTTAAACCCCGAGTGCTTTCTCAAGATTTCTCTGCTAATTTACCTGCTAATTGACATGTTATGCCAATATAAATCTATTGCAGTACATTATTTCTATTGGTTCCTTACAGTAGCTCAGAAGAGGGCTCTATTATAGACAATAATTAAAATTCACACAAAAATTAAGCTCCTATTGAGGGTGAGTATTAATTTATGGGATAGATTTCTCTATTTTCCTCCATTTATTATAAGGAATGGCCTAATGCTGTTATGGCAGCTGCTGAGTCTAAAATGTATAGGACTTACATGATATCCCAATGCAAGTCTGTAGGTCTGCATGTTGCTGTAGAACAAGGAGGAGCTGATGTCCAGGTTCAAAGGCTGCTGGCCAAGAGAACCCTGTTACAGGAATGAGGATCAGCCTTTTGCTCTATCTATTCAGTCTTTCAGTTATAAGGGCAATTGCTTTACTCAGGCTATTAATATACATGCTAGTCTTACCTAAACACACCCTCATAGGAACACCCAGAATAATGTTCCATCAAACATCTGGGCAGTCTATGGCCCACTTAAGTTGACCCATAAAATTAATCATCCAAGTAAGTATTTAGAACATATATTTTATTAAATATACTGGGGATAGAGACCCCCCCTACACCCCAGGATTCTGTCATTGTCCAACTACTATTCTTTTTTCCACTCCTACCATTGAAAAAAAGAATTATATTTTTTCATACCCAAGGAGAAATATCACCATTTAAACTAATTTCTATGTGTGCCTTACTTTTCATTTCTATCCTTGAAAACACCCCATCACCATAGGCCTGTGTTACAGGCATCCCTTGTTTCATTATGCTTTGCTTTATTGAACTCAGCAGGTGTTGCTTTTTCTTTTTACAAATTGGAGGCACAACCCTCCACCAGCAACAAGATTGAGTAGGACTTTATTGTGAATCTCACTTGATTACAATGGTCTGGAGCCGAACCCGCAATAACTCCAAGGTGTGCCTGTACTTCTCCCCCTGGAAGTCTTTACTTGGATAACCCACTGCTTTGTAATTACATAAACATGCAAAGTATAATTCGAAAAAATTTACTTCATTTTTATGTGCATTTAGCATAACTTGTTCATTAAAAACTCCTGGTGTCAGAGAATATTCTCAATTACTTTAATTTATAGTAGAGAATATCATGGCTAAACAGAAGAAAAATATTGTTAGCATAATCAACTATAAATTGTTCCACAAATTCCTTCATAATATGTGCCTAATTGTGTTCCCCAAAAATTTGTATGAAGCTCTAAACCCCAATATATATACCTCAGAATATACTTATATTTGGAGAATAAATTAAATTTGCCTTTAAAGAGGTAATGAAGGGTAAGTGAGGTCATTTATGGGCCCTAATCCAATATGACTGGTGTCATGAAGAGAGGAAGAGACATTTGGGATGTGGGTGCCACAGTAAAGGACTTAAGGACACAGTGCCCATTTGCAAGTCAAGGAGAAATCAAAACCACTAAAGTGAGTAACCTTAACCTATAATGTGCATATTTTCCAAAAACACAAAAGACCAGTGTCCATGAAATATGGCCCCTTATTATGTAGAAACAGAATGTTAATTGGATGCCAGAATGAAGGCAAAAGGAAGGAGTCTCCTACCCTTTTATATTTAAGATACCAACACACAAAAGAAATTTTCATACCTGAATCTGTAATTGTGTTTGCTCATCAGGTGGACTATTATATGTATAAAATTGCAAAGGAAAAATCTTTGTAAGAGTCATAGCCACTTATATAGGTCTGCCTATGCAGGAGAGGCAGATAAACCCTCTGTCCCCTTCTCTACATCTCTCGGTGTGCTTGAGACATAGTTGAGCAGCAGTGACTACCAGTATATGTAGCCAACTGATTTGGGTTGTCTTGGTTAATCTTGAGTAATCACAGCCAAAAAATATTTTGCATTTCCTACTTATGACACTGGCTTACTCATTGGTATTCTGCGTAAGAAGAAAGTATATACTGTTTATAGAGGCTCTTCCAAGGTTGTCTCTTACTTTTTCAGGTACTCATGTGAATAGTTGTGATTCATCTTCAGACTCAACCAAACTCAGAGCAAATATGTCAATAATACATTTCATTAAAAATAAAATCATATAGTACTCTAACCTGTTGGAGCTAGTTAAAATAATTATCTTTGAGCCTTTAATCTAGAAAAGTATGTTGCAGGCACAAAATTGGAGTTATTTAGTTAAACAAAGGACAAATTATACCAACTGTTGATTGCATTAAATTTGTTTTGGCAAAATATACAATATGGTGTTTAAATTTACATAGATCCAAGTGAGTTTTTTAAAAAAATTAAAAATATCCCTAAAGCTATTTTCAAAGAGTCTTTGTTTGTGATTGTGAGAAAACAAAAAGAGAGATTAAGTTAAAGTGATTAGATTCCTCCAGTTTGGGCAGAGTAGAAGTTCATTCGATCCCATCAAAGGCAGTGCTGATACAACATAAAGGGAATCAAATATGAAGATATTTAATTACTTAAAAATAACTTACATAGTTTTGCATTAAGACTAAAAATCTTAAAATACAAATGCGTATATTTATGTATTTAGAAAAGGAAACAGATTAAAAATGTTTCGTCATTGTTTAAACATTTTTATTTAAAAAGAAAGACCTTCATGGCACAACTTGCCCCCAGCACAGTTATGTGTTAGTTATCCCAATTACATACAACTACAACCAATAAATCAAGGGGGAGAGGAAGGACTTCTGACTTCAAACTTAAAAAAAAAAAAAAGCAGGGGGAGCCCACTTCACACAAAGTTAAAAAAAAAAAAAAAACGCTAAAAAAGGAAACTTTCAGAGTAATTGCCACAACTGTCTTATATTGGCATTCCATTTCTGCAATCTGATCAGTGCAGACACAGGTAGTGCTGAGAAATAGTGTCCCAATACAAGGTATACAGATGAGGTAATTTACAACAAAGAAGTTGTTACTCTGTAAACCCTTGCCCCTCACTCACACGATTGGGTCTTTTTTTCATGCTTTTGCAGGACTCCTTAATTAGCTTTTAAACATTTTTATTTCTTTTAAAAGGCTCTTGGGTGGCATTTCAGAGTCCTCTGCATTTACCTCCAGTTTCTTGCAAGGTCTGATGGGCGTTAGGAGGTTCAGCTGTCTGCAGCTTCCCACACCAGCCTCTGCTACACCTGGATTCTCTGAGCCTACAAGGGTAGGCTGTAAAGTCTTGATTTACAACAACCTTCTTCCCCACCTAAAATAATTTATTAGTCATAAGTGTCCTGTTCAAATCACAATACAGTGCAAACGTAATCACAAATTTCATCTCTGGCATATCCGGTGCTTTTAGATTCTGCACAAATTCAACAAGGTAACCTGCACAGCATTCTAGGGCATAAAAGGGTCAAGACCAATAAACATCCACTGTAAGTGGCCACAAGAAAGAAAACCACCCTGCCACACAGAATGTTCTCCCTATAAAAGGAGGCTTTAGCCTTCTCTTATGTTCACCATTATGCTCACTAAAGCCATCACCTTGATAAAGTAAGTTACTCCAGCCAAGATGGGTTACAAAGTGAGATAAGTTCATTCAACTCCTCAAAGACTTACATTTATCTATGACACCCAGATGAGAAAGACTTATGAATCTCTAAAGGTAGGAGAATGGGGAACTAAGACGTTAGGCCTTAAAATATGTTGGAAGAATTTTTCCTAGTCTCCACAAGCAGCTACTGTAGTTAAATTAACAGGAGAAACTCCAGAGCTGATGGTTTTGCTATTGGGCTTAAAAAACTAGGCTTCCTCGGTGAAGCACCTGATAGACTTAGGTGGTTGCATTACAGTGGAAAATCCACTTTACACACACACACACACAAACACACACACACAACACACACACACACACACACACACACACACACACAAACACACACACAAACACACACACAAACACACACACAAACACACACACAACACACACACACCAACACACACACACCAACACACACACATACCAACACACACACACCAACACACACACACCAACACACACACATACCAACACACACACACATACACACACACACAAACACACACACAACACACACACACACACACACACACACAAACTGCCAACTTTTCCATCCCCAACCCCTGCATTGCTGAGACACAAAATGAATTTGATGGTGAAGGATCCTTAATTCCCAGAGATGCTTTGGCTTGTGCTTTTTTAAGGCCTCTCTGCCCTGCCCGGTACCATGGGTCGAATGAGGGGCTATTCAGCTGGTGGCCTTTGGGAAGCCTCCATGGTACAGGCAAACCTGGCAGATAAAGGAGGAGTTGGATGGAAAAGAGCACAGAACACTGATAGAAATGTACGTTCTAGAGAGCATTAAAGCTGAAAACATTAAGAAAGGACTATGTAAAACCTTAACATGGGAGTAAAATAAATTTCATTTACAAAAGTGGGCAGACAATAATATATAAAGTTTAAAGGAATAAAGACCCATTAAGAGGTTTAAACAATAACAACATAAATATTACCTTATTTACTGAATTTTAGACACCATCTATTCAAAGATGCATAATTGTGCATTGATTATTCTAGAATGAGGAGAAAAAGTCTGGCATGTACTCTATGATGTACTCTGTGACATACTATCTTCTATACATATAAATGCCTAAGTGAATGGCCGACCGTTTGACTGTTCAATCATTTGCTATGATGTGCATTGACTACCAGGGGGCAGATGTTCAATGTATAGGCATGGAAACATGGAACAAACTGATGAATCTGAGGGGAGGGGGAAGTGGGAAGGTGGGAAGAGATTAACCAAAGATCTTATATGTATACTAAAGGCCCGGTGCACAGATTTGTGCACCAGTGGGGTCCCTCGGCCTGGCCTCTGGGGATCAGGCCGAAACCAGCAGTCTGACATCCCCAAGGGGTCCCGGATTTCAAGAGGGCACAGGCCAGGCCGAGGGACCCCACCAGTGCATGAATCCGTGCACTGGGCCTCTAGTTAATGATAAAACACAGTCTGATTTCTGAGATGTTTACATGTGAAAAAGTATGTCATGTAATAGATGACTACAATATCTACTATTTAGTGAGTGATTTTCCTTGTTAGAAAGTGCACTAAATGTTTACATTAACTCATCCTCGAAGTCTCCATAGACAATTAGTATTTCAGGTGTGATACTCCCATTTCTACGAAATCAAAACCAAAGTCTAGAGAAGTTAGGCAACCTGCCCTTGGCTATACAGCAGAGAGTCAAGATTTGTACTGGAATCATGTCTGATTTTTTTTGATAGGAAATGATGAGTGACTGACAACCATTAGAGGACAAGAGAACTTTGGATATTAACATAATTTGTCATAGATATAAGAAAACTGTATGAATGAATATAATGGCTAAAGTAAAAAAAAAAATGCTGCTTCCAAGTTTTCAAAGACAGGGAACTAAAACTACAGATGTATCATGGCAGTAATGGGGAGATTCAGAAGGGTAACTGGTTGCAGGCAATATTTGTTTAGGAGAGGTTGAACTTCCAATGTCAGGGTAATAAAATTGTGTCACCATTTAGTTTTGCACAAATGGGACTGAAGCAGAAGTGCAAAATCAGGGAGTGGAATGTAAAGCAGTACTTGACACTACTGGAGGACAGCCTATATAATAAAAGGATAATATGCAAATAAACCAAACTGCTGAAAGACCAGTCGGCAGGGGGCGGGGCCCGTGAGCAGGCGGCACCAGGTCAACCAAGGTACATGCCAGTGATGCCAGTGGGCAGAGGGAGGGGACAGCGATTGGGGGGGGGGGGCGGAGGCAGCAGTGATCAGTGGGGGTAGAGGGATGATGGGGGGGAGCAGAGTCAGTTGCTTGCCAGCTGGCCCATCCCCTGATTGGCCCACCCAGCCACCTTCTGCAGAGGGAGTCCACTGGTAGCAGCAGCAGTCGGGTGATGGGGGTGGCACTGTCCCCTGATTGGCCTGCCCGGGTGCCTCCTGCAGAGTGGCTTAGGCCCGCTCCCCTGGGGTGTGGGGGGAACATGCCTAAGCTGTCAGTAGGACATCCCCTGAGGGCTCCTGGACTGTGAGAGAGCACAGGCCAGGCTGAGGGACCCTCCGCCCACACCCCCCCACACACACTAGTGCACAAATTTTTGTGCACCAGACCTCTAGTAGCATATAAATATGTAAGGAGAAGAGTGGGGACATAGGCCCAAATTAGGGTAAAAACAACTGTTATGGAGCAAAAGGAAAAGTGGCAGCTATGAAGAAAGGGAAACTAGCAGAAAAGAGAAGGATAAGAATAAAGAGGCTTGAAGATCAAGAGAGTCTAAAGAATTGGAGAGATTTAATAAGCACCAACTGAGAAAAGGTTATTGAATTTGGGTAGGCAGGTGGTGGTATTAAGAGAATAATTCCAGGAGTAGGGTGGTTCCAGGAGGCAGACAGGTGGGGGATTACATGTAAATGTGTAAAGCTGTGGCACAGGTGTAGGTCACACATTTCAGGGACTGACAGTAAAAGGAAGAAGAGACATGGAATGTTAGCATGGCAGTCAGTGGAAGGAGAAATTTAAAATGTCAGCAAAGGAGGCATGGGTAACAAAGAATCAAATGCAGAAGTCAAGTGAAATGGCGCTATTGAGGGCAGTTTGAGCGGTTTGCTAGACAGAGTTCTCCCATCCACTGAAGAGTATTTTTATTGAGTGACTATTGGGCACAGCACTGGAAAGACTAGGGTTCCAAAAACAACGAAAGCATAATTCCCACCCTCAGGTTGTTCTCAATTTAGAGAGGAAGACTAAACAAGACTAGAGGAAATAATAGGAATAGTAAAAGTAAATGTAACAGGCAAAGGAAACACGAAAGGGTCTGACAGGGGACAGCAAAGCTCAAATAGAAGTGATGTCCATTTATCTTTGGCTCTTGGGGCAATGTCCTTTTTCAGTATGAAAATAGAAATACACAAAATAGAAATTGGAGGTGTAGGATAGGTGGTTCAGGTCTCTACAGGTTTGCATGGTTAGCTTGAGGGTGAGGCAGCAGATGTTGTGAAGGGTCACGTTATCCATACAGTAGGTCTCAGGGGTATCCTCAACCAACTGATGGACAGAGAGGGCGGCGTTGTAGGGCTCAACCACAGTGCCGGACATTTGGGTGAGGACAGCGCACTGAGGTGTTCACTGATGCTGCTGCTGAGCTTGTGCCTCACCCCGCCCGTGGGTCAGCTAGAAGCCTACAGGCAGTCACGCTCTCGGCCTCCTTCCTCACCACAATCAGGACTGAGTCACACAGCATGGCTCTCTCTGTAGAGGGGCCCTTGGCCCAGTTTTTTCCTCCCCCAGAATGACCAAAAACAAAGCCGTCTGGTCAGATGATCTGGCCACAAGGGCCTGATCGAACTGAGTCTGTGGTCCCAGGTTCCAGATGCACCAAGATAACACGAGGAACGTATTCCCCACCAGTGGGGATGCAGAGATGCTGTCCAGCCTCAGGCCACTGTCCTCATGGTAGGTGCTGGTGAGGTCCATGCCATGTCCATCACTGACCACCTCCCCGGACTTGGCACTGATTTGGTTGCCACACTGGCCGGTCCTGGTGTGCACAATATCCCTCATGGTTCAAAATTAAACTTTCTTTCTTGCCTCAAGGTGTGTATGTGGTAAGAAAATACGTAATTTTTTTCTTCGCTGCTGGTAGCGGGATGGTAGGATGGGGTGTGCCCTGGAATCTGGAGCAGCGAGGTCTGAACGTGGCAGCAGGAAGGTTCTGAAGCCAAATTGAGTTTTAAAATCTAAGTGTGCAGAGGGCAGAGGGGCAATGAGAAAGAGCCAGAACCTAAGGGAGAGCTTAGCTGTTTTAGAATGCTGCAAGTCATTGAATGTGGCATGTGTCTCAAATGAGGAGATTAATGATGAGAGATGCGGCTGAGGTTACTGGGATCATGCCAAGGTGTTGACATGTAGCTGACGTTTAGCTAGATGCTATTTAATAATCAGGTGGCATACACACATTGAGAAAACACTTATGGGAACTTTAAACTGAAATTACTCTCATGACTTAAATCTCAATGGAAAGTCTCAATTGATTTTCTTCCACAAAGGCCCGTTTTAAATATTTTTATAAAATAAATCCTATGTTAGTTGAGTATTAGTTTCCTGTGCCTGTTATAAGAAATGATCACTGAGTGGCTTAAAACAGCACATTTATTCTCTTGCATTTCTGAAGGGCAGAGTATGAAATTGGACTCGCTGAGCTGAAATCGGTGTTGACGGGGCTGCCCTTCTTTCTGGAGACTTGAGAGGAGAATCCATTTTCTGGCCTGTGCTAGCTTCTAGAGGCCACTACCATTCTTTCATTCATGTGAATTCCTTAACCTATGAAGCCAACAATATTGGGTGAATCTGCTGCTGCTATCACCCCTGGTTCTCTCTCCCCTGCCTCCCTCTCCTAATTATAAGAACCCGCCCAGCCAACCCAGGGCAATCTCCCATCCCAAGGTGGTGGACACACTTAACTCCATCTGCACTCCTAATTCCTCATAGTTTCTGGGGATTAGAATATGGGCATCTTTGGGAGAACATTCTTCTGCCTACCACACGTAGGTATAGAGTCTGACAAAAAAGGTCCTAAAAATAAGACAGTTTATAGTGGGAAAGACCAGTAATATGTTAAGAAGCATTCAGTGAACATTTGCTATTTGCACAGAGATTTACTAAGGATTATATCGTATTCTAAAATAACAGAAGACTTAGTATCCCCTAAAAGACCTAAAGGAAACAAAACATACTAATATGAAACTAAGGTAGCACAGCAAGTGAAGGTAGTATAGTAAAATTTTAATATATAAGTATGGAGAACATTTAATTTGATTAATTTTTTAAAGTTAAGATAACTTTTACCCCAAAATGATTTTCTAAAGAAGATGGGTTGGTGCTTTTGAGAAAACAATAGATATGGAATAATAAAGAATAAAGACAAATTTCAGGTAGAAGGATTATATATAAATTTTTTAATGTGGTCAAGTAACCAATTCTGGTAGAAAAATATTCTGGGGACATTTGATAGGTATAGAGGTATTAATCACTATATTTTGGGAGACTATATTTGAAGGCAAATGACCTAAATTCAAATTGGGGTGTTGCCTCAGAAAAGGCATTCTCTCTCAGGAAAATAATGCATGTTCTCTCTCTCTCAATATTAATATCATGATCATAATTATGAATGTGCCTTGTACATTTTAGAGTGCTGTGCATGTTGCTTGTGTTATACTGATTGCAGTAGTTATGGTGAGCTTAACTGCTAGATTGAAGAATTCAGGCTATAATTTATGGAGAAGAGAAATGTACTTTTGATTGTCAAACTGGGAGTAATGTGTGGAGTGGTGTAGACATCCATCATAGAACTAAAGAAATGAATTGGTTCAAGGAGTCCAGCTTGAAGGCCACATTAGAAGTAACCTAAGAAAGTGGAATGGTAGCTGCTAGATGGGAGAGGGGTTGGGAAACTAGGTGAAAGAGATGAAGGGATTAAGAAGTACAGATTGGCAAGTACAGATTGGCAGTTACCAAATAGTCACAGGGATGTAAAGCACAGCACATGGAATATGGTCAATAGTATTGCGATAGCTATGTATGGTGCCAGTTGGTACTGGAAATATCAGAGGGTACACTTTGCAAAGTATAAGACTGCCTAGACACTATGCTATACACCTGAAACCAATACAAAATAATATTGAAAGCAAACTAATTTAAAAATAAAAAAATGAAGTAAAAAAAAAAAGAGAGAAAGAGATGAGGACCTAGATTTGGGTGAGGGATCCCAAACAAACGCATTGCATCGGAAGGCATGCGTGGGGTTGGTAATTGACTTGCAGAAAATAAAAAGAGGAAGAACGTAACACTTAATATTGTGGATAGGAACAAAAACAATGCATGAGTATTTTTTTAAGTGTGGATAAAAAAAATAGTATAGATATTCCATTTCAAAGGGGGCCAGAATGAGATTATGACTGAAAATAATAATTGGGGATCTTGAGATAGTTATAATAAGGTTCTTTGGAGAACAAAAGAGAGAAAATGAATGGACTGATGGATGGGTAGACACAAGGAATGGGTTGTTGCCATTCAAATTATAGTTTCTGCCTGAAATACTGTGAATAAAATGCTTTGTCCAGGCTTAGCAGTGTTAGAATAGTCATGTTTGCCTTTGAAATGCTGGAGCATGTGTAGATTCTTACATATCTTTGCTATAGATAGGGTCAGATTCACTATATGTGTACCTATGTTCTTCATAGCAATTACTATAGGCACTAGTTACTAGTATGTGCTTCCTTATCCATCTAAATTTTTATTACAAGTTCCTTAAGGACAAGGCGGTCTTTCTGTCTTGTATAGCCATTGCTTTGTACAGTGCCTGCCATATAAAAGGAACTCAGCAAAAGTATCAACAAATCAATTTCAGTGCTTTTCTGAATTTGTTGTTTTTGTTATCCAAGGATATTTTTCCATTGATTTTTAGAGAGTGGAAGAAAGGGAAAGACAGAGAGAAATATCAATGTGAAAGAAACACATTGATTGGTTGCTTCCTGCACAGGGACTGGGCTGGGGAGGAGCCTGCAACCAAGGTATGTGCCCTTGACTGGAATCCAACCTTGGACCCTTCAGTCCCCAGCCCGATGCTCTATCCACTGAGCAAAACCAGCTAGGGCTTTTTTTTTTTTTTTTTTTTGCAAGTAACTACCCCCTCCAAAATTGGCAAAGGCCTTCTCTAATTAATTTGGGCATCACCATTTATTTGGCAACACTTTGCAAATCCTTGGCTCTCAGTAAGTGTTTTGTCAGTTGAATTGAGAGCCTACAACATTTAAAAAAGAAACTACAGAACATACAGCCACACCCTAAATTACCCCTCGATTACAAAATGGGATTGAAATTCCTTAACAATGACATATTTCAGAGGATTCAAATCTTGGAACACCATATACTATCATGAAAATCATATAATTTAAGATAAGATATCAAATCCATCCAGGGACTGTCCTTGTATCTTGGTTGTAATGGGTGGTGTGAGGGAGGGAGGGAGGGATAAAGGAAAGGAGGAAACTTGAAAACTCTTTTGGAAGTCATTTTTCCTCTCCTTTATATCCAAGCTAAAACACAAAACTTTCACTATTCCCATAGTGTAACAAATAAAATTTCTTTTTTAAAGCAATTTTTACAATTGTCTGTCATAACTTGTTACTGATACTGAATTCACAACATATATATTTTGTACTTCCTTTGGGACTTTGTTTAAGTCAGATTGCTATATGACCTGAAAATTAGGCAGTTTATTTGGTTGGATAACCTGATAGACACTTCTTTGCTTTTAAAAAGTCAGAATAACCAGACTATCAGTGGGCGAATTTTGCAAGGGATTCTTTTAGTTCCCATATGATGAAAAATTTTATTTCATCTTATCAGTGAAAGGCACCTAATGAAAAAGACAGAATGCCTGCCAGAGTCAACAAGACTCTTTCCCCAAGGAAATAAATGAGGAGCAAATGATTGCTTGAATAAATTTTTAGAAATGCTGGTCTTTTCATTTCATTCCAGAGGAAATAAAGGGAAAATAGCCTTTCTAAGATGCAATAGTGAATAATGAACTCCAGTGGCCATGCCCAATCCCCAGCAAATCCCACAGCTGGTGGGGAGGTGCCAAGAAGGGACAATGACAGAATAGGGAGAAAATCACCACCTTTAGCACCTACAGTTACTGAAATTGGTCCTTGGCTGGAATCAGAATGGGTGACAACTCTGTCACTATTCCACAATCTCATTATGAAATAAACTGCATACACTTCACTTCACCCAGGCCAGTTTGACAAACGACATCATAGTTCTCGAGTCAAAGCTTTTATATCTTACCAGTCTAGCTCCTAGGTGTACCAGGATGCGGAAAGATTAAAATGCCTGATGCCGGTTCAGTGACCTCCTGAACAATAAGCTGCTCCGCTCCAGCCCTGCCTGCCTTTAAGTGGTTGTAAAGCTCCAGTTCTATTATTGAAGAATGCCTTGAAGAAAATGATGCTACTATACAGTTCGTAAATTTCTTGGCACCTCTCAGTTTTCTGAGATAACAGCCAAAGGACATGGAGAATGTAACAGAGAGCATCTTGCTTGGATGCTGGTTGACATGGGTAGATCTCTAACATCAATGTTATCCTTGACAGTTGTGATCAGAGATGATTTACAAGGACATTTTTTCTAAGTTCTTTCTAATTGTCTTGGTATCTTCAGAAATCTTTTGTCTGGGCCTTAAAGTGATAGCAATTATGAAGGTCAGCAATAGAAGGAATTCTTGTGGTCGTTGCTCCTTTATATATAGTTTGTATTGTTTTATTCAGGATTCATTTAGTTTACAATGCTTGAGCACATTATTGTCAGAGGAATAACTTTTACTGTTTGTTTTTTGTATGTAAACACTAGGTTATCTTATTGTGGGTCTTATGAGGTTCTGTCAGTTCAAAATGAAATTGATTTACATACATGACACAAGGGCAACCACATATAAGTCACTTAAGCCTATAAATAAGTTTTATCCTGAAAATACATTGCTAACCTAGCTTTAAAATTATCTACTTTTTATCTAAAAGTTCTACTGTTCTGATATCCTTGACACAGCATTTCCATTAGACCACTTCCTTCCTTGGGGATAGGTACTACTTAGAGTGGAAATAGTGTGTGTAACTTGGTACCACAAAAACTTAAGCCCATCACCCAATTTTTAGGACCCCTAACTTAAAGTGCACCCAGCACTTTAAACCTTGTAGAACCTTGCCACTCAAGTTGTGGCCCATGTGCTAGCAACAGAGGCTCCTGAGGGAACTTGGAAATGCAGAATCTTTGGCTGCAGCCAGACCTACTGAGTCACTATTTGCATCTTAAGATTTCCCAGATGAATCTTATTTAATGGATTAAAGTTTGAGAAGCAATGTTTTGGACATTTTATATTGGATGATATTCCACCAGAGGAGGGCAGCCACACTCCTGCCCTCATCCCTTTAGGAGATGGATGCTTTGGGAAAGGCTCCCTGAGGCCTTGTTAACACTGCTTGGAATCAATGGCTTCTTTTGAATCGAGTTCCCCATCCTGTGGCCACCATATACTGGATCCTCATTTTATTGCTTTTGGTGGTAATAATTTTTTTTTTCCAAAGGCACCACTTTATTTATTTTTCTCTTTGGATCCCCTTCTTTGGCACTACCTTGGCAAAGCCCTTTGATAGTGAACATTAAGGATCACAGCTCTGCCCTAGCTGGTTTGGCTCAGTGGATAGAACGCCAGCCTGCAGACTGAAGGGTACTGGGTTCAGTTCCGGTCAAGGGCATGTACCTCGGTTTTAGGCTTGATCCCTGGCCCTGGTCCAGGCGCATGCAGGAAGCAACCAATTGATATGTCTCTCTCACATTGATGTTTCTCTCTCTGTATGTCTCTCCCCCTCCCTTCCATTCTCTCTAAAAATCAATGGAAAAATTATCCTCGGGTGAGGATTAACAAAAACAAACAAACAAAATGGCCACAGCTCTGGAACAACCTGTGTAACATCAGCTGGAGACAGTTGTTGGTTTTCTCTTTCTTCGTCTTGTGTCCTCCATTCTGGCTGCAAACAAGCACTGTTCTAGGCCCTGCCTGGTGTCAGGGAACTGATAGCTCTGGTCCTTCCAGGTGGTTCTTGTAGTCACCTGGCAGTTTCTCACAGGCCTGTGCTTACCAGTATGCAGCTGACTGCACCACAACGGACCTCTCCTGTCTGAGTTCTCTTCCTGAGCTGCTCTTTCGTTCTCCTGGTGAGTCTGTGAGCTCCCTATACCCAGGAAAGGACCGTTCTTACTGCCAAAGGAGGACATGGGAATCTGAGCCGACAGATCTTGCCAATGCCTCTCAGTTTACTACAGTTGGTTCATACCTTTTTGTCCTGTTGCATTTTCCCACGACTTTCCACTCATCAAACCTAGCATGAAAGTGTTGAGGTTTAACCTTTTTTTTTTTTTTTTTTTGGGGGGGGGGTCCTTTGTTTCCTTAGGTAAGCAGTGTCACGTAAAACATATATTAAATGAATGTGTATGCTCTTCTCTTGCTAATCAGTCTATAACTCTTACTCCAACATAATTCCTGGTGATTTCAGTACCGATGAAAATGATCCTAAAATCCTTTTGATTTTTTAATTTCCTCCTTTCAAAATGTATGTTTTCATGTCATTCCTCTGCTCAGAATTCTACAGTGGCTCTTGATTTTACTTAGAAAGAATAGTGTAGATGTTTACAGTGATATATAAGTAAGATGACAATAAAATTATCTAAATAAAAACACTTTTGAAAGTAAAATAATGGCAATAGACAATTAAGCTGGAAAACAGGAAAAACTGTAACTCTTCTGGACAAATTGACTTACGAACACCTCACCAATAAGGCCCCACGTGAGCTGGCTTCTCCCATATCCTCTGATGCCTTCTGGCACCTGCCTCCTCACACATGCTGCTCAGCTACCCCGGCTTCTGGCCTCCTCTTCCAGTCCACCGACACTTGCAGACTAAACACTGGCTGGTGCTCTATCTAGAAACCTCTTTCCCCAGGTCCTCCTTCACTTCATCAAAATCTCTTACCAGGGAGGCCTTCCCTGGCAACAACAACAACAGCAACAAAAAGAATAGTAAACCCATCTCAGCACTTAGAATTGTTCATATCCCTTACCTGCTCCCTCCCCCCAATTACCTATTACCTTGGAAAAAGAAATTGCTGTTGAGTTGAAAGCAAAACTGACTAAAGGCTCCTTTGTTCTCTAGAGAACCGGCATAATTTTTATCTCTAGGGGAGGCTGGTTCTTGGTTCTTTAATTTAGGAAAATACCCTGTTTGAATCAGTGGAAATTTTCAGTTGGCCAGTTGCATCCTCTCGGGCCTAGTCAGGTCCAAGGACAAGATAAAGAGGACGCTGAAATTCTTTGCATGATCAGCAAGAGATGACTGAGGAAAGCACAGCAGTAGACATTTTAGAAATATCTACCCTAGAGAGAGAAGAGTGGCCTGGGTCTTTGGGAAGTAATGTCTAATACTAAATGTTAAGTTGTTCCTTTTCTGGGCTCTAGTTATATAAGCACCTTAGCATTAGCCCCCTGAGTGCGGTGTATATTTCTTCTGAGAATCACAATGTTGCAAGAACAAATGAAAAAATGTCAGGGTTTCATATCGGTAATAAAACAGGCAAGGATTTAAATCAGTGGCCCATTTGAGCTGTCAAGAAAAATTGTGACTTTGAAGATGTGCCAGAAAGGACTAGTAGCGTCCTATTTAGTTTACTCCATCTGTGTTCTCCCTGCCTTTTATTGTTTTAGAGCTATTTGACAACTCTCTACGTTGTAGGAGACTAATAATAATGCAAGTGATTCTGTCTATAAAAATATAAAGTTGTTGTATTCAGTAGAATGCAATGAATTGTTGCCTGTGGCTAGACCGAATTTTGCACCTATTTGTAAGTTTATTTTAGCATTTCTTACTACATACAAATTCTTTAAATTCTGCTTTCAATTGGTAATAACATCTCACTAGTTCCCTCATAAGTTAACTAAAATATTTGACATGTTCATTTTATATTTCTAAGAGAGTCATCATTTTATCTTTAAAAAAAGAGTATTTAACAGAAACAATATCAAAAGACAGGCTACTTTGGGAAACACTGGAGTTCCTCTAGATTAAGAAGAGACTATGAAAAGAAATACTTCCTACTCGCTCTAAAACTTATCAGAGGAAGTTTGCCTTTGAAAATATAAAAGGAAGACATAGATAGGGTCATTAGGGTTTTGTGAGTGAAGACATTTAGTATAGATAGCTTTCTATATCGCTTAGTTAGGTGTTTAAAAAGTCTCAATCCCCTTTCATCCCACCACAGTTCTTAATCCTGTAACTTTTTTCACTTAAATATTTTTAAATATTTTATTGTTTCAGTTTGAGTAGTTTTTACTGTGGAAAGTCTTAAAACCTCTGGCTGTTCCACAAAAATATAGATCAAAAGCAAACTTTTTCTATGAAGGGACAGACAGTAAATATTTTATGCTTTCCAAGCCATATGGTCTCTGTCACAACTATTCTCTGCTTTGTAACACAAAAGCAGCTACAGATCCTACATAAACAAGTGACTGTCAATAAAATTTCATGCACAAATTCAGGATTTGGCCCATGGGTTTACCAACAACTGAGAATAAATATTTATTTACTCAAGATCTTATGAAACTATTAAAATAATAATTATTTAGAATTTTTAGAGTTGTAAACTAAGATGATTAAGAGGAGAGTACAGAACATATTTTTTATCATGATAACCATGAAAATATGTGTATAGGTACAATAGATTGTAATGGAGGCTTATTAATGGCTAATAAATATAATATTCTCTAATTCAATAACAGTACCAGGAGCATGGCAAGATGTGTATCAATAAGACATAGCTAAAGTTGGACCACTTAAAACAAAAAGGAATTTGTTCAAAACCAGAGCAGAAGTGGCTGTTCTAGAAAAGGATATAAAAAATAGATCAATTCTGAGGCTTTAAAACTGAGATGTTGAGATTTCAGTCCATTTCTTGCTATGGCATCAAAACCCAAGAGGACTTTGCATTGCGATATAATGCTGATGTGTCACATCAGGAGAATAGAGCAGAGACTGTGGCCATGCCAGAATGGGATGATTCCACGCCCTCCGCCCACCCCACCCCCGCCCCCACCCCCACACCCTCCACCAGCCACAAAAATTCAGTTTGAAGGAATGGGATAGCAACACCGCCTGGGGGTTGTCTGGTAGAGTATGAGAGACACTAATCCTGGACTTCGCCCTGAGAACAGAAGAGGTGTCTGGCAGGTGAGGACAGTGAAGCGCCTGCACCATGCTGTGAAGTGTTTGGTGGAGTGAAGACATGCATATCAAGGCTACGCTCATTAAAAATCGATAATTCCCTACTTTCTTAAAATTATTCTGGCTAGTCTCACATATTTATTCTGTTGGAGGAACTTAAAATCATATTGTCAAATTCGTAAGAAAAAGCACATCCTGGTTCGGTTAAATCTGATTCAGAGCAAGATTTACCTTGCTTGTAATTGTTTCTTCTTTCTACCTGTAGAACGGTGTGGGTGTGCCTCTACCTGTTATCCAGTCTCCTTTTATGGCCTTCTGTAAATTCATGTAGCTTTCTCCTAAGAGGTTTTTGCATATTCTTTCTTGCCAGGAGTTTTACACTTTTATTGAGTTGTCAAACAGTTATTTTTTTGTTACATTTTCTGTTTAGACTTAATAAATATGGATGATAGCTTTCTCATATTTATGTGTAAGTGACTTCTTCACTGAACTCCTTGAGTGGTTATAATTCAAGGGCAGTATAATACAAGACTTCTCTTTGTGTCAAGAATGCCATCTGTAATAGCTAAGTCTCCATTCCAAGTTCAGATGAGATTAAAAGGGAGGATGGGGTAGAGGCATAAACACTTCTGTTTCACTGTTAAGATTGATAAGTATGATATCCCTTTTATTTTTGATGTGTGTACTTCTTTTACAGATCCATATGTTAGCTTAGCAGTGACTAATTATAAATGGTTTTAAATAAGAGTGACCAAGAAAATATATTAAATACAACCTTAGCTTACAAAATTCACCACCATCTTTTTACTGAAGCAGTTATAGTAAACATATCCCTAAACTTTATTCTTACCAGTGTACCTTCGTCTCAAGGCGGCCGTTGTCAGCGTGTGGTCCATTGAACTCCTAGGAGTGCCTTTTTTTTTTTTTTTTAGGGGATCCAGAATATCAAAATTATCTTTTAGAACAGTACTGCTGTTTGCTTTCTCACTGGGTTGACATTTGCTTTCCACTGTGTGGATCATGAAAAAATCCATAGTAAAACTGCTGCTACCTTAGCATGAATCAAGGTGCTGGTATCAAGCTGCGAGCAGTCAATGTACTGCTCACTTGCAGATAAAACAAAAGAACAGTTTCAAGTAAGAAGGCCCTGGTGAAGCAGTACAAATTACTCATGTTATTAAATCTCCACCCTCGGGTAGAGATCTTCTTAATATCTGTGTCACAAAATGCAAAAGTACGCAGAAGCCACTAGGCAGAGAGGCCTGTTGGCTGACTCAAAGAAAAGTGCTTGTGTGACTGAATGATGAGGGGAGCTAGCCACTCTTTCCTGGAGCGCCGTGTTTATTTAAAGGAATGACTCCCAAGCTAATGGTTATGCAGAATTTAGTATTTGGTAGATATTTTATTGAAGGTAAGTTTAGTGGCCTATCACTTCAAGGGGAAAAGAAAATGAACAGTATCTATTACCAGTGATAAAATCTGAGCTTTCAACTGTAAATTAGAATTTTTGGAAAACTTGTATCCACCAATGTGAGCTTGATAATTTTCAATATTTCAAGACTTTCTGATGAGACGGATGATAATAACCAATGTGGTTGCTATTATTATTTTAAAAATATATCAGCATCTGAAATATCTACATAGCACAAGGAATCAATTTTCCAAAGACCAATTCACGATGTTACAAAAATATTACAAAATCATACACGAGCAAGCAATTCATCCAAAATGCCTGACCTATGAATAGATTTTAAATTAACAGATGACAAAAATTTATGAATAGTTTGAGATTTCACAGCTAGTTGGGTCTCTGTCTTTCATTTGATGTGTTCATGACATTTATATTTAATGTAGTTATTGGCGTGATTGTATTAAAATGTCCATCTTTCTAGCTATTTTCTTTGTTTCATCTTTTATTTATACCCCCCCATTTCTGTCTTCTTTTGGATTAGTGACTTTTCATGATTTCATTTTATCCACTATTGACTTGTTATTCATACATTTTATGAAAAAAAGACTTTTGGCCTTAGAGTGTACAATATATATATTTTAAGTTAATTAAAGGTAGACTGCAACAAGTTAGCTGGCAACCTGTTTACACAGCAATAGAAAACAAACACTCATGTGTACTCTAAGGACCTTACTCAGTGTATCCCCCAATTCTTCCCTCTCATCCTTTACAATATTGTTGTCATATTTAAATTTTTTTTTAAGTTTTTTGTTTACATTAATTCATGTCACCTCTGGTGCCCTTCATTTCTTTGAGTGTTAGTTTTCTATTGCTGTATAACAGGTTACCACAAACCTAGTGACTTTAAATAATATCCACTTGTGTAACTAAATTCAGGGATAGTTGCATAATATTGTAAATAAAATTCCACTAAATTGTACACTTTAAAATGGTGGCTTTTGTGTTATGTGAATTTTACCTTAGAAAAATTATGAATTGGGGCCAAGGGTTTTCATTCTTTTAAGGAACTAATTATAGCCTATTCAACTGAAGGTGATAAAAATAGAGGTGAAAACAACACACCTATTTATTATCTCACTAGAGGCCCGGTGCACAAAATTCGTGCACAGGTAGGGTCCCGAGGCCTGGCCATCGATCTGATTGGGGCCTTCCTTCCAGCTGCTGGCTGCTGGCCAGGGCCTTCCTTCATTCCACACCACCCCCTGGTGGTCAGCGCATGTCATAGCAAGTGATCGAACTCCCGGTCTACCCGTCGAACTCCCGAGGGGACACTTTGCATATTAGCCTTTTATATATATAAATAGTTCCTGTGGTCAGAAATCCAGATACAGTGTCAGCTCAGAGTCATCAGGTTGAAATCAAGTTTTTGGCCAGGGCTGCAATTTCATCTAAAGCTCTAAGTCCCCTTCCATGCCCATTCAGGTTATTGACAGAATACAATTTCTTATGCTGTAGGACCAAGGTCCTCCCTTTCTTGTTGGCTGTTGACTGGTGCCGTTCTCAGCAACCAGAAGTGCCTGCCATTCCCTGCAAACTATGGTAGTTTGCTCCTTCAAAGTTAACATGAAAATCTCTGTAAATTCAGGATGCTGAGGGGTATTTTAGGATTCTGCCTACCACCCTGTGTTTCTCACTAGGCACCAAAGGCTTCCAATCATCTAATATTTGCTTCTTGTGTTTGGTTGAGTTTGGCAGAAATTTTTCCTCAATGTCTATTCAATTTGCTCCTTAAAATCGCCCCCTTCAACTGCACCTCAGAAGTCTTTCTCTATACTCTTGATCTTCCTCCAGCAGTGGACAGCTATCACTTATAACTCAGATAATTCACCTGCTGGTGAGAGGGCTGGAGTCCTCACTTGTTCTGGTTCAGCCTCTCTCAGGTAGGGCTATGTCCCTGAGTTTTGCTTGTGGTTCCTTTCCAGTGCTCTTGCCCATCTCCATCTGGTGTGGGAGACCTCTAGTTATCTGGGTCACAGACATATTCCTGCCCCTTTAGAGGGGATTATTTTCTGTTTTGTTTTTTTCCCCCCCAAGCTGGAATGGGTCTTCAGCTATGTCCTAGCGGTGATATGATTTGATGCCCTACTTCCCCTGGTTTAAGGCTTTTGTGTCTTAGGTAAGATAGAGGCCAGAAGATGCTATATCTCTTTCCCAGGCATGCCCCAGAAAGGAGTTTTTCCTGGGTCTTTGTCCCCACTTTCTGTCATGAGCTCACAGTGAGGTCTTTGGGGAAGAAGTTATAAGTTTGTACTAATTCCCCTCGTGTGTGCAGTTTCTAATACCTGTGCATTCTCACATTACCCATGTCCCACATTAAAATCTTTGCTCAATTTGTACTGGCCTGCATGGTATCCAGTGTCTAATCCAGGTAAACAAGTGCTAACACCTGAAACATAGGCTGAAAAATCAACTCCCAATAATGGCAAATCTTCATCAGGAAGAAAGTTTGTAAAATACGAGTATGTGGAATAGATGGGTGCATTTAAAACTTACCTTTACCAAGTGCTTAGTATGGAAGATACACCAATAATTTATCAAGAAATCATGATTATGATTAGGTCATTTATAACATTCTCTATCTATTTGGACAACTAATTTAATCTATGCTCTTATAATAGATCTCTTGGTGATCCAAGACTGTGCAGCTGAAATATAGGACTGGTTATGCCCATGAATGTGATATATTCTCCCCTTAAGACTTACCATTCTAACCTCAGGGGTCATCTGTCTACTTATTCTATAATAAATCTCACCATTCTCTGTTAATATCTAAGGATTAAATTTTCTAGAATTGATTTTCCAATAATTCAGGTGTAGGTTCAACTATTATTGTCATTTGACTGCTTATTATCATAGGCCTTTTTACATGCATCAGGTTAAAAATTACCTTACTGCAGACACTTTATAAATCTTTTTCATCTGAGATGTGACAGCAGGTAGGAAACGAGACATGGAAATGCAAAAGTAATGAATTCTGTTAGCCTTATATTGAAATTAGTGATCCAGTGCACAGATTGCTGCACATTGAAAGGAAATTAATTAGAAGGTGGTGGATGGGGTGGGACTGGGCTAGATGGCCGGACATGCCCTGGAGCCAACTTCCCAAGGTCCCTCCTCAGCATCTTCAGAGTGAGCGGGGGATCCCCCTGGCAAGTGAGGTCCCTCGGCCTGGCCTGTGGGGATTGGGCCGAAACCGGCACTCCGACATCCCCCGAGGTGTCCCGAGTGCGAGAGGGCACTCTGCAAAGTTGCTGTCATACAGGGTGTGGAACTCAACTGCAAGTGTGCAGTAAACTAGATTTGGGGGCCTACAGAGCCCCAGTAACAACATAACCCATGGCCAAAGGTGGAATCGTGTGGCCCCGCAAGGAATCGGGCTCCCTCCTCTCTGGTTTCGGGGTGCATCACCTGAAAACTGCTGCCACCAAGTCACTGCAGCTCGGCAGCTCCTGGGTTGAGCGTCTGCCCACTGGTGGTCAGTGCAGGTCATAGAGACCAGTCGAATGGTCGGACACTTAGCATATTAGCCTTTTACATACATAGATAATGTTCAGGTGTTTTGATCACATACTTGAGCTTGTTCTTACAGGGACAAGGCTCTGGTGTAATCTAATGTCCCTGCTCACTAAAAAAAAGCACGCAGCTGCTGGGAATGGGTATACAGAAAGCAGGAGGTGTGGGTTCATTCTTTTCCCTGGCCCTCCTTTAACTATAAGCCTGAGTGCAGTTTCCAGACTCCTGGCAGAGAGAAGCTTGGCATGGAGATTTCATTAGCACACTGTTTTGATGAGCTGAGCTCACCAACCATGAACATGTCTAGTGTGGTGACAGTCAGGTTCATTTTGGAATGCCTTCGGTTCTGGGGAACAGAAGAAAAATAATCTACATTATTTGCGAAGCCCCTCTGAGAGCCCTGAGTGAGCATTCAGTTTTGTTAACTGAAATAGAAACAATTTCTTCTAGGATTGCTAGTGTTCCCTCCCCTTGACAGGTACTCAATGAAAGAAACGGAGGAGTCTTTGTGTAATTAAGTATTTGCCTGTGAGAGCCACCCTGAGTCATTCTTCATTTTAAATTGTTTCTATCTACTTTATTTTTTTTCTGAGCTGCTTTGGGGTATTTTGCCCATTTTTTTTCTAACATACTCCTTTATCACTTTGCCTTTAATCGTGCCCACATCCTAAAATCCCCTTAGTCTCCTGCAAGCAAGGCACACCCATAGCTTTGTTCTTTTTTCTTTCCATCTTTTTTGGTTTGGAAATAAAGCTCAGTAGCTGATGAGACTATTCAACTGCATATATCTGAGCTTAAGCAACTGAGAGCTTTTAAAAATGAAACATTTCTTTGGGGTGAATACTGTTAATGAAAGAATTCTCCCCTTTACTAAGGGCACATTAAAATAAGTTTAACATCTCTAGGGCTCCGTCTCTTAAAAATAAGGGTATAAAGGCATTCTCAGGAAATGCTAGACCTTCAAATTTATCTTACACTGCAGCCAGCTTTTATGACCTATTTTAAGAATTTGGTCCTAGCTCTCCTGTTTAATGAGCAGTTTAATTTAAAGCTTAAAATTATTAAGTATTCCAATGGAGTCATAAATAATGCAGTTTATAATATTCTTATCAAGCACATGAAGATACATTTGTCTTCCATTAACAACATACTTTTAAAGCAGCATGACCTCTTCAGATATATAAGAGCCTGCAATTAGCACAATTTGTCACAGGTCTTTTACACGTTAATAAGATGTAATTAATTGTCTATTTTGTCTAATTAACTTTTCAGACACTGGCTGTCCCTATTCTTTTAATACAGAGCAAGTATGCCCTATTTGCAATTCTAATCCTGACAGAGAATTCAGACCAAACACTCAAGTATACAAAACTTAGGAAAAGAGTAGAAGGCAATTAAGAACTCAACAGAGAAATAGTATAATTTTAGGATATTCATGTTTATAATGCATCGGATGGGGAAAAAGTACAAAATAAGTCCAACTCCAAGCCATAGATAAATTCATACTAGAAAATAAATGATGAGAAAACATACAAACATTCCAAGCATACATTAATATATACATTCTGATTTATTTCATATTTGCTGCTTCATTCATTTAGCCATTCTCTTATTTATTAATTCATCCGGGTTTTTTTAATGCCAACTCTCTGAAAGATAGTTTGTTGGTAGCTAGAGATTTGAGGATAACCCTGATGAAAACATTATCCTTAACAGAATGTTACCTGACCATGAAATTAATAGAGAAATGATCTGAGCCTCAGAGTAGATAGCTATATTCCGTGTAAACCAGGATATATTTTAGTGGCATATTTGCTCAATATGAGACAACATATTTACACTAGTTTTTGTTCTTAAACTGTAAAATTAATGTATTTTAAGTATAAAAAATGACAAATACTTTATATGTTGTTGTACAGTATTAAATATTATTCAAAATACTATTTTAATGGATAAAATAATTCATAGATACTATACTTAATACTGACTGAAAAATCACCAATGTGCCTTTTTAAAAAATTCTGAATGAATCTGTGATTCTAGGGAGAAACTCTATAAGGGATTGTGATAGACAGTCAAGGTTAAGTGATTTCACACTATGCAGGGTGGGCAAAAGTAGATTTACAGTTGTGAGTGCACAAAACAGTTTATTCTTAATTGATTTATTGTATTTTTCATAGAAACAACTGTAAACCTACTGTTGCCCACCCCTGTGTTTCACACAAATTGGCAGTGTGGCAAATAATGGAACATTTTACATTATGCATTACTAAATATTTTCTTAGGGTACCTCTTAGACATGAAGTCCATGGACCAGAGGTCAAAACCAAAACTTTTTAAAGCCTATTGATTCATATAATACAATCAAATCACTTTTTAGAAAATTCCAGAAATTTAATATTCTATATGTGGATATCAGTCTAACATAGACGGAACTATTTTAAAATTTCATATTAGGCTAAAATGTCTATATATTACATTTTTGGATAATTTCTTTTCTATATGTATTTGAGCCATGTATAATATTAAATATTCTATCATATTAGTAACTCTTTTTCCATTTTTATTGTAATATAATGAAATACTAGTTCAAAGAATGTGCTCTGGAATTAGACCATTTGTGTTGTAATCCTGGCTCTTCCCTTAATGGCTATGTTACCCTGTGTAAATTTCTCATATTCTTTGTTTCTTGTTTCTTCATTCGTAAACAGTGGACAATATTGCACCTATGTCAGCAAGCCAGCATGAGCATTAGATATGGTAATAAATGTAAGACTCTTACAAAAGCTCTCATTCCTTTGACTTGGCTGTTCTACCATCAACAACCGTAACATTTAGATTGGATTACCACCCTCTGTTCTTCCTGGCTTATATTCACTCACTAGAATCGATGTTCTCCCACTCACAGTAAACTCTTAGTATATTAGCATTAACATATTGTTTCAATGTGATGTTTAAATAGATACTTCAAGTTTGGCTCAAAACTACCAGTATTTTCTGTTGTTTGTTTTCATTGCTACTATGTTGTAAAAGATCTTGACTTTTCCATGATCAGTTATATATTCAATTATGATTTCTTCCCATAATGTTTGATGATCTCCATCTTTCACTTTCCCTCTCAATTCAATTGGAACTTGTCTTAGCATATGTTGAGATGAACAATTGACTTGGTTTATTTAAAACTCCTAGGTAGCCTTTATTCCTCACTTAAGATCTTAAATACCTCACAATAATATACAGGCAGTCCTCGGGTTACGTCAGACTCAACGTATGTCGTTTTGTGGTTACGTCACCATCTCCCATTTATTTATTAAAAAAAAAAAGTTCTGTCATTTCAACATATGTACATATGTGCTGTATGTTTATTATTTACCTCAAGTAAAGGTCAGGAATTGTTATCTTTCTTTTAAATTTTTTTTACTGTTTACTTCATGACTGCTGTGTATGTGCTTCATGTGAGTGACGTAGGTACTTATGTAGGTGGGTTCCGACTTACGGCGAAATTGCGTTAAGTCACGCCTAGGAACAGATCTCCGACGTAACCCGAGGGCCTACTGCATTGGTCTATGTGTGTGCCTTCATCCTGTGCTCAGTTTGAGCACATAGATTCCTGTGAAGAGCGATCTGTCTGCTATACAGATCTACCATTTATTGTGCCAGTTCCTCATCTTTAGTTACTAGTTTTATGATATTATTTAAGAGATGACAGTACAAGTGTCCTCTTATTTATCTTTGTGTTCAACGTTCTTAGGTATTTTCTTCTTTGAATTCACCAAAATAAACTTTAGAACCATAATTTTTATTTTCCTTAAAATCACATTCTAGTTTATAATTTAGTATCATTAAAACCTATATATTGTGCAGGTAAAATAATTCTCTTAAAATAGTCAGTTTTCATGTCCAGAAACATTGAGAAATCTCAATCAACTTCAGGTTTTCATGAGCAATTTTAGAGATTTATTTCTATAGTCCTATACATTCTGGGTAAATAAAGTATTCTGTATATGTTACATAGGTATTAAAATAGTCTACTTAATGTGGCAAAGATGGAAAAAAATATATTTATATATCTCTAATTTTGTTTTCTCTAGGTTTCTCTATTTCTAAATGTTTTTACTGTTTTAAGTGTTGATATATGACATGAACACTCATACTTATTAAAGCTCTACTATAGATTCAGCTTTTTGATAATACATTTTTCTATGTTTCTCTTTTTCATAAATTTTGAAAAAATTCATTGTAGTTTCCTTTCTATTACTAAACAGATTATATTTTATCTCAAATTTTATGGTTATTTTGGTTTATTGAACACATCAGTATTTCTCCAATATGATATGCATTGTCATATTTGGTCATTCAGATATCCAAATGCATTGCTTATGGACATTTGCTTATGGATATTTGGTCTTCAACCATAAATCCTACCTCATAGCTCCTAGAACTCTTGGAATATCCTAAGGGTAGAGAATGAAAAAGATGTCTTTTGTTATGTTAATGGGGTAACTTTTGAAAACCTTAGGATTGGGACTTCGTGCCAGGCGAACCAACCATGTGATTGGAGGGTTGGAATTTTCAGTCCCACCCCCAGCTTCTAGGAAGAGGAGAAGAGCTGGAGGTTGAAGCAATTGCTAATGGACAACACGAGTTAATCATGCCTATGTAATGAAGCCTTGATAAAAACCCAAGTACAGAGTTCTGAGATCTTCTGGGTTGGTGGTCACCTGGAGAGGCTGGGAGAGTACTGTGCCTGAAGAGAACATTGGAGCTCCACACCCCTGTCACATACCTTGCCCTAAGCATCTCTTCCAGATACAGCAAGCATGTCAAACTCGAAGACTAACATGGGCCAAATAAACTAGGTTTAAGTTAATGTGGGCCGCAAAAAAAAAAAAGCTTCAATTTTCACAGAAACGTAAGTTTATTTTGATGGAGTCATGCTGAATACAAAGGGCTGAAATAAATGAGTAATTGTTAACATAAAATAATAGAACATTTTAATAAAAATTAATATTTTTTTCTTGAACATTAACTCACCAGACACTGAATAACTTCACAAAATAATAAGCGTAATGCAAATACTAGTAAACCTATTTTTCTTGTTCTCTGAAAGCAAAATATTTCCTGTTGTACACACCAAGTCAGTCCAAGACTAATGACATGGCAATCAGGTGCTAAAATATTCACTGCTAGTATCAGTGGAGAGAAATGGTGTGCCTGTGTATAAGGGAAATGAATGCATCACGATTTTAGTCATCAGTCATTAGCCAACATTGTAGTTTGTTATTAATAACTAGTGACCTGGTGCACGGATTCATGCAAATTGAAAGGAAATTAATTGGAAGGTGGCTGGCAGGGTGGGACTGGGCAAGACGGGCTGAACATACCCTGGAGCCAACCTCCCGAGGTCTCTTCCTAGTGTCTTTGGAGTGAGTGGGGTCCCTCCAGCAGGTGGGGTCCTTTGCTCTGGCCTGACCGAAACTAGCTCTCTGACATCCCCTGAGGGGTCCCCAGTGCAAGAGGGCACTCTGCAAAGTTGCTGTTGTACAGGGTGTAGAATGCAAACGCAAGTGTGCAGTAAACCAGATTCAGGGCTGACAGTGCCCCAGCAACAACATAACCCACGGCTGAAGGTGGAATCATGTGGCCCCGAGGGGAATTGGGCTCCCTTTCTGGTTTCGGGGTGTGTCACCAGAGAACCGCAGCTGCCAGGTCACTGCAGCTTGGCAGCTCCTGCATTGAGCATCTGCCCCCTGGTGGTCAGTGTGTATCATAGCACTGGCCAGACAGTAGGAGGAACACTTAGCATATTAGCCTTTTATATATATAATTATGTATAACAGGATATTGTAAAAATTAAGTTACAAAATTTTTATTAAAACGTTTCTTACATACCGTTACATTGGCTGGGCCACAAAAATTTTTGTTGTGGGCCTGCATGTGGCCCCTGGGCCACAGGTTTGACAGGCTTAAGATACAGGTTTTCTGTGCTTGCAGCTGACATCTGAAGTGTGTAGTTAGAGGGGGTGGCAGTCTTGTAGGACTGAACCCTTAACCTGTGGAATCTGATTCTAACTCTGGGTATATAGTGTCAGAATTGAGTTGACTTCTTGGATACCCTGCCGATGTCTGAGAATTATTTGTTGCTCTGGAGGGAACCCTCTCCACCCAAAATTGGAATTGGGTTCAGGACTCCTGTTTAGTAGGTATTAGTGAAGTGAATTTTGCTAGAATGGCCCTGGCTCATAGAAACCTTTGCTTTGGGAAGAGAAAGAATGAAAGAGGTAACCTTTCATTCCTGGGTGGCCGTGTGGTCACTCATGGTATGGAGTAGCAGCTATGTTGTGCTGGGCTCAGTTACTAAAGGATAAAATTATCAGTGAAAATTAGAGATGCACTAGGTGCATAAAGAAAGGAAAACTAATAAGAAATAGAAATAGGCAAAATATTCAACCCTTTGGTATTGTCATCTATCATAGCTGCACTGAAAGTAAAAGGAAGTGTTGGGTCTGGCCGTGATGCTCAGCCAAGCTCAGATTTGGGTTAATTCTGACCTTTGCCCATTAACTTCAAATCCACCTAAAAGAAGACAACATTATGCAGGGCAACAAAAAGTGCCTCTAAAACCTCTGGTCACCAAGAAGGTAGTTAAGGTTGAGGGAGATGGCAAAAGCAAGAAATGACTAAAACCAGGAGATAGAGGGTAAAGAGAATGTTTCATTTTGTAGATTGGTATCACCAGCTTCCGGAGGAACCCTTACTGAAAAGGATTTTGTCAGTAACTAACCTGAGGGCTAGCTATGTCCTTGGTTTTGAATGGTGCAGAGTGGAAGAACATGCTTGATGGAATACCCATAGCTCACTATTGAACAATCACTAGCTCACTATTGAATACTCACAGGAGGCTGTACATGATCTAGACACACAGGAGGTTATTCCTGAGGGGACAGCAAGCCTGGTGCACTGAATGAAAGCCACCGTAAGGTCTGTTTTCCCCTGCAAAGGGGGACTGTCCATCTCCCCCTCTAAATGCCAAATGGAAACCCTAGTTGAAGCAGCTGATATGTTTCATATGCCAGCCACATGGGACTGGCTTTATGATGACCAGGGTACTCACCTGCGGACTATGCCTGTTAGTCAGGTCGTAGTAAATGCTGTGATGAAGGGGGGCCCTGTTGCATGGGCACCCCAGGTTATTTTACAGCTACCGAATGGACCAGTTCAAGAAGCCTTATCAGATTTGCTATCTCAGCTTCCCCTCCTGGGTTTTACACGTGCAAATAAAAATATTAGCTTAATTAACTAGAGAATGGGAACAGGCTGAGGGGAGAGCCAAGAGATTCATGCCAACAAGGCTGGTTTTTATTTAGCTTACTAAGAAGGTAAGGTAAATAAGCAAAAATTGATAGAAAACAAAGCAGAAACAGAAGCGGGAGGGTTACAGGACAACTACCAGCATCATGGAAATCTTTTAGATGGTTATTGGGAAATGGGTACATAAAACGGACATTGATGGGGTTAAAGCAAATTTTCTATTACAGTACTACCTAAAGTTGCGTGGGACAAAGGGACCTCCTTCTTGTCGCCCAACATTAGGCTCCAAACAAGTCTTCTTACCCTAGTTTTGGGAAACTGAAAGATTTGGAAAGTAAAAAAGCAATGAGAAACCTGACCAGCAATCACTTTGGAGCAGCAGAAGGCTAATCAATCAAGTTAAAGTTTGAAAAACAGCTCGAGTCCCTTGGCTCAGCCCCAAAGCCTTTTCACAAGAGTGGGTAAGATGGTCAAGAGTGGAAAAAAAGAAGTTTCTAGGACTCCCTGATAGGGGAATCCCATGACCTGTGAACAAAAACTCGCCAGCAAGGCCAAGACTCAGGTTACAATTAGTTTGAGAGAAAGTAAAATGTACTGGTTGGTAATATTAGGAAAGTTGGAATGTTTAAGACAGTATAATGTAAAAAAAAAAATCGTATCTCCTTTATTTAGATGCTTATGTTGAGGGAATACCTTCCCCTAACTAGCATTGTAAAACTGAAACTATAGAAGCCCTAATAGAAGTCGTTAAGAGACATAAGAATAGATGGGATTACCATAAAAGTATGGAGGGGAATTGGTATGTGAAATGGACATTATGTGAACTGACTCTGTCTTACTGATGTATTATGGAAATATATGTGAATGGGAACATTTGCCCTATCCAGCATTGTAAAACAAGGCATGTAAATCCGCCCTTCAAGCCACATTAATTGGACATACTAAA
The DNA here is from genome assembly GCF_027574615.1 of Eptesicus fuscus. Classification (NCBI taxonomy): domain Eukaryota; kingdom Metazoa; phylum Chordata; class Mammalia; order Chiroptera; family Vespertilionidae; genus Eptesicus; species Eptesicus fuscus. The sequence goes on along the minus strand of NC_072478.1, from coordinate 60,567,927 downwards.
TGGGGAGCAGTGCCATGGCCTGAGCCCATGCAGTGTGGTGCAGAACCTCATAGGGACAGTACTCTACGCAATAGTCCTTTGTGGGGCAGACACTGTGCCTCACAACAAGAGCCTCTGAGTACCTCCCAGGGACAACTACTGCAACTTTGGGCAAGATTTTGAGGGGCATTGATTATCCTGCCATCTGACACTATTAATGGAAAATTTTACTGTGACTGAGGGACTTAATGCTTGAAACCTGAAATACCCCGGATGTCTGGGTGATGTCAGATGAACAGTTGAATGGGGATGGCCGTGCCCAGAAGTATTCCGTACTAGAATGGAAATGGTTCATGTGGGCCCATGCTGCCTGGGAAGTGCAGGAGGAACTACAGGAGAGCCAGGGCGCTTCCTCCCCTGGGACTGACTGCAGCAGCAGAGGAGATGCCGGATTCTGATGTCCTGTGGGCTGCTCCGGACAGACCACAAAGAGCTGTTTGGTCTGTGGATGGCATTCCAAGGTGAAGTGACAGCATCCTGTTTGGAAAGCTGCTGTATTAAGACCAGCAGATGGAAAGACTCTGGTTGAAGAAGTGAAAACAGATCAGCTCCATTGGGATGAATTGCACACTGTTTTCTCATCTGTGCCACCAGGATTGAAGAGCAGTAAAGCCCTGTGTGTGGGTCGGTACTGACTCCTGGCAGTGGCCAGTGGCCTAGCACATGGTCAGACAGAACAATGGAAACCTGACCTGCTAAGGCATGCCCATTGGGGCACAGCCCTAAGGAGAGCTGAGGGACGTGGGCAGCACAATGTCCATCAGAAGAGCTCCCTTCCAGGTTTGGAAGGGGATGGGAATCAACAAGCAAATAGCCCGTGTGTTTGGCTGAGATGGCCACTGGGTCCACCCATGAATAGACATGGGGCCACTGCAGCAATGCAGAGATGGGCTGCCTGTGGACAGTCTCCTTGTACCCTCGCAGTCACAAATGCCAAGAAAAACTGTTGTGTCTGCCAGCAAAAGGGACAGAGACTGCAAATGGCTCTGAGGCAGATTCCCTGGGGGACAGCTCTGAGCTTCCCTGGCAAGTCAGACTGACTTTGGTAGCCCTGGGGCACTCTAAACAGGTCTTACCAGGAATGGACACTGGCTCTGGGCCTTGCTTTGCTTACCAGATGGCAGATGAAATGCTCATATGCTGAAAGAACGTGAACGCCAGGTATTGCACCAACTTGGATGGCTGAGCGTCATCTCTTCAGACCAGAAATCACACTTTACAGCCAATAGTGTCCAACAGGGGCAGAGAGATGCTTCTCAGTACTACACAGAGAATTGAAACAGGCCATTGCAACATTGTTTGTCTAAAATGGGGGGAGATAAAGCATGAAGGGCTGGCTTACATGCCTTCCCCACTGTGTGTACACACTCTACATGGACATGAGTGGCTAAAGGAATGTTCCCACTAGGTAAATCTGTTTTTCTGGAGGATCTGGGAAGAAGGGTGGGGAAGGATGCTATAAAACTATTTTTTTTCATGTCTCCTAATTTTTGTTTTCCTACCTGATGCATTGGTCACAGGACTAGAGCTGCAACTACAAGGGCTCTAAACAGTGATGATAGCTAAGCAAGAAACTCTCACTGTGTTATGAACATTTCTGTCACAATTCCTAAGGGCTGAAATGGACAGGTTTTGCCTTCAAGTCATCTGACACAATTAGGATTCACAGAGAACTCAGCTCTATTCCCTGGTGGTAAAAAGAGCTCACTCTTCTGCCCTGTGTAATCTTTCCAAGTCAGACCAGGAACGGACTGAGGGGGAGGCACTTGCTGGACTAGTATTGCTGTCAGCATTCTGGACTAGCACAGAGGCTGAACCTGATGTCACTTCCAAAAGTGGAAAAGGGGGGGAGTGGGTAGAAATAAATGATAATGGAGAAATAATTGCCCTTTCCCACATACCTGATGCCCTGTAAATCTCTCCCTTCTGGCTGTTCATGACAACATTATTTAACAATCAATTGGGGATCTAGTAGGAACATATTTCCCAGAACTCTGAGCCATTTTGGCCATTTAATGGAACCGAAGGAAGGGGTTGTGGGAAGCTCTGATTCTTAGCCAGTCTGTCAGAAGTACAGATGATGATCTAGATTTCAATTGGAATTGTGAGCATCCAATCTGGACCCAATCAGTAGGAAGCACAGGTAGCCAGGGCTCATGGCTGACACTGCAGCAAAGGGGAAAGCAAAGCAATAGGATGTATGTATATATTCCATTTTCTTGGTTATTGTTACTAAATTCGTTAAAGTGAATATTTTTTAAAAAGTGCTGGTTCTTACTTTGAAGCTGAACCAAGCTCAAATTTAGGTCTATCTGAGCCTCGGCCGTTAGCCTTAAGGCTGCCTAAAGGAGAATATTATGCAGGGCAACAGGAGGTACCTCTAAGTCCTCTGGTCACATAGAAGGTAGTCAATGTGGGGAAGGGCAAAACCAAGAAACTATTAAAACCAGAAGGTACAGTGTAAAGGCGTTGGTTCGTTTTGTAGATTGGTATCACCAGCTTTCTGAGAAACCTTCAGGGAAATGGATTATGAGCATAAATAATGGGGGGAGGGGGTGTGCTATGTCTTTAGTGTTGATTTCCACAGAATGTAACTGGCATAGTATGGGAATAGATAATGTATATGGAAGGGGAGACTTCCTCTACCTAACATTTAAACCAAACCCTGTACAAGTCCTAATGGCGCCGACAGTAAGGGACATATTTGTTTATGGAATAATGGTTAAAGTTTGGAGGGGAATTGGTATGGGAAACGGACATTGTGTGAACTGATTGTATCTGTCTTACTGATGAATTATGGGGATGGAAATGTATGTGAATGGGAACATTTGCCCTACCCAGCATTGTAAAACAGAAGGCATGTAAATCCGCCCTTCAAGCCACATTAATTGGACGTGCTAAATGGGGAGCAGTGCCATGGCCTGAGCCCACGCAGTGTGGTGCAGAAGCCAGAGTGCTGGTAGGGACAATTCTCTCTGCAATAGTTCCTTATGGGGCAGACCCTGCGCCTCACACCACGAGCCTCTGAGTGCCTCCCAGGGACAACTATTGCAACTCTGGAGGTAAGAATTTCCATTTGAGGGGCAGTGACTACCTTGCCATCTGACACTATTATGAATGAAGCTTTGGCAGTGACTGAAGGACAAAATGCTTGAAATACCCAGGATGTCTGGGTGATTCAGAGAAATAGTTGAATGGTGATGGCGGTGCCCAGAAGTATTCCTTAATAAAATGGACACGGTTTATGTGAGCCCATGCTGCCTGGGAAGTGCAGGAGGAACTACAGGAGAGCCAGGGCGCTTCCTCCCCTGGGACTGACTGCAGCAGCAGAGGAGATGCCGGGTTCTGATGTCCTGTGGGCTGCTCCGGACAGACCACAAAGAGCTGTTTGGTCTGTGGATGGCATTCCAAGGTGAAGTGACAGCATCCTGTTTGGAAAGAGGCTGTATTAAGACCAGCAGGTGGAAAGACTCTGGTTGAAGAAGTGAAAACAGATCAGCTCCATTGGGATGAATTGCACACTGTTTTCTCATCTATGCCACCAGGATTGAAGAGCAGTAAAGCCCTGTGTGTGGGTCGGTACTGACTCCTGGCAGTGGCCAGTGGCCTAGCACATGGTCAGACAGAACAATGGAAACCTGACCTGCTAAGGCATGCCCATTGGGGCACAGCCCTAAGGAGTTCTGAGGGGTGCCTGAGCAGGACATGCCAATGCCCATCGAAAGAGCTCCTTTCTAGGTTTGGAAGGACATGGGGATTAACAAGCAAATAGCCCATGTGTTGGCTGAGAGGGCCACCTGTGTCAACACATGAATAGATGTTGGGCCACTGCAGCAATGCAGAGATGGGCTGCCTGTGGACAGTCTCCTTGTACCCTCGCAGTCACAAATGCCAAGAAAAACTGTTGTGTCTGCCAGCAAAAGGGACAGAGACTGCAAATGGCTCTGAGGCAGATTCCCTGGGGGACAGCTCTGAGCTTCCCTGGCAAGTCAGACTGACTTTGGTAGCCCTGGGGCACTCTAAACAGGTCTTACCAGGAATGGACACTGGCTCTGGACCTTGCTTTGCTTACCAGATGGCAGATGAAATGCTCATATGCTGAAAGAACGTCAACACCAGGTATTGCACCAACTTGGATGGCTGAGCATCATCTCTTCAGACCAGAAATCACACTTTACAGCCAATAGTGTCCAACAGGGGCAGAGAGATGCTTCTCAGTACTACACAGAGAATTGAAACAGGCCATTGCAACATTGTTTGTCTAAAATGGGGGGAGATAAAGCATGAAGGGCTGGCTTACATGCCTTCCCCAGTGTGTGCACACACACTACATGGACATGAGTGGCTAAAGGAATGTTCCCACTAGGTAAATCTGTTTTTCTGGAGGATTTGGAAAGAGGGGTGGGGAAGGATGTTGGAAATCTATTTTTCCCATGTCTCCTAATTTTTGTTTTCCTACCTGATGCATTGGTCACAGGATCAGGGCTAAAACTATAAGGTCTCTAAACAGATTTTGGCTAAGCAAGAAATAATAAATGATAACTGGAAAGAAGGAAGAATAATAGCTGAGGATAAATGGATCAATAAGTGGGTTATATACTAAGGGTAATACAATATTACAGTAGCACCTTTTAAAAGGCTTAGGGGAAGAGGTTATATTGTCTCTTAGAATAGGTATACCAGATGCTGATAGACTGAAGCTGTACATTTGCTGAGACCATTGCTGCTTTGGTACCTAATGAGATCAAATGGAAGCTGGCAAATCTGATTGGCCTCATCCTGGTCTCCCTTTCATATTATATGATGGTGAATTAGATAGTTAATAACTAAAATTCTGATAATGTCACAGTTCCCTTTGACTTCTATGATTATTTTGCTGTGTTTGAAAACCAGGGGGTGAACTGCGATACTGTGATTTTATAAGAAATATAAGAAAAATATATTTGATCATTCAAATGACCAAAATATATTTTTTACGTCTGTTTGGTCTTCATTCAGAATTCCTGGCTTGCAGCTTCCAGAACTCTCTGAATTTCCTAAGAGTTAAAAGTGTGTGTATGTGTGTGTGTGCAGGGGGGTGGGGAAAGGCCTTCTGTTATGTTAATGTGTGACTTTTTAGAAAGCATCTGAGGACACGGTCTGGTAGCCAGGAGAACCAACCTTGTGATTGGAGGGTTGGAACTTTAGGTCCCACTCCCTGACCTCTATGTCGAGAGGGGTAAAGGGCTGGAGGTTGAATCAGTTACCAGTGGCCAATGATTAATCAATGATGCCTATGTAATGAAGCCTCCATAAAAATCCAATAGGTGAAATTCGGGCAGTTTCTGGATTGGTGAACACAGATGTGGGGAGAATGGTGTGCCTCGAGAGGGCACGGAAGCTCCAGCTCCTTCCCACATACCTTGCTTGCCCTATGCATCTCTTCTATCTTGCTGTTCCTGAGTTACATCCTTTTACAGTAAACCGGAGACCTAATAAGTAACACATTTCTGAGTGCCGTGAGCCATTCTAGCAAATCAATAGACCCCAAGGAGGAGGTGTGTGGAAACCTGATTCATAGACAGTCTCTCAGAAGCATAGGTGACAATCTGGACTTCCAGTTGGCATTCTGAGTTGGAGTGGTCACTGGAACCTCTAATCTGTAGCCAGGCAAGCACAGGTATTTTGGGTTGGTAGCTGGCATCTGAAGTGTGTGTGTGTGTGTGTGTGTGTGTGTGTGTGTCTGTGATGGGGGCAGTCTTGTAGGACTAAACCCTTAACCTGTGGAATCTGATGTTATCCCCAGGTATAGTGTCAGAATTCAGTTGAATTATTGGACACCCTGCTGGTGTCCAAGAATTATTTGTTGGTGTGATAGGAACCTCCGCCCCACAACCCCCACAACCTTCCTGTTGGAATGGGGTCCAAGAACCCTTTTAATATAGAAACATAATAATTCTTGTTAGTTCATAAACTCAGTTTGGGGCTTAATAAGTTTGTGTGGTTTCCTGTGTCATCAATTTTACCGCTTGCATTCCTTTTGAGTAGGTTGCTATTCTGTCAGCAACTGTGTTAGATTGCTTGCCATCCTCTGGTCTTCAATGCTCAGACCTACACTTTATTAGAATCCCTTTTTATCTCCCACTGCATTCTTTGCTAGTCTTTCATATGTATGCTTCAGATCACTGACTCGTGTTTCCAAAAGTTTCAAATATAGTCTTTGCCACTAGTATTTTGAATTTCTAAGCATTTTTGTCAGTTTATTCTCTTTGCATTTTTGTCCTCATCCCAATTTTGGCCTCCCATTATTGGTCTAAGCCCTTGCTTCTTAGAGGTCCTATTTTCTTTGATAACACCAAGCTCATAACTCATATTTCCATATTTCAATTTTAGGATATTATTTTTAGAGGTATACTTAGTTTCTGCTTTTCTCCTATTTTTTTTTTTTAATTTGAAGGGGGCTTATGTTTTTAAATTTTTTTTAGCCTAGGGACATATTTATCTAGGCTTATTCTGCCAACAAGTAGGGTGGGTAGAGTGCTTTTGTTCTAATTGCTGCCATGCAAGCTGGCAAAGTTCTGCCTCTAGGCCCAAAATAGACCACTTTCAACTTAAAATGCCCATCATCTTTTCATTTAATGTTGGCCTGATCCACTGAAACTGAAACTGAATTCAACATATTTAGAGACGAAGGAATGAGGAAAGTGGCAGTGATGAAATAAATATCTAAAGAAGAGTATCTATTGCAAAAATACAGGTTAGGACATATTGATCATAATCATTATCATAAAACTTGCATTATTGTCAAAGTAAACTGCATCCAATCCACAAGTGCCATAATATAGCCACTGACAACTATAGAATCACAGAATGTTAAAACTGAAAAGTTATCATTCAGACCAAGCTCAATCCTATCTAATAAAGAGGGATATGCTAATTGACCATCACTCCATCACAAAAATGGCTGCAGCCACAGCTGAGGCCAAGTTCCCATAAGAAGCCTTAATGAGCAATCAGCAGGGACCTGAGGCTACGCCCTCCCCCGCCCCTGGGGGGCTTGACAGGGGAACTCAGGCCTGTCCCCCACGTGGCAGGGCTTGACAAGTGACCTCAAGGTGTGTTTCCTGTCCTGGTGCTGGGCTAGGGGACCTCAGGCTGCTCCCTCCACCAGGTGGGGCTTGACAGGGGACTTCAGGCCGTGCCCCCCACCCAGCAGGGCTTGACAGGGGACCTCAAGGTGCACCCCTAGTGCTGGGTCGGGGGAACTCAGGACACACACCCACCCAGCAGGGCTTGATGGGGGACATGAGGCTGCACCCCTGCTGGTGGGGCTTGATGGGGGACCTGAGGCTGTGCCCCCCTCCTGGTGCTGGGCCGGGGAACCTGAGGCTGCACCCCCCCCCCTGCCTGGCGGGGCTTGACAGGGGATCTCAGGCCGTGTCCCCCACATGGTGGGGCTTGACGAAGGACCTCCAGCCATGCCCCCCATCCTGGTGCTGGGCCAGGGGACCTGAGGCTATGCCCCCTGCCCGGCAGGGCTTGACAAGGGTGGGACTGGCCGAGTCTGGATATAGCCCAATGAGGGGGAGGGGGGGAAGCCGAGTCTGGGTCTCACATGATTTTGAGGTGCATGTGGGTTGGCGGGGACTTGACCCTGGGTCCCGTGGTGAGCCCCAGACTCTGACAGGAGGAAGGTTTTCATATACATTTTACTAATTTTATTTTATTTCTGACACTTCTATTATAGAGAAAGGGCAAATAGCAATATTAAATTATTTCCTCTAATTAATCCCCTTTTAATGTGCACAAATTTCATGCACCAGATTACTAGTATTTTTAAAAAATCAGAACCCTAAGGAGTCAAAGTAATAGCTATTAGGTAGCAGAGACTGGAGTTTGACTCAGGACCCCAAACTCAGTGATTTTTCCCCCTTGGTAGGTCACTATTCCTTAAGGTTAAGGAATCAGGACACTAGGCTAGGAAAACATAAAATGTTCACATATCACTGGACAAAGTCAGGCAAGTGGTAACTAAGTAAATATAGATTGAATACAGTATGGAAAGAAAGAAAACCAGTTTTCTTGGCCCTACAAAGATTCTTTCAATAATGTCTGAGTGGATGTTATTATGTTAGGAAGTGACCAGACAGCTCCAGGTAGATGAGTATCAAAGATTCTGACAGTTGAAAATGGGAGATTTGTAATTGAACTCTCACCTGGGATTTAGTATTAGTTAATAAGATAAAATTGACAAAGCATGAAAAAAGAGGGCAGGTTTTTCCTTGGACAGATTCATATCTTAAATCCATCACTTCAGGAGTGACCTAAGCTCAGTTTCTTCATCAGTAAAATAACAAAAGTGAAATATTTCTTTCACCATCCAGTTATGATAAATGAAATTAGGTATATAACGAAAATTTGAAAATCCACTTGCCATCATCTCAGTAAACTAGTAAAGGATCATTTTATTTTTATTTTTAAAAACATAGCTAAAGGTATCAGCCTTCAAGAGAATGTTTGTTGCCACTGTATTAACCATATTTATATTTTTATGAATAAATACAAAGTGTAATGTTTTGTTAATTGGCTACTAGAGGGAACACTTTTAATCTGACAATGGAGACACTACTTCCACCTAGTGGCAAATTATCTAAATTACAGTATTGGGTCTAGAAATGGAAACATTTTAATTCAAGTATTATTTAGTTTAGAGAAAATATTTTATTATCTTATGCATTTCACTATTAACTTTGAGGCAAAATTTAAGCATTATTGAAAAACTAAGTTGCAATTAAAATGGTTTAGAAATTAAAACTATTCAATATTATTAATTAAAAATCAAAAGTGACTGCCTTTTGCTTCATATCTTTATAATGCCAGGCTATGTGAAACTATTAAAAAAATCCTTTATTGTATGCGATGAATGCAAGCAAGCTATGTATTTGCTGGCTACTACTCAAAGGAAAATAACTTGATGTTATCATGCACTTCAAAAGTATGGTACCCAGAAGCTTTAATTTAAGAAACGTTTTTGTAATTAATTACAAACTAGTTAGTGTTCTCTTTTCCTCTATTTTCACATGCAAAAAAAATTAAGCTGGGAAACAATAATAAAACCCTTCATAAATTGATAATGCATGCATGTACTTTTGCAAATTCTAATTGGCCCAATTTTACCCTTAGCATTTAGAAATAATAACACTCTCCAGCAATTCTTGATGAAATCTAGTCACCCCATCTGGTTTTTATGTATAAAACTGCTTTCAGAGGATCTAATATCCTGGCCTAGTGACAACAAATGTATCACAGAATTTAGATTTCTCAGTCAGTATTTAGTAACATTTCCCAAATTATATTCTTGCTCATTAATCGTTTCAAATACGTTTTGGAAAGCACTGCAATAAATAAAGATAAGCCAGCCTCAGTGTCCTATTTTTAACATGGTAATGTATATTAATGAGAAGAAGAGAGCAGGTATCATTTCCCAAAAGCTCAGGATTGCTTGCCTCCACCCTTTTTCCCAGACACATAAGTACTCCTCTAAGGCACTCAGATTGGGGAAGGGAAGGGGCGAGCCATGCTAAGTGGCTCATTTTCTTGTTCTGCACTGATGAGTTATTTTGATAGTTTTGCTTTGGAGTTTATCTTTATGTCAAAACTGAGATTGTTGAGTGGAATGATGAACTATATCATCTATACCATCCCTTTTTGTCCATTATGAAGTCATGACTGTGAAAAGAAAATACTTGATTAAATTGGAGTATTTCCCATCTGGTATTGTTTGGGTTTTGTACAATGAAGCTGATTTATGAGAAGCAGTGCAGCAGAGAGGGAGGAGGAGGGGCCAAAATCTGAATGCTGAGGGCCAGATGCCAGCTCTACCAGCTTTATGAACTTGGACAAGTTGGCCAACCTTTCTAAGCCTCAGTTTTCTCAATATTAAATAAGAAAATTATTCCCAGTTTTATTTGAGAGTCCACTGAGTTAATACATTTACACAGAATTTGGCATCTATTAAGTGCTCCGTAAAATATATTGTCCATATACAGTTTAAATATGTAGTTGAACCTGATGTTCAACATGTTGAGGATTAGCTCTACATTTTTACTTAAACCACTTCGGGAAATAAGTTGTTTGAAAATAAGGATCTATTTCAGTGCTTAGCTTGCATTCCCAGAATTTAATTGAAACCTGGATGTTTGGTAAAATCATTTTTTAAGTATCTCGATAGCTTATTTAAAAATATAATGAAACAGTACTATGGAACATAAAAACATAAAATGCGGTTTTCAAATGTTTTCATTAAATTGCCTAGAGTAGTGACATTCTTGAGAAAATGAAGTATTTCTTTCTTTGTAATTTTGGACTATTTTATACATACATTATTATATCTGTATACTGCAAAGCTTTTACCTAATGAATAGTGTTCATTAGGTAAAAGTAAAGTTTTGAGAGAGAGAGAGAGAGGGGGAGAGAGAGAGAGAGCGAGAGAGAGAGAGAGAGAGCGAGAGCGAGAGAGGGAGAGAGAGAGAGAGGAGTATTTTCAGCATAGATTTTATGTTTCTGTATAAAATTCTGTGTGGAAAAAAAAAAACAGCTAAGGTGAGTATTCTTTGTCTGATTCTAGAACACCCAAATGATGTTATATAAATCTTCCCTTGCTATACTGTATAGAGACTGACAGGGACAGAATGAAAACCAAAGCAAATATGAGGTAAAAATGATTTTTTATTACTTTAGGTATTTCTAGATGTCAGATAAAAATGAGAACATTGCTAAAAATTTTACAGAATGACAGCTTTGCCTTATGGATAAAATTCTATAGTTTGATGTATGAGGCAGAAAATGTGAAAAATATTATGAAGCACTACCCTGACATAATGATGGAAAGCTGTTGGAAGTGTGCTAACGCCAGAGAAATATAATAGACTAAAGTTAAACAAGAAAGAAGGCAATTCCTTTGAATCTCGCCTATCCCAGAAACATGAGTTCTGGCCTTCAAAAAAATGCAAAGCACTGATTTTCTTATTTTTTTTTTATTGACTTCTAAATGTTCTACTTTACTGCCTCACTTTGAAATTAACTTCTCCATGCGTGCCTTTGCATATCTATCAAATACAAAATAAATAATGGAAAGTTCTTTAAGAATCATAATTGACTTGCCATGTTCTGCTCTACTGCAAATTAGTAGATTACATTATGACAAATTACTAAGTCAGAGTTGCTATACTTACATTCTCCCTCTGCACGTACTCTCCTAAGGGACAGTAGGCATTTGATTCTTAGTCCACATGTACCCGTTACCCTGAGGCTTTGCTCTTGGACTGATTTATGTCGGTGGTGGTACCTGAGGAAATAAGCTTTTACTCTCTGGAAACCTGAATTTGTACTGATTCCTAAGCCTTTCTGAGCTTGATACATCAATTACTCTTTTGACTCTCTCAGTCTTGGAGTATTGTCCTATCTCCACATATCTGTGAATTTTCCAGTTTTTCTTCATATAACTGACCACTGGTTGAAAAAGACATTTTATATTTTTTAAATATTTTAAAATCTATTAAAATTCTTTGTTTCATGGCCTAATAAATGATCCAGCCTAGAGAATGTTCCATGTGCATTTGAGAAGAACATGTATTACGTTGCTTTTGGATGAAATATTCTTTATGTGCCTATGAAATCCTTTTGCTCTAATGTGTCATTTTAGGTCATTGTTTACTATTGATTGTCTATCTAGATGATCTCTCTATTGATAAAAGTGAAGTATTAAAGTCCCCTATTATTGTATTGCTATTTTACCGTTTTGTCGTTATTTGCATTATATATGTAGGTGCTCCTGTACAGGGTGCATAAACATTTACAAATGTTATATCCTCTTGTTGGATTGACCTTCTTTATCATTATATAATGACCTTCTTTTTCTTTTATTACAGTTTTTATCTTAAAATATTTTGGTCCGATATCAGTATTGCTATCCCAGCTTTATTTTAGTTTCCATTTACATGGAATATCTTTTTCCATCCTTTCACTTTTAGTTTGTGTGTGCCCTTATATCTGAAATAAATCTCTTTTAGGTAGCATATAAATGGGTCTTTTCCTCCCTCACCCCCTATTCAACCACTCTTTTCTGTCTCTTTTCATTGGAGAATTAAGTCCATTTAGTTTTAAGATCATTGATAGGTATGTACTTATGGCCATTTTGTTAACTATTTTCTAGTAGTTTTGTTCTTTGTCTATTCCTTTCTTCTCTGGCTTTCTCTGATTTGATCGTTGTCTATAGTGGTATGCTTACTAGTAGATTATTTTCTTGTGTATCTACTATAGGTTTTTGCTTTGTGGTTACCATGAGATTTGCATAAAACAACTTACATTTATAACTGTCTTTTTCAGTTGATAGCAATTTATGTTTGTATTCTAAAGCTCTACATTTTTACCCCTTCCTCCATGTTTTATGATTTAATGTCACAATTTATACCTATTGTTTTATATCCCACTGTGCTTAGGGTATTGTTGCTTTTCAGAATCTCCTCCTGAATATAGGTAACACTTTAGGTGGGATGCCACTGTAAAATTTAAAAATTCTTGACATATTTACCTATTCACCTGTGTAAATATTCTCCCATGTTATTTGAATTTAATCATATCAATCATTAGAGGAGACAGTGAGTAAATATACTTTTAAATTTTAAAAAATATAAATAAGTACGGTCTACTGCTAACATTGGCTATAATATAAAATATAATTAAATTTCTTGAGTGCTTTGTAATCGGGGACTCACTACAAATACCTCTAAACACCTGCTGTGGACTTTGTATTGCTGGGCATTGCAAAGAAATAGAATAGAATATTGAAGGTATAATCCATTATTTTCTCCTGGGGATTGTAAGGCACAGTAAGATGTGGATGTGATGGATTTCAGCTTAGGGTTTTAAAATGCCTGTAGAACATGCCATGCATACATCACACAGATTTCTTTGTGCTAATGCTATGGCTTGTTTTGTTCTTAACGGAGTTGGCTTTTTAGTCTCCTTAGTCCTGAGTGACATTTTTGTTGTGTAAATGGCTCTTCTTTTAGGATGTGTGCATCCTTTATCTAATACGATCTGTTACAATGACATTTGGAACAACTGTTAATATTTTCTAGGTAACTATGAATTATACCACATATTTTTCATTTGCATTGTGTCTAGGATTAGTGAGTGTACATCTGAATATATAACTATGCACGATAAGCTATTAACAAAGAAAATAACCACATAAGTACAGATTTAAAGTAAAACTGTGCATAACTTTAACTTTAATTAACACAGCATTTACAAACTCAAGAATATCTGAAACATAATTATAGTCTGTAATACATCTTAGATGTATATTGCTATTTTCTCAAATAATTATAAACTAAAACAATTGGATCACTCTCTTAACCCTTTGCACTCGCTTGCTTTTTTCTCGATTCCTTTATTCTACTCGGGATTTAATTTTTTAAATACCTCAGATTTTACAAAGCGCAGCAGTAGAATAAAAAGCTGGAGTTTCTTTTCATACAAACTTATTTATTTGGATTTTATATTTCAAATTATTGATACATTCAATAACCGTCACACTCGACATCCGAGTGCAAAAGGTTAAGTATTTATCAAGCTCCTATTTTACAGGAGCTGAAGATGCATGAAAGAAAAGGGGAGGGTAAATGGGTAATTTGTGTCTTTCCTATACCCTTCCCCAAAATGTATTTCATTTGGAAGTATACAGAAGAAATGTTAAAATGATAATTTATCTCACTCTCATCTCCTACAACTTTCATCCTCTTGTATACTCTCCTGACTTAGATGTTCCCAGTGCACTGGCTTTTCTCCTGTCCCTTTAACATCCCATCATGCTTCTGCTCTTTGAATGACTTGCTGCTCATGCTTAGAATGCTCTGCAGCTTCCTGTGTTGTCTCTTTTACAACTTTGTAGAAACTCCCCTTCCTGTTGGGTCTGCCCTGACCTCTCTCAAAGTGCTCTCCCACAGTCACCTTTTTCATCCCTCTTTCCTTACTTTTCCCATAGCACCACTTTTAAAAATGCATTATATGTGTTTATATTTATTGTTGTTTCCTCCAGTAAAATATTAGCTATGAGGTCAAGTCTTATTTATTTGCTTGGTGTGGGGTTTTTTTGTTGTTGTTGTTTGTTTTTTTTTTGTTTGTTTGTTTTCCTCATAATTGTATCCACAGTGCCTAGAATCATACCTGCCATGTGTAGTGTTCAATATATATTTTCCAAAAGAGTTAGTGATTAAATTTTCTATTAAAGAAGCAATCAAATATAATAAGTAGCATAGGACATACCTGAAATGCCATGAATTTATAACTGAGGGAGGATTTACTACATAGTTGCTTTGTTTTAAATGTGTTTTTATTGAAAAGATATTAAAAAATTAAATTGGTAAAACTCAATCCCATCATTGTAGCTAGCCTAAGTTAGCCATTGCATTTTATGTTTATGTATACAGTATATGGAGACATTATACAATGTTTAATTTCATGTCATTGTTTATTATTTTTGTTTTTTAGAGACTTTCCCCCTGTTCAATTGAGATATAATTGACATATAGCACTTTATAAGTTTAATGTATTCTCTATAATGGCTTGACTTACTGTTATTTGATTACCAAATAAGTTAACATCCATCATCTCATCCTATATAATAAAAGCCTAATATGCAAATTATCCCCTCGACTGGGAGTTTGACTGCTTACTATGATGTGTGCTGACCACCAGGGGGCAGCGTGGAACATCGCAGGCATTGGTGACATGGCACTGGCAGTGGAGGCCGATGGGCCCCAATGAAAGCGGGATCTCGGTGGGATGTTGGAACAGGTGAGCAGGCAGTGCCAGGCCAAGGCAGGTGCAAGCAGGGCCCAATTGCCCTGCAGATGGCGACCAGCAGCAGTGTGTGTGTGTGGGGAGGGGGGGGATGTGGGCAGGGCTGCAGCCCCGCTCCCAGGCACTAAGGGAGCCGGGCGGGGGCCCAATAACTCAGGCGGAGGTGGGGTGTGGTGGCCTGTGGCCCAGGTGCTGCCCAGGGCCCAGAGGTCAGCTGGGACCTGCCCTTCCATGCCAGATGCTCATGCTTCAATCACTGGCCAGGCCTAGGGACTGCACCATGCACAAATTTTGTGCACTGGGCCTCTAGTATAGATATAAAACAAGAAAAAATTCTTAGGATTAACTCTTTTAATAACTTTCAAATATACTATACAGCAGTGTTAATTATAGCCATCATATTGTACCTTCCATCCTAATAGTTATTTTATAACTGGAAATTTGTAATTTTTGACTGCTTTCATCCAATTCCTGCATCCAACCCCCATCTCTGGTGAACACAAATCTGATCTCTCTCCTATGAGTTTGTTTTTTAGATTCCACTATAAGTGAGGTCCCTGCAGTATTTGACTTTCACTGCCTGACTTAATTCAATCCACATAATGCCCTCAAGGTCTAATGACCTTGCAAATGGCAGAATTTTTTAAAAAAATATATTTTTATTGATTTCAGAGCGAGGAAGGAAGAGGGAGAGAGAGAGGAGCATCAATGATGAAAGAGAATCATTGATCAGCTGCCTTCTGCACACCCCACACTAGGGATCGAGCCCACAACCTGGGCATGTGTCCTGATCAGGAATAGAACTGTGGCCTCCTCGTTTATAGGTCAATGCTCAACCACTGAGCTAAGCTGGCCAGCTGGCAGGATTTTTTTTTTTTTATGGCTAAATAACATTCCAGTGTTTTAATATATCACAGCTTCTTTACTTATTAATTTGTTGATGGACACAGGTTGTTTTCAGGTTGGCTATTGTAGTAGCTAATGCTGCTATGAAGGCAGGAGTGCAGGTATCTTTTAGAGTTAATGTTTTCATTTTCTTTAGATAAATACCCAGAAGTGAAATTGCTGGATAATATGTTAATGGTATTTTAAATTATTTTGAAGAACATCCCTTCATACTGTTTTCCATAGTGACTAACCAATGTATACTCCACCCACAGTACACAAGACCCTTTGTCCCATTTCCTTGACAACATTTATTTCTTGTCTTTTTGTTGATAGCCATTCTCTCTCTTATTCACTTGCAGAGGTTCTTTGTATAATCTAAATAGAAGTCCTTGTTTGTTTGTATGTTAGTAAATGTTTTCCAGTCCATGACTTCCTTTTCATTCTCCTAGTGGTGTCTTTTGAGGAATAGTCTTAAATTTAACGAAGGCTTTTTCAATAATCAATTGCTGTGTAACTACCTACCATAAAAATTAGTAGCTAAAACATTGTGTTACATTTATCCTCTATTCTGCATTTTGGAAAGGCATGTTAGTCTCTGGTAGTTGGCTTTCTTTCTTGGCAACTTGCTTCCCACAGCACAAAAGGAGTACAGTGTCCTGTCTTCCACATTCTATTATTGAAAGGACATCACAATGCCACTTGTACAAGGATACATGTACCAAGGTTCTCATCTAAACAAAGGTTGTATTAGCAAAACACTAGTAATGAATTGAGTGCTTATTTATATAAGGCTCATTAAATTATATATTTGTAAAAAGAAATATTCAAACCACTGCTGTTAAAATAAGTTGATCTAATTTGATATGGATTGAGCCAAAATATACATTGTTGTTTTTACTGAAAATAGAAAACTGCATGAGAAGAAACATGTATATAAAACATGATTTAATTTTTCTTAAAAATATAATTTTTGTGCATATTCATAGCCAAATTATGGTAGGATGAACAAAATAATGTTTGTGTATCAAAAAACTCTGTGGGATCTTGCCTAGAAAAGAATCTTTCCTTTTTTGCTTCCTTTTATTTATTTTCCACTTGAATATTAATAAAATATGTAA
The DNA here is from genome assembly GCF_027574615.1 of Eptesicus fuscus. NCBI lineage: Eukaryota > Metazoa > Chordata > Mammalia > Chiroptera > Vespertilionidae > Eptesicus > Eptesicus fuscus. Next base: position 60,551,035 of record NC_072478.1, on the reverse strand, counting down.
ATATAACATTTCAACATCTCAACATTAGAAAGAAAATAGTACTAAAAATGGTGCTAAAAGTAAAATAAGAATCCCAGTAGAATTACAACATAGTCAGAAATACCCTCAAGCAAAAATAAATATTCTGACAGATTTTTTAAAGTGGTTTCAGAAACTTATAGAAATGTTTGAAAATGGGATGTAGATGAACTGAAATTTACATTTGTTGTGTATAAACACATCCACAGAAAGTTGGGTAATTATGCCACAGAATATGGGACAAACGTGACTGAGTGAAATCACTGCATCTCCTAAGACAGCATCTGTCAGGAGTAGTTTTCCTGCTTTTGTCACTGGGGACATTTAACCTTGACTTTAACAACCCCCATAAGAACCACCCAGCCTTGGGTTCTATATGCCACAGTGTTTCACATGGAATTAATGAAGCGTGTGAAAAAGGTAATTTTGAGACATTTATGATATCTATTCATTTACTTGCCATATAAAAATAATCAGAATATTAGCATTTTAAGGGGTTCTGATGTCAACTTCCAGCTTCTCTACTAGAATCTGGTGTAAATATTGGCCAGTATCAAGGATTTTCTAGCTGTATTTTCCATCTTTCTCTCCCTTGTATACAATTATGTTTTCCAAGTTATTATTTAATTCATCCTTATTAACATGTAGGATCCTTTCTTACTGCAGAATACATAGGAGAGCTTTCTGCTCCACCCGAAACTTCAATTATTACCATACACCTGATTTCTGAATCAGTTTCAAATGTCAGCTCTGTGAAAATTATAACACGTTTTTCTCCTTGTTCTTGAGGAATTTCCAATAAGCAGACATTAATGTTGATGAAACCTGTAGGGTCTACTACGACTTTATTAATATAGATTGCTCTAAAGGATTTTATTTCATTTGAGTAGTTTAGGAGCATGGGTGTATTAGGGATAATTTTTTTAAAATCTAGCAAACCTGAAATGACTTGGTGTTCAAATAAAACTGTTGAAAATGCAGATTTGAAAAGTAACCAAAGCCAGGAGTTTAGCCTGGAACAGAGCTTGTAGGCAAGCTAGGGAAGAAAGGGCTGCTGTGGACATTTGCCTGTAGGCAAAGTCTTTTGTTACAGCGGTATCACAAGTGGGTGATTCCATGAACAACTACAAAATGCTAAGGTTTGACTGCTTCCCCCTTTTTCTGTAACCTCCCTCTAGAGTTGGGTGGGAAAAATAAAGTTATAGCCGTTGGAAAGAAAAATGTTCACATTCTACAGCTTTCAACTTTTGAAACTCTGAGCCAGCAGCTACATGTTGCAGAGGTTTTGATTAGAAGTTTTAGGGGAAAAAATCAATACGTTCTGATTCCTCTGATCCTTTGTGATTGCAATAACACTGCGTTCACTCGCTTTATGATGAATAAACTCATTATTGCAGCTGAGTGAACCAGGACAATCTAGACCCAAAAAGCCAGATCTAAATTATGAAGTAAAAGTAAAATGTCACAATGAATTTTCACTTTTTTATTGCTTCATGTATTTTGTTTACTGCACTAACCATAAAGAATATGAAATCAGAAATATCACGACTTCTCTTTACTAAAAAGAACATGCTCTAGCCCCATCCTGTAGAAAAGAAAATTAGTAAAATGGCAATGCTAATTTTAAAAATTAATAACTTTTACTGGTTCATCAGGAAAGTCAAGTAAATTGCCTTTTAAAAAAAAATACATGATATTGATGATATAATGACTACTAGTGCACTTTGATGTTACTGCCTTGATTTAAGCTAAGGTGTCAGTACTTTTACCTATGGCAATGCTGCTTTAGTTTAAATAAAGAAACAGTGTTTAATGCTGCCTTTCTTATTTAATGTGGGCAACAAATCTAGTTTGACTACATTCTGTTGCAATTGTGGAAAATGATATTAATAACCAATGGGAATAATAAATGAACAAAAAATAGTTACAAATAAGTATGATGCAATCTCCAAACACAAAGTACGAAGGCAAATGTAGTAACAACATTTTCATGAAATATGTAGACAGTAATGGAGGCATTTGTGGAGTTAATTGCCTATTTCTGAATTGTATAACCATGTGTAAGCACATTACTCAGGTGAGAAAGATGTTCATCAAGGTAGCAGGGTAAATATTTAAATCATATATCCCATCCCTAGAAGAAATCAAATACAAGCAATGCAAAAATGTCTTTCACCCTTGGTTCCTAAGAATATTTGTCCTTTTAGCTTATTTGTTTTGGGCAACTTATGTCATGGGTGTAAATGATAAAAAGAATAGGAGTAACCGAAGCCATTAATATAATACCAAAGTCTCAATTTCTGTTAATATTAATGATGAAATATAGAAAAATATTATCAATGATGATTCTGCTTCATCTATATTTATGTTGTAATAAAAGAATACCCAAAACTATGCTCTCTGTAACATAAAAAAATTATAAAATATCTTGAGGACAAAAAAGGAGCATTGTTTACAAAAAACCAATGCCCAATGCAGCTCTAAAAACCAAACAAACAAATGAAAATCTATAATTTTATGAGTCTTTAGAATTTTAAAAATTAATAACTTTTACTGGTTCATCAAGGAAAGTCAAGTAAATTGCCTTTTAAAAAAAATACATGATGTTGATGATATAATGACTACTAGTGCACTTTGATGTTACTGCCTTGATTTAAGCTAAGGTGTCAGTACTTTTACCTATCTCTAGTTTTTCCTTTATCAATGCAAAAGCAACAGAGTGGGAAAAGGGGAAAATAATGACTCATTATTTTGTAAATAATTTTGACCTTACCCATGAAAATGCTCAGAGAACCCTGGAATTCTGCAGAACATTTGAGAACCTGTTGGTAGGTTGGTTAAAAGTGTGGAATGGAGAGTTTTACAGCCTGGGTATGACTCAGCTTTGAGAAAATTACTTACCCTTTCTTTCTCTTACTTTACTCATCTGTAAAATGGAGATATGAATAGTGCTTAGCATGCCCGAGCTGGTTTTTGGCTCAGTGGATAGAGCCTCGATTTCAGTCAAGGCCACATGCCTGGGTTGCAGGCTCTTTCTCCAGTAAGGAGCTTGCAGGAGACGGCAGATCAATGATTCTCTCTCATCATTGATGCTTCTATCTCTCTCTCCCCAGTCTCCCTTCCTCTCTGAAGTCAATAAAAATGTATTTGAAAAAAAGAAAAGACTAGTGTTTATCTGATAGGATCGTACAAAAATTGGAACAGTAGCTGATATATAAGACACAATATTTTTTGGTTCTTAGTACTATAGTATTAATAAATATATCACCAGTATATTCACTTGGTAGGAGCATTATATTACTATGAATTAATTATGCTGCTCCATTATCTTTAAAATATTTAATAATTTAAACTTTCCTTTTCTGTGAAGTAGTTTCTCCATGAGACAAAAAAGTAAATTTACAAGAAAGTGATTTTCTAACAAACCTGTATTCCTCTGCTCCAATTTTATTTTTGTTATTTCTATATTGTAATTACAATATATTTTGCATATAACATTGTATAAATTAAAGTGCACAGCCTGTTAATTTGATATATTTATTTATTGTAATATGACTTCCATGGGTAGTAATAATTAGCACCTCTATCAGTATCCAAGTGTTCCCTTTTCTTACATCCTCGCCAGTACTTGTTATCGCTGGTATCCTTGTTGATAACCCTTTTAACAGGTGTGAGGTGATAGGTCATTATGGTTTTAATTTGTATTTCCTGATGATTAGTAATGTGAGTATCTTCTCATGTATGTGTTGGCCATTTGTATGTCTTCTTTGAAGACTGTCTAGTTAGTTCCTTTGAGCCTTTAAAAATCAGACTGGTGTGTTGTTTTTTTTTACAATGAGTTATGTGTTCTTTATATATTTTAGACATTAACCTCATTTCTGGTATATGGTTTGAAAAATTGTTCTTCCATTCCATAGGTTGCCTTTCCATTTTGTTTATTTTTTTTGCTGCGCAGAAGCTATAAGTTTGATGTAGTCCCATATGTTGATATTTTTACTTCTGGTTTTCTTGTCATATCCAAAAATCTATATTGTCTAGGCATATTATGGTGTTGGGTCATATGTTTAAGTCTTTGATCCATTTCAACCCAATTTTTGTGAGTGTTGTAAGATAGGAGTCAAATTTCTACCTGGGTTTACTCAGTTTCCCCAGCACCATTTGTTGAAGAGACTGTTCAAGTCCCCATTGGGTATTTTTTGGATCCTTTGTTAAATATTAATTTTCCATATGTTCGGGGATTAACTTCTGAGCTCTTTATTCTGTTTCATGGTCTATGTGTCTATTTTCATGCCAGTACCCTACTGTTTTCACTAAATAGCCTTGTGGTATATGGTAGTTTTCCCTTATCTGTAGTTTGGCTTTCTACAGTTATTTGCCCACGTAAACCACAGTTTGAAATATTAAGTGGCAAATTCCAGAAATAAACAATTCATAAGTTGTAAATTGCACACCGTTCTGAGTAGCATGATGAAATCTTGTACCATCTCCCTTTGTCCTACCCTGACTTGAATCATCCCCATGTCCATCATCTTCACACTGTAACATGCCCCTCTACCTGTTTGGTCATTTAGTAACCATCTTTGTTAGCAGACCCACTGTCACGGTATTGCAGAGCTTGTGTTTAATAATAGTCCCAAAGCCCCAGAGTAGTGATAATGGCAATTTGGTATACACAGCATTTGATACTGTCCACTATTCAGTATCCGCTGGGGTCTTGGAATATATCTCCTTCAGTGAGGGGAAAATGCTGTAGTTTGAAATAAAAAAAAAAAGTGATGTCTCTGGCTTTGTTCTTCTTTGTCAGATTGCTTCGGCTTTTGAGGTATTTTGTGGTTACATACAGATATTAGGAAAAATTCCCACAATCCTATTTCTGGGGAGAATGCCATTGGAATTTTGATAGGGATTTGTGTGAATCTATAGATCACTTTGGGTAGTATGGACTTGAAACAATATTCTTCTTTCCATAAGGCTGTGAAGGTTGAAAAAGACAAGGTAATCACACAGTTGTATGTGTGAGCACTGGGGGTGCAAGCTACCTGCCCCTGCAACCTACTTGTTTCTTTAGAACCTGCACGAGGCTACCTCTTCTTCTGGGTGCCTGCACTGAGCAGTGTCATATGGTGTTTATCTTCTAGGAGGTGTGGACTGAGAGACACAAAATTAAAAGGATATACTTTAGGTAATGGCAGTTAGTGTTAAGTAGAAAAATAAAGCAGGTATGGGAAATGATCAGTGGTTAAGGGTTGCAATTTTGTACAGATGGTGGGGAAAGGTGATATATGAGTACAATAAGGGTAAAAGAAGATAAAGGTAGAAGCCGTGTGGGTATTTGCAGGACATGTGCTCCATTCAGAGAGAAAGCCTGCGCACGTATGCTGAGGAAGGAGCCTGCCTGGACACTAGAGGCCTGTATGACTGAGAATGGTGAAAAAGGACCACCCACCATGGAAAATTAAGGAATTAAGTGCTGATAGTGGCCTGATTATTTACAACGTTTTGGTTTTATTTTCCTGGGTGAATTAGGAAGCTGTCAGTGAGCTTTGAACAAAGATGTGATGCCATTTGACTTACGTATAATTAGGATTATATAGTCCTCAGTATTCCGAACAGACTGAAGTGGATCAAAGATAGAGCAGGGGTCCAGTGAGGAGGCTATTGCAATTATCAGGATAATCACAATGGTCACTTGGGCCAGGGTGCTTTAGGTGATCAACAGTGGGGAGACCTTTCAGCGAACAGGATTTTCTGATGAGTTAGATGTGGTTTATAAGAGCAAGAGAAGAGTAGCTTGAAGAACTGGAAGGACGTAAGGTAGGGAATACTGAGAGGAGGAGCCTGGGGGTTGGGACATCATGTCAGTTCTGCACATATTAATTTGGAATACTATACAGGCAGTTGTATATGTGATGTACCTATACATAGAAGGGAAAGTGGAAGCAATCCTTGTGAAGATATTTAAAGCTCTGAACTATATGAGATCATTAAGTGAGTGAGGAGTCCAGAGAAGAGAATAGCCTGCAGACTGAGCCCTGCGTGGTCCAATGTTAAGAGGTCAGAGATACGAGGAGGAACAAGGCTGAGAGTGAGATGCAGCAACCAGTGGAGAAGCTGGAAATCCAGGCATGTGCCTCAGCAAATGTCAAGGAAGAGAGTGACTGCAGATGCATGTTAGATTTTTTAATTTCATCCTCCACACCTCAATGTCTCATCTTGTCCATTGAGTTATTTCTCAATGCTCAATTTTGGATCATCTCCTTAGAGGCAATATAGCAGTATAGTTGGTAGAGTCGATCATAGAGCCAGTCTGCTTGTCACTAACAAATTCCAGCAAGAATAATGAACATACTTACGAATAAAATTAACAATAAAAAATAAAATAGCAAGTATTTCAATAGCACTTGTATGCTTAGTAAGCACGTGAAAAGCATTAGGTCACTAATTTTTTATTCACCTGTTTCTAATCAATGGGTTAACTTGGGTGTTTTATTTCACTGGCAATTTTTTATTTCTGAAACTCATGTTTAGTTCTTTTCCAAATATTCATATTCTTACTTTGCTTTTTATTCCTATAGTTTCAATTGTAAACTACGTTTTTAAATCATTTTAAATGTCCATTTTTAAGCCCACCAGTTTGTTATGACCTAAAGTTCTGATGTTCTGTTTCTCTGGCTTGTCATTGGCTGTGACTGTCTTACAGGGGTATTTTTGTATCAGTGTTGTATAACTTTGCATTTGTAAACTTGCCTTCCCAGGGTTTTACCTATAATGGTCTTGTGTGGCCAAAGGGATTTTGCACTTGCTTCTTCCTAGTTCCCTAAGCTTACCATTGCCTTCTGGGCCAACACCTATTTTGTAATGTGGGTTTCTTAGTGTAGGTTTCCAGAACCATTCGGTTAATATAAATGGAACCAAAACCCATTAGAGGCCAGTTCATTGTTCTGAATTTCAAGATAGATAGGTTTTCCCACTCAGGTAGACATACTATCATTATCATCCTTATATTCAATGAGGCAGACTTTCTATGCACTTTTCAATGTGAATGAAGTCTGTGAAGGTCTCAGCTCGACAGGGACTCTCAGTGCTTAATCCTCGCAAAGGTTATAAAAGAACAACAACTAAGACCTGTATGTAGCCCCAGGGCCAGATCATTTTCTTATAATCGGTGTTGAAGTTCTATTTCGTTTTATTTGTGGGGGTTTCATTTTCTTCCTTGGGAAAATTCAGAATGCCTCTTAAATTTTACCCCACATGTCTAGCAGGTTAGGTTTTGGAGGTCGGTCTTGTGGATTGAAGTCAAATTATTTATTTTGCCACATTACCAAAGCCAGAGGTACTCTGCATAGATTTTCAGGCCTGGGATTCTATATCAAGATTATGTAAGAAAACTGGCCTTTCCTAAGGACATACACAAATGCATGCTATTCAAATCCACATACTTGACGATCCACCTATAGTTTGTATGTACTTCTGGCCAATGTGAAATCTTTTTCTACCCTTGCAAGCAGGTATTTCTGAACCCGAGTGCAAAGCTTTTCATTATGCTTATAGGACAGGGGGTAGATAGATGAAACGGAAATGGGTATAATCTGAATAAAAGAACTAATTTGGTCTTGCTATCTTTTAGAGTAAAATTACTAAGACTAGTTTTAGTTTCCTTGTATTCTTATTTTAAAGCAGTTGTGACATTATGACTCGCCCAAAGTTATATAAAGTTTCACAAATTTGATTAAGCTGTGAAGAAGGAACTGAGACAAATCTAATTGGATTTTGCTTTATCAATCACCCTGGAACTCTGTTTGCTTATATCGAGTTTTCAATTCAAATATCAAAGATAATTTGCTACCAAAAAGAAACTGTCTTTGACTCAACATTAAGAAGATCCATGTAATTCACTATGCTATTTGCCTGTTTAGGAAACCGAAAAATGTGCTAGCAGAACAACAACAAATATTGTTATAGTGCTATCGGTTCCATTTTAACATGGTTAATGTTCAAGTGCAATAGAAACAGGAATCAGCACAGGAATATGATTTGGTTTTCTATAAATGAAGTCTTTGTTTTGAGCAACCATATTGCATTTGATAAGACAATATATATATCTAGTTCTACCATATAGCTACAACTCCAATCTTTACAAATGTGTTCATTGTAATTCAAATTATCATGTTAGCATATATATTTAAAAGAAGAGCATTTTGATTTTGTGTAACACTAAATTATTATACTTTTTTGCAATATTTACATTTGTTGAAATTATGGGACCATAAGTAACAAAACTATTTCATAAAGTGTGAAGGAATTTATTTCAAGATATAAATGTTGAAAATTTTACATACCACCACCAAATTACTTCAATAAGACTAAAATTATATCTCAAGAACTTATAAATAGTATATTTTCAAGGATTAGGGCTTGTAGTCTTGTGTGGGATGTATACCTATCTATAACATATACATGTATTAACTATGTTAAATTCCTGTTTCTTTTTGTCCTCACTATTCTATATAACCCATACATTTCTTTTTGCTTAAAAAAACTAACTTAAACATGAGATGGGAGACCTATATTTGATTAAATGCTGTGATTTCTTGATAAGCAAATAATTGGATTTGCTTCTAGTACAACTTCTCTATTCTTTGAAGCTGAACAGGATTGTTTTTTGTTTTGATTTGTTTTGCTTTTTGTTGCTTTTCAATGTTGTCAGAAACATTTACATAATGAAGAGAAAATTACTTTGGTAAAATTTTCTTTATTACATTTCACTTTAATGAATAACTATTAATTTCAGAGACTTTCTGCTCAACAATAATTCTGCATTCCTTATTACTGCCAGTATATAACTGCATCATTGTCAATATTTTCTAGCTTCAAAATGATGCATCTTAAAAAAAACACAAAAAACACGGTTTTTCTTTCAGAGAAGCACTAGCCATTCCTGCAATGAATTCAAAACCAAGAAAGCAGTCATTCATAGGCTGAAATAGTATTCTGTGCACATTGTAAATGTCACACACTATAGCATCTGAGGTCACACATTCTATGACACTTTAATGTGTTTATATTAAATTCACCAACCAATATATAAAGTAGAAAATTTGAATGGAGAATTAAACTTTGTTTTTGCTATTTGTCATCACTGAAATAGATTTCTGCTCTGCAATTTATGGAATATATTTTTGCATTTTACACTAGGGTTTGAGGAGTCCAGTTCCAGGCCAAAATTCCCTGGGTGACATTTCAATAGGCAATTGCACAGGCTTTGCCTTGCAGGCCTCATGGGAAAAGTTGTCGTCTCCACAACATACTCTGTGCACAGCCCGTGCATTAGAATTTCTGGAGGGGTTTACAATTAAGGACTTAAGATTCCTCAGGCCAGCCATGCTCATACACATCTGTGTCTCTGCCAAGACCTCGTTAGTGAGGATCTTGATTAGGATACTTGTCCCCAGTCTGGCGCAGTACTTTTCCACTCTTGGCCCTCCCCTATTTCCCAAGTTCCTTGGGTCCATAAAAAGGCAGGGGCCTTCTGTTCTGTTTGGGGCTCCTTGGCAGTTAGATGATGCCCCCTGTCTGCACTGCCTGTCATCTAACCTCGCTTTGCTGTTGCACATGCAGAAATGGAACACTGGGGTGCAGTCATCTATTTTGATCTCTTGTTACTCTATTGCAGTAAGTAAATCAGGCTTGATTGTTACTTTTAGTTTGGCGTGTCCTTGTTGACAATCTTGACACCCGAGAGCTCCATGAAATTCATAACTTCACCTGTCAGTGGTAGATTTTCTTTGAATAGCTTTCCTTTTTCCTTTAATAAAAATAAAAAAAATAAATGTATTGGGGTGACATCCTATATAATAAAGAGGTGATATGCAAATTGACCGTCACTCCCTCACATAAGGTGGCCGGCAGGGGAGGGCAGTTGGGGGCAACCAAGCCTGCAGGGGAGGGAGGGCAGTTGGGGGCAACCGGGCCAGTAGGAGAGCAGTTAGGCATCGATCAGGCTGGCAGACAGAAGCAGTTAGGGGCAATCAGGCAGGCAGGCAAGCGGTTGGGAGCCAGCAGTCCCAGATTGGAGAGGGTGCAGGCTGGGCTGAGGGACACCCACTCCCCCCAGCGTACGAATTTTGTGCATCAGGCCTCTAGTTGGTTAATAAAATTATATATGTTGGTTTCAAGTGTCCAATTCTAATATATCATCTGTATGCTGCATTGTATGCTCACCACCACCAACTCAAATCTTGTCACCATATAGTTGACCCCCTTTTCCCTCTGGTCACCACCATACTGTTGTCTGTGTCTACAAGTTTGTGTTTGTTTGTTCATTTGTTGCTTTCAGTTTTATGAGTGAAATCATATTAGTTTTGTAAAAGAAAGTTGAGGACCATGACATGTGCCCTGCCAGCATGGCTGGATGATTCTCTCTCATCATTGATGTTTCCATCTCTCTCTCCTTCTACCTTCCTCTCTGAAGTCAATAACAATATATTTTTTAAAAAACTAATGGTATGTCATTGTTACATGCTTTTATTTTTAAGTAGAGCAAACAGTCATGGAAACCATATTCAAGACATCACATTGATGCTGCTAATGCAGTATTTCCTGTGTTCAAAACTGGTAGGGTGTGAATATGCCATTATTATTATGCAGAGCCACATATTTTAAAATTCAGTAATGGAAACCAAAACCCAACAATTAATATAATGTAAATGTTGAATCTTGCTTCCTGATACTTTAGGCATCAAATTAATCTCTTGAGAACGAAGTTATTGGTCTCTTTTCTAATGTAGCTTGAATAATATTATGTGCAGGAAAACAAAGTTTCATTGTCTAACAGACGCCTAATTAGAGAGTTGAGCACTTGAATCAAGTGAGGCAAGGAAATGAATTATATAGCATTTACATGTGGAGCACATTATTTATAAATATGAGTAATAAATGCTGCTTTAAAGGAAACTCACGAAAGCTTAGTTGAACTTGAGCTGTTAATTTTTCCTTTTTGATAATTGAAAAAGCAGAACATGACAGCTTTGTCCTTATAGCTTCTGTTACATTAAAGGAATAATTGGTTATCCCAGTAAAAAACTCAGTGATTCTTATAAAAGTTTAATTTTCAGAAACATACCATAGATATTGTAGCTTTACAGACAAAGGAACAATTGCTTCTGCTCTTAAAGATATTTCACTACCGACTTTCCAGTTAGACTCTAAGAATCGGTGGCATATCAAACACACTATCTTCAACTTACATTATAATTTGATGAGAACTCCACATCACTTGATTTTAAAATAGCTTATGTTTCTCAATTTCTGAGATATTACTAAATGCTTCAAAGAAACTAAAATGCAAAGGAATGGATTTTGAGATGGATAAATTTCTCTTTTAATATACCTAGAGGAGGAAATAGAAGATTAACTGCCATCATAATAGATATTTTATCTTAGTGGAAGACCTTGTGGAGAAGTAAATGAAACGTTCTAAGTCTTGATCAAATAAAGTAGGCACATGTCTTTTTAAAAATGAAACATATTTATGTGACATAAAGAAAAGTAACTGTCCTTTCTCTATTCATCTGTCCTGTTCCTTGCAGAAAAATAAATACTTTGAGAAAAACATCTGTAACTATAAGTAATGGTTAAAATGATTAATCTTACCTAATAAAAGAGAAACATGCAAATTAACCATCACTCCACTATGCCCACAGCCAATCAGAGTATGCAAATTAACCAAACAAAGATGGAAGTTAATTTGCACATGCAAGCGTGGAGCGGCCAGGAGGGGCATGACGCCTGCTATGAGGGGAAGGGGGGTGGCAGAGGGAGCTACAGGAGCAGTGCTCTGGCCAGAAGAGAGGAGGTGCTGGCTCCTGGGCGGCTGGGAGTGAAGCCAGGGAAGGAAGGCCTATTCTTGCACGAATATCGTGCAACAGGCCTCTAGTATATGTATAAGAAAATACATTTAGGTTTCAAAAAATATTTGAGAGTTCAACTACAAACTTCCTTATCTCCCCTTCCCTTTCCCATTCTTCCAATATAGTTGTCATTAATTGTAATTGCTCTCTTTAAAGCCTTTAAGTAAACTTACTTGGTAAATATATGTAGCATACTTTGCATAATTTATTGAATAAGAAATAGGTATGCGAGTATCATGGCAGACATTGCTGATTGTTCATATAGCAGCTATTACACCTTTCTTGCTTGGCATACAGACAATATTTGCTGATTGTTCATATAGCAGCTATTACACCTTTCTTGCTTGGCATACAGACAATATTTTCTACTGAACTCCCTTACACCCGAATTCTGTTTAGGATCATCCCATGTAAGGATGCTGCTTAGGGCTACAGCTGACCTTGGAGGGTAAACCACTAATATGTTATCAAGAACGGGCTCTACTTTTCTGCCAGCCTTAGCACAAGTCTCAAAAAAGGGTTTGTAACATACATTTGTGTCTGCCAATATGGGACTACAAAATTTAGCAATAAGCAGATGCAATATATCACTTTCCTTAATCTCTCTTCCATTATTCTGATCAAAAAATTATAGGGGAGATACTACAAAATAAGGGCAAATGTTTAAAAGAGTTCTAGCCTCCCATTTAGAAGGTAATCTTATATTTCAAAAATTAATTATAAAATAGGTTATATTTTCCAGGAAAATCTTAAATCTCATTCCTTGGTAGCATGCTTCTAATGGCTGCAAAACTGAGACAGATGGCTCTTCATTACTCCAAGATACTGTCCTTAGCATAAAGTCTACAGCAGATGCTTCAGGGGCTTTATTAATGAGAAACAAACAGGGGAGATGTCCAGAAAAAGGGAAGTTAAGCCATATCCAGCATGTATTAAAGCACATATTAAAGAACATATCTTTGAAAACATTTTAACATTGTACTTTTTCCATCAATTTTACATGTCTTACCTATTAGCTGAGGATATTCTGTAAACAAGGAATGCACAGTGAATCCAATGTGGATTTTTGTTGAGATGCTAACGTGCTGCGCTCCAGTATTGTGAGTTGCGCTGATAAGGCTACATAAATTAAATGCAAATCACAGAGTACCGCCGTCTAAAAGTTAATAATGCCTAAGTTGTCAAATCTCCTAGCTAAAGCTGACTGCAATGAAACGGCTCACTTTTTAAATAATGAGGAAAGAAAAAAAGATCAACCAGTAAGATCATCAAGCCACAAGAAATCAATTCAGCAAATTGCAAAACAACTTTTTCTGCCAACATACGGTATGATAATTCCTTGTAAGAAAGTGATAGGTAACATATAATAAGTTATGAAACTAAAGGCCAAGAATCAAACCTCATATGCAATATTTTCTGGCAAGTAAGAGCTTCTAGAGCATATGTCCACAATTGGCCACATTCTACAGTGTTGGACCTTTAAAGGCTCCCATTCATCATATTTTTTGACAAAAAGTTTGTATTACTTTCTGTTCTCTCTCTTGGTGTATTACTTTCTGTTCTCTCTTGGTTTATAATTTTCTCCAGACTATCCCAATATTCTAACAAACTACCTCTTAAAAATGTGGGTCCTACTACCTGTGTAAGCCGGAATCATCTGATACCCAGAATTTCTATGTATCCTGAGTGATTGCTGTATGCGCCCCAAAGTTTGGCTATTACTGCTCTAGCAAATTAAGCCTCACCATCACCTACATTTTGACTACTGAATAACAATGAAAGCTAATGTCATTTTTATATATTTAAAGGGACTTAACTTAGTGCCACAATTCAACAACACAGGGATAAAAGGCCAAGGGATGTAAGCTTTTTAATTTGTTCAAAATCAGCCATGCATAGAAAGTTAGTTAATAGATTTTAATACTGGTATGAGGAAATGGGCTGAAGAAATGACTTTCAGAGAGAAAAATATGTCACTGCCACACTGTCAATATTGTACATGGGTTTGCATCCTAAATTGAAATTCCTTAACTTCAGGAGAAATAATCTACGGCCTGACACATTGTGTATAACTTTGGTTAATCCCAGAAAATTATAAGAAGCAATTTATAAAGCTAAGAGTATTGCTGTCCCTGCACGGGGACCCTACCTTGTAGCAATTTATATGCAATAACTTTCTAGTAATAAGAGCATGTAAAGAAAATATAATACACTCTTTATTTCAAAATACCAGGCACATACAAGTATAATCCCTGCACTGAACATAACTATTATCTTCTTAAGTTTTAGCACTAGAATTGAACAATTTCAGGAGTTTATGAAAACCTTCCCTCCTAGTTTACTAAGTGAGATATAGGCACTTTAAAATGTAATATTGATTACATCAACAAAACATATTCACAGATCATATCTAATTGACAGCACCAGCAAGTCGTTTAGGAAATTCGAAATTCACATTCTTGCATCAAGCCTAATTGTCAGTATAAAGATAAACAGGCTATGGAAAAGTTACTCTTCAGTGTCCCAATTTGAAGTATAAATCCAGGAAAATAATTCAGTGGATGTGTTGAAGCTCGTTGCCTCTAAATCCCCTCACCACCTATAATAAGAATGAGTTGTAGAGTTTCTTGATCCTGGATCTCTATTTTTGTTGATGTTCACATCCTTAAGAGAACATAGTCATGTACTGTATAGCGACACTTTTAAGCTATGGTTAGCTATGGTTAAGTGGCTTGTGACTGTAGTCAATAAAATAATCCTTAGTAGTTTTTTCTATCTGAAGGTTTTGAAGGCAGGGAGACAACTTGATTTATCTGGATAATTTAGGACGGAAGGCTCATGGACCCTGGCTCTCCTTTGGGATTATCCTGTCTTGGTATTAAGCTCAGAAGCTCTACACCCAAATCCAACAAATCCAACAAAGTAGAGCCCAACATAGTGGCCCCTTGGTTTTTCACTTTCTCTGAGGCTGGCTAACTGTCACAGTGGTCAGTGCAGAAGTCAGTGCAGATCTGGCTCTGCTGTAATCTGACCTTACAGCCCTGCTGTGGCAAGCAGGTAAAACAGAGTAGAATTGGCAGCTGTACCACCTGGAGTCATGTCAAGCTTGAAATAGGACTGGCAGGAAATAGGATTTGGAAAAGCAGAGCAAAAGCCAAAAAGTCACTCTTTCAGCTTGTCCACATCCTATTGGAGCTTGGATATGTCTACCTCTGTCCTTCCGGGTATGAAAAATACAGTTTTGTGTTCCCCCGAAATAATTTTTGGCTAGATTCATCTCCTTTGGGGACTGCTATGTTGTGCTGATGTCAAAAATTCTCTACAGGCTTGGATGTTCTATGAGAATTGTTTTGAGTCAAGCAGAAGATAGTCTGTTTGCTTCCAGAATAATTGTTAAGATTTTGCTGCCAGGCTTGAGATTAAAGAAACTGCCATCTTCTCATATGTGTAAAAGAGGGAACTAAAGAAGATGGCATGAAGGTGAGAGAAAATTAGGTGTTTGCCTTTTAGTAGTTATATGCCTGGGGTGTGACTACCCACCATAACCTGTCCAGTTATGATCAGATCACTGTGTGAGGTGACTTTTCATAGAAGCCCCTTTTTCGTCTACATTCTTATATTTCAAAAATCTTCCCTTCCCTTGAGAGTGAAGCAAAAATGAACACTTTCTTTGCTTCACTCTCACTTTGTGGGACTACAAGTTGGTGATCTCAGTGAGACATAATTTCCTGGGTGGCAGCCACAAAAAACGGGTGCCAGACAAGGGTACAAACTTCTGTCTGGGACATACAGGTAAGACACTGTCTTTGTGCTCTTGTCTCCCTCACTTTGTCCTTTGCCCTCTGAGAGTACCTGAGCAGGCCCTTAGATGTGTGCCAGACCAAAAGCCTGCCCATCAGGCCTTTTTCCTAGGAAGACTGGGGCTGCATCTCTGCTGTCAGTTCTTGAGTTCTTTGTGGACTGTCTTTCCCTTCATTGCATGCACGATCCCCACGGGGACTGTATGTCTCACTGTTCATCACAGCCAGGCAATTGAAGGCCATTTCCTGGGTGACAGCCACAAAAACTGGCACCCTGTGTCTCCTAAAGGGGAGCTGTGGTAGCAGACACAAGGGGTCCGAGGCTGCTTAATTCGGCTCGAGGAGTGACAGGCAGAGAGAGGGTTGAATCGGACATGAGCATTTATTCCAATAATGACAGCAGTATGGGAGA